>NC_060130.1:427432043-428632043 GCF_021461395.2 Schistocerca americana | reverse complement strand
TTGGAAAAATGGCTACCAGCCTTCTCTAGATGTTCCTCATACTGCGAAAGCTAAGAAACAAACAATTGCACCAGTGGCCTATATGGTTGTTTTTGGAGATGCCATTCACAATTTTATTGATGGAGTATCTATTGGAGCTGCATTCACTGACAGCATCTGGACAGGCATTAGTCTCAGCATTGCTGTCTTCTGTGAGGAACTGCCTCATGAATTAGGTAATAAAGATTTTGATTAAGAGTAATGATACATCACAATGAAAGAGCAAAGTTTTTGTGTCACTTCATGCTGTAATGCACACACAGTTTCATACAAAAACATACATTTTACAATATAATGGCAAGGACAGTCAGAAGAACTTAACCCTCTCATATTCAAATTTTTTCTGTAGGAAGGAAATTTTTTCTTTGTGCTGTAATGCTCTTAGGTGACGTTTTTAATTATTTTAGATGCTAGATTTATACAAAAATATGTACCTATTTTCAAAGTTATACTTTTTACACTTGACTTCTTTTTATGGGCCAAAATAACTCATTTTGGAATATTCACTGTTGTAATAAATAAACTGATCATTCACTAAACTACCATGCAAAATAACAAAAACAATATTTAGTCATACATCAAACTGTAATGAAACAAACACTTCCATGTATTCTGGAGATCACAAGCTGCTGCACACTGCTACATTGGTTTGTTTATATTTTTAAAGTGATGCCCAAAAGCTGGTATCACTGTTTGCACATAATGGAAAGACTGAATATTCACAAATGTTTACATGAGGTTTCCATTGGGGGGAAAATGTTTCTGTAGCAGCTAAGCCACATTAAAAGATAATGTACACAATTGTAGCCAGAGAGTCTGAAAGTGTTAATATGATTACTGAACAGCTATGAAATCTTGGATTCACATGCACTGTATCATAGTTTAATGTATATGCTTATCAAGTAAAGCTATGATTATCTTATAGTTATGTCATGATTCTTACATTCTTGCCCTCACATGAATTTCTTATTTGTCCCAGCAAGTTCAGATGTCCATTTTATTTTCCTCTGTTGTTTACAGTTGCATCACAAAAGGTCTTGCATTACTGTTTTTCAGTTTGTGATTCATTTACCAATATTAGCATATACAAACAGCATTCAATAAGTAATACAACACTTTTTTTTTCTGAAAGCAGGTTGGTTTTATTCAGGATTCCAATGCATCGTATTATTCCCCACTCTTTTGGCTACAAAACCCTACTTTTCAACATAACCCCTGTTCAATGCAACAACTTTACATCCCCTTACTAGGAGAGCCTGTATGCCTACATGATACCACTCTACTGATCAACACTGAAGCCAATGCCTTGTCACATCAATAACCTACCCATCATCCACATACTGCTTCATGTGGAATGCATCATTCGTTGGGCCAAACACATGGAAGTCAGATGTGGTGCAAGACCTGGGCTGTAGTGTTGATGAGAAAGAACAGTCCAGTGAAGTTTTGTGAGATCCTTTCAGGTGCACAGACTTATGTGAGGCCTTGTGTTGTCATAGAGAAGGAGAAGTTTGAATAAGAGTATCTGCATATTCAAACATTGCAGGTGTCACAGCTGTATGTAGCTAGCCAGCACGCGGGTGATTGGAAAGGTCTGTACAACTTCGTTGCAATGAGGCAATGCCTCACCCAATGACTCACCATGCTATTTTTTCACTTCCAGGATAGCCGATAGAATTGGTCTCAGAATATCAGCTCAAGAAACAAAATTCATGAAAAATGTAGAAAAATGCTCCAAAATACATGGAAACATAAATGCATAAAAAGGAGTGAGTTATTAAATTTAAATATCTTGGAGAAACTGCACAGCAGAATGGACTAAAAGAATTTGTAGTAAATGGAAAAGTTAATTAAGTGGAAAGAGCTTAGGGTTTGAATAAAAACATCAAGGATGGGACGAGCTTATCTGTAAATAAAAAAAATTGAAATACTGTACCACAGTAGTAAGACCAGATTTTTTGAAAATGCTTTTGAATGCTTAACAATTAACTGTAAGTTGGAGAAAATAGAGATACTTGAAAGCTGACTTATTAGAAAAAAATGGGTGCTGTACAAACTACAGATGGTTGGAAAATGAGAAGTAATGAGAAAATCTGCCAAAGTATACAGAAAATATGAGAAGTAATGGTAAAACGAAAGGTAAGTTTCTTTGAATGCCTCTACCACATGAACGAGAACAGGCTAACAAAACAAATATTCCTGTATTTCTGGAAAAAGAAGTCAACATTAGCATGGATTACAGAAATAAGAAAACAACTAGGAAGAAATGACATCAAAGAATCTAAAATAACAGAAAGGCAGAAGAAATCAGTTACACCAGCAAAGGAAATGAAAGAACAACACTGACAGATGACGATGGAATACCAAGAAAATAGGCAACTGTGAAGAAAGAGGAAGAATTGAGTTGCTTAGATTGCGACAAGGCATACTGTTTATTTTGTTAATGGGACCATTTATCCAGAAAATAATTTGCAGATTTCCTATCAGGCATTTGGCTTTTAAGAAAATTACTGCAGATTAAAATGTCATAAAGTGCTTAAGCAGTCATGTATGTATGGGCGTCTACAGAAATGTATCCAAGAAGGGGCAAGTTGTTACCCAAGAAATAAATTTTACAGGAAGTACACAAAGCTCACTGTATCTTCAGTGTTTGATAGTTGTCCAGTCAATATTTTTTGAAGGTAGATTACTTTTACCCTAAAGGTAAGCATATTCTAAGTACATCTTTTTATATTATTGGCACCAGTCTGTTGAACCAACTCTTAACAGGACTTAATCAAAATGGTCCTCATCTCCTTTGTTTGACATGATATTGAGTGACCATGGCAGCTGGGCTACAGACCTCATAACTCTAAGGCTGGCTGTTGCACTGGGTTGCGTCCCATGTAGTTTAAGAACCATTTATTTTAAGGAGGTCCAAACACCTTACTGACCTGTATAGTTCATCATTTTTACCTCTCTTACAGCACATAAATTGGCATTTCTTCTGCATTTGGAGCCACAAATGCATTGTAGTTGAATACACCTATAATTTGGCATGATTGTTTTCCACATAATCTGCTACAGTTGCCCTACCATTTAAAACAATGCAGTTCCAACAAGCCTTGGTGTGTCATATATGAACCTACTGTCGAGATGAAGATGTACAGCAGGCAAGGGGGTTGTTCTTGCAGGAATTTGGGTGGGTGTCATACAGGTGCACTGCACCCATATTTATACTGTGCTATGTGTCAGAGCTGTCCCGTTTTGGAGATCGTTAATGGCTGTACAAGTAAGCAACACAGAAAAGATGGGGAATCTATTTTGGCAATGTTCTGTAAAGGTTCACATCAGCCAAGATAGAAAAACAATGCCAAAACCATCAACATGACAAGAAAATTTTATTATTTCCTGTGAAAAACCTGACAGTCAAATAAATAATGTAGTGTGTATTAAAGCTGGTGTTTTCCCTTGCTTTCAGAAATGCTAAATCTGTAGTTGAATAGACACAGAGATAATAATTTCTACTAATGCATGAGACTTCTGAAATTAATAAAAAGTCCACCTCAGATTTCAGGAGGGGCACGTGTGCCCCCCCCCCCCCCCCCCTCCGTTCCCCACCCCTTTTCCTTTTCTAAGCTTTTTCTCCTTTTCTACTTTTTTTTTCACAAAGTGCAGTACAAAGTAATCATGTAATCATCCACTCTCCAATTCAGATACTCTGTCATCATTTCTATAAAATAAAGTGTAATCTCATCCTGTTACGAGTATATTTGATATTTTGATTTCTGATTATTTTAATATACAATTAAATTGGCTAAATTCTACAAAGTATTGTACTTTGAGAGCAATATTCCAACTGTTATTAAGAGACATAGACTCTTTGTCATGACAGCCTTATTAAATGATTGCTGAGATTATCAGCTAAAGTTAAAGGATGAGATATAAAAAGGTGTAAAAATCATACATTAATTTTTTCATATTTAAAGAAAGAATAGAAAATAACAGAACTTCACTTACTGTGCATATACAGTATAACAATAACACACATTGTCAATCATTCTGTCATCAAGGTACTCATGAAATGTAAGGGAGTTCTATAAAAAATGTACTCTATGCCCATAATGACGTATGCAGTGCAGATCTTTTCAGTGACAGGAAGGGAGGAGTGAGACTGCAAGCCAGTGAAATGAAATTCCCAAAAGAATGTTAGGGAAAATGAGGAGGGCAGAGTGAGAAATAAAGATTTTGGCAAGGAAACTGGAGCAGAAAAGTTCAGTGATAGGATTGAAAGGAGTAGGTTAAATGGTTTGGGCATGGAAAGAAATGAAAGACAGAGTAATACCAAAACAAATGACAGGGCAAGAGGGAGACCCAGAGAAAAATGGATTGAATCAATGAAGATCAATTTAAGAAGACAAAATCTGGACTGGAACAAAACAAGAAGAAGAATTGTGTGAAGACAGGGGAAAGTGGAGAAGTACCATAAATGGTCCAATACAGCCTGAGGCTGGATAAATGGGTTAGAGATATGGGCAGATATCAGTATTCATTCCATGCTGCTTCAGGCCTATGCCAGAATTCATAAATCATAGTGGCTGGCGAGTGGTGGCACTCAGTTTCTTGGTAACCAATGACCAAATCAGTGGAACTACTTCTGTACTGCGGTATTTCAGGACAGTATGAGCAATGTACAGTCTTGTGTTGTCTTCTTGAAAGATGACATTATGGAGACCTAACAGATAGGGCAAAACCACTGGCCTTAATGTGTCATAAATGCCTAACTTGGTGTCAAAATCACTAGCTCTGTGAACCAAGATGATCATGCTGTGTATCCAATGGCACCCCATACCATCGCACTAGGTGCTGGACCCATGTGATGATAACACATGTAGTTTGGCAATGTTCAGTCTCCTCAGAGCCTCCACACATGGATATGTCCATTATGATGCTATATGCAGAATTGAAAATTGTCTGAAAAGACAACATGTTGCCCCTCCTGTGTCCCATGTTGTTGTTAGGAACACTACTGTTGGCATGCCTCTCACTGCTGCCACATTAAGGGATGCCATAATAAAGTTCTCTGTGCTGAGAGTCTGTGATGCCCCTGATGTCATTGCTCTCTCTTTGTGGACACCTATATTGCTGCAAACAAGTCCATTTCCTGACTCGAGATATGTGACACAACTGTGAGATCATTCCCAACTGAGTGAAAAATATGTCTTCCTCTCAGGTGCTAGTCACGTGGGGCTGGGTGAGACCCTACATGGCATTGAGTATGGGCGTTGTGAATCTATTGAATCCAATTCACATGACAGTCATGAGATCCAAACCAATGTGAGCAGCAATATGTTGGAACAATAAACCATAGTCTCAATAGGGCAGAATTCTGTCACTGTTGAATTCTGACATGTTCTGGTAGACATTTCTCCTTCTTGCAAGAGACATGACACAATCTTCTCACAAACAAATAACATTCACATATGATTTCTCTATGAGAAATACATAATCTTTCCTTGAGTATAGAGTGTACTTGGTGTTTATCCTATTTACATTGTGTGATTACTCCAAAATATTAATCATTTTCATATCCCAGCATGTAGTTTACTTCATGCTAATGTGACATTTCTTTCATGTTGTCTTTGTGGTGTTGCAATTTTATTGGCCAGCAGTGTAGATAATTCACATATATACACTCCTGGAAATGGAAAAAAGAACACATTGACACCGGTGTGTCAGACCCACCATACTTGCTCCGGACACTGCGAGAGGGCTGTACAAGCAATGATCACACGCACGGCACAGCGGACACACCAGGAACCGCGGTGATGGCCGTCGAATGGCGCTAGCTGCGCAGCATTTGTGCACCGCCGCCGTCAGTGTCAGCCAGTTTGTCGTGGCATACGGAGCTCCATCGCAGTCTTTAACACTGGTAGCATGCCGCGACAGCGTGGACGTGAACCGTATGTGCAGTTGACGGACTTTGAGCGAGGGCGTATAGTGGGCATGTGGGAGGCCGGGTGGACATACCGCCGAATTGCTCAACACGTGGGGCGTGAGGTCTCCACTGTACATCGATGTTGTCGCCAGTGGTCGGCGGAAGGTATACGTGCCCGTCGACCTGGGACCGGACCGCAGCGACGCACGGATGCACGCCAAGACCGTAGGATCCTACGCACTGCCGTAGGGGACCGCACCGCCACTTCCCAGCAAATTAGGGACACTGTTGCTCCTGGGGTATCGGCGAGGACCATTCGCAACCGTCTCCATGAAGCTGGGCTACGGTCCCGCACACCGTTAGGCCGTCTTCCGCTCACGCCCCAACATCGTGCAGCCCGCCTCCAGTGGTGTCGCGACAGGCGTGAATGGAGGGACGAATGAAGACGTGTCGTCTTCAGCGGTGAGAGTCGCTTCTGCCTTGGTGCCAATGATGGTCGTATGCGTGTTTGGCGCCGTGCAGGTGAGCGCCACAATCAGGACTGCATACGACCGAGGCACACAGGGCCAACACCCGGCATCATGGTGTGGGCAGCGATCTCCTACACTGGCCGTACACCACTGGTGATCGTCGAGGGGACACTGAATAGTGCACGGTACATCCAAACCGTCATCGAACCCATCGTTCTACCATTCCTAGACCGGCAAGGGAACTTGCTGTTCCAACAGGACAGTGCACGTCTGCATGTATCCCGTGCCACCCAACGTGCTCTAGAAGGTGTAAGTCAACTACCTTGGCCAGCAAGATCTCCGGATCTGTCCCCCATTGAGCATGTTTGGGACTGGATGAAGCGTCGTCTCACGCGGTCTGCACGTCCAGCACGAACGCTGGTCCAACTGAGGCGCCAGGTGGAAATGGCATGGCAAGCCGTTCCACAGGACTATATCCAGCATCTCTACGATCGTCTCCATGGGAGAATAGCAGCCTGCATTGCTGCGAAAGGCGGATATACACTGTACTAGTGCCGAAATTGTGCATGCTCTGTTGCCTGTGTCTATGTGCCTGTGGTTCTGTCAGTGTGATCATGTGATGTATCTGACCCCAGGAATGTGTCAATAAAGTTTCCCCTTCCTGGGACAATGAATTCACGGTGTTCTTATTTCAATTTCCAGGAGTGTAGATCCAAAGGTCATCATCTGTTATCTATCTGTCACTTATCACTTCTTTCACCACTGAGCACATATTTTTATATGTGAAAAATGCCAAGCTGCACCATGGTTCCAAGTCCATATTAAACTGTAGGTCTCCTTATGTCTCACCTTGTATGTCAGCTGAAAGGAAAGATGAATGCAAGACTGTAACACCTCCAATATGCTTATGCTTAGTAAAGCACTCAGATGCTCAAACCAAACTGTGCTTTGTGACAGGTTTGCCTTACCTGTCCATCTACCTACCTTACCTATTTTGTGCAGTTCTGCTGTAATGTTAATCATTTTCTATAAAAGACTGTGGTACACTTCATACTAGTTGTGTGCTTGTTGATGTTGTCTTCATGGTGTTGCAATTTTAATGTCTAGCAACGTAATAGGAGTGTATTAGCAGTGGAGTGATCTCATTTCACCATTTTTGCACAAAGCTGATGTAATAGTGAGAGGAGACTGCTGGGAAGGCAATACTGTGCTATTTGCAGGCTAAAGGCAGGCCACACTCAGGTAGAGGCCACCAGATCACTAAATGCTCATCTTTGTGTTGTTCATAGAGCTTGGCAGTAATTTCTGATCATAAGTTTGGCATGCAGGAGATTTAACAAAAGACAGTGCAATTACACACATTGACAAATTTTGACATTTTGTCTGGTGTTGGCACAAAAATATGAATTGTTGACTAAATCCATTGTGATGATCATGAATCTGAAGCTGTTTCCCTACAGTATGTCAGGGTTTTGCACCATCACCGTTGTCAAAATCTGTAATCAATGAAATCAGAAACCAATTACATGAAGGTGGAGAAGAAATGGAACAATAAAATGGTAAAAAAAGTAAAGTGATAGATACAAAATTGAAGAAGCAAATACAATTATTTGGACACTCACCTCTCATTGGGGTACTACTTTCCTTTACATTTGCCAATGAATAAATGCCTTATGTCCTTCCTTTTGTGTGTCACCTCTCCTACACATGTGATACACCAGCAGTAGTCAGACACCATGTTTATTCCCCAATGACCCTGATAATGATGTTCCAGATTTTTAAGTTCCTGATGGAACCATTAATCAAGTCCCTCTAATGTGTCAACCAAACTGTCCTGAAAATTGTCTAGGAGTGACATTAGAAAAATTAAAATTTGTGGTAAGTTCTTATGGGACCAAACTGCTGAGGTCATCAGTTCCTAGGCTTACACACTACTTAACCTAACTTACACTACGGACAACACACACACCCAAGCCCGAGGGAGGACTCGAACCTCCAATGGGGGGAGCTGCGCGAACCATGGCAAGGCACTCTAGACCGCACGGCTACCCCGAGCAGCTGACATTAGAAAATGTGTTGTTTTTTTTTTGGGAAATCTACCATTCTAACTGTTTAAATGACTGTAGCGTACCTTCCACTATATCCTTGTAATCAGGGTGCTTATTCTGGCTAATGAACTGATGTACAACATTTTTTAAACTTCTCCAAGCTTGCTGTTCTGTTTCCATCATGGTACTTGCAAAGTGTTCATCAGACATCAAGTTACATGTATCGAGTCCAACAAATATTCCTTCTTTTAAATCTACAGCAGATAGATTTGGAAACTGGCTACACAGATAATGAGAAGAGTTTCCTGTTTTGTCCAATGCTTTCACATACTGCTTCATCAGTACTAATTTAATACACAATGGAGCCAATAAATTGCGATCTGGATTAACCAAACATTCATTCACAATGTTCTTTGATCCCACTCTCTCCTACTCCAACGCTCATGATACACTCTACCATCCCATTTAACATATATAGCAAGACATATTTATGCGCCCTGTCTGCTGGCTAAGAAGAATGCCATTCACTCTACAGACACCAAATACAAGCGTCGTGTTTTTTATACATTCATGGTACTGTACGACTCTTTTGAGTGTACTGATGCTAGCTCATATCCAACATGTAGTAACACTGCTTTCAAACTTTGCTTTGAACAATCTATAAATAATCTTTATTGCTTACAGTTATACTCCTCAACTCCCACTTGCGTCACCAATCAGGCAATGTCTCTGCAGAACACCATTAACCAGCTCCAACAAAAATTTTCCTAAAGTTTTTATCACAATTTATGTACATTGAGTAAGATGTAATGTGTGCCAGTAAATTATCCTTCAATGGCAGTATGATCCATGAAGTTTTGTTGTGCCTTTTGAGAGCCAAAAGTCTTTCAGCAAATTGTTAAGTTCTGTTCAAGTAAGAGGTTTTGGGTTGTTACCAGTACTACATTTGGAATATTCAGATACACCTCTTTCATGACTTATGTCTAGTTCAGTGAATTCAGATGTATGCACTGATATTGTGGAGAGGGGATTGGCAGCCCTGGATCATGAAGGTCACGTATAATCACCTGTATAAGTTTGCATACGAGATTTTGTTCATGTTTCTTTTGTTGTCTATCACTACTTTCATCATACAGAAGTAACAATCATTGATGTGATTCTTCTATTCATGTCATATAATGGGAACATCAAAGTTCAGACACTTCATTTTACCTTCAATCCATTTCCTTAATTGCTCTGAGCATGTATGACGCACAGGGTGTTGAGCAGTTGACTTGTTCTGATCTCTGAGCTTCATGCCAAAATAAGCAAAATATGATTTCCATGCAAATTCCACTATTTGTTGAACTCCTGTACTTATCACATAAGTTCCATATATGTAACAAAGTATATCTGGGCTATTCACACACTACTTCCTGATGTTTTGAACATGGCTTCAATAAGGTAACGCCACTCACAACAACCCGTATAAGCATCTTGTTCTGACTCTCTCACTCACTCAACTGTTGGTTTGTGTAGTGATTATGGAATGTCAGCCTTCATCCTCCTCCTCTACTTAACCATCATACAAAACAGCAATGTTACCAGATTTAAATAAATCACACCATACAATGCAGATTTCACAGCCAGTAGTAAGTAGTAAATAGCCTGCAGTAGGTTGGGAGAAGTGAAAATTAAAGATGATGGAAAAAACTGATATCATTTTCATGTTCAGGGGTGACAAATTAGAAAAAAAAGCCCTACTTATTTTCCAAACTCCATAAATCATGTTGACATATGCTAGCTGAGTACCTGATGCTGCCTGGATATTTATTTATTCTCATCTTCTATTAGTTCATCCCTTTCTTCCCTCTATCTCTTTCCATCTTCTCCTTCCCCCTCTCTCTGCCCATGCCTCCTCCTCCCCCCCCCCCCCCTCCTCTGTCTGACCATATCTCCCTCCCCTTACCCCAGTCCATCTCCTCCTCTTTCCTTTCTCTCTCTATCTGCTCCTTCCCTCTCTGTCTATCAGCTCCTTCCCCCTCTGCCCATCTCTTCCTCCCCACCCCCTCTATCTCTGTCTCACTCCTCAAAGTCCATCTCCTCCTCCCTCCTCTCTCAGTCAATCTACTACTCTCCCACTCTTTGTATCCACTTCCACCTCCACCTCCCTGTCCCCCCCTGTCTCTGCCCATCTCCTTCTCCCACATCTCTTCTCTTCCCTTTCTCTGTCAATTTTCTCCATCCTTCTCCATGACCATCTCCTCCTCTCCCCTTTTCTCCTCCCCCCCCCCCCCCCTGCTATCTGTGTCCTCCTCTGTCCCCTTCTCTCTCTGGCCATCTCCTTTCCTCCCTTCTCTCTCAACTTTATCTGCCCCGCCCCAATAGGAGGTTGCTTGTTCTTACCCCTGCAGTATTTTTTCCCAATATGTGTACCAAGTTTGATTGAAATCAATTGAGGGGTTTATGAGGAGCTTTTTTATCCATGGATTTACTGGTGTCCACCCATGTCACATGTGTTGTCATAGTTCACATACATTTGTAAACATATTTCATGTTGATGAAGCAAGCTGGGATAATTTTAATTCCCCTCTTGTTTTGTCATCTGCCTCATTAAATATGTTTTTTCACTTTTAACTAATTGCCATTAACATATGTGAACAGAATCTGCATTTTCATAAAAGAGAAAGGTTGGCCCTCAGTTTTAAAGAATATAACACTAGATCTAATTTTGTGCTTAGTCTTATGTATGTAATTGATTTTCTAATTTATGTCCACTATTCCTAGTTAGTATCTTTCATTATAGGATGAAATCAGTAATTGCTTTGTGACTTAAATTCTATTGCTGATGTCTAAATAAGTATAAATTCTGTACTAATTACAAACATTTGGAAGATGAAATACTAGTAATCTTAAAGAATCTATTTGGTTCTATTCAAACATGTTAGCAAAACCAGCCCTTCATTGATTAGAAAGTAATTAACAGTTTTGTCAAAAGTATTGTTTAGATAATGATATACATTAATTTCATCATTTAAACAAATAATTTGGCCTAAACCTTGTAGTAGAAGAAACTGTTAAAAGGAACAAATTTTTCGATGTATTCAGTTAATTTAATGAGTTAAGTTTAAATTGAACTTCGAACACTACGTAGTTTCAGTACCTATTATTGTGATGATATATAAAGGCCTGAATTTTGGTCACAAGACAGTCCATGGCCGAGTTTCAGATGAAGAACCTGTGTTGGGTAGAATGACAACAATGCCTCAACTTAATGGTGAAATAAGCGTTACACCAATAGGCCATGTGTTAAAGCAATGACAGTGTCTGTTCCATATGTACCTGATTATTCTGAAAGAACTGCGAATTATGTGGTTATGTTTTTACTGCTCATAGATATTCAACAGTAAACTATTGTTGCAGTGTGTGGATGTTTGCCTGCTAATTATTAATTAGGCTTATGGAAAGTTAAATGATAATGCACTGGCCATATATAACTGTGTATTATTGGGGGAGTTGTGAAAAGTGAAAGTAAAAGACTGTGAAACACAACTGTTCATCTGGCAATGAACATTATGCTGTTATTTTCTCATGTGAACAGGCTCAAAATCTAAGCTCAGCTATACTCAGCACTGCAGGCAGTAAAACAGTAATATCATTGACTATTGTGATTAGAAAGCTTCATGAAGGCACATTTATGTGATGCCACCTGCCATGTGTGTACTGATGTTCACTCACCTGGGATGAAAGTATTTGCAGTGAGGCGGCCATCATGTGCAATGGAATGGAGATCAGCCAGGGACTACAGTTTTTATAGATGAATTCTAATTTATCTTGCATAGCAACAAACAGTTTTTTATTTGGTAAGGTTTCAATCAAATATTTATGAAAAGGAAATCATAGGAATAGTGAGTGTCTCTGTGGGGGATTGTATATCATCAGGTGGACATACAGACATCCATTACTTTCCATATGGAGCTGTGATTGACATTTTGACTGGCTTCAAGCTATCTAGCTGCTCGTCCTTGATCATAAGCACTCAAATGGTGTCTTGCAGACATATTGCCGTACCACACGGAATGTTGCACTAATCAGTTCCACAACAACCTTCATGAAACACCATACTACATGAAATACCTAATGGATGCAGTGTGTTCATGCATTAGGGTCTGCTGCAGGTAACATGTCCCATCCTCTACATTCATCAGTCAGGTGTTCCACAGCAATTATCAGTTGTTCCATAGCAAAAGGCAGTTGTTACTTAGCAAGTGTAAGTTGTTCCTTAGCAGTTGTCAAGCAGTGTAACAAAATGTCTATGTGAAATCACAGTTGACTCCTCTGAAGAATGAATGTCTTCAGTGCTGGTTGATTCAGAGCATATGATGGCCAACTTGATTTTTAAATCTTAATGTCACAGAGCATGTTTGTAGTGCTCCCAGGAGGTGTGTTGCTTGCTAGTCCTAAACTTTGCTGGATTTAGAGCTGCTATGCAAAAAGATTGGAATTCAATACTAATAGACATCAGAAACATCCTAATTAACAGTATCACACATCAGTTTATGTACTGTATTGCTGTACTCATCATAATCACTTGACAGACTGTAGTAGTATTATTTACAGAGTTTTAAACTGATGTATGCATTTTGCACATTTTTAAGCGATTTATATTTCGGAGATAATTTTGTGTGTAGAATTTTGCTACATATGTATTTACACTTTGAAATGTGTTGTACACTTGTTTCACCATATTTGAAACATATGCTACTGTATTATAAATATTTTTATGATTTTTTCCCTTGATTTATGGAAACCAACTTACAAACTGAAGTTGGAACATGCTGATTTATTAGAAGAGTTTAATCATAGATGAAAGTTAAATGTAGTATGAAAATGAATCTACAGAAAATTGGACAATTTTGTGGTACTGGCCCAGTAATAATGATACACTCATGTTCAGAAAAAACAGAACACCTTAAATGACTAGAGACAGGACGACCATAGTCACAGGATATGTATATTAGTATGTTCTGCAGAAATGATTATCATTTCAATCACCTCAGTTCAGCATGTGTCCTGTTGCCTACTAGGCACAGGGTCCGCCATGGGCCCTGATAACTCGTTCCGTATGTGACTGCATCGCATCATGTAATGCACAAATGGTGTCCTGTGAGATAGCCATCCATACTGCATTCACCCCAAAGTTCATCTGTGATGGCTGGCTTCAGGTCACAGTGGTGCACCCGTCTTGTCACCATATGCCACACATTTTTGACTGGCAACAAGTCTGGTGATCTTGTGGACTCATGCAAAAGGCTGAAATCCTGTGACACCAATATGGCTTCTGTTTGTACAGCAATATGTGGTCATGCATTGTCTTGCTGAAAAGTGGCATCTGGAGTGTTGTGCAGAAAGGGTATGACTACAGTTCACAGGATGTCATTCACGTAGGTCCCACTGGTCACAAAAAAATGGTTCAAATGGCTCTGAGCACTATGGGACTTAACGTCTAAGGTCATCAGTCCCCTAGAACTTAGAACTACTTAAACCTAACTAACCTAAGGACATCACACACATCCATGCCCAAGGCATGGTTTATAGTGATAATGAGAGCCACAGGCACATTTTAGCAGTAAATAGTGTTGTGCACAATATTGATGTTGACTTTGAACCTGCGGGACAACTTGGTTCAAATGCTAATCATTTCTGCAGAACATATTAATGTAAATGTCCTGTGAATATGAACATCCTATCTCTAGTGGTTCAAAGTGTTGTGCTTTTTCTGAACATGGGCATATTTCATATTACAAAAATCACTATTAAGTTAAGCAGCAATACTGAAACTAAGGTTTCAAATGCTCTATTAACAGGTACTGACTGTATAACTATGTCAATAATACTTTCATCAAAGCTAAGAAGCTGAGCTGCTTTTGGAACATTGTGAAGTGTAAACACACTGACCACTTTCAAACTCAATCAAAATCATAGATCAATGTGAATTCATGATCTGAACTTGCCATTATTAGAGCATTCTGAATACATTTCAGTAACTTTTTAATTGTATGATTAACCCAAATGCAGTATGTGCTTCAGTCGTGATGAGACTGTCAGTTATGTAGATATTTTAGGTGAGTCTTGAATTATCATTTCTATTTGCCATTCCCACAACTGCACAGTTTTATATTTGTGTAACTGGACTATGGAAGTAATTATTTTAAATAAATATGGTTCACAACTGTATTTGATCTAATCTTTTATTGCATCAGCATGGTATTATATGAAAATACTGGATGCGGAGTGAGCTTCTAGGACAAATTGGTAACTGCAACATGATACATACATGGATTATTATATAATGTAATACATAACTTCTTAATCCTCTGGTGAAGGTGCTAAGAAAACTATTAATTCACAAATGTGCTGTTCCCAAATATTAACATTTGTGGCATTCAAATAAATGTATATTGTTTTTTATGCAAACTTAGTATCAGTTCCTTTTTCTATAATCTCCAGGTGATTTTGCTGTCTTGTTGAATTCTGGAATGTCAGTAAAATTGGCAGTCTGCTGCAATTTCCTTTCTGCCTGCACATGCTTTGTGGGATTTGCCGTTGGAGTTGTTCTTGGTGAAATTTATGCGAGCAAATACATATTTGGCTTTGCTGCTGGGATGTTCCTCTACATCAGTCTTGTGGACATGGTTTGTGTCTATGCACATTTGCAATTTCCTTTATTGCTTTTCTTATATTAATCATGGGAAAAAATTCATCTATGAGATGAAAAGAAGTCAAAGACATTCATTTTATTGGAGTACAGTGCAATGGAATGGCTTAACTTTATGAAGTATTATACAGTATTATTACAGTAGTAATGTTAATTAAATTATAATCTAATACAATAATTTTAAGAGTCCCTGTGAAGACACTCTTCAGTGGTGTAGAAGGAGCTATCTGATAGAAAGTTGATTAATTCATTCTTAAACTCAACTCTATTAATCACAACATGTTTAATATGCTATGGTATACTGTACACATGTATCAGACCTCTTTCTGTACTAATGTTTTAATTTTCAAGTCTTTATCAAAGTTCTCTGTGCTGTTACAAGCATGCTTTGTACTATTAATAACATGGATTGACTTTTCCATTGTCTCATGGCACTTGTAAAATTTTCCATTGGTGTTTTGCAGAACATTATTAATTATAAAGAGGAGTTACTTACTTCACATTCCACAACAATTTTTTCATTATTCGCTAACTTTTTTAAGGGATTTTTATGTCATCAACATGTGACTATTTTTTGAAAAAAGAGAAATATTGCTAACAGGAAAGGATATCAATGACTTACATTTATTGTAAAACAGTGATCAGAATCAGTTTTTTTGAAGACCTGTGTGGTATGTTCTAGGACTAGCACAAGGTATATACTGAGGACACAGAATTCCTGGGGTACCTCCTAATATCGTGTCAGACCTCCTTTTGCCCAGTGTAGTGCAACAACTCAATGTGGCACAGATTCAACAAGCCCTTGGAAGCCATGTTGACTCTATAGCCATCCATAATTGCAAAATTGTTGCCTCTTACAGGATTTTGTGCATGAACTGACATCGCGAACAATTGTGGCTCAGTGACGTGGCACATTGTCATCCATAAAAATTCTGCCATTGTTTGGGAACATGAAGTCCATGAATGACTGCAAATGGTCTCCAAGTAGCTGAACATAACCATTTCCAGTCAGTAATCAGTTCAGGTGGACCAGAGTATCCAGTCAATTCCATGTAAACAGAGCCCACACCATTATGGAGCCACCACCAGCTGGCACACTCCCTTGGTGACAACTGGGATCCGTGGCTTCATGGAGTCTGTACCACACTCAAACCCTAGCATCACCTCTTACCAACCCGAAATTGTGACTCATCTTATCAACCCTCAGTTTTCCAGTCTTCTAGGGTCCAACCAATATGGTCATGAGCCCAGGTGAGGTGCTGCAGGCGATGTTGTGCTGTTAGCAAAGGCACTCACATGTGTCATCTGCTGTCATAGCCCATTAATGCCAGATTTCACCACAATGTCCTAATGGATACATTTGTAATATGTCCTACATTGATTTCTGTGGTTATATCATGCAGTGTTGCTTGTCTGTTAGCACTGACAACTTTATGCAAATGCCACTGCTCCTGGTCATTGATTGAAGGCTGTCAGTCATTGAGTTGTCCACAGTGAGAGGTAATGCCTGAAATATGGTATTCTCAGCACACTTGACACTGTGGATCTCAGAATGTTGAATTTCCTAATGATTTTCAGAACGGAATGTCCCGTGCATCCAGCTGCAGCTACCATTTGCATTATAGTCTGTTAATTCCTATCATGCGGCCATAATCATATCATAAATCATTTTACATGAATCACAGGAGTAGAAGTGACAGCTCCAAAAATGGGCATACTGCTCTGCTATGACTTTTATTACATCAGTGTAATTCTTATAACACACTTCTGTATATTAAAGGATGTTATTATTGTAAGTTGACTATCACAAAAGATGAATTCATAACTTATTATTGAATAAAATTATTTCTTCATTTTGTAATTTCTGATTTTATCAGAATCTCTTTGAAAAAAAAAAAATACTTGCAGCAAAACATTCTTCTGTAAATGATGTAAAGTAAAAACAGTACAGATACTACTGGTATATAAAAGTATTCAGCAAACTTCAGAGGTAAATAGTACTTCTGGATGCTAATATGTTCACTTAAATTGTAAAAACATTTTAAATAGTTTTTTCCCTTCAATTCCATTCAAAAATTCCTTTTCTCTTTCAACCCCTCAATGTATACTGCCAAGGGATTATAAGGTATTATTTCAGTGCAGCTCACACTGTGTTTGAATAAGAGTTCCTTTTACTTGAATATTTCTTGTGTTTGCTGTTATGCAGCCTGAACAACTTGTATGAAATGTTTACTGTTCAAATAATAATCCACTACAGCTGCTTTTTTATATTTTGCTTGCTGCTACTGGATCCAAGCAGCAGCTCATTCTCAAGCAGCACATAGGTACAGTCAAGCTATTGTTAGCATATTCATATAATTTCTGTTGCATTATCATTTTATATACAGAAGTACTCAACATATTATTTATTTCTAAATTCTGTTTGTTTGTTTAAGATGGTATTCAGGATTTTTGTCAAATGTGTGTAGATTTCCATTTCCTCCGAGTTGTTCACATAGCTTCCCTTTTTGGCTCTATAAAGAATGGAGATATTATTGCTTACATCCACTGTAAAGTGTTGATTTTCTTGAAGACGCATATGAAACGTGGGGTGGTTGTTATAGCATTTGCTTAAATGTTTGTATTTTGTAGTAAATTTTTGTTCTGTTTGTCTGATGTAGAACATGTCACAGTCACTATGTTTAATTTTAAATTTTCCTGATTGGTCATTTTTTAAAGCTTTGTCTGTTCTGTGTATTACATTCATTCTTAGTTTGTTCTCTGTGCAGAAGCTAGATTAGATTAGATTAGATTAGATTAGTACTTGTTCCATAGATCATGAATACGACACTTCGTAATGATGTGGAACGTGTCAGGTTAATAAAAGGTGTCTATACAAGATATTACATTAGACAAAATATTACATGACATTCAATAATTTTAATTTTATTTATTTATTTTTGTGGGGTTGGTAAATTACCCACCTACTATATCCAGAAATTCATCTAATGATGAATCTAATTTTAACATTTGTATTCCGAAATGTGTTACTTATTTTTTGAGAAATATTTCCCCTGTATGATAGTACAACAAAATTTTCTTTCTTCTTTTTTTTTTCACTTTTGCTAATATTATTACATCATTTTCATTTGCATATTTGGCCCTAATTTCCTTTCCATTTATTTTATGGACTATGTCAGGATTGTAGCCATTAATTGCAGTTACAGTTTATGTTTACCCAACTCCGTTTTCATATTTTCTTTAGTAAGGGAAACTCTAATCACGCACCCCATCGAAGTGTGAAAAGATGCTGCTTTATGTGCTAGTGGGTGACATTTAATACATAACTTATCATAAGCACTAATCTCTCCATTCTCAATAGAGCCAAAAAAGGAAGCTAACATAAACATATTGGAGGAAATAGGAAAGTACATGCATTTGGTAAAAAGTTCAAATAAGATCTTGAATGGACAAACAGAACATATAAATAAAAAAAAATTAAGAACTTCAACAAAAAACTTATCAGTGACAGATAAAACAGAACAAAAGACAATCCAAAATTTCACATATGATACAAATTAATTTCCATCAAAGATATAATATATAATGTAACAGCCATGCACAAATATAACAAAAAAGTAGATCAGATATGAAAAATAACATTTTAGATCTTATAAAGTAAGTAAAACTTAAAATAAAATCAGAAATTATACACGTATATGTACATACATAGATATATATGCCGATTCTATCTAGGAATTGCTTGAAAATGAACAATCACCTGAAACTGGTAGCAGTAAATAACACATAGAAAAAGCAGCTGTACAGGAATATTATTACAACAGTATGCATTTCTTTCTACTTGTTTCTCAATGGAGAGCTCTACAGCTGTATTTATGGTGACTATGATAGTCACTGTTAGTTTGAAGAACTCCAGAGTTTCTCTCATCATCAGCACCCACTTGTAAATATATAGGGGAGGAACTGTAACCTACTGAATAGGAGTTTACAGTTGTACTAGAGTACAAGGGAAAACTAAGAAAAGCAAAAAGATATATATGTTCAGTAAAATAGATAAAAAATTGATAAGAGCATGTAGTGGAACTATAGCTCAATTTTAAAAGAATAGTTGATCGTGCACTGGTTAGATACATACCCAGTAGAGCAGTTCATAATGGGGTGAGTGGGATTCCACGGTATACAGTCATTGTAAAGAAACTTCTAAAGAAATAGAGACTACTGCATAATAGATGCAAAACAAAGTGTAGGGCTATAGATAAAAAGATGCTGAATGAAACACATTTGGCTGTCAAGAGAGCAATGTGTGAACCCTTCAATGACTACCATAGCAGAATACTGGCAAATGATCTTTCACAAAACTCGAAGAAATTCTGGTAGTACTTAAAGGCTGTTAGTGGCACCAGAGTTAGTGTCTAGCTCCTAGCAAATGAGACAGGAACTGAAATTGAAGGTAGCAAAGCAAAAACTGAGATGCTTTAATCTGTTTTCATATTTTCCTTTAGAAAGGGAAACCAAGGAGAATTGCCTCAACTTAATGCTCATACCACTGAAAAGATGAGTGAGATCAGCATTTGTGTCAGTTGCATTGAGAAACATCTGAAATTGTTAAAACTGAACAAAGCTCTAGGGTGTGATGGAATCCCTATCAGATTCTATAATGAATTTGAGGCTGAGTTAGGCCCTCTTGTAACTATAATCTACTGTAGATCCTTTGAACAAAAATCTATGACCAGTAGTTGGAAGAAAGTACAGGTCACACCCATCTACAAGAAGGGTAGTGGAAGTGATCCACAAAACTGCCATCCAATATCTCTGACACCAATTTGTTGTAGAATTTTAGAACATATTCTGAGCTCAAAACATAATGAGGTATCTTGAACAGAATGACCTTCTCAATCCCAGTCAGCATGGATTCTAAAAACATCAATCATGTGAAATCCAACTCACACTTTTCTCATTTCACATACTGAAAGCTTTGGATCAAGGCAGTGGGGTAGATGCAGTATTTCTTGATTTCCAAAAAGCATTTGACTCAGTACTACACTTGTACTTATTGTTAAAAGTATGATCATATGGGGTACCAAGTGAAATTTGTGACTGGACTGATGACTTTTTGGCAGGAAGAACACAGAATGTTATGTTGGATGGAATGTCATAGTCAGATGTAGAGGTAACTTTGGGTGCACCCTAATGAGATGTGTTGGGACTCTTACTGTTCACATTGTATATTAACGACCTTGCAGACAATATTCATATTAACCTCATAACTTTTACAGATGATGCAGTTATCTATAATGAAGTCCTGTCTGAAAGAAGCTGCATAAATATTCAGTCAGGTCTGGGTAAGATTTCGAAGTTGTACAAAGATTGTCAACTTGCATTAAATGTTCAGAAATGTAAAACTGTCCACTTCGCAAAATGAAAAACTATAGAATCCTATGACCGTAATATCAATGAGTCAGTTGGAACTCATACACTATCGAACTCATATGAGTACCTACATTTTGTAGGGATATGAAATGAAATGATCAAATAGGCTCAGTTGTGGGTAAAGCAGGTTGTATATTTTAGTTTATTGGTAGAATTCTGGGTAAGTGCAATCAGTCTACAAAGGAGGTGGCTTACAAATCACTTGTGCAATCCATTCTAGAATGTTGCTGAAGTGTGTGGGACCCGTACCAAATAGGACTAACAGGGGACATTGAACGCACACAGAGAAGAGCAGCACTAATGCTCATAGGTTGATTTGACTTACACGAGAGTGTTACAATGATGCTGAAGAAATTGAACTGGCAAGCTCTTGAAGATAGACATAAACTATCCCAAGAAAGTTTACTAAGACAGTTTTCAAGAACTGGCTTTAAATGATGGCCACAGGAATATACTACTACCCCCTACATATTGCTCACATAGCATTCATGAGAATAAGATTAGAATAATTACAGCACACACAGATGCATTCATACACTCATTCTTCCTGTGCTCCATACATGAATGGAATGGGAAGAAACCCTAATATATGGTACAATGGGATGTATCCTCTGCCATGCACTTTGCAGTTGTTTTCAAAGTATGGGTGTAGATGTAAATGTACATGTAGATGTAGATGCTCTTATGTAGGGTTGTCTTATGTCATTCAAGTAGCCCTTTCCAGCTATGTAAAATTTTTCATTAATATTTAATTGACTATTAATTTTATCCCAGAAAACCATGCCACAAGCTAAATGTGACATCAAGAATGTCATTCTAGTAGCTTCTCTGAAAAAGATTCATGAGTCAACATAACGTTCCATCGAACACCAGGTCAAGATCTTGGTTAACAGTTTATGTGGTTTCTTGAAAACTCCTCATTTGCAACTGCAGGCAACATGTTACATCTGGAACATACAACTCTTGTCTTAACAGTAGAAATGGTTATTAAGTCTGTAAAATTAACTTCTATACTTTGTCTTCAGATTACTTTTGTAATAAGCTCCCTTCTGTAAAGGTATAGTTACTTAGTGTCCTTAGAATTTTTAGCAACTAATGCACATCTCTTCAACAAACATACAAGCATAACTTTTTTTAATTTGTTTTAGATTCCAGAAATGAATCATGTGGCAACAGAAGCAATGGATCGTGGCTGGAAGTCAGGATGTTTAGTGTTATTGCAGCAAAATATAGGTATTGGGATTGGTGTTGTAATACTATATGTTCTTGCACATTATCAAGAACATATCAATGTGCAGTAAATGATCTTCTGGGGAGATCATTCCTCAAAACTCATTGTACGCAGTAAATGATCTTCTGGAGAGATCATTCCTCAAAACTCATTGTACGTGTAATTACTCATGTTGTATAAAATATTGTGTATTGTCAACTCATATTTTTATGATGTGTATTTTTTGAAGCCAAAGATTGTCTTTTTCATGTCCATATTTAATTGTAAGCAAGTGATAAGGTAATATTTTTGCTCAATAAATAACAGCACTTAAAAAGTTATTGCACATGAAATAAGCTGAAGTTTTCTGAGGTTAAAATGTTCCTAAAGATGCATTACTTAAGTGCTAATATTGTAGCATGAAGAAATTTCTGTATATAAATGTTGTTATTTCTAAATTTTACTTTAAATAAAAATGTAGCACTACATCTGTGATCTTAGCAACAGCACAATATAAGCTGATACTTGTTTCATTCCTCACATTTTATTTCTGTCCTTAATATTAAATTCTTCTTCCCCTCCTTTTTACTCTGTCAAGTAGTATACCAGATAGTAAGTTTCTACATTCAACTGTGGACTTGTTGAATTTAACTTGTGTTATGGTGGTCAATATTTCTTCTTTGCACTGCCCGGTGATGGAGAATTATTTTAGGAAATGTACCATCAAATATTATCTTATATGACTGCACCATCTGCTTTAATCTAAAATCCTGTATTCTAAATACCACATATTCTGTTGCTGTAATATGTTCATATTTTTCATTCACTCTCTTCTTGTCAGATGTTAAACAGGTCTCAAAAAGTGAATTCCTTAGCCTGGATTGCACCTTTTCTTTCTTTTTTAATACCCAAAGTTTACTTGCCTACAGACAATCTATCATTTTACAAAGTGTCACTGGTGTATCTTTCTTAACCCATTTTTCACAAGTTCTCTTAATATTCTGTAATACACCTGAAACTTCCTAGTTTACAATCAACAGATGTAAGATGTAAGATGGTACACACCCTAATATCTCCCAGGCAGATATGGTAATATTTCACTTTGTTATTCATGATACCATCATTGCATGCAGTGAGGATCTTCTAATGTCAGCTTTATTCCCATGACAAAAAACAGGGTAGTGTTTCACAATCAATGGCGCTCACTCATATAAGTCACCACTTTTTAAAAATCATCTCACTCTTTCAGAGACTCAGAAATTACGAGGTAAACTTTCATTGATTTACTGTAGTGTTTGCCTTCATCTATGAAGACTTTACTAGGAAAAATGTACATTACAGAAATAAACCAGAGTTTCAACAAATTTTTCATATGAAAGTCAAGGAGATTGGTCAAATGCCATTCAGCTGTAGTAGTCAAATGTGATGAGCTATTCTTATTAATGTCAAATTTTTTTCCATTACAAACTGTCACCATATAAGATCTGTTACAGGACAGCTGAAAAAGTTGTGCCAAGCACAGAAATGGAAAATAATTGGTTTTCAGCCCACACACAGTCAGTGGATCTGTGTAGTTGGTGGATAGTCAGAAACATTCAGTGACAGGGTTTGTTGTATCAGTAAAAAAATTGTCAAGTAATTGTAGAGCTTTTTCCATGTACCGTACTGACTGCTGTTGTGTTAAGATCTTCCTTGAAGGCTGTCTACAGACTGAGCAAAACTACAGCAGATATTCAGTCCAAACTTGTGGCATGATGTGTGAAGACAGTCTTCAAGTGGCAGTGTAAATGTTCTACCACAAGCCATGTGCAGTGGGACGGAAATCGATTGTTTGTATACAGCTCATTTCCAACAATGTTACTAATGCTTTGAAAAGATGAGATTCATACTGCCACAACTGATCATTTATAATGTGGACTGGTACTCTAAACTGCATGATCCAACCCCAAAGAAAGTTCTTAGTGATGGTTGTTGCCGTTGCATCTTCCACCAGAAAAACTTCCATTCAGCAAGAAAAGCCATCAGTTTACCATCAACCAGTAGCAATATTCTTGCGAAGGCAGTAATAAACATAATATTAATGGGTAAGTGATCAATTCACTGATTTGGCAGCACAAAAATACCTGGTGATGTTTTGATGTATCATGCCATTTTGTTATGTTGTCAGACAAACATTTTGGAGTTCTTGTTGATACCTGTCCAGTTGACTGTTCCTTTACTAGATGCATAGACAACTTCAATACTGGATATGAATGACAATGGAGCAAGGAGATGACAGCCCAATGAAATTCTTTTGTCATGAATGATTGCATCAAAGATATGGTAATGTCAAATTAAAACTCTACTTTGGAGCTTCCATTGTCTGTCATATGTGACTGAGTGAGTGAGCGAGTGCCTCTAAATCCAGTATCCCATCTTGAAATGGAGTTTGTTATCTGTGAATGTGCCTAATATCTGTAGAAAATTTCAATAGAATATTCAAGTAATGCAACGGATGTGGCATGGGAGTGTCGTAGGACCATTGCTATTCACAATATACGTAATTGACCTTGTGGATAACATCGGAAGTTCACTGAGACTTTTTGCAGATGATGCTGTGGTACACCGAGAGGTTGTAACAATGGAAAACTGTACTGAAATGCAGGAGGATCTGCGGCGAATTGACGAATGGTGCAGGGAATGGCAATCAAATCTCAATGTAGACAAGTGTAATGTGCTGCGAATACATAGAAAGAAAGATCCCTTATCATTTAGCTACAATATAGCAGGTCAGCAACTGGGAGCAGTTAATTCCATAAATTATCTGGGAGTACGCATTAGGAGTGATTTAAAATGGAATGATCATATAGAGTTGATCGTCGGTAAAGCAGATGCCAGACTGAGATTCATTGGAGGAATCCTAAGGAAATGCAATCCGAAAACAAAGGAAGTAGGTTACAGTACTCTTATTCACCCACTGCTTGAATACTGCTCACCAGTAGGGTTGATAGAAGAGATAAAGAAGATCCAATGGAGAGCGGCACACTTCGTTACAGGATCATTTAGTAATTGCGAAAGCGTTATGGAGATGATAGATAAACTCCAGTGGAAGATTCTGCAGGAGAGACACTCAGTAGCTCGGTACACGCTTTTGTTGAAGTTTAAAGAACATACCTTCACCAAGGAGTCAAGCAGTATATTGCTCCCTTCTACATATGTCTCACGAAGAGACCATGAGGATAAAATCAGAGAGATTAGAGCCCACACAGAGGCATACCGACAATCTTTCTTTCCACGCACAATACGAGACTGGAATAGAAGGGAGAACCGATAGAGGTACTCAATGTACACTCCACCACACACCGTCAGGTGGCTTGCAGAGTATAGACGTAGATATAGATGTAGAATGCCTGATCCAGATTTTGTTGGTCCGTAATTTGTGAGGAGTGTGATGTGGCATCCTTCCAACATATACCAGAACTTTTTCACCACAACATATGCAGCATACAGCTCATGGTGGTAACTGGACCAGCATATTTTTGCTGGTGACAACTCTTGGTTAGTAAATTCTGATAACTGTTAGTGCAACTGATGCATTCTTATACCACTGCTCGCAAAGCCATTGCAGGTGCATCTGCCACCCATGATATAGGTGCATATGGTAACAGTTGTGTCTAGAGTGCAAGCTCTGCCATGATATAGTTCACTTTACTAAAAACACTCTGTATTTTCTTCTGTCTGTTGTAATTGTCTTACAGCTTATGAGTGCCTCTGAGAAACGTGTGAAGTGGTGTCACCAAATCAAAATTGTAGATGACATGTCAATAAAAACTTGGTAAACCTAAAAAGTATCATATTTTATACAATCTGCCAGTAAATTTGATATCATTACATTATGCAGGGTGCCATCAGTTACTGCAGTTTTTGCTAATGCTTCCAGACAGTGGAGCAATTCGGATAGCATACAATCTCTAAACTCCCATCGCTGTATCATGATACTATAGTTGAAGTCATGAACAATGGCAGTCAAGTTTAAGCTTGTTCTGTGCACCTATGCCACATATACTCTAACAGCCAATGAGTGTTCAGTATGTTCTGAGGGCTCTGCTGTGAATGCCCTAACTAATGCGACCATTGAACATTATTGTAACGAGTCGTTTAGTGACTTTCGATTCCATTTGCTGTGAGTTGTCATCACTGGTAGTGATGGTAATTGATAAATTCTGCATAAGTAAGCGAGAGACATAGGATATACACTTTCTCCAAGTGTAAAGTGTGCGAATGCACGTACCACAACTGTTGTTTGGAATCATCAACAATGCATGCACAAACTGACATCATTCTTGGATTGGACTATAGTACATGTGAGTGAGAGTGCAGTGAGTGTAGTGTCACTATACATGTGTACTTAAATCAACCACAAACTGTATTAGCATGGGCCAGCCTATAGAGGCCACCTGTAGGAAGTGTGGACACGGCATGGTCTCGGCCAAGCTGTATACCAGCAGAATGGCTCTGAGCACCATGGGACTTAACATCTGAGGTCATCAGTCAATATCAGCAGACTGTGCCTCTATACGAGCAGAGCACTGCTGGCTCACACTCACTATGTTCTCTTAGTTTGTATTTCTCATGTCAGTTGTTCTGTGTATTGCTTATGTTGCACCCTCTATAGGATTCCTTTTTCTTGTTATGTGTTGAGTCACAAGAGGCTTATTTCTGTTATTGTTCAGAGGTTTATTGATAAAGCCATATGTGTGTTGCTTGGATTGGTCTTGTGTATTACTTGATTACTACATGACTGACAACAAGTTTGTAATGGTTTCTGCATGTGCAGTCTTTAAGTACAGTTTCATCAGCTTTAGTCATTACAGACACTGTGATACTGGCCTAGATTGAAAAGCTTACTTTGGCAGTGACCACTTTGTTGGCTTCATTAACAGAGTACCATTCTCTGGTCTACCCATCAACTTTTACTCTGTTTGATGATTCAGCAGAGGATTGGAAAGCTTATGAAAAAAGACTCAGACAGCATTTTTTGGCTTTCAATGCAAGAGACTCAAATTTGGACAAAGCCTTGTGCCTCTTGTGGCTTCCGCCTAAGTTGTATCAGTTACTATTTCAGCTCACCCCTTTACAAGAAATGTCAGCTCTTAATTTTGATCACATGTGCAGTTTATTGTCCAACTTCCATTGCAAACAAATGCCTGTCATAGTGGCGCGAATTGAATTCTACCAATGCTGCAAGAAGCTAAACTGGTCATACAGGGCCTGGGCGGTTTTGTTACACAAACTTAGTCATAGGTCTCAATTCGTTACTGATGCCCATAATGATGTTTATGCAGACTCTATGGTGCACGATGCAGTTATCTGGTTAGCTCAAAACAAGGAAGAGTACCATAAGGCATTACTCTGTGAAAAACCCCCATTGGAAGAAATTTTACAAATAGTACTATCTTTTGAGGTTTCTTGGGCAGTGGGTAATCAGATTGAAGCATAAGGTGATGTGGCAGTACTATCACAAGATGTGCCCAATAGGACAACAGGTAACTTGCCAAGGAAGTGGCAATGGCAGTGGTAAACATGCGGGCCCAATGCCGAGCAGACTAAGGGTGGCCCAAGTAGCCATGACCACCACAGTGTCAGTGTCAGCATTCTCTGTTTCTGTATTGTCCAGCACGAATGATTGGTGTGCCCTCTGTGCTGGAATACTTGAAATGCTTGCCAGAAGAAAGGTCACATTGCTTCCATGTCTCATTGCCGAAGGTTGCTCAGGATATGGACACGGATATAAACTGTGTGACTCCAAGGCTTGTGACCTCTCTCAAGTTGTTTATCAAGTTAAGTGGTTTTTGCCAATTGCTGAGGCCACAGGTTGACACAGGTGCTGCAGTAATGTTATTGAATTCTCAAACCTATGTGAGTTTAGGCCCGCTGCTGTTAACACTGTGACATCGAAGCTGGTCAGTTATAACAAACAGAACATTGCACTGTTGGGACAAATTATGACAAGTCAGGGGTTCATTCTATTACATTTTTGGTGGTTGCTGATGCTGGTGTTGAGAACTTGGTTGGGAGGGTGCATTTCAGGCAGTTGGATTTTCTGTCACTGATGCAGTTCACCTAGTGCCCGATCAGTTACCATGTTATCAATTGGAAATGTTGTGTAAGGAGTTTCTGGAGATGTTTTCAGAAGATATAGGGTGTGCTACAAATTTTCCTGCTCATATTTCTGTGAAAATCCACAGCTTGCCCTTGTTTTTGTCATTTGCATCTTACTCCTGTCATCCTGAAAGATCAAGTAAAAGCCAAATTGGACAGACTTCAATCTTTGGGGATGGTGCAACCTGTTATGGCTGGTCAATGGTTGTCTCTGTTGTATGTAGTTCAGAAGCTATGGAGGAAATTTTGTCTATGTGGCAACTTCAGTACTACTGTCAACGTGCAGGCAATCATGGATACGTATCCTCTCCCATGCCAGAAGGAACTGTTGGCAAAAATATCGGGTTGCCAATACTTTTCTAAATTTGATTTGTCTGAAGCATATCTGCAGGTTCTGTGGATAAAGAACTTTGACAAATATTGGTTTTGAATACTAGTTTTGGTCTCTTTCAATATTTGCACCTTTGTTTTGGTGTGACTAGTGACCCTGCTATTTTCAAATGATTTTTAGAGCAAATGACTATGCCTGTCCCAGGTTGCAGTCATTATCTGGATGATGATGTTACCACAGGCTCCTCCACAGCTGATCACTTGAGAAATTTATGCACTTTGTGTTCTGTCTTACTGTCTGCAGGCTTATCATAAAACCTTGTGAAATCTCAGTTTTCAACCTTCTGTTGTTTATTTGGGGTTCGAGGTCTGTTACATCTCTGCCTCACCCCTTTCCCCTGAAGAGGCTTCAGGCCTTCCTAGGGAAGATAGCCTTCTAACATAAATTCCTGCCAGGGGTGGCCACATTGACATGCCCATTGCATACAATGTTATGCAAGAACATACCTTTTCGCTGGAGCCTGAATTGCTAAAATGCTTCTCAAATGTTGAAATCGAAACTACTCTCAGCAGCTTGCTTAGCTCCATACTCTCCGGACTAGCACATTGTTTTGGTGACTGACACCTCACATTACAGCCTCTGTGTGGTCCTAGCACACTGATATGCCATGACTCTGAATGACCTATTGCTTTCACCTCTAAATCTCCCACTCCAGCGCAGCAGCATTATTCTCAGGTGGAAAAAGAGGTTCTTGCCATACTCAATGTGCTCCGGGCTTTTTTTTTTTTTTTTTTTTTTTTTTTGTATGGCTGCAAGTTTCACTTTATTGCTGACCATAAACCGTTGATTTCCTTGTTTAATCCTCACACTTCCTCGCCTGACTAGGTAGTACACTGCCTACAACACTGAGCACTGTTCTGGTCTCACTAACATCCATTTTCAACCTACGTCTAAACATGCCAATGTGGGTGCCTTGTCCCGCCTTCCTGTGGGTCCTAACCCTGACTTTGATCATGAAGAATTTCTTTGCTTTCATCTTGATATTGAAATGCACGCTCTAGTTGAGGACTTCTCAATCATGAACTCTCACATATCAGCTGCCATTGCTGCCAACCCAGTTCTTCACCAGGTGGTTCTGCTTGTTCAATAGGGTTGGCCATATAAACCACCAAATCAGGCTTTGGACCCCCTGTGCAACTGTTTTTCCTTACGGTATCGCCTCTCTGTTTTTGACAGTGTTTTGCTGTTGTCCATAGAAGATGTCTGTCCCAGATTAGTCATTCACACATCTACATCTATATCTACATATATACTCTGCTAGCCACCAAGCGGTGTGTGACGGAGGGCACATTTCGCGCCAAAGTCATATTTCCGCCCCTCTGTTCCACTCGTGGATCGCGCGAGGGAAAAATGACTGTCTGAATGCCTCAGTACGAGCTCTTATTTCCCTTATCTTTGAACGATGATCATTACGTGATTTGAAAGTTGGTGATAATACTATATACTCTACATCCTCGGCAAAGATTGGATTTTGGAATTTAGTGAGCAGCTCATTCTGTTTAGCGCGTCGTCTATCTGCAAGTGTGTCCCACTTCAAACTTTCTATGAGATTTGTAATGCTCTCGCAATGGCTAAATGTACCAGTCACGAATCTTGCCGCTCTTCTTTGGACCTTCTCAATCTCTTGAATCAGACCTAACTGGTAAGGGTCCTATACAGACGAACAGTACTCTAAGACTGGACGAACTAACGTATTGTAAGCTATTTCCTTTGTTGAAGGACTGCATCGCTTCAGGATTCTACCAATAAACCACAATCTAGAGTTCGCCTTACCCGTTACTTGTGTAGTCTGATCATTCCATTTGAGATCATTTCGAACAGTCACACCCAGATACTTGACTGATGTTACCACTTCCAAAGACTGATCATTTATTTTGTACTCATACATTAATGGGGATTTTCGCCTTGTTATATGCAGTAGGTTGCACTTACTAATATTGAGAGATAACTGCCAGTCATTACACCACACATTTATTTTCTGCAAATCCTCATTGATTTGTTCACAACATTTGTGTGATACTACTTTCCTGTAGACTACAGCATCATCGGCAAACAGTCTAAGGCCGCTGTCAATACCGTCAACCAGATCGTTTATGTAAATCATAAATAGCAGAGGACCTATTATGTTGCCCTGGGGCACACCTGAAGTTACTCTTGTTTCTGTTAAACTTACCCCATTCAGGACGACATACTGCTCCCTGTCTGTTAGAAAACTTTCTATCCAACCACATATGTCATTGGATAGACCGTAAGCGCGCACTTTTTGTAGCGAGCAACAGAGCGGAACTGAGTCGAATGCTTTTCAAAAGTCGAGAAATATGGCATCACCCTGGGAGCCGGTATCTAGAGCCTGTTGTATATCGTGCACAAAGAGGGCCAGCTGTGTCTCGCATGACCGCTGTTTCCTAAAACTGTGCTGGTTTCTGCAGATGAACACCATGTTACAGAGCTCAGTTCTACATCTTCTCCACCACAGCCATTGAGGATTTTCAAGCACTAAACTGTTATCTAGGACACACGTTTTTTGGCTATGGACGATGGCAAAATTGTCTGTTTTGTCGTGGACTGTGAGCAGTGTGCCTGACAACAGGCAGCTCCCAGGGTGTCTCTGTCCCTCTGGCCCACTCCCTGCCAGCCATGGAAACTAAATCGCAAGGAGGAATGACTAGTGTGTATGTTCAAGTCCCAAATGAAAAGGTTTGTTGTGGATACTTCACCAGATGACCCCTTCTCCGTTTTCTGAGCACCTATCACCTCACGCCTTTGGGGGAAGCAAAGCCCATCTGAAATGCTTTACAGCCAGTACCCACACACGCTCCTCCACCTTCTGTGGCCTGCACCTGCCACGGTCAGGTTCATCTGGCCACTTTGCATCAGGATTGCCAGCATGGGCACAAGTGTTTGGTCGCTAGCCCAAAAGGATACTGGCCTCTGCATCTGTTGCCAGGGACATTGTCTTCATGGTGTCCTATAGCCACCAGCCTGGTGGCGGGCCACTTTGATCAATCGCATCCCCACTCACCCCCGGAAGCTACTGGTTTGTAGGTGCAGCCCTGTCACTGCAGCCTATCCCATGACCCTCTGCCTTGAGCCCTTTGTCACCTGCTGTGGAGGTGCCCCAGTCCCATTGGCTGCTCCTCCACATGCAACACCCTGGTACTTGGTTACTACACGCATATTCTTAATAATTCCTTGAGTCTTTTTTGTACCTTATTGTCATGACCAGTTGACCAACACATGCTCAACAGCATTGTATTTGATCATAAGTGAAAATTAAGCTAGAGTGTACTGAACCTCTGTGGCCATGTTTTGTAGTGAGAAGTGACTATGTAGGTGTATTTTTTGTCTACTGAGATTTTAGTTGGGCAAACCATGATACTACAATCTTTGGTCACTATGGATCATGGCTTCAAGACTGAATATAAGGTTTCTTCTGGTTTGAAGCTTCTGGATTTTCTGAATATAGCATGTCTGTCATAGCAAATGTTGAGAATGTATTTTACATGGTGCAGTAGCTGCAAGTAATTATGTATGACACAGATGTTGTGAAAACTCATTTTGATACAAGTCTCTGTATCAACAACATGTTGTGAAATATATAGTTTATTGTCTGTAATACTGTCACTGCATATCTGTCAGATTACTTGCATGCTGTAACTGTTATCATAGTCTCCTATGAGAAAAGTTACAGTAGTAAATCATGACACGACTGTATGATGAACTTTGTTATGATCAGGTTTGATCTTGGACCATTATCACAGTGAGCAAGTGATAGTGGTCTATGATCAAAACTAGCCATAACAATTTATAAAATAAGGTTATTTATTTATTTTTGACACAGTCACTTATTTATGACACAGTTATGGCCAGTTTTGGTCTATAATGGCATCTTCAGACACTACAACAGAGGAAAGAAAAGGTAATATTGAGCCCTGAAACAAGTACAAATATTTTCATCATGTATACTTGTGAGCTAAGTGCTATTAACATACATATGGTTCAGACCTATGGGTGACCTTTGCTGAACAAATGTTCATGTGTTGTCAACTAAACATAATATCAGAAATCATGGACTTATATACATACAACTAAGTGTACTTTTCCTTCCCTACTCTATACTAGATGTACACATCCTCTACAAGCCAACCTTCACCCATGAAAACCATAAAATATGATAAATATTGTAATAATATTTCTATCACTTATTCATAAAATATGGAAGTAGAATACAGGTTGTTAAAACAGCAAAGCCTTTTTAAAACAGAATGAGGTATTAACAATAAAAGAAGCAGAGTAGCAGTCCATATGGTATGTATTTCCAATGCTGACAGAGCTGCACTTCAGGCTACAGGATGTTTACACCACCGCACATAAACTTAGAAGAGAAGACATGGAATGGATGGCTGGGGCAGTTCCCTGTTGCAGTTCACTTGAAGGTTTTTGCATTAGCGGGGTAGATATTAAGAAGTGTAGGCATGACTCAGATGGTGTCACACAGCACTCATTCATAGGGAGGCCTCATCATAAGCTCGAGCATGTGATTACAAAAGCAAGTCAAATTTATAATGAATGTGGCAGTACGAGCCTGCTAATCAGTATGACATCATACCCCCTCTGGCCTGGATGCATGCACTGATTCTGTTGGGACGGGAGTCATAAAACTGTTGTATCCTCTCCTGAGGCAAGCTGGCCCACAACTCTTGTAATTAGTCCCTTATTATGGATACTCGCACAGGGACGGAGTTGATATTTGAGATGGTCCCACACATTCTATCAGGGACAGATCTGGGGATCTGGTTGGCAAGGGTTCCTCAATATGATGCAAATAGTGAACAGAGACATGTGCCATGTGTGGACAAGCATAGTCATGTTGAAATTCAGCAACCACCTCAGTTAAATGGATCATCATAAATATTTAAATATGTGTTAGTTGTAAACATATTGTGCCGATTGAGGAGTTTATCCAGTTCTTTGCATTTCATAATACATCTCCAGTTCATCTAAGGTGTCTGACCATTATTTTTTTTCAAAATTATGTAAAATTTGGAGTTGTTCACCAATGTTACCAATAATATGTCCCTCCTTTTTCTTATATGTAAGCCTAATGATATTTTATTGCTGGCATAAATGTGATCTTAAATTTCAAGTCAAAGGACCTGCTTGTCTGGCTGCTATAGGTTTTATTACAGATTTTCCATATTTATTAGTCCTGTGTTGCGAGTTATATCACAATCACGTTTTTATATTATCAGATGTCCTGACTATGGTACATTCTATCTCCCTTTCTCTAGAATACGTTCTCAGTTCTGTCTGGTGTTTTGCCTACGTATTCCATGGTGGTGTACCTGACCTCACTGAAAGACATCTGTACATGTAGTTTATTTCACTTCCTTATATACTTTTTAATTTTGTCATATATGATGTTCATTGCATCTGAGTCATATTCATTTGCAAGGGTGACCCATCTTAATACGCCTAATTCTTTCTGCGCTTCTACTTGGCATAGTGGAAGCCATATTATTCTACGTATGGTGGATTTAGATTTAACAATATATCACAAAAATGGCAGACATGCATTCCAAATATACAGAAAACCGACACGTTCTGAAGTAATTATCAATGCCCACTCTAATCATTCTCTATGTTCGAAACAGACATACTTTAACTCTACGATATCATAATATAAAAACACGAGTGTGTCAGAGCTTGCAACATAGCAATAATGAATATGGGAAATCTGGGGTCTATAAAATATCGTTCTATGACTGAGATAAAAGCTATATTGGCGAGACATGTGATGGCCTTTGACTTGTGATTTAAAGAACACATCTACACCAGCAATAAAACAGTATTAAGCTTGCATATACAAAAGGAGAGACATAGTATTGGTAGCAATGATGAACAACTTAAAGTTTTACATGATGCTGAAAAAAGTGAATGGTTAGACTTTTTAGCATAACTGGTGACAAATATTATGAAACACAACTAATGCATGTTTTAATATTCCTAACAACCCATTTAATCGATGTACATTGATACTACATACACGCTCCAGCTGATGATGAGACCTCCCTGCACACACATGCTGCACACCACCATCCAGGCCATGCCTGCACTTCCTAACATCTGCCCATCTAACATAAACATCTCACAGCCAGAAGAAGGGTGTCAGTGAGCTGCAACAGGGAACTACCCCGGTCATCCATTCCGTGTCATCTCTCTTCTAAATTTATGTGCAGTGGCACAAACATCCTGCAGCCTGAGGAGCAGCACCACCAGCCACTGGAAACATGTACCAAAAGAACTGCTATTTAGTCTCTTATATTGTAAAGACATCACTCTGTTCAACCTGTATTCTACTTTCATATTTTGCACATAAATATTTTTTTAATATTTGTCATATTTTATGGGTTTCATGAGTGGAGATTATCTCATAGACAATGTACGCATCTAGTAAACCATAGGGAAGGAAAAGTACACTTAGTTGTGTGTATATAATTATCTGGTTTCCGATATTATGTTTAGTTGACAAATGTATGAACATTTATTCACCAGATGTCACCTATAAGTGATGGTAATAGCACCTAATTCACAAGTAGACCTGGTGTTTCTTGTCTTAACATAAGCTTTTCTTTTCTCTGTTGTAGCAGCTGAAGAGGGCCATTGTGGGCAAAAACTCATCATGACTGTGTAATAATAACTAACTGTGTAAAAAATAAAAAAGTGTTATAATAAGTCAGTCACCAGAGATTTCTTGTCCATTTGCAGTAAAAATATTCAATTCTCACATGAGAGGTGTGGATCTTTTGGACAGAGTCATTAGGAAATACACCATGGGAGGAGAACAACGAAGTGAACAACAAGGATACTACATAGCTTTTTCTTTTTATTTTTCAATTGTTGCATCACATGTTGACTACAAGAATGCTGTAATTGAAATGACAAAAGAAAAAAATAATATAATACTTTTCCTTCAAGATGTACATTGGTGAAAATGTGATGTAGAATACCACTCGAAGAAAAACAATCATAAACTTTCTGGATGTTAATGGAGAAGAAGCTGAAAAAAGGGAAGGGGAGAATGAAAGGAAGAGAAGATTAGTTCAGCCAATACTGCCAATGGCCAAAGGATATAAAGGTACTTTGCAAATGGCAGAAATGACTATGAAAGGAAAGAACAGATCATGGCTTAAGGGACTGGGTTGTTAAAAAACCAACAATGTGAGGTGTTCTGAATGTAAGAGTTCTTGCACCTTACTTCAGAAAGAAACTGTTTCATGAAATTTCATGCTTCATAATCTAGGACTATTCCGTAATATTTTTAAAAAGTTATAATGTAATTAGTGCAATTAATTCTTTTTCAAACATTTTTAAAATTTTTTTCATTTTAACAAGTGTCAGTCATGGAAGTGAACAATGAGTGGCCATGGAACATTCTGTGTACAGACAAAGCCCATGTCCATCTCCAAGAGACATGCAAATATGCAGAACTGCAGAATATGGCAATGTAAAAATCTGCTCACACATCAACCAGTACCACTTCGTTCTACAAAGGTGTGGTGTGGGTGGAACGATACTGTTTATCATAGGGCCATATATTTTTGAGGAGATGTGTCCTGTGGGTCCTGTTAGCTGTGCCATCACTGGTAAACAATATGATAGTCTTTTGCGCACCAACATTATTCCAACCCTTAAAGAGTGTGGACGTATGCAAGATGGTGCACATTGCACAGTCAGTAAAGCAGCTGCTGAAGAGGTATTTTGGAAATGCTAGAATTATCAGCCATCATTACCCTACAGACTGGCTGTCCAGATCACCTGATCTTAATCTGTGTGGCTTCTGGCAGTGGGATTACCTGAAAAATGCTGTGTTTAGTGCTCCAGTTACAATCGTAGCTGAACTGAAGGCACACACTGTGCACCACATTCAGAACATGAGCCCTGAGACACCCCGATCTCTCGTGGAAAATGCTGTTTCTCGATTTCAGATTTCAGCTAGTGGCAGAAAATGGTGGCCAGTATACTGAACATGTCTTGCACCAGTCTCAGGACAATCACAAACAGATTTAATTGCTGATTTTTATTCCATTTTTGGCCTCACGACAATTAAAAGCAAATTTCTCTCAAACTTGTGGGATCAGGCAAATTGCACAGTATGGTTGATTTAATGTACAACTCACATTGTGGCTGTCATGTTTCAGTTCATCTGTCATTTGTAGCCAAAACCATTTATGTTATAACTCTTACAGCTTAAATTTTTTTTCAATAATTTACTACACTCAGGTCGTACAATATCAGTAAATAAATATAAGAGCATATTATAAAGTTGGCTAAAAGATAAAGAATTCTATTCAGCTGAAGAACTCCTAGAAACTAATAATTATAATATACATATTTCCTAAGTTTTAGATCTTAAATAAGCTAGCTATTTTCTGTGACCCAGTATCTAACTGATTGTTGTATAAAACTTGACTCCACTAAAAACTTCAATGAAGTCATTTGTATGAAAAATACTGGAAGGCGAGTAAAAATTACAAACACCATGAACACCTCAATATGTCAATGATTACTTACAGTATTGAAAAAGTGCAGAAAATGATAGTTGAAAATTACCAAATTATGGTTAGAGTGGTTGCTGATGTTGGTGCACTATTTGACTCATTCTAATCAATTTGTCAGACGTTTTGGGCACGAAATATGTAGCAGCAAAATTTGTTCTGCAACTGTTGAATTCCAATCAAAGGCATTGCTGAATGAACACTTCCCAGAGTTTTCGAACAGAGTTCTCGATTATTCAGAACTGCTCAAATGGGTCATAATTGGTGACAGCACTGAGAGTATGATACACTCCTGGAAATTGAAATAAGAACACCGTGAATTCATTGTCCCAGGAAGGGGAAACTTTATTGACACATTCCTGGGGTCAGATACATCACATGATCACACTGACAGAACCACAGGCACATAGACACAGGCAACAGAGCATGCACAATGTCGGCACTAGTACAGTGTATATCCACCTTTCACAGCAATGCAGGCTGCTATTCTCCCATGGAGACGATCGTAGAGATGCTGGATGTAGTCCTGTGGAACGGCTTGCCATGCCATTTCCACCTGGAGCCTCAGTTGGACCAGCGTTCATGCTGGACGTGCAGACCGCGTGAGACGACGCTTCATCCAGTCCCAAACATGCTCAATGGGGGACAGATCCGGAGATCTTGCTGGCCAGGGTAGTTGACTTACACCTTCTAGAGCACGTTGGGTGGCACGGGATACATGCAGACGTGCATTGTCCTGTTGGAACAGCAAGTTCCCTTGCCGGTCTAGGAATGGTAGAACGATGGGTTGGATGACGGTTTGGATGTACCGTGCACTATTCAGTGTCCCCTCGACGATCACCAGTGGTGTACGGCCAGTGTAGGAGATCGCTCCCCACACCATGATGCCGGGTGTTGGCCCTGTGTGCCTCGGTCGTATGCAGTCCTGATTGAGGCGCTCACCTGCACGGCGCCAAACACGCATACGACCATCATTGGCACCAAGGCAGAAGCGACTCTCATCGCTGAAGACGACACGTATCCATTCGTCCCTCCATTCACGCCTGTCGCGACACCACTGGAGGCGGGCTGCACGATGTTGGGGCGTGAGCGGAAGACGGCCTAACGGTGTGCGGGACCATAGCCCAGCTTCATGGAGACGGTTGCGAATGGTCCTCGCCGATACCCCAGGAGCAACAGTGTCCCTAACTTGCTGGGAAGTGGCGGTGCGGTCCCCTACGGCACTGCGTAGGATCCTACGGTCTTGGCGTGCACCCGTGCGTCGCTGCGGTCCGGTCCCAGGTCGACGGGCACGTGCACCTTCCGCCGACCACTGGCGACAACATCGATGTACTGTGGAGACCTCACGCCCCACGTGTTGAGCAATTCGGCGGTACGTCCACCCGGCCTCCCGCATGCCCACTATACGCCCTCGCTCAAAGTCCGTCAGCTGCACATACGGTTCACGTCCACGCTGTCGCGGCATGCTACCAGTGTTAAAGACTGCGATGGAGCTCCGTATGCCACGGCAAACTGGCTGACACTGACGGCGGCGGTGCACAAATGCTGCGCAGCTAGCGCCATTCGACGGCCAACACCGCGGTTCCTGGTGTGTCCGCTGTGCCGTGCGTGTGATCATTGCTTGTACAGCCCTCTCGCAGTGTCCGGAGCAAGTATGGTGGGTCTGACACACCGGTGTCAATGTGTTCTTTTTTCCATTTCCAAGAGTGTATTAAAACTAAGGCCTATTGTTTCCACTGGAAGCATCAGGAAAAATGAAAGGGAAAAAAAACCACTAATCAAGTGTGATTGAATGAGAAGGTTCTACACACTGTTTCTCCCATTTCAGTGGTGTAGTGTGTCATGAATTCTTGCTGTCAGGATATATGATCCATAAAGAGTACTTTCAAGAAATTCTCCACAGTTTGAATGGAAGACTTTGACGAAACAATTCATGACAACTACATGGTTATGCATCTGATCAATCTTCACTCCCTGTTTGTGACATTTTGGCCAGAAACTTCATCATTATGATACTTCAGCCTTTCCTGACACCACCCCTTGTGATTTCTTGCTATTACCAAAACTGAAAAACTATTATGACAAGATGACATTCTGCTAGTATGGAACAAATTAAGACAGAACCACTGAAAGAACTAACCATCATAGAGCAAACTGCGCTCCAGAAGAGCTTGGAAGATCAGGAAAAGCACTGTCATAAACGTAAATGTGAAGTTCTTTAACACATTGACTGCCACAAGGATAGTGACAGATATTTCATAGCCAGGCCACGCTTGAAGGGTTGAGGCTTTGCTATGGCTGCTGGTGGTGTTGTGGCAGTCAACATATTAAAGGGTTAAAACAAATAACCAATTAACAGTTTTTTTAAGAACAAGAAATTCTGCATCCCACCACCCTATTCCGATAACCCCTCCCAATATAACAGCATCTGTGGACAATATACTACATGTGGTACAGGAGTTTTGTAACAACTGTCACAGAAAGATATGAACTGCAGATTAAAACTGAAGAAGTTGCAGAAATTTAATAAATTAAGGTGATGTGACCTGAGTAAAATGAAAGAACCACTAGTAGTTGAGGGTTTCTAATGCAGAACTAGGCAATGATTGAGTGAAACATGGGATAAGAACACTACAAGATGACTGAAACAACAGAAAATCTTGGATGGAATAGCAATATGTATTAAGGTAGATCACTACTTAATACAACAGAAAAACAGTCAAAGTTGCTAACTTCAATTTTACTTACTTGATGAGTTGTTTCGGGTCAGGATTCATTTTGATATCATCCAGATGGTCAATATAGTATTTCCCAAAATATAAGAACCATGTCAAGATAACAAACATACACATATAACAAAGTGCAAATGAACAGTTACAGAGAATGCTGATAATGCTGCAACAATTCATTTTATTTATTCTACTGTCCAACAGCCAAGGGAGACCACCAAGATACTAAGGGGATGATCATACTTTTCTGGCCGATCTGTGGGTACTATTACTATATCTACTAAAGGATCTGGCACTTTCTTATATTTCTGCCATTAAAGAATGTCTTAAGTATTGTTAAAAACCAGTAGTTTGTACAATGCAGCAATGTCTATTGATGTATTGCAACAATAAGGGCATTTATTCATCTGTTAGTAGATGACTGGTTTCCACAAATCAAGAGAAACAATATCAAAAATATTCTTAGCTGAAAAATATGAGCACAAAATGATGAATCTGTAGAACACATGCCATGGAATACATCAAATATGCAAACACAGTTCCATACAAATTATTTCTCTTCCACCTGAGGTCCTGTTTGACATGTAGAGATATATGTTCATTTGGTACAGCATACACAATGTCAACATGAAGCACAAATCCAAGAAGCAGCAATACACTACAGACAGTGGTGTGTGATGCAGTCAAAGTAGTGTCAATAATTTCAACAGAAAGTGAATGTCGCACTTCTCGCAGAGCTGCTCCTCGTAATGAAAGGGTCTGGGACAGAGCAATTCAAGCATACGTACATACCCGAGAGCATGTGAAACATGCTACATGGGATTCCGGCCAGGAAATTTTCTACTGCAAGCACTAAATTTTCTGCTGTTGAAGATATCTGCTCATGAGTCAAGCCCACTTGCACTGAGCGTTGTGATCTTGTGAGATGATAGATCTAATATACTGCCAGTCCAGCAATATGGAGATGAACTTAAAGATTAGCTGTGATATTATTTGTACAGCTGATAGTTCTGTCCTCAGCAGCCATGTAGGGATCACGACAAACATGTTACATGGAGATAACTGTTAGCCCTCTACCAGAAACAGTTACCTGACACAGTGGGAGGATTGAGCAGTTTGTATTTCATTACTGAAGCCAGTCCTTGAATACAGCTATTACTTTGGTTTCTGGACCTGGCCTTTGATTTGGAATTCTGTTGGAATGAGTGTTATTGCGTAGAATGATGCTGGCTTCAATTCATAGGTACTGATTCAGGCTTATGTTACTTGTAGTCATAATGTTCACTCTGCTGACATAGCACTGGTCACTGCATGGTATATGGTCTGCGAAAGAGACCAGTCTTGGTAATGTCAGGTTGTCACATTTAAGTGGTGATGGAGAACTCAAACCATCACATATTCTTAGTTCATCAGAGATGCAGAGTTTATTGAATGGTGGGAACAGCCACAACAAGTGCAACAGCAAATTCAGAAAGAGTCTGATACACAGTATCATCAGCAGAGTGACCTGCTGAAGAGCATGCCAGAGCATTGTTTTGTAACGCTACTAACAGTTCAGTCTGCTTTTTTATTATCTTCTAGAAGCTATATTTTTTAGCTGGTTCACAAATTACAACCAGTCCTAGAACCTAGTACTTCTTGCTCAACATCTTGTGTAGTTTTCTCTTCAATCGTTTTCACACACACACACACACACACACACACACACACACACACACACGCACGCACACACACACACACACACACACTGCTAAACTAAGTTGAAACTGGTGTCAGAAGAATGTGAAACAGTTGTACAAATCCCAGTTGGCTAATCTATGGGGTCCTCATCGTAAGTGTAACGTTCTGAGTTCACAACGCAAAATGTGGGGTGGTTTAAAAGCGGGAGGGGGGGGGGGGGGGAGGGGGGGAAGGGAAGGGACCAAACTGCAATGTCATCGGTCCCTTGTTCCCAGTAGAACAATTACCCAAGGGAAAGAAGAAAACAAGGAAGATGTACAGCACAATAACAGGAGAAAGCAAGAACCCAAAGAATGACAGAAGGACAACAGACACTACAATGAACAAAACAGGACAAGAAAGCCACAGAGACATGCAAGGAACAGGGAGCGGAGATTAAAAACAAGAAAGGAGATTACTATGGCTGGCTGGCCATGAGAGTAAAAAAGGAGAAGCCAACCATTCTGCAACACATTAAAACCTCCACACTAAAAGCCCTAGGATGGAGGGGGACTGAGGTACAAAAGGATATGTGCTAAAACTCATATGTGCTAAAACTCAGATCAAATGATAAAACCAACCCTCATGAATAAAACGTAAAACTAAAGCTACTGTTGAGGAATTGTCACCCAACACCAAAGTTAGGGTACTGGGAAAGTTAAAAATTCGCTGCGAAGTGGTTAAAAGTGGGCAATCCAGCAAGAGGTGGACGACTGTCATTTGGGAGTCACAGTGACACCGAGGTGAGTCCTTGTAACAGAGGAGCTAACCATGTGTGAGCCATGTATGGCCAATGCAGAGTCAATAAAGGACAACTGATTCCCTGCGAGAAGCCCGCAGGGAAGACTTCCACACATTTGCGGTCTCCTTAATGACACACAGTTTGTTGCGCATACTGTTATGCCAGTCCGTCACCCAAAGACAAAAAACCTTGCGGCCTAAGACAGAATGCGGGTCAATTTTAGAGATGCCCATCTTCAAGAGCAGTTTCCTCGTAGCCTGTCTGGCCAGCCTGTCAGCAAGTTTGTTGCCTGGGATTCCGACATGTCCTGGGGTCCATAGAAACACCACTGAGCGACTGGACAATTCTATGGCAGAGAGGGACTCCTGAGTGTTCGCTACCAAATGATGGCGAGGGTAGCACTGCTCAATAGTTTGTAAGCTGCTCAGGGAGTCAGAACAGAGAAGAAATGACTCACCAGAACAGGAATGGATGTACTGAAGTGCACGAGATATGGCCACAAGCTCTGCAGGGAATATGCTGCAGCCAGTGGGCAAGGAATGCTGTTCAATATGGCCTCTGCGGACATAGGCGAAGCCAACATTACCATCAGCCATTGAGCCATTGGTGTAAACAACTTCAGAGCCCCGGAACACGTCAAGAATCGAGAGGAAGTGACAGAAGAAAGTGGCAGGGTTAACAGAGACCAGACAAAGCTTCGGCCGAGGTGTACACCATAGAGGTGTACATGAATGGACCTCAAGTAGAGGTGGTAAAGGGAAGGACTCCAGTTCGGAGAGAAGGGATCGCGTGTGAACTGCAGTTGTGAGCCCTGACCTGGGCCACCGATGCGGGAGATAAACTGCAGTGGGTGGGAAAAGGAGACAGTAATTCAGATGCTCAGGAGAGCTATGAATGTGTACAACATAACTGGTGAGCAGTCGTGCACATCAGATCTGCAATGGAGGGACTCTGGCCTCCACCAGGACACTTGTCACCAGACTCATTCTAAAAGCTCCCCGTGCTAGGTGAACACCACAGTGGTGCACTGGGTCAAGGAACGCAATGCTGAGGGTGCCGCAGAACCATAAACCAGACTCCCCTAGTCAAGGCGGGATTGAACCAGCGTAGAGCGATCTGCACCCCAATTGGCGTTGTTAATGCACCGGAGAGCATTGAGGTGCTGCCAGCACTCTCGCTTACACTGATGGAGGTGAAGTAGCCAAGTCAATCGGGCATCGAAAACCAGTCCTATGAATCGATACGTCTCCACTACGGTGAGTGGATCGTCATTAAGGTAAAGTTCAGGTTCCGGATGAATGGTACAATGCCGACAGAAGTGCATGACACACAACTTCATGACTGGAAACTGGAAGCCGTGGGATAGAGCCCATGACTGCGCCTTGTGAATGGCTTCCTGTAGGTGCCGCTCAGCAACACCAGTACTGGAGGGGCAATTTGAAATGCGAAAGTCATCCCACAAACAGAGAAGGGGAAACCGACGGCCCTACAGCTGCTGCTAGGCCATTGATGGTCACTAAAAATAGAGATACACTCAATACGGAACCCTGTGGAATGCCATTCTCCTGAATACGGGGGGAACTATGGCAGGCACCAACTTGGACACAGAAAGTACAGAGTGACAGAAAGCTTTGGATAAAAATGAAGAGCGGGCCCCAGAGACCTCACTCATACAATGTGGCAAGGATATGATGTTACCAGGTCATGTCTTATGCTTTCTGTAAGTCAAAAAAGATGTCAACCAGATGCTGGCACCTGGAGAAGGCCCTTCGGATGGCAGACTCAAGGGACCCTGGCAGAAGACGCCCTGACATGGAGCCAGTAGGCCACGTGACTCCAGGACCCAAACCAACCGTCGACACACCACACTTTCCAGCAGCTTACAGAGAATGTTGGTTAGGCTGATGGGCCAATAGCTATCCACATCAAGCGGATTTTTACTGGGTTTTAGCACCGGAAAGATGGTGCTCTCCTGCCGTTGCGATGGAAATATGCCATCCCATGAGATCCAGTTGAAGATGAGGAGATATCGCTTGTAGTCAGAAGAGAGATGTTTAATCATCTGACTGTGGATCTGATCTGGCCCATGAGCTGTGTCAGGCCATTGTGCAAGGGCACTGAGGAGCTCCCACTCTGTAAATGGGGCGATTTGCCTTTCCATCCACCGTTTGAGGGTGCGAAAGGACGCGGGGTAATTCTTCGAGGTAGAGGCTTGAGCATAGTGCTCAGCAAAGTGCTTGCCAATCGCGTTTGTGTCGGTAGAGAGCACGCCATTGATGTTAATGCCAGGGCACATTAGGTTGTGGTACCCAAAAAGACTTGGGAAGGTGACGTATGGCACCCAATGGTTGACACGTACCTCTCCCAACACTCCTGTTTCCGTCATTTTATAAGCAGGCAAATGCGGGGACAGAGCCACTTAAAGGCTGGATTGGTGCCGCTTATGTTGCTGTAGAGCACGCCCATGCTCTTTGATTGCCTCAGTGACTTCCGGCGACCACCAAGGGACTTTTGCCGGGGCACCCTAGAGAATGAGGGATCACAATTTCTGCCACAGAAATTATCGTTGTAGTGACCTGTTCAATCACAACATCGATGGCACCACATGGCAGAGATTCAACAGTAACAGCAGAGGTGAAGGCTACCCAGTCTTCCTTGTTCAAAGACCATCTGGTAGGCGTCCATGGGCATGATGCCGGGGAGTGATAGGAAGACGGGGAACTGGTCAATACCACACAGGTCGTCATGTGCTCTCCAGTGGATAGATGGAAGGAGTCCTAAGCTGCAAATTGATAAATCAATGGCCGAGTAACTACCATGAGCCACAATGAAATGTGTGGCGGCCCCAGTATTTAAGAGGCACAGGTTGAGTTGAGACAGTAAATTTTTTACATCTCTGCAATGGCCAGTAATCGTGGCACTACCCCACAAGGGGTTATGGGCGTTAAAATCTCCCAGAAGTAGGAAAGGTTTAGGGAGTTGGTCAATCAGTGCAGCCAATACCTTCAGGGGTACCACACCATCTGGAAGGAGATACACGTTGCAGATAGTTATTTCCTGCGTCATCCATATCCTGACAGCCACAGCTTCAAGAGGAGTTTGAAGGGGCACAGGTTCACTACATACCGAGTTCAGGACATTAATGCAAACTCCACCAGACACACTATTATATTCGCTACAGTTCTTGTAATATCCCCTGTAGCCGCAAAGGGTAGGGGTCCGTGTCGTCATGAACCAGGTTTCCTGGAGGGTAATGCAGAAAGCAGGTGTAAAGCTTAACAGTTGCCACAGCTCGTACAGGTGGTGGAAAAAACTACCATAATTCCACTAGAGGATGATGTGCTCATCAGACTGGGAAGGCATGAAACACTCAATGAGGTAGTCTACACCTCAGCGTCACCTGTTGCCACTGACTTATTTCCTGAACAGGCTATATCCATTGTGTCTGAGGGTCTGGTGAGATCTAGGTCCTCAGCAGATGCCAGAAACTTCACCTCATCCTCAGACGCACAGCTTGTAGGCAGCAGTGGTGTGGGTGCCACCGCAATTCCCTTTGTCTTCGGGGTCTTCTTTCTTGATTTCTCTCACCGACCCTTGGGTTTCTCTGGCTGGGAGGGCTTCACTCATTCAGTCTCTGTGACTGAGGATGATTGGGAAACCCTACAACCAGCTGCTTTTGGGCACTTCAGCCACTGGTGGGTGTCATCTTTCCCACTAGCAGAAACCTGGGAAGGGAGTGACCCAAGGGACCCCTTCCTAGCGACAGGAGCTGAAGAAGACTTATGCTTCTCTGGCTGAGAAGTGTCGACTGGTGTACCTGATGGTTACGGGGGGGGGGGGGGGGGGGGGGGGGGAGACAGCACTCCTGAGGTAGGTGGTGTGGGAGCAACAGGGAGGGAAGTGCTGCCCTCCCCCTTCAAAGAGGCAGGTGTAGTCTTCCGGCTCTGAGAGCCGACTGGAACTCACAGAACTGATGTACCTACAACTATTCTTGTAGTGGTGGCATAAGAGGAGGTCATGGCCACAGGATGTAGGTGCTCAAATTTACTCTTGGCGTTAGTGTAGGTCAGTCGGTCGAGGGTCTTGTATTCCATGATCTTCCTTTATCACTGTAAAATCCTGCAGTCTGGTGAGCAAAGGGGATGGACAGATGGCTTGACATTACAGTGGTAGACCATTACCTTGACCTTCTCAGGTAATGTGTCACCTTCGAAGGCCAAGATGAAGGCACTGGTGGCAACCTGATTATGCCTCGGACCCCAATGGACAAGCCAGACAAAATGAACTCCTCATCGCTCTAAGTTGGCACGCAACTCGTCGTCAGACTGCAAAACAAGGTCCCTGTGGAATATAATACCCTGGACCATATTTAAGTTCTTATGAAGCGTGATGGTAACAGGAACATCCCCCAGCTTGTTGCTAGTGAGTAATGCCCGTGACTGGGCAGAAGATGGTGTTTTTATCGAGACTGACCCTGACCACATTTTGGACAAGCCCTCCAACTCCCCAAACTTGTCCTCTAAATGCACTACAAAAAACTGAGGCTTCATCAAGACAAAGGAGTCCCCATCAGCTCTCGTACATGCAAGGTACTGGGGCAAATAAGGTTCGCTGTCATCCTTAGCCTGGCATTCCTCCCATGGTGTGACCAGGGAGGGGAATGATTTAGGATCATACTTCCTTGCATTGTACTGAGACTTTGAACGCTTAAAGACTGCTGGTGTTTGATCACCAGCAAGTGACAACGTGGTATGCTTCATTGCGCGTCATCCGCCCTGATGCCACCCACTCCAACCAGGGGCCCTCCCCGCGGGTGCCATCCAGCCGCAGCAAAGGACACCTGGCAGTATGGACACTGCCGGGAGTCCCGATGCCCCAGTCTGATGGGCATCTACTCCTTGGCATACATGGGGAGTTAACAGCGCAGGCATCAGCAGAGCGATGCCTGTGTAGTCAGGGGGTTGCAACCAACAGGGTACATGGCATCCCCACCACAACAGACTGGCTATTGTGCTGGATATGAGATGCAAGGAATTCCATGGTCCTCGTCAGCGCAGAAAATGACACTGCACAGTGGGTAGAGTATATGTCCCCAGGAAGGTGTCCTCGCTGAAGAGACGGAGGATGAGCGGGACTGCAATGCCACGATGAGAAAGTGGGGTAATGATCTCAATGCACGAAGGACACGATGCACCGTGTAAGGCGCTCTTCCCCAATTGGCTCACTCTTCAGGAAAATTTTGAAAAATGGAGGTCAAACCCTACAGGGGACCATCACATAAAGGCCGAAAGGTGTGACTCCTTTTAGACACCTCTTACGACAGGCAGGAATACCTCGGGCCTATTCTAACCCCTGGGCCCGCAGGAAGTTGCAAAATGTCTTTATGTCAAATCTTTAATTCAGGAAGTAGTTGTGCTTGTAACTACTGACTCGGTGGAGCAAATTAAGGACACCTGACACTGAGTGTTTCTGTGGTCAAAGCTGATGCAATAAGCCACAGCACAATGCTTTATGTTTCGCTCATAACAAATGTGGGCGTAAACTTGCTAGTGCTGGCCGTGACCTTTACCAAGATGTTGAACTTGAGAGGTCATCATTGGTCATAAGTAAATCTGTCATCAATCCAAAGGTTGGTTTGAACACAACTGTGTTTTTACTAAGCACACTGCTGTGGAAGATTGTATGTTGCCCTTTCCTTTATCAGACCCTTGAAGTGACAGACAGCCAAACCAATGATCAAAAGCAAGGCCTTTGGAGCCATAGTCAAACACAGGGGGCATCAAATATTTGAAGTAGCAGCCAAATAAGAACACCTCAAGCAACACTGCAATCAACTCTGGCAATGATAGCTAAATGATGTTACAGTGCTGATACAATCTTGTCAGTGTCCCGGTAAGCACCAAAGACCACCACCACCACCACCACCACCACCACCACCGCATAGCTATGCCTCTCACGTGCCTTCGCCATCGCAGTTCCATGACAATGATGAGTAGGTTTGTGTGTCCACACAAAAATACACCAGTCTAAATACAGACACTGCTTAACCACACTAACCCTTACAGAGATGACAGTCAGACTTGTCCATGAAGTGAATGGTCCTTATTGATCAGCAGCCCAGATTGCATACAGTACAGCCACTGCTTAAAATCTCCTGAATGAAGAACTGTGAATGGTATACATATACTTACCTGGCTAACATAAGCATCACCTTCATAAAGAATTCTAGACACAGTACCTGATCATATCACCCTTTTAATGGGCGCACCAAGGACAGACTGTAAATGTTACAGGGTCATAGTCTTATTCCTTAGAGTTTTTAACAGCAGATATTAGTTATTGGTGGTCGCTGTAAAGCTGGCCCATTCTTGATCGAGTTTTCTTGATGCCTGTAATTAGACATTACTGCTACAGTCTCTGAACAACAGAAAAATGGACATTTAACCATTTGGCTAGCTCTGTTTGCCTCTAATCTGCAAGTGGCTGCCCACTGTAGTTCAGCTGGTAAATGAGGCCCTCATATCATTCAACTACGTGTGTTATACCATTTGTCTTCTCTTACTCTCATACAACGAACAGCCATCCCACTCTCAAATATATAGTCTGCTACACACTACTGGTGCAAGTAGATAGCAATGATACTGATTTGCATGTGGTAATTTTGTAGAACACTGTTATTGTAGCAATACACTTATATGTCAATTTCTTTATATTTTACTACCGTATTGTTGACTTTAATTACTTTAAAGAAATATACTTTTTTATGCCACTGCCTTGTTACTAGGTCCAGTTACAGACTCCAAATTATGTTCCTTCCTGGTATCAACCAGTTGCCAGTACTCAGTATTGTATGCACAATGCTGCTACACTGAGGATAAATAAAATAAACTCTACACTAAACTATCATTACTTTATGAATGCTTACTCTCATGGACAATGAAATAATAAAATCATCTTGAGCTTAAAATATACCTTTTCCAAGCTGGCAAGGATGGTTTTAGGAAGAATAATCATCTCATCTGGATTTCAATACAAAGAGTTAGTTCACATGCTTCATTGCAATGGAGGAAACAGATGATGTAAATGATGCAGGCGTGAGCCATGGTGGTATCTTCAGATATTCCAAACTGCATGATAGGCTGGAATATTCTCTTGTTTAGTAGCATTAAGGGGATGGGTGATGCTCAAGTCTGAGCACAGTGTGGTACTTGGGTAAGTTTTCACTAGACCAGTATTCTTAGGGTTACCCGCAATGTCAATATTTTCTGGTCACTAATATTGCAAAACTCATTTATGAATGATTCTGTCAGATGAGAATACCAACTACGGGGTATCTACTACTAGCTGCACAGAAGAATGTCTGTGGATGAGAAAAAAAGCCAATCACGTTGCAGTCACAGTGTTGATTAGCTACGAGGCCTAAATGCTTAATTTGGAGAGCTGCTTAGAAATCATTAAACTGGACAATCAGTAATGGGTTTTCAAGAAGGGAAGAAAACAAGTTTAGCAAGACCATGACGAGGAGAGTTATCAGAAATTTTTGGCTTTGATAGACATACTTTATTATTTTTGGCTGGGCATATCATACTTTATGGAGACAGGTTTGTTATAGGTATAACTAATTGACAGATATGACCATCAAAGTTAGGGTGTAGTGATCTGACCCTATTACATGTTGTTATTGGTAGCAGCCTTGAATAAAATCAGGGAGTTAATGGTTATCTGGAGAAGACATTGGTCAAATAAATATACTTAGAAAGGTTTATTGAAGTGTGAGTAAACATTATTGTTTCTTTAGTGACTTTCTGACTTCATATATTTGAACTATTCTCTTGAGATTTTTCTGTACTGAGATACTGCAAAGAGCCAATTGATCAGAGATTGACAGAACTGCATATGTCCAGTCCAGCAGTTGGTTCTTCAAATTTATTAAAGGGCACTTGGACTGCTAAAGGTCGGTGGTTAGTAATGACAGTTGTGACTTTTTAACTTCTCTCATGATGCAATATGAGGCTGTCAGCCTTTATCAAATACTACACTACTCACACAGTTAGGCAAAGAGTAGGTTCTCGTTTACCGATTAAGAGTTCGTTCACCAACAGTAGCACAATTAAAATGCACATAGGCATTGCATGTGTTCTGAAGGTCAAGAGTGTGTATACCATAGCATGGAAGTGATATAGTAATGTTGTGCACTTACCAAAGAGAAGATGGTTAGAAACTTCTAGCCGAGTCAAAGGGTTATATTTCCATGAGCTTTTACCTCTATTACTCTCAGACTGCAATGAACAGTTGACTACAAATTTCGAGAACGGATAAATGCACCATGAGAGTGTGGTTTAATATCTGTAATTGTTTAAACAGAAGCCTGGAAGATGTAGGCGTACGAACTAAAACACAATTCTAAGTGCTTTATTTTTGTCTGGGTGAGGAGTTAAGCCAAAATATTAACCCATAGGACATCAGTGAATGAAAATATGTTAAGTTATTGATTTCTATGCCCATAAATTTAGTACTTATTCTTATGGCAAAAGTGTTTAGCGGATCTTTTATATGTTTTTTTTCCCATTTAAGCATTCATCATTATGTACACCCAAGAACTTGGAACTTTTTGTTCTGTTTCTTACTTTTTTGTTGTCTACATTTACAGTAGATGGGTTTTTCTTTACAGTACACAATTGAATGAGTTGTGTTTTATTCAAAGTTTAATGCTAGTCCATTAGGGCAAAACCAGTTAATGACTTTAACAAAACCATCAATTACTATTTTTTCTATGCTTATTTGAATGCTTGAAAATAATGCTTTTATCATCTTCCTAAATGACTAATTTTGCCTCCTGATTCAAATAAAATGGTAGATCATTAACAAAGAGCTAGGACAGTAACAGATCCCAAGATCAAACCCTGCAGATTGCCCATTGTGATTTCTTCCAATGTTGGTGAGATGGCATCTCTGTTCATATTACTCAAACATCCTAGTGTAAGTTTCTGCATCCCACTTCAACAGGAACTATACCAGGCATGTGCTGGACACTATATCCCATAAAAATTTAATTTCTCTAATAGAATATTATGAATGACATAATCAAATGTAATAAGTCACAGAACATCCCAACTGATGATAGTTATTATGTGCTCAGTGAAAGTATAAAAAGCTTCCTTTTGAAGCCCAAACTGTGACTCTGATGGGACCATGCCATGATCCGACATATAAGCAGGCCGAAGGCCAGTCAGAGTCAGTTGTGATGTGACCTGTGGAATGCGTGGCAAGTGTGCTACTGGTCTGTCTTGGATGCTAATATCATGGACGCTATTTGTCATTGGAAAACCTTTGACATGGTACAAACTGAACTTTTTTGCTTTGGGATATGGACTTGAGTTAGCTTGCGCTGTTTCAGAGGAGCGTCAGATATATCTCTTACTATAAATAAGCCTCGCAGGTCCCCATTAGCTCAGGTGTAACGCACCTTTACAAAAGACACTAAACCATATTTCTAGCTCACTTTTCTTGACAGGTTCCTTTAGGAAATTTGCATTAAAATCGCTACAAATCAATAATCCCTTTTTTCTGCCTGAGATATCACAATAAGGAAAAGAAATTGGTCTTGAAAATTTCCCAATTATCCAATGGAAATCTGTATACTGTAACAATCACAAATGTTATACTGTACAATAATTCACAAGCAAATGTTTCTATATCCTAGCCTATAAAAATGTACTTATCTCCATATTTTTGAGTTCACATACATTTTTATAAGAAAGTGACTTCTCCCTTATCCATGGTGCATCTAAGCAGCTTATTTGCAACCACTTAATGAGAGATTCTGTCTCATTGGCCATAAAGTGTTCAGACAAACAAATACATTTCTTTCCAACAGCTGAGATCATCTTAACTAACAGTTCGTTTACTTTATTTTTTATCCCTCTCACATTCTGATGAACCAAGTTGACATTGAGACACATAATTTAGTTTTTAAAGGATATACAATATTGGATTTCTGTGTTAAGTATGATTGCCTTAAGTCGCCCATTTTATGTTCACAGATACAAAGGTGTGTCAAACATGGAAAAATAAAAAATCACAAGTATAATATTTAAAAGAAGGGTTCTGAATAATAGACAGGAGAGAAATAAATTTTTCTTTAAATTTTTTTAATTTATGAAATCAATATCACAGCCCTATAAGTAACACACACAAGTTTACACAGCACATAAGTATGAATAAGAGTAACAAAACTGTGATCTCAATTACATGACAGTAAATGTCAGCACAGTGAGGACAGGGTATATTTAAGAGATGACATGGATATTTTTAAGCACAGCCTAACTTCAAAGGCAATGTGGTCATTGTGTTAGAAATGTGTTATTCCAGCTCCTTATCTTCTTCTATTTGTCTTTCCGTCTTACAAAGAATAAGATATCAAACAGGTAGTGGTTTTCAGGATATTTGTTTAACATTGTGTTTCAACATGTGCAAGAGAGCATAAACAAAACCTCTTAACAACTGAAGACACAATTATGTAGGCACTGTTTTGGCACTCAAATCTGAAAATGAGTAAGGTATAATTATTTTATATTACTACATATAAGCAACAAAGTAGCTAATAACAGAGATGTAATACATGCAAACAAGAATTTAAAAAGTAAAAATAATGAACTCTCAAGGCATATTTCGAAAAACTTGTAACAGAATACAGAAAGAACAGAAACCTCCTAAGAAATCATGACATATGTTATACTGCTGACCATAAAAATTGTATACCATGCATGTGGCATGTAACAAATGTCAAACAGGCATGAAGTGCAGTTTATCAGTCAGCGACATTGCTGCTCGTTTTTGTTGTAATCTCATAATTTGTGAGAATATGGAATTGATGCAAGAGGATCATTGCCAGTTCCTACACAAGGTTTGCATTTCAATTCCATTTTCTGACATTTTGACTTTTCTATATAATGCCACATTATTTTCGAACAGCTTCATGGAGCTTTCAATTTTATTCAAAAGATCTGGGATATATAATAGGAACAGAGACAGTCCTGTGACATCTTTGGTGTACACCAAAAATTACTTTTATATCTTTCACACCATTAAGAACAACATATTGAGTTCCATCTGGTAGGAAGTAACTGGTCAAATCACATATCTGGTCCAATATCCCACAAGCTCATCTTTTGTTCACTAAGCAACAGTGTGGAACTGTATCAAACATCTTCTAGAAGTCGAGGAACACAGCATCAACATGGGTGCTATTATCTACTGCCACCCAAATTCCACAAAAGTATAGACTAATTAGTTTCACAAGGTTTATGCTCATGGAATAATGTTTATTCCAATGCTGTAGATTTCCAGTTTCCAAAAAGGTGCTAAAATATACATGCACTACTGGCCATTAAAATTGCTACACCACGAAGATGACGTGCTACAGTCGGGAAATTTAGCCGACCAGAAGAAGATGCTGTGATATGCAAATGATTAGCTTTTCAGAGCTTTCACACAAGGTTGGCGCCGGTGGCGACACCTACAACGTGCTGACATGAGGAAAGTTTCCGACCAATTTCTCATACACAAACAGCAGTTGACCAGCGTTGCCTGGTGAAACGTTGTTGTGATGCCTCGTGTAAGGAGGAGAAATGTGTACCATCACGTTTCCGACTTTGATAAAGGTCGGATTGTAGCCTATCGTGATTGCGGTTTATCGTATCGTGATTGCGGTTTATCGTATCGCGACATTGCTGCTCGCGTTGGTCGAGATCCAATGACTGTTAGCAGAATATGGAATCGGTGGGTTCAGGAGGGCAATACGGAATGCCGTGCTGGATTCCAACGGCCTCGTATCACTAGCAGTTGAGATGACAGGCATCTTATCCACATGGCTGTAATGGATCGTGCAGCCATGTCTCGCTCCCTGAGTCAACAGATGGGGACGTTTGCAAGACAACAACCATCTGCACGAACAGTTCGATGACATTTGCAGCAGCATGGACTATCAGCTCGGAGACCACGGTTGCGGTTACCCTTGACGCCACATCACAGACAGGAGCGCTTGCGATGGTGTACTCAACGATGAACCTGGGTGCACGAATGGCAAAACGTCATTTTTTTGGATGAATCCAGGTTCTGTTTACAGCAGCATGATGGTCACGTCCATGTTTGGTGACATCGCGGTGAACACACATTGGAAGCGTGTATTTGCCATCGCCATACTGGCGACTACCCGGCGTGTTGGTATGGGGTGCCATTGGTTACACGTCTCTGTCACCTTTTGTTCGCATTGACGGCACTTTGAACTGTGGATGTTACATTTGAGATGTGCTACGACCCGTGGCTCTACCCTTCATTCGATCCCAGCGAAACCCTACATTTCAGCTCGATAATGCATGACCACATGTTGCAGGTCCTGTACGGGCCTTTCTGGATACAGAAAATGTTCGACTGCTGTCCTGGCCAGCACAGTCTCCAGACATCTCACCAACTGAAAATGTCTAGTAAATGGAGGCCGAGCAACTGGCTCGTCACAATACGCCAGTCACTACTCTTGATGAACTGTGGTATCGTGTTGAAGCTGCATGAGCAGCTGTACCTGTATACACCATCCAAGCTCTGTTTGACTCAATGCCCAAGCATATCAAGGCCGTTATTACAGCCAGAGGTGGTTGTTCTGGGTGCTGATTTCTCAGGATCTATGCACCCAAATTGCGTGAAAATGAAAATGTAATCACATGTCAGTTCTAATATTATATATTTGTCAAATGAATACCTGTTTATCATCTGCATTTCTTCTTGGTGTAGCAATTTTAATGGCCAGTAGTGTAAAACATGTTCGACAATTCTAAAATAGATTAGGTAACAGTATATGCCTATAATTATACACATCTGTCTGCCGACCCTTCTTGAGAATGGGAATCATCAATACCTTCTCTTTCTAGTCCTTTAGAATGCTTTCATTGCTACAGTGTCTTGCATAATCTGTACAGAGTAATACAGGTATCTCATTAGGTCTTACTGCCTTTCTCATTTTTAGTTATTTTCCATTCCACTGTCACTTGTCCTAATATCTGTCACTTCTGTGTTTGTGCAATGAAAGTGAAAGGGAACCGTACAACATTTTTCCCCAGTGAAACAATTTTGGAATGCCAAATTCTGTGTGCTGGCCTCCTCGGTGTCTACAACTACTTTGGTGTCAGTATTAATATTAAACAACAGGATAAACAGCTTTGCTCCATTTACTGACTTTACATAAGACCAAAATTACTTTAGAATTTTTCATCACATTGGTTACCAGAATTTTACTTTCGGGTTCATTGAATGCTTCTCACTTTTCTCTGCTTACATTTATTTTGGCTTCATATAATTTTTGTTTGTCGGTTAGGCTTTGCCGTTGTTTAAATTTGTAATAATGTTATCTGGGTATTAAACCACAGCACTCCTTTCCATTCCTCACAACCTTGCTCAGGATATAATTGTCTTCAGCATACTGTACAATGATTTTAACCATTTCCATTGACATTCCACATTCTCACACCTATAAACAAATGCTGAATGTCAATTGTTTAAATGATCTTTGAATGAAAGGCTAGTTGTCTTCACTGAGACAGCCAGCTATCTAAAGAAACAGAGGGTGACCTCTGTTAGGCAGAAACATTTTGCAACCTTTTCTAATATTACCTTTAACACCAGTAATCATTGATATTATAATAACCATACAATAACTGATTCCCTCTTTTTTGTTTCTCAATCAGATATTTTAACTCTGTTAGTTACCATGAGTGATTTTCCAAGGTAATTTTCAGAGAAGACATTCACAACAATCTCATATGAATCCTTGTCCTTGGCACCAGTTTCACCAAGAAATTTTATCTCCAAGTGTCCTTTGAACCATTCTGTCACTAAAGCTGCTGAGGCAGGTGATCTATAAATGCATCCAATTAATATGCTTGACCTAATTTTAACCAGACTATTTTCTATTTTGAACCAGTGATAACGCCATTAGATCTTATCAAGTTGTTCACAGCACTACAAATGCCACAACTGGTGTCCATCCTATCCTTGCAGTATATTCTTAAATAGGAATTCAAGTCTCAGCTGCTACTGTGTGGTCATTACTATTGTTATAAGCAAGATTATTTGTAGGACTTTATAATGAATGCTCCTGCAATCAGTACCACATTAAGGTTTCCTCCCCCTTATCTGCAAAGATGAAACCCCTCTGTGATGTGGCTGAGCTAGTCCTCTTTCTGAATATGACACTTAATTCATCATCAAGCCTATGGATGGGTTCTTCTAACCAGAAGAGCCCTCAGGTACCCACTACATGAAGAGCTGCTTCCTTTATGTAGGGTACAAATGACCTACACAGTGGGATCCTACAATTCTACATTTGACAAAAGAAATGAAGAATTTATCATTCAAGACTGTGGCAAATCATTTGAGTTTGCCACTTAAACACTCAACTCAGCTCCTAACTAGGGTATCATAATTAATTCTGAGGATGATGCTCTATATCCTGAGTCATATTTCCACCCTGTCTACAAGGCTATCTGCCTTCACCAATTCACAAAACCATCTAAAGAAACAAAGAATGATATCTAAGACAACAAGGTGGCTGGTATCATTCATGCCCACATGAGCCCCTTTTCGTAGCTAGCTGTAAAAAATGCCTTCAACAGCAAATGGCGCATCACAATTAAATCTAAAAACAACATAAAATAATTTCTGAGGTATATTTCAACAACTTTGTTTTTAGGTATGCCACAGTATGAGCCTGTTAAAATAATCAATGAGACCTTGAACTGAACTGGAGGAAATTATTTTTCCCAAATGATGTAAATATTAGGTCGCTAGATTAATGCACAATGCCATACAGTCAGATTCTGAACAACGGTCACAAGAGCAGTTAAAGTAACATGCACTTTGTTTTTACTTGCTCCTTGTCTCTCTGAATGCAGTGTAACATACTCTCATAATAAAGATAATTTTCCTGAAAAAAAAAAAAATAAAAATAAAAAAAAAAATTTACGAGAACCCTATGAGGTTATGACAAATGACGGTTCAAATACTGGTATGGTCAAAAGGAGTTGCAAAAACCACTGTCCCAGTCCTAACAAATACAAATATCTCCATAACACTGCATCCTGACAAACAAGAACAAATTTAATTCCACATATTCCTGATAATGACAGTCAATAAGCTTCCTGTTTTTAATGAGCGATCCTTGATTAACGAGTGATCCTGGATTATGAGTAAGCCTGTATCATCAACATCTTACAGTACATTATTCAAGATTGGTTAACTTTGCACTTTTAATATCCATGATGGCCAATGGCCCTGGTGGCTGCCTACGACTCCCCACCACTGTTGCACCATTGATCCTTACTGCAATTCCATGGATCAGTTGAAACATCTGGCAGTCATGTTATGATGACTCAGCGAAACACTCACCTTTCCCACAGCCAGCAGTCAAAGGGCTGCATCTTCTCCCGTACCTACATCCCCCCCCCCCATGGCACCATTCAGGCCATTTCCCCCCGTATACACGTTTTGGGGGGGGGGGGGTCTAGTACCAAGCGATGCAGAAGTTTATGCCTGCTGGAGCACATGGACCTAGATGATTGACAGGGGGTAGAGTATAGCATACGTGCTGCACATGCATAGCTAGCTCACCACCCTTCTCTCCACGTGAATATGCTGGCCGGTAGTGTGCCCTGCAGTCAGGGCAGCGGACCGGGTGGGGGGGTCGAGGGCAGAGGGGGGTGGAGGCAGAGGGGGGTGGAGGCAGAGGGTGTGGGCCAGAGGGCAGAGGGGGGGCAGAGGGGGGCAGAGAAGGGCAGAGGGGGGCAGAGAGGGGGCAGAGGGGGGGCAGAGGGGGGCAGAGAAGGGCAGAGGGGGGCAGAGAAGGGCAGAGGGGGGCAGAAGGGGGGCGCAGAGGGGGGCAGAGGGGGGGCGCAGAGGAGGGCAGAAGGGGGGCGCAGAGGAGGGCAGAAGGGGGGCGCAGAGGAGGGCAGAAGGGGGGCGCAGAGGAGGGCAGAAGGGGGGCGCAGAGGAGGGCAGAAGGGGGGCGCAGAGGAGGGCAGAAGGGGGGTGGGGGCAGAAGGGGGGGCGGAGCAGAAGGGGGGCGGGGGCAGAAGGGGGGGCCAGGGCAGAAGGGGGGCGAGGGCAGAAGGGGGGCGAGGGCAGAAGGGGGGCGAGGGCAGAAGGGGGGGGAGGGCAGAAGGGGGGGGAGGGCAGAAGGGGGGGGAGGGCAGAAGGGGGGGGAGGGCAGAAGGGGGGGGAGGGCAGAAGGGGGGGGCGAGGGCAGAAGGGGGGGGCGAGGGCAGAAGGGGGGGGCGAGGGCAGAGCAAGGGGTGAGAATGGGTGTGGAGAGGGAGAAGGGTTGATTGTGGAGAGAGAGGAGTGGTATGGAGGGGGAGGTGGGGCATGGAGGGAAAGGATGGGGAATGGGCAGGGATGGGGAATGGGCAGGGATGGGGAATGGGCAGGGATGGGGAATGGGCAGGGATGGGGAATGGGCAGGGATGGGGAATGGGCAGGGATGGGGAATGGGCAGGGATGGGGAATGGGCAGGGATGGGGAATGGGCAGGGATGGGGAATGGGCAGGGATGGGGAATGGGCAGGGATGGGGAATGGGCAGGGATGGGGAATGGGCAGGGATGGGGAATGGGCAGGGATGGGGAATGGGCAGGGATGGGGAATGGGCAGGGATGGGGAATGGGCAAGGATGGGGAATGGGCAAGGATGGGGAATGGGCAAGGATGGGGAATGGGCAAGGATGGGGAATGGGCAAGGATGGGGAATGGGCAAGGATGGGGAATGGGCAAGGATGGGGAATGGGCAAGGATGGGGAGTAGGGGGAGGAGGGGTGAATTGGCGTGGAGAGGGAGGAGAGATGTGGAGTGGCATGGAGGGGGACGAGGGGTGTGGAAGAGGAGGATGGGAGGAGGTACAGGAAATGAGGCGGAGGGGGTGGGAGGAGGCACATGAGATGGGAGGGGACACAGGAGGGGGAGGATTTGGTGGGGGGTAAGTAGGTGATAGGAGAGCGTAGGAGGGCAATGAGAGTTACAAGGGGGGAGGAGAGGGGAAGGCTGTGGGAGGCAAGAGGAGATGGCGGCTATGGGAAGAGGATGGGAGGGGGATGATGGGGGAGGAGCAGGAGGCTGTGGCAGGATGTGGAAGGAGGGGGAGGAGTGGTGAGGTGTGGAGGGGTGAGGATGGGGGAAGGGAGGGGTGGAGAAGGGGGAAGAGAGGGGTAGTGAGGGGGGAGGAGGGGGTGTTAAACACTGCATTCAGGGGTTGAGTATGCAGAAAAAGCTGAGTACCTATGTCACATGAAAGCATCTTGGACAGTGGCCAGTGATGTAAGCCCACCCATTGCCACATGGCAGTGGGTGGAACTGTGGAAGTGCTTGGCTCCTGCTGGATGTTGCGCCGGCAGGTCACTGACATCAACTGAAGGCGATGGCTACTAATGTCCTCAATACGGTACTTGGCTGCAGCTGTGGCATGTGCCATTATGCTTCCTCCCTCCTAGGAAACTCCTGCCCTCTAGATGCCTATTTGTGAGCTTTTTGAAACATAAGCACTGTTATATATACACTATTATTTACACTCTGTCTCCCATACTTCTCTCATAGTGATACTTGATCCTTTACATTGTTCAAATGTCCTTTTCTGTCTCACTAGCATTTGGCACATACGCTAAGTTCCTGCTTCATGACTGGCTCTGTCCTTTGCCAGTTTGTTCTTTGTTGGTGGGCAGCTTTTGGCACCACTATGTCGGAGGGGGCAGGTATCAGGGTGATACTAGCAATATGATTTAATTTCCTCCTTATCTGCAGCTTTCTGTATAATCTTCTACAAGTTTACTTTAATAATTTAATACCTATTGTTAACGACTATACACGTACTGTGGTCTAAGCCTTTCATTAACCCATGGAGAACAAAACTGACCTATGCAAACTGAACAGTACATACACTGCTCTACAGTTTGGTGTTATTGGCCTGTGTGAATTTTGTGGTTTGTGCACTGTCCTGTTGTACCATACCTTATATCTTAGCAATTAGGAAAAATGTACTTGCAACAGTCAGAAATCTGTGGTGACTTTGCTTTTGTCACATTTTTAAGACCCAGTGATCGGGAATCTATTGGAACTTCCACAACCTTTTACTGTTTTAGTCTTTATCTATCCCCTTATGTTACATGTTTTGGTTAGTTGGCTATGGTTGGTGAATCTACTGCTATCATTAACATTGCTTCTCAAGGGACCTGGAGCAGCTTAATTGATGACATCGTGGCCAATGACACATCTCACTTCCTTGAGGTATCATAGTACTTTTGCTGTTTTGAGACATTGTCTGAAGACAATAAAACCTATCCACATAATACCACTATGACTGATTATTATTATTATTCTAATTCACTGGTGCTGTTATCACAGCTTAACTATATCTTATTGAACTAAGTTGTGGCTGTTAACTATTTTCATTGGAGGTCATATTTTTCCAGATTGCACCACCTAATATTATTGACTTATATTTAGTTGCCATGACCTTAAATCCTACACGATACCCACCTTTAGTTACCAATTTACAAGGTACTTCTACTGTACTTAACCATCCTAAAGTATTTACTCTATAGACTTTCTATTTAAAATAAAAATCTTGTAGCTATTCTGGCCTATCCTCAAAAAAATTACCCAACTTTTTGGGGTACCAAGGCTTCCCATACCTGAGCCAGGTGCACTTACAGCACTGGCTGGCATAATGCGCTTTTTGATGGCTTACCCAGCAAACTACAGGGTGCAACTCAGTGCATGGAGTGAAGTTCTCAGGCGAATTGCACTGAGTGCATGTGACAGGGATTACTGGTTCAGCCCTTGGTTTTCTACCAAAATGTACAGTAATATCTAATCCCAACATCAAAAGAACAACCATATCTAATCCTGACATTATGAAAACACTACAGAGAGGTGAAGCCCAAGGTTGTAGGGATTCCTAGAGTGGTTTTAAACTTAAGTCCAAGCTGCTACTTACAGATATTACTGCTGTCCACAATGATTCTTCAGCCCTCTGTCTTCCATCTGTGCTTTCTTACCACCTTCTACTCTGTAGAGGACAAGGGGTTATTTTTAGGAAATACGGTGCGAAATTGTGATTTAGTGTGTTTCAGTGCGCAATGCGCCAGCCTCACAGAAAATGGCGGATGAAGGCTGGCCGGCGCGTTATGCAAGTGACACAGTTTTGCAACGAGCATCGGTATGTGTGTACGTACGCGGCAGCCATCAGAATGCAGCATTAGCAGAATTACGCACGTGCGGGCCGCGTGAGGCGCGGTTGCGTTAGGGCATTGAGAACCCTCTAATAAACACACCGCCGCTTAACCGTTGGATTCAGCAGCGGTTTGCACTATTTAAGGGCATCGGCATTCGATTTGACCAACTGGGCGTTCAGTCACCGTCACATCGTCATCATCAGTGACACTGTCTCCGAGGACCGGTCAGTGGGTGGCGTTGCCCACTGCTGCATCGGTGACTCCCAGCATCGTCACGAGCCATTGTGTCTGCAAGCTGGGCCGTGCCTCATGCTGCTAACTTCCTAACGCCTGCGCAGCCGCTGACCGAGCACGGCGTCGTGTTCCCCAGACTGCGTGCATCAGCTCGTCTCCACCACGACACGAGCGGTGGGGCTGAGTTACCGGAAAATGTATTGGGAGAGCCACCAATAATGAGGAAGATTGCTAGAAACAGCCACCTTCTTCTACCCAGCCACGCCTTACAACCCCGACCACGTAACCCGCTCCGGTCATCCCATTACAAGTGGTGTCAGTCGGGCAACCTGCGCATCACACACTCCTGTTACAATTGGTGACAGTAGTGGTCTTCTCCCTGGATTTGGAGGAAATTGTGGCTCGTAATCGACGAGGATATGTGGCACCTGAGAAGGGCTACAATGGATCAGCAACTCCTGCAACATGACAAGTAAGTGCCAATTTTTCGTTTGGTGGTTTGTCTGAACCTGTAGCATAGTCTGTCTTCCCTTCCTGTTCTTCTTTCTGGGCTTACTGCAGTCTTGATTCGTTAGCTGGTAGTGATGGAGCAGTCTGTCAGCTGAGGTGGCTATTCAGCAGCTACTTGAGCGAGTGTCGGAATTAGAGATAGAGCTTGCTCGGTCTAAAGAAGCGAGCATTGAACGGTTTCCTGTTAATGCAGTAATTCTTGACACTAATGCTGCGTCTTTGGTCACCCCTTTCTCAGGCAAAGTTGGGGAGAATGTTAGGATTTTTTTTTTTTGAGAACCTTAGCACGGCCGCTAAATTGGGAAATTGGGGTGGAGAAACATTTTTGCGTGTGGCTAAGTTGAAAGTAACTGGGGATACCAGAGCGTATGTTACATGCCATGAAGAATTAAGGGATACTCGGACATTTGAAGTATTCGAAAAAGGGTTGCTGGAAAGATATCGGAGGAAAAATACGTCTAGGTATTATCGGGAACAATTGAATAGACTGTACCAAAGAAATGGGGAGTCAATAGACGCTTTTGTAGATCGAATTCGAAAAATTAATGTTAACACCTACGAGCTAACGGATTCCGATAGGGTTAATGAAGCCTTTCTGCAGGAAGCTGAGCAGAGGGCACTAGATGCATTTTTGCGGGGAATACAACCCGAAACCTCCCGCAAAATTAGGATGGAATTCCCTAAGACTCTCAATGAGGCAGTCAGCTGTGGCGTTAGAGGAAGTAGAAGCAGTAACAAAGGCGCGGGACAGGAAAGCAGTATTTAATGCAGAAATAAAATGTTTCAGATTAGGTCGGATGGGACACAATAGATGCGATTGCAAGGAAGTGCAGTGCAGGAAATGCAGACATTGGGGTCATCGGGAGCGTAGCTGCAATGGGTCCTGGCAGAATCACAATAGGAAACTGCATGGTGGGCCTCATCCCCATCAGTTAAATGGGGCAGGGGGTGGTGTGTCCACTGTGCAACACCCCCGGTAAGGATTAATGATAGTGCAGAATCAGTGGCAGATTTTTTTCTGACCGGCTTGGTGAGGGGCAGACAGTGCAAATTTTTATTGGATACCGGGTCTCAGGCGAGTAGAAATGTACTCGGTAAAGTAGAATCAAAACCACCACGCTGGGGTGTGGGTAGGGGACAGGTAAAGTCACTCAGATCAGCGGTGTTAAACTTCCAAGTGGAAATGAGGAACTTCCAGGTGAAGGTAGAAGTTCTTCCAGTTGTTGGCAGTAGTTATGATGTCATACTCGGATTGGATTTCCTGGTTGCGCATCATGCAAAAGTTAACCTGGAACAGCATACAGTAGAACTGGACAGAATACAATTTCGCCTAGGTTCTGTGGCCGAAAAACCATTACTGTCGCAAGGAACCACCCAGACGTTGGGTGGGTCACCTAAACTGCGTACATGGTCCCTAAGGGTTAACTCGCGGGATACTATACTGAAGGGTATAGGGAAAATAATCTGTTGGAGCTAGCGTGCCGGTAAATTCGTAGTGTGTCGTTGAACCTTTGTCTGAGAATGGACCGCTGGATAAAATGAAGTGTTTTACGAGCTGTAGTGTGTCCTACGTGCAGGAGATAGAAGGAAAAAAGGTCGTGCCTGTCAGTATTGATAATTTTGGGATTGAAGAGGTGCAGTTAGCATGGGGTACCATAATAGCGAATCTGGAGATAATAGGAGAAGATGAACTGGATAAGGATTTCGCAGCAGATCACACAATGCCGGGAGAGTCTGTCACCTGGTCCGCACTGAGGGGTTGGGGTTGGGTTGTCTGGGGAAGGAGACCAGACAGCGAGGTCATCGGTCTCACCGGATTGGGGAAGGATGAGGAAGGAAGTCGGCCATGCCCTTTGAAAGGAACCATCCCAGCATTTGCCTGGAGCGATTTAGGGAAATCACGGAAAACCTAAATCAGGATGGCCGGACGCAGGATTGAACTGTCGTCCACTGAGGGGTAAAACAGCACATTTAGAAGGGTAAGACAGAGAAGTCATGGAGAACCTTTTGACAGAATATAAAGAGTTATTTAATTCTCATGGTCCACTGCCCGCCACACCATTAGTTCAGCATTACATCCCCACTGGGAATGAGGCACTGGTGTATAAACGTCCATATTGTGTTCCAAAAAGTTTACAGCTTGTCATGGAAGAATTTATTAATCAACAGCTTAGGGATGTGATAACAGAAACCAGTAGTAGCCCCGGGTCCGCTCCGGTCGTAATAGTAGGTAAAAAATCACCTGATGGGGGGCAAGGCATATCGTTTTTGTTGTGATTATCATTTCCTGAATCAAAAAACTGTATCTGATGCATACCCAATGCCTAATATCACTGAACTCTGGATAATTTGGGTCAGTGTCGGTACTTCACGACCTTGGATCATCGAAGCGGGTACCACCAGTTGGAGGTCACCCAGGAAGACCGACCGAAGACAGCTTTTTCAACACCTACAGGTAATTTTCAGTATTGGTGAATGCCTTTCGGACTCAAAAATGCTCCAGCAACCTTCCAGCGGTTACTAGATAGCGTGTTACGAGTGCTGAAACCTAATCAGGGTATGGTATATTTGGATGACATAATTGTTTTCTCGAAGGACGTGCAAGAACATGTGCGCCATTTGCGCGAAGTTTCCGATCGTCTGAAAGCAGCGCGGTTAACTCTTCATACGGAAAAATGTCATTTTTTGTTGCAAGAAGTCCGTTATTTAGGTCATATTATAGGACAGGAGGGTGTCCGCATGGATCCAAAACTTGTAGAGGCGGTAATGAATTTTCGGACACCTACAAAAGTAAAAGAGTTGCAATCCTATTTAGGTCTCGCCAATTTTTACAGGAGGTATATTCTTAAATTTGCGGAATTTGCAAGGCCACTCATACAGTTGTTGAAGAAGGGAGCAAAATTTCACTGGTCAAAAGAATGCAAAGAGGCTTTTCAAAAGTTAAAAAATTTGTTAACATCTAGTCCGGTTTTGGATTTTCCAGATTTTAGTAAAAAGTTTATATTATCTTGTGACTCCAGCAATTTTGCTTTAGGTATCGTATTATCTCAGGAAATAGATGGGCAGGAACACCCGATAGCATATGCTTCCACACAGCTAAATAATGCAGAAAAAAATTACTCAACAACCGAGAAGGAGTTATTGGCATTAATTTTCGGAATAACCTATTTCCGGTGTTATTTGTATGGACGATGTTTCAAGGTGATTACTGACCATGCAGCACTTACGTGGTTGTTAGGGCTTAAAGACCCAATGAGTAGATTAACTAAGTGAGCTTTGCATCTTAGTGAGTACGATTTTGAAGTGATTAATACACTGAGTAAATCGCACAGAAATCCGGATGGTCTGAGTCTTAAGGTATGCGCCATGGAATGCACAGGAATAAATGAGAACGAATGGGTGGAGGCACAAACTGCCGACACAGATTATCAACAATTTACCTCACAGCAACAGTTCGTCATGGAAGACAGGATATTGTACCGTAAAACTAGGAACGGTCCACGCATAGTCGTAACAGAAAAATTGAGAAGCGAAATTTTAAGGCAAGCACATGATTCAATGTTTTCTGGTCATTCGGGTCGAAGAGCAACGGAAAAGAGGGTAGCACAGAGTTATTGGTGGTCATTGCGTAAGCAGGATATCGATCAGTACGTAAAGAATTGCATTCAGCGTGCTCAATGGGCGGAATTGAGTCATCAGAAAATTGTGTTGCAACAACTACCGGAAGTGGATAGACCTCTCCAATTACTGGGCTTAGACGTCTTCGGACCATTTGTGCAAACACCAGCGGGTAATCACTATGTTTTAACAATAATAGATCATTTTTCGCACTATGTGTCTATGACAGCTATTCCGGACCAGCGAGCCGAAACAGTGGCTCACGCCTTGGTACATCAATGGATATTGAAATTCAGAACACTTGAAACTATAATTACAGATCAAGGGTCTAACTTCATGTCCGATTTGACGAAACAGTTATGCAAGTTGTTGCATGTAAAGAAATTGAGAACGAGTGCGTTAAACCCGCAGGCTAATGATTGGACCGAGAGAGTTCATCGTACAATAGCTAAGATGTTAATTTATTATGTAAATTCTCAACCCAACAACTGGGATACCCTATTGGCGTTTGTAACCGCGGCGTATAATTCAACAGTGCATGAAAGTACAGGATTGTCTCCGTATGAAGTACTGTTCGGTCAGAAGATGCCATCTCCGTTTGAATTGCTCAAGACCCCACCAGGAACCGATATTTCGGCTGTTAAGGATTTATCGACAAAGTTGAAAACAATCTGGTGGCAGGTTGAAAAAAATGAACACTAAAGTGTTAGAGAGACAGGACAAAGTTCACAGTAGAAAGGCAGCTTTACCCAAATATCATGTAGGACAATGGGTGATGATGACTAATCCATATGTGCCAAAGGCAAAGCGAAAAAATTTGTATCCTGTTATCAAGGTCCTTTCCAGGTGATCGAGATGACATTGCCGGTGAGTTTCAAATTACAGCTTCCAACTCGCCCAACTATTGTGCAAGTGAGCCGAATTAGGCCTTTCAAGGGGAATTTTGAGGAACTTCCTTCATTGTCTGCAGTAACTTTAAGTGGAGAGAAAAATGAATCTAAGAAAAAGAATAAGAAAGAAGTAGATAAATAAGAGAACAAAGTTAATTGTGGAAGCGATCAGACATGCTATTATGCTCTTAGGCCACGCGTAAAAAGGAAGAGCTAATGTGAGTTGTTTTTCTTTTGTTTCTCAGGAGGTGTGACGTTCTGGTAAGAACAGCAGTTCCAGCACCATGGGTTGCACTGAAGAGGGAAGGTGTGCACTATCTCTCAGTATAGTTATTCTGTTTTGCTGTTGCAACTTAGCTGAAGCCTTGAAGATACGTCCTGTATCATGTGATGTTTTGTTCTCGTGACAAGGGGACATAATTATGTCCGGACATCAATGGACCTTAAGAGTGGACTGTAATATTTGGGCGGTTGACAATGAAATCTGTAAATTAGAGGATACATTTAATGAACTTCATTCCATGGTGGCTAATCAGTCAAGGTTTAATGACACACAGGGGGAATATCAGCTACTATGATCAGCTTTTGCATGCAATGCGCGGGCACCTAACCCCGGTACTGTTACCTTTGGAACAACTTTGGGAAGGGTTACGGAAAGTTCAATCTGAATTGCCCACATCCCTGGAGCTACTGACGACATTAACAGATGAACACTTATCTCTGTACTACAAAATGGCCACTGTTACCAGCACGCGGACAAGTACCCTGCTGAGAATTCATATCATAATATCATTAACATGTAACGATTGTAAATTTGAATGTTACGCCTCGCTTATGTATCCAATGAAGTGGGAAATTTTGCAGAAATTCGTACAATTAACCATACGGGAAATACTGTTAGTGGCACATAACAGACAAGCTCATGCGTTCCTCACTGCACAAGACTTGCTGCATTGTCGAACAGGTCCAGTTACCATCTGCCCCGCGAAATTGTTACACACTGTTTCAAATCTTGTAAGTATTCTCTATTCCGCTCTCAAGAACCAGTCGTGGAATGCCCTAAGGAAATTATAGCAGGCACGGAGCAGTTCTTTCAGCAAGTGGGTCCACATTGGGTATTTTCAGAAACGGAAAACACAGTCGTTATTTGCATTTGTTACGAGCAGGGTAAGCAAGGGAGTACGCAAAGAATAGAATTGCAGGGGAAAGAACTGTTAATTAACGGCACACAGTGTGACATTTCAGGGCCAACTTTCCGCTTCCCAGCTGTGACTACTGGAGCTACAATCATGAACGTAACACGCACATTGATCTAGGTACCCGACCAACCGGTGCAATTCATCACGAAAGAAAATCTCACTCTTTTGAATAGCACATTAGCCCGACTTTGCTCGCCTCTTTGGACCGGATGCTAGCAGCTCAGGATGGACGTATAACTATGGAACATCTTTTTCAACGAGTGCACGAGTACCGTAATGGGCATAAGCAACGCTTTCTAGTTATTGGATAATCAACCACCGCCACCTGTATTTTTATCTTTGTCGTAGGATTAGTGTAGTATCGGCTCAAGAGGAAGGTAGCCCAAATCCCGCCCCTTCCAACCTTTAAGCTAAGGGTCCAGACAAAATCACGGAACAGTTGTGAGGCACTGCAGCAGAACACTGAGTAATGTTTATGGACAAAGATTGGACTGAGGATAGAAGTGACTGAACACAGTGTAAATAGTGAATCAATCGCATTTTGTGGTATTTGTGAAGTGAAGTGTACTTGTTTTGACTTTTTGGTTGAATTCGGGGACGAATTCTTTTCGTATGAGGGAGGAATTGTAGAGGACAGAGGGTTATTTTTAGGAAATACGGTGCGAAATTGTGATTTAGTGTGTTTCAGTGCGTGATGCGCCAGCCTTGTGGCAAATGGCGGATGAAGGCTGGCCGGCGCGCTATGCAAGTGACACAGTTTTGCAACGAGCATCGGTACGTGTGTGGCAGCTATCAGAACGCAACATTAGCAGAATTACGTAGGCGTGGGCCGCGTGTGGCGCGGTTGCGTTAGCCAACTCATCGAGAACCTTCTAATAAACATGCCGCTGCGTAACTGGTGGATTCAGCAGCGGTCTGCACTATTTAAGGGCATCAGAGGTGGGTGTCAGTATTTGGTTCGACCGACTGGGCGTTCAGTCGCTGTCACATCGTCGTCATCAGTGATGCTGTCTCCGAGGACCGGTCGGCGGGGGGCGTTGCCCGCTGCTGCATCGGCGACTTCCGGCGTCGTCAAGAGCCGCCGTGTCTGCGAGCTGGGCCATGCCTCGTACTGCTAACCTCCTACCACCTGCGCAGCCACTGACCGAGCGCGGTGTCACGTTCCCCGGACTGTGTGCATCAGCTCGTCTCCACCACGACACGAGCGGTGGGGCTGAGCTCCCGGAAAATGTATTGGGAGAACCAACAATAAAGAGCAAGATTGCTAGAAACAGCCATCTTCTTCTACCCAGCCACACCTTACAACCCCAGCCACGGCACCCGCTCCAGTCATCCCATTACAACTCTTATAATAGTTTTTCTTTCCATCAGTCATCCTTCTTTTCCATCTACCCACTTCCCTTCCCCCTTTGGAAAGGTGCTGCCCTCAAATTGCATTGAATGTTCCTGCTGTAGAACCAGGTAACCAACTGCTGTCTTCCATTGCTTAACCATCTTCATGTTCAGTGATTCTTCTGACATGAAATACACGATTTGTCACGAAACTGCATGTTTTCATACTGGGTGGTATAGTCAAGTGGTTGGCCTCAGAGAGAGAGTGTGTGTGTGACAGTGTGGGGAGGGGGGGGGGAGGGGGGGGTAATTTAGAGTGGGAAGTTTAGTTGGTGTGATGTCATGGAAAGTGGGGCATTGTACATTCGCTCTCCGATGATGTTTTGTATACAGTGAGTCTGTGACGTAGACACATGACTTCGACACCTATTTTAATACTCTGGTCCTCTAACCTGTTCCAGGGTGCAATACAATTTTTAGATGGCCAGGAAACTTCAACACAGCTGGCTCTGTACTGAAGAAGAAATTACCTGGCCAAGTCAACAGAGGCCAAACACCTGAAAGCACTGTCCAAGTTCATCGTCTGCAATATAGAGCCCTAAATGGTTGGTCCATTTCTGTGCTGTGGGTTTAGGGGATATTGAGTCAACAGTGCGATGGATCCTGCATGAAGATCCTCATTATCACCTACAAAAAGTTCAGGTATGTCAGCAATTTACTGAAGGTGAATATGAACAGTGTCTTGCCTTCAGTGAAACAATGTTTGAAACCAGGGGCAATAATAAGAACATAATTTCTCTTATGCGTGATGAAACCTATTTTCATTTAAATGGATTAATTAACAAACAGAACTATAGATATTGGGCATAATGAAGATCCTCAGATGTTACACAAGACCCCTGAACACAGCCCAAATGTAACAGTACATGTGCAGCTGGGGAGAAGGGCATTATTGGCTCTTTCTTTTATGAGAAAAACAACATTACTGTGACTGTTTATTCAGAGCAGTGCATTATGATACTCTAAGACTGCTACTTCCCAGAATGTCGACACTGCACACAGGCAATGAGAAAAGTATGGTTTTAACACAATGTAACAAGTGCACATACAGCTCGTAACTACAAGACTGTCTTACAGGATCAGTTTCCATGCCACTTTATCTCCAGATATGGCAATCTTCATTAGCCTTCTCACTTCCCTGATATAAGCTTATGTGGCTTTTCTTTGTGAGGATATCTCAAGTTCTGAATATATGTTAACAAGCCACATTGCCTTGAAGATCTGAAGACAATAGGCCAGGAGGAAATCATTCCCATCCCATGCCAGATGTTAATTGACACTATTCAGACTGTAAGGACCGGCTGCAATCATACATAAACATAAATGGGCAACATACACAATGTATTGCCACAAACAACAATATTTTTTAGCAAAACTAAGCAAATCTTATTTGAAAACCACATGATTCCCATGATGGACCATGTATAATGATGCAGCAGAGAAAGGGTCTGTTGCTACAAGAAACTCTTTACTGTTGTTTATTTACACTCATTCAGTCTTCGATGCTGCTAGTATTGATCTGTGGCGAGTGTGGTTAATACAAAGATATGGTGCCTCCCAGTGTGTTGGCTTCCCAGCTTCAGCCTGGTCAGTGGTAGTACAGACCATGTGCCAACACTGCTGCTGCTTCAGAGATGTGTCAAGTTTCCCAGTTGTAGCAGGCTGGCTGGGGCATTGGCTGCCATCACAGAATATATGGCAGGCTGCATCTTGCCCCAGTGGCACAGGGTGGAGGAAGCCTCAGATTGAACCTCAGAAAATGCAGCAATAGCTAGATCCCAGTCTCATAGATCCATGATGGCAGCAGACCTGCCTAGTTCCTGAGCAGTCACGTGAAGGTCGAAAATTCAAGGTCTGGCACCAGTGGTGATGTTGACTGTCACCATCTGGTGGACGTCCCGGCACAGTCCAACTGTTCAATGACGACGGGCTGACCACGGTGGGTTTAAATATTGCTGTCCGGGGCTGAGCATTAGAGAGAAGCCACATTTATACATCACAAGGAAGCATCTCAGAAAGGGGCCAGTGACCTAGGCCTGGCTGTCACTACATAGCGGTGAGTGGAACTGCGAAAGCACATGGTTCCTTCTTGGTGTTGCAACTGGGTGCTGCATCTGCAGCTGATGAAGATGGCTGCTAATGCCCTAAACATGATACTTGGCTGTGGACCATGCTGTTACAGAATCACTTGGTGCATGGTTCATATCCCTGTGGTAGACACAGGTGCAAGACCTGTCCAATTCACCTACCCAGCACATCCTACTCCAGTCCTATCATGGGCTTATATTATCCCATCAGAGGTAGGGCCACTAGCTAAAGTAGCCATGTCATATAGCATCATACACCACCTCTGCTGGAATTTGTGCTCAGCATTTTATGTGGACATGACCACCAAACATCTGTCCACCCATGCTAATGGTCTCTGCCATAGTGTGGCATGTTTTACCACCAACTGGTGGAACCCTGTGCTGAGCACAACACACTCAATTTCAACCCGTACTGCACAACCTGTGCCATCTGGATCATTACCCTCAGCACTAATCACACAGATGGGAGTTGTCCTTGCAAAATATTGTTAGTTCTCATAAACCTCCTGGTCTCAGTTTTTGATAACTCACTGCATCCATATCCCCTCACCTAATCTCCCTTTCCTCTGTTCTGTCACCCACTTCCAATCCCTTCCCTCACATCATCACCACCTTCATCTTCATCATCATCATCATCATCATCATCATGGAGCACTGCACAAACTTGCTGATTCCAGTGCCTGTTTGGTGCATTCCTATCCCTTGCACCTGCTAACTCTTCCTCCTGCATTCCTATCTCATACACCTGCTGCCAGCCTCTCTTTCCCAATCCCCCCTCCCACTCCATGGCTCCCTGTATCTTTTCTCCCCTCACCCACTTCACTAGCTAAAGATAAGGATGTGTGTGTGGGGGGGGGGGCATGGAGGGGAAGGAGGGGGGCTGGAGGGGGGAGGGGGTGCGGACGTGCGTGTATGAACTCTAGCACAAGAAAATTTTGTCCAAAAGCTAGCATGGTTTTCAATTTGGTTGTATGCCTATTGATGACTCAATGTCTCTACTACCCAGCAAGTTGTTACATCTGCTCCTAAATTATTTATTTTCTGCCAGAACTTTCCCTCCTATATCTATTACTGGGATTTAGTTAAACTGCATAGAGTGAGACATAAACTACAAAAAATATAGTAATGGCTGGCTGTTAACAGTGATCTGGTATGGCTTCTCTATCGTTTCTCTATATCAATAAAATATCTAAATGAGTGCCCTTCATTCCCTAGTTTTAAGACAACCTCAAAATTAATTTTTAGCCAGTTAACATCTGTAACAGATACAATGTACTATTTAAAATACAGGGTGGACAGAAACAGTCTGAAAAACGTGTACAACATTGCAAGTAAGGTTATGCAAAGAAATAATTGTTAAGAAGAAAAACTGATACATTGTGCAGTTTCCACATTATTTATAATTAAAGTTAGGCCATCAGGTTGTTACACACACAAATTCAAGCACTTGCACATGCTAAAATGCAGTAACATACAGACAAATGTACGTCTGTGAGTTCCCACTTGTTCAAATGCTCTATAAAAGTTAAAATGTACCTTTTTCAGAAGTGATAAATTTGAGTTTGATGAGCAAAAGCTATGTTCGCTCAGTCTGAGGAAACTGAACAAAAAACAAGTTTGCCAACACTGTCTCTGTCTCTGGCAGCCTGCTTGAATTTGTGCATGCAACAATGTGTTTGGCTAACTTCAATGCTAAATAACTCTGAAATGGTGCAACATATCAAATTTTTTCCTTAACAATGATTTCTCAGTACAGCCTCTCCTGCAACACTCTTACAACTTTTCAGACTGTTTCTGGCCACCCTGTATATGTACTGTAGTTGCAACAAAGGTGATGAGACCTGAGTTTCTCCTGGCGTATACAACTTTCAAATAACTTCCGGGAATTCAGCCAGGTAACACTTTCAGCGACCGCCAATATTTCGGCGGGAGAACACCCCGGCATTTTCAAGGCAAACTGCAACGAACAGGTGGCGTACATGCAAATATAATACCTCAGTTCTCCGACAGAAACAGGAAAGATAACACACACACACACACACACACACACACACACACACACACACACACACACTGAACACTAGTGCCACCAAAGATGACCAAAGTCAGAGCTATCGATAGTGAGACTATGAATTCGCAGGTGAGGCGGCATTGACTCTGTTCCTCTGTTTTTGACAAGGGAGAGAGCCGGATTCCAAACAGAGTTTAAACAGAAACCTCCATCCATGTTAACGAGGTTGCTCGCTAATTTAATCTCAACTGCCTCCCTAATGACACTGTCCCAATAGCTGGACGTGCATGCCAATATCTTGGTGTTATTATATAACATGGGGTGACCAGTATCCAAGCAATGTTCGGCAATAGCAGATCTATTTGGCTGCTGTAATCGTGTGTGCCGTTTATGCTTAGTACATCTGTCCTCCACGGTCCTGATGGTTTGACCAATACATGCCATGCCGCAGCTACAAGGAATACGATATACACCCGCCTTACGCAGTCCAAGATCATCCTTAACGGAACTCAAAAGTGCTCTAATTTTAGATGGAGGTCGGAAAACACATTTCACATCGTATTTCCATAAAATACGACCGATCTTATTGGACGTGTTTCCTACGTAAGGCAAAAAGGCAGTAGACTTAGGTGTTGACTCAGAATTATCATCAATCACCCGATGTACAGTTGGTCGATAGCGCAACGCACGTTCAATCTGTCTATCACTATAACCATTTTGACGAAATGTAACTTCAAGATGGGACAGCTCAGCTGGCAAAGTCTCAGCGTCAGAAACGACATGTGCCCTGTGTACCAAGGTACGAAGTACCCGTTTGCGCTGAGCCGAATGGTGACAACTATTAGCTTGTAAGTACAAATCGGCGTGAGTACATTTCCTGTAGACTGCATGTCCCAATGATCCATCATCCTTCCTCCTAACCAACACGTCGAGAAAGGGAAGGCAACCATCCTGTTCCACCTCCATCGTAAAACGAATGTTCGGGTGGATTGAGTTCAGATGTTCTAGAAAGACATTCAAATTCTCCCTACCATGAGGCCAAACAATGAAGGTATCGTCAACGTATCTAAAGAAACAGGCGGGTTTTAAAGGCGCCGACTCCAATGCACGTTCCTCAAAGTCTTCCATAAATAAATTTGCGATCACAGTAGACAACGGACTACCCATCGCAGCTCCATCTGTCTGCTCGTAATACTGGTCATTAAATAAAAAGTAAGTGGATGTCAACACATGCCTAAAGAGATTAGTTAAATCAGCACCAAACCTGGCTTCAATTAACCGCACCGAATCAGACAGAGGAACACAAGTGAAGAGAGAGACCACATCGTAACTCACTAAAATATCAGAGTCATTCAGCCTCAGTCCCTCCAAACGACGTAAAAAATCAGCTGAGTTCCTAATAAGATGTTCACTCCGTCCTACTTGTGGACTCAACAGAGAAGCAAGATGCTTGGATACACAATATGTCGGAGCGCCGATGTTACTCACTATAGGACGGAAAGGAACCCCTTCCTTATGAACCTTTGGAAGGCCATATAACCTAGGGAGAATGGCACTATAGGTGTTAAGCCTCTTGATTGTGTCCTGCGACAAACCACTTTTCTTCAGGAGGCTGTTGGTCTTTCTCTCAACACTTTTCGTGGGGTCAGCATCGATTCTGCTATACGCTGAATCAGATAGTAAACGTTGCATCTTTTGTACATAATCATGTTTATTTAAAACAACGGTGGCATTGCCCTTGTCAGCAGGTAAAATAACAATACTGGGATCAACTTTGAGAGAGCATAAAGCAGCACTCTCTGCTGCTGTTACATTACTCTTGGGTGGACGAGCCCTAGTCAAAACACGGCATGCCTCCCTCCTAACTTCTTCTGCAGCGTCAGGAGGTAGTTGGCAAACTGCCTGTTCAATTGAACTAATAAAATCAACCACCGGCAAATTCTTCGGAGTGAGTGCAAAATTTAAACCCTTCCCTAGCACGGATAAGGTTGCGTCATCAAAAGATTTCTCTGTGAGATTTATCACAGAACGTCGAGATAATACATCCGACTCCGGGCGATGAAAACGTTCAAACTTTGCCAAATGCCGGGCAGTAACGGAGTTGTACTCCCAGTCAGCTTGGGTCCATGAGGCACCGTCCAACCAATCCCAAGTGAAATCAGACACTTCAGATGCAACCATTAAATGAAAACGATACAATTCTTTGGAAACAGAATCCAAACATCGACGAGTAAAACGAATCCCTTCGCGAACAAGAGCCGAGCCAGCACGATGCTTGATACGATTGGCGGCAGGAGAATTAATATGGTGCACAACCTTAGCAAATGTTGGGACATGATTTTCATCACGACACCTCAATAAAAAAGACAAAGCACATTGCAGTCTAACTCGACAGCTACGAAGTTTATCCAACTTACGTAAACACCGATACATTTCCTCCCCGTAGAGGTAAACAATGTGAGACCTGAGTTTCTCCTGGCGTATACAACTTTCAAATAACTTCCGGGAATTCAGCCAGGTAACACTTTCAGCGACCGCCGATATATCGGCGGGAGAACACCCCGCCATTTTCAAGGCAAACTGCAACGAACAGGCGGCGTACATGCAAATTTAATACCTCGCGCGCGCGCGCCCACACACACACACACACACACACACACACACACACACACACACACACACACACACACACACACACACACTGAACACTAGTGCCACCAAAGATGACCAAAGTCAGAGCTACCGATAGTGAGACTGTGAATTCGCAGGTGAGGCGGCATTGACTCTGTTCCTCTGTTTTTGACAAGGGAGAGAGCCGGATTCCAAACAGAGTTTAAACAGAAACCTCCATCCCTGTTAACGAGGTTGCTCGCTAATTTAATCTCAACTGCCTCCCTAATGACACTGAACAAAGGTGATAATTAAGTAAACCAACATATGTAGAATTATTCTATGTGATGTATCACGTCAATTAAATAAGAAAGTATTATCATGTCCTGTAATGATATTGCTAAAGAGTACTTCAAGAAAGATATCTGTTTAGATACAGGATACCAGGTACAATAAATCAATATATTAAATTTAAAATGCCGAAAGCTGCACAAAACAAAGGCAGTTAAGAAAGTAGGAAGAGAAAAATGAGAAGCAATGCTATACAATGAAGGTGGTGGTGATGGTAGTTACGGTGCCAGTAATGCTAGAGGTAATAAGCAGATCTACAGCCTGGGCTTAATGACACATGCATTAGTCTAGGAAATGAAACTGAGCAAAGCACCTAAAGTTGGACAGATAACACACACAAAAAATAACAAATAATAAAATAAAATGTTTACCTTATATGTGTCTGATTCAAGGTATATTGTAATTATACTTCTCCTATTCTTATCGCTTTTACAAGCAGACTGACATTGTTATTTTTCAGTGCCATACGACAAGCATTGATGACTGAGACTTTAAACCTGCCAACTGAAAGGGAACAGTATTAAAAATAAGGAAGCATTAGTTCCCTTTCTACAAGTTCAGGAAATTAAAATCCAGAACAGCAGACCATAATATGCAATATTTCTACAGAATAAGGATGAAATAAATATAATCACGGATACTAAAATGAATTAATATTTCACAGGAGAAGGAGAAAAACATAGCTTTTACCCAAACACCATATGCAGTTATATACGCAATTAGATACTACATAAAATATGGAACACAGCCTCTGAAAGTGGTTTATGTATAAAGTAATCATGTCTCCCCCTATGCATCTGTAACCTTATATTTCCGTTACACTGCAAAAGGGTCAAAATTCACTTTTTAAAAACACTGCTATGAAAAACAATAATACGCAAAAATACAGTTGTGCATCTGATGAATTAATAGTGGTTATGACAATCCCTCAAAGCCAATACTATATCTGTTACACAATGATCTCGAAACAAAATTAAGCACAATTTAGCGTCACATAGGTAAAGAAATTATGTGCTTTAGAAGTAAGAGTCAGCAACAGAAATTCATGCAAGAACTCAATATCTGTGCGCTCTGAATCTTTTGCTTCTAAAGTGTTATGTATTTAACCTATCAGACAGGTATTGCCAATGATTATTGTACATGATGCAGGGCATTGCTGTAAATCCTGCTCTGAATGCTAAATGTCTCAGTAGATTTATTACTGAAAAATAACTATTTATTATATCTCTCTAGGCTAATAGGCAAAATATGCACTGTATGAACACCTGACCACAAGAAGAAAGAAAACACTAATATGTTATGCCATGCTGTGAAAAACTCATAACCACTCATTCCAGAACCTTTTTCAAAAAGGTATTTGGAATCAACTTCTCAAAAGATTATAAATACCGTATTTACTCGAATCTAAGCCGCACTCGAATCTAAGCCGCACCTGAAATTTGAGACTCGAAATTCAAGGGGAGAGAAAAGTTTTAGGCCGCACCTCCAAATCGAAACAATGTCGGTCCATTGTAATATGAGACACAATTTAGGTCGAATGAATGACGATACAGCTACAGTAGTTTGGTTCGAGTCGTAAGCTTAGCAGTTAAGCTACGCCAGGTAGCCATTGCTATGCGTCAGGCACTTCCTCCGTATTTATCCGGGTACCCTTCCTTTTTCACGTGCTTCGTCCGGTTTGAATTGATTGCTTATTTTTCTTTGATATGATAAGTGCCGTTCTCTTTGTCATAGGTGTTTACGTCACTCTAAGTTAAAAATGTATTACTATACTGTGTCATGCATTGTTTGTTGCATTCTGTGTTTACTGCCTGTCGCTGCTCGCGGCATGGCTTGCTTTTGTGCATGCCACCACTGCTTACAATTTAAAAAAAGAGAGAGAGAAAGAGAGAGAGAGAGAGAGAGAGAGAGAGAGAGAGAGAGAGAGAGAGAGAGAGAGGAATCGTCTCATTAGCGAAACAATGGCAAGATACTTCTATTTGTTGTTACTTACACTGCTGCTTTCTTTGATAACGATCAACAAGAACCAAATAATAGAATGCGTATGATAGAACATGTTCTGAACAAGAGTTTAGTGAACATTTTTCTTCGTTTGAAAATCTTTGAAGACGCCTCTTTAGTACATTACATTCTGCACTGAAATTAGAGTCATCTTAGATTTAAAATTCTAGTCAATTGCCGTGCTTCATTTCTGACTGTATCACTATTAGGCACAAGAATAATACGAATATAAACATGACATGATATGTATATTCTTCCGCGTTTGCTGTTGTCTCACTCTAGTTTCGTAGTTTATTTGGCAGACAGGTTTTAAATGAGATAGCAGAAAACACGAAAGAATGTTCCTATTAGCAACCATCTCTTCTCACAGGTAAGAAAAAATTCAGAACATAGAGTTGGCCATATTGGCAAATATCCCAAACAGTCTTGCCAGTCGGATTTTTGTAGTACACTGAAATGCTGCTAAATTCAAAGATGAACAATACTTAATTTGTATTTACTTCATTGTATAATGTATGAAAATGCAGTGGTCTAAACTCGGGGCGGAGGAAAAAAAGCTTTGGCGCCAGTATTTATCTTTGTGCCTGCAAAGCATGTCTGTGTAGCACTACATACATTCGACGGCAGAAGTTAGTTGTGGCGGCACCTACCAACATTTTTCAGAACTTCCGCTTACTTTGCACTCTATTCTAAGCCGCAGGCGGTTTTTTGGATTACAAAACCCAGCAAAAAAGTGCGGCTTAGATTCGAGTAAACACGGTACCAGAAAAGAGGCTAATAGGTACATAAATAATTATAGACAAAAGAGGTTTTACAGTTGGACTAAAATAATCTGGTGGCTTCACCAGTACACCACCTTTCCCCATAACTGCAATACCGGTAGGAGCTAAATCCTTATCCTTATATATAAAATTCTTGTGTCACAGTGTTAGTTGACATACTCCTCTGAAACGGCTCAATCGATTCTGATGGAATTTTACATGTATATTCTGTAGGTCTGAGAATCAGCCGTAATCTATTTTTCATACCCCTAAGTGATAAGGGTGGTCCACCCCAAAAAATTTTTTCTTATTTTTTGGACAGAACTTTCTATTTTTATTTTTTTATGATGTGGCATTAAAAAACACACACAACCCTAAATTTTCGCCCTTCTGCCACCAACCCCTATTTTTTAATAGCGATTTTAGTAATTTAACCATTTTCAACCCAGGTCAATAACTGATCAACTATCACTTCATCAATTATCCCCGCCAGGTGTCTACAGGTGATAGTCTTTCACTATTCGATAGATAGGTAATTGGAGAAATTGTACCAAAAGCAACGACTCGAATATCTCTCTTTGAATCGACGTAACTAGACCGAGAAGTTTAACTAGTTAGCATGCATCATTCGCCAAGCCGACATTTGGGCCTAGCGCACAAGCATCGATTTAAATACATCATACGATCAAATTCTTTTAGTGGAACAAAGAAGTTCCTATGCTCTCCTTTGTTCCTCTAAAAGAATTTAATCGTATAATATTTTTACATACGAAAAAATCAATGCATGTCCACTTGTCCTTATTCATAATGCTGGCAAACACGTTTCAACATGAAATTGCCACTATGTTTGCTCATGGGCGAGCCATGTATTGGATGCAATTGATAAATCCGCGCTATCTACCATAGAAACGCTACAACTAATATTGGCCAATACTGCCGGACTTCCCCCTAAGCCTCTTCTCACTCCCTACACAGTTTTTGAACATTATTATTGTTTGTGTCATGAGCTCCCGCCAACAATGGCTATTATGTTACACTTATATATTGTGTTACACATATACATTATTCTTATAGACTAGAGATAATTTATATGGCAAAATAATGTTTTCTGGCTCAGTTATAACACACAAAGATTTTCAGAGGCGGAACGAAGTTCGCTGGGTATAGTTAGTAAAATATATATTCATGTGTTACAGATTATCTCAATGACTGTGGCAGCAGTAACTGACTGAACATGTAGTCCGAAGGGAATTGAAATGACAAATGCTCCTTTGGGCAAGTTTTCAAATGCACCCACTCTCTAAAAATGAGGAATGAGAGGAGAGCATTTTACAATATAAATACAAAAATAAATAGGGAAAAAAACACATGGCCTTCACCTTCACACAATATAGGTTTACCATAACAACAAAGATTTCACAACACTGAATATATAACCATATCACAAACCCTAGATAGCTCCCCAACAACAACTGAGTATGACACCGATTCAAAATATGGTAGACCAGTGTGCTGTGTTGTTTGTCTTTGAGGCTTTTCACATTCTAGACAAAATTAGGCAAGGACAAATCAGAATAACCAGAATAAAAATAGAACCCGGCACAAGAAAGAGAACTTCCAGAGGGTGACAAAGACCACATTATTAATAGTGTATACTTTGAGCTATGGCAATGCAGAAATAAACTTACATTTCTATAAGTTAGAATTTTTCTCTCTCTCCAATCACATCAAAGTTTAGTGATAGGACCAAGTTATGAGATAGCAGCTGTTATTCCACAACTGCAAATAAAGTGAGCAGGTCAATTTAGAAATCAGAGAACACAGCAACCTATATAGTCTTCTACAACATGCAAGCACCATGTGCATTGAGGTCTTCAACGAGGATTACCTACAACAATATAAACTTTTAACTAATTAAAACAAAACACTATTAACAACTGGATAATTCTTGAGGGTGTAATAGCAAATGACCATAACAGTATTTATATCACAGCAGAGACACAATAAATGCAAATGCTGCACTTGGAACAAGGTGACAGGCCTTAATTAAAATAGACTGCAACGGATTAATGAAATCCACTGCTGTACACACTAAAAGATTAAATTTTAGTCTCGTTTATACAGAATATGCCGTGTTTAATATTACCACAAAGCCATAAAGGGTGTAGTTAACCAAGTTAACCAAGAATTAACAGTCAAGAACACAAAGTGGAAGTGCCTGAAGACTATGACGTGAGAGATTAGGTCCCAATTATATAGATATATGGAAAGTAAATAATTAATAATTAAAATAATAATAATATTATTATAATAATCTCTAAACTCTGCAATCAGGCCCAGAGGACTGTGTGATGCAGCCCAGGTGTTGTGTCATCCTCCGCCATATGGCATCATTTGGAAGCAGTATGGAGAGACATGAGGTCAGTATGCAGCCCTCCAGGCTGCTGTCGATTTTTCAGACCTCAAAGCTGCTCTTTCTCACTCAAGTAGCTCCTCAAGGGGCATTATGAGTGGACCCAATTCCAGTCCTCCCACAAAGGAAAAAACTCTGTCAGTACCGGGAATTAAACATAGGTCCTCTGTATGGCAATTAGATGTGCAGACCACTCAGCTTCGGAGGTGTATGAAAACCAAATACCATACATTGTTCTAAAACACCGAAACAGGTGTGGTGGTGGTAGAACATCTTATTTAAAAGCAGAATGTTTGGTGTGCCATGTAAACTACTGATACGAGTATTTTTAATTCTGCTGACAGCACCCACAATGAGGTTTAATGACAGTGCAATGATTAAAGAGTGGGGGAAAATATTAGAATATGTGCTGTATAAACCCCTCCATGATGACAATATAGTTGCTAATTTATGATTACACATCAATCACATAGCTGAATTAAGAGCCAATTATATCAACGGTGTCATCAGTTATCCATGTATGCAAAAGAATGCTATGTCAACAGCTCTTGAGTTCAAGAAAAAGTATGTCATGGGACCAGAAGAAATCTGTTCAGTACTACTGCAACAAATGCTGCCACAAATAACACATTATTTGCCAAAGATATAGATGAATCATTACACTCCCAAAGTGATTCGAAAACTTTGAAAATAGTTCAGACGTCCTTTGCCCTTTTGCCACTTCCAAACATTGACTTCTGCAGCTCCATACTTACTGGATGCCGCACAATCATTTGTTGCTTCTGCATGCCAAACAAACGTGATTCTAAAATTTACACCATAGTATTGTCTGCATCCTGTTTAAAAATTCGATGTTGAACCACTTTGGTCCATATCATGATTCATTACACACTTTACTATGCAGTTTAGAAGTGGTATCTCCAAAGTCAAACATCAACTGAAAAAAAAAAAAATTGCCGCCACAAACAGTTCCTGCTGTCATACAATAGCCCTCAAAGCACAATGCATACATTCAAGGTCAAAGCAGTAGGCATGGCAGAGAGCAGAGTCACAGCTGAATGGAAGCTCAATGTTCTATTTTGTAAAGAAAAGAAAAACTCCGCATCATATCCTACGAATGCCCTACTTCTGGGCATGAAATTTTGAGGAAAAAAACCTCAATTTTGGATTTGGAGATAAAGTCTGCTTAAATGGTGGTAAGTCTTTTCTGAAGGTATTTGTCTGGAATGTAGTCTTGTGTGTGGAAGTGAAATGTGGGTGACCCACAGTTTCGACATGTAGAAAACAGATGCTTTTGGAACGTGGTACTACAGGAAAATGCAGAAGGTTAGATGGGTAGATAGGATAACTAATGAAAAGGTACTGAATCAAACTGGGAAATACATTATGGTACAACCTGATTAACAGAAAGGGTTGGTTGATAGTATGAAGATCCTGTATCCTACCACAATGATATACTGGTTATTGTTTGTGGCATTTCGCCATAAACTTAGTGATCTGCTTCATCGCATATCATGTATTATGTTACAGCAGGTACTAGTCGAGCCCAGCATTTGCCCACCGACAATGTGTTCTGATGTAGTGATTGTTGCTGTCTGGTGGCAGTTGAGTTCAATAATAGACTCAGACTCACTCCCACTCTGTGTGTGTGTGTGTGTGTGTGTGTGTGTGTGTGTGTGTGTGTGTGTGTGTGACAGAGGGAGACGGGGGGGAGAGGGGGGTTGTATGCTGGCATTGGCTGGATGTGCTCCCTGGTATGTTTTCATTTGCATCGCATTCTGACAGTTGAAAAGTTTCAGCATAAAATGGTTAACATTGTATCATGGCAAGTGGAATGCTGATAAAGCTGAGTGTCCTTAAACATGTTTGAAATGAGCATTTATTTTGGTAATAAAGTCTGTCATTTGCTAACAATTGTTCTCACTCGAACCTGTCATTGTCCACTTCCTAAAAAGTACTAGCGAAAGAAAAAATGTCATTAGCTCCTTGGAGTGGAGAGAGGCAGCATCATCATTTAATATAGAACACCAAACTGTGGTGTTATTAATTGGGACTGGTGACAAGGATGTCACATCCTGCAAAAATCTTTGGATTCAGTGCCTGATTGCCAGCGTCAGTGTACGGCAAGTGAATTCGTAATTTTCAGTGCTGTCTCCATTTTTCAAGCCACTCTGGACAGGAAAAATGATAAAGACAGTAAATAATAAGTTCGCTATAAATTGTGTGTGCAGTATACATATTTGAATAACAATAGGTAATCAAACTGAGAATCATAACCTAATCAATGAGGAGAGCAGTAGAGATTGGGATATTTTGAACATGGATGTTATTAATGAATTGGGATTAATTAACGGAATTTTAACTGTAGAGACAACAGAAAATGAAAGTTCAAATTCAAACACAGACCTTGAAACATGAGAGGCAGGCACAGACAGCAATCATATCAATAATATTGCCAAGTTTGATGTAATAATCCAACTTTTATGATAACTGGGTAAAAAGCCTCTATGATAATAATCAAAATTTGAACATGAGGCTAGACAATACTAATAAACGACTTTATGATCATGAGCAAAATTTGGATAAAAAACCAAATGATGATAAAAAATTGGAAACTGATTTGAAAAAATGTTGGATCAAAAAGTAACAGACATTCATGACGACATCCAACAGTTATCCAAGGAACTGCAGACTGAGCTTATAGAACTGGCAAAAACTGAACAGTCTGACAATACAATGGGCAGTAAACAACACAGTGAAGAGAAAAATGATGAGGTGATTGAAGTTCAGTCTCAATCTTACAGCAATAAGAAGTTTATCAGTCTACTGGACCGACCAGGTGCAGTAACTCATGATGCCACTGTTCTGTGCCATACGGACCAGGCAGTGTACTCGTGTGCCAGCATTGAGGTAGGCTGTCTGTCAACAAAGCTACATGGAACACGGAGACAACATGAGTCTTCACTTACATATGATGCATTCACAGTGCCGGTTAGGTTCTCAACACAGCACAGCACCCGTGAGTGCAGTCGATGATAAGATAAAATAGTGCAACGTAAAGTATGATATGGACATCTCACACTGAGATATTTAAGTATTTAGGTATATAAAGTATGTCTCACAAATTTACCTACGCACTCTCCTACTTCCATTTCTTCATTTCTGAATCTACCAACTATTACAATTTCTGTATTTAATTTGAAAATATTATGTGTCTTGGGTATAAACTTTACTAATGACATGATCACTCATTACATGACTATGTAATAAGATGACATTTGTATATCATGATCATTCTGATTACAAATTGTGCCTCTGTTTTTGTCTGATGGAATATTTATGGATTTTTGCATTAAGAATGTGCCTGTTAATTAACAGTTATATTTCCTGTAAGTAGCTGTTACAGTTCCATTTAACAGACACATTCTGTAAACAGTTGTATTTGTTATCTTTTTCCGCCAACATTTCCTTGGATACCGTATATTAGAGATTTTTATTTGATATCATACGTACTTATTCTTTGAAGTTGTTTTTCATATGATGACATCCATAAAATGTAGATAATTCAAGTGCCTGTTAATTAACCATTATGCAGTATTTAACTATTCCTTCTTTCCTATCTACTAAGGACTTACTGTACTGATTAATTTCACACTGCCATGGATTCCCAGACCCCCTCCATTTTACTTTCTTTTTCTATTTTTAGGCCCGAGGATCCTTTATCCTACCATGACAATACACTGGTTTTTCTTTGTGACCTTTGATTGTAAACTTATTGATTTGCTTCATCACACATTATTTATTATGTTACTGCAGCTGCCGCTGCAATTTGAGCATTTGCCCTCTGAAAGTGCATTCCAAGGTAGGGTGGTTGTTGCTCAGCACGAGTGCTTCCAGTAATAAACCATATAGTCTGTGATTCACAAACTGTTCTCAATCGAACCCATCACCGTTTACTTCCTAAAAAGTACCATAAAAAGAAAATGTATCATCAGTAGTGTCCAGATTTTAATGACCTAAAAAACAGGGCTTTTTTTGCAAATATTTTAGATCCAAATCTTATAAAAATATATAAAAGTAAAATAAATGTATATGTAATTTTATTTAAAAATGTACTTGTAACTCTTCAGGCTTTCCCGGTGAGATCTTGACATGTGCAATAATCGGGTCTACTGCAGGATGTTTGTGTCGCTCTGGCACAATATTTCAGCCACGTAACTCCTTGCCTTCTTCAGGTGCTACCTGAGACTGCTGTATTGGAGGATCTTGTCCAGTATTTATGCCCAGAGGGTGCTGGGTGCTCTCTCTGCCGTCCGCGCCCGCCAGGCGCTGATTGTAATGTGTTGTCTCTTCCCCGGTGCTCCCTCGGATGTCCGCACCCGACTTGGTTGCCATCTGTGGCAGCTGTATGAGGTCCGTCCCGTGTCAGGCGTTCCGTTCGCAGTCTGCAACCACCTGGTGCTGCTCCTGAGGTTTTGGCCCTTCCATGATGCTCCCACGGACATCCGCACCCGGCTCGTCCACCATCTGTGGTCATGGCAGCTGTCTGGGGCCGGACCCGTGTTTGGCATTCTGTTTGTGGTCCGCGCCCGCTTGGCGCTGCTCCTGAGGTGTTGGCCCTCCCTGGTGCTTCCACTGATGTCCATGCCTGCCTAATCCACCATCTGCAGTTATGGCAGCTGTCTGAGGCCAGTCTCACGTCGAGGGCTCCGTACGTGGTCTGCGTCCGCCTGGTGCTGCTCCTGAGGTGTTGGCATTTCCCTGGTGCTCCGACGGTCTTCCGCACTTGGCTTGTCCATCATCTGTGGTCGTGGCGGCTGTCAGAGGCCCGTCCTGCTTCGGGAGTCGCGGTCGCTGTCCACGCCCACCTGCCGCTGCTCCTGCGGTGTTACTACTTCTTGAGGAGTTTCTTGGTTCCTTTCGTTGGGCCCTGATAAGCTCCAGAGCCGGATTCCACACCGAGCTGGGCTGCTAACCACTGTCTCCATTTATTAGGTTGTCTGTGACCTTGATCTTGATGGCCTCCTTTATGAGACTGTCCCAAAATCTTGGAGTCTGTATCACAATTTTGGTGTTGTTGTAGTCCATTGAATGACCAAGCTCCAGACAGTGCTCCACTATGGCAGATTTGGTTGCTTGTCCGAGTCTGGTGTGCCTCTGGTGTTCTTTGCACCTGATGTCCACCGTCCTGGTTGTCTGGCCAATGTAGGATTTTCCACACTGGCATGGGATGTTGTAAATGCCTGGTTTATGTAGCCCCAGGTCATCCTTCACACTCCCTAACATTGTCCCAATTTTGGAGGTTGGACAGAAGATACTCTTTATATCATATTTCGAAAGAATTCTGCTGATCTTTGCAGAAATAGGTCCAGCATATGGCAGGTATGCCACCTTCTTTGCCTCCTCTGGCTCCTCTTCTGTACCCTGTGATTGGCTGGTAGCACGAAGTGCCCTTTGGATGTCTGTGGAGGAGTATCCATTTCGGCTGAACACCAGCTGTAGATGTTTAATCTCTGTGGCCAGACTTTCCGTATCCGACAGAGCCCGAGTCCTGTGAACTAATGTTTTCAAGACTCCATTCTTCTGTGCCGGGTGGTGGCAGCTGCTGGCTTGAAGGTATAAGTCAGTGTGGGTGGGCTTACCATACACACTGTGTCCCAGAGTGCCATCTGCCTTCCTCTTGACCAGGACATCCAAGAATGGGAGCTGTCCATCCTTCTCTAGCTCCATAGTAAATTTTATGCTTGGGTGGCGTGAATTTAGATGTTCCAAAAAGTCATCTAGCTTCTCCCTGCCACGGGGCCAAATGACAAGTGTCATCGAAATACCTAAGAAAGCACTTGGGTTGGTAAGTGGCTGATGCAAGTGCCTCCTCTTCGTACCTTTCCATGAAAAGGTTGGCTACCACTGGTGATAAAGGGCTGCCCATTGCCACTCCTTCCGTTAGCTCATAAAATTCACCCCCGTAAAGAAAATATGTTGAATTCAGTACATGCTTGAACAGGTCGAGCAGGGCACCATCGAAAATCTCTCCAATGATATTGAGTGAATCGGTGAATGGCAAACGGAAAGAGTGGCAATAGGCAGCCCTTTATCACCAGTGGTAGCCAACCTTCTCATGGAAAGGTACGAAGAGGAGTCACTCGCATCAGCCACTTATCAACCCAAGTGCTTTCTTAGGTATGTCGATGACACTTTTGTCATTTGGCCCCATGGCAGGGAGAAGCTAGATGACTTTTTGGATGACTAGATGACTGTCCAACCTCCAAAATTGGGACAATGTTAGGGAGTGTGAAGGACGACCTGGGGCTACATAAACCAGGCATTTACAACATCCCATGCCAGTGTGGAAAATCAGACAACCAGGACGGTGGACATCAGGCGCAAAGAACCCCAGAGGCACACCAGACTCAGACAGGCAACCAAATCTGCCATAGTGGAGCACTGTCTGAGCTCGGTCACTCAATGGACTACAACAACACCAAAATTGTGACACAGACTCCAAGATTTTGGGACAGAGTCATAAAGAAGGCCATCGAGATCAAGTTCACAGACAACCTAATAAACCGAGACAGCGGTTACCAGTTCAGCTCAGCATGGAGTCTGGCTCTGGAGCTTATCAGGGCCCAACAAAATGAACCAAGAAACTCCTCAAGAAGTAGTAACACTGCAGGAGCAGCACCAGGTAGGCGCGGACCGCAACCGTGACTGCAACTCCCGACGCAGGACGGGCCTCTGACAGCCACCACGACCGCAGATGATGGACAAGCCGAGTGCAGAAGACCGTCGGAGCACCAGGGAAGTGCCAACACCTCAGGAGAAGTGCCAGGTGGATGTGGACCGTGAATGGAGTGCCCGACAAAGGACGGGACTCAGAGAGCTGCCACAGATGGAGACCAAGTCGGGTGCGGACATCCGAGGGAGCACCAGGGAAGAGAGAACACCTTACAAGCAGCGCCAGGCGGGTGCGGACCACGAACAGAGCGCCCGACGCGAGACGGGGCTCAGACAGCTGCCACAACTGCAGAAGGTGGACGAGGTGGGCGTGGACGTCCGTGGGAGCACCAGGGAGGTGCCAACACCTCAGGAGCAGTGCCAAGTTGGCGCGGACCATGAACGGAATGCCAAACGCGGGTCCATCCCCAGACAGTTGCCACGACCACAGATGGTGCACGAGCCGGGCGCAGACATCCGTGGGAGCACCAGGGAAGGGCCAAAACCTCAGGAGCAGCACCAGGCGGGCGCGGACTGTGAACGGAACGCACGACACAGGACAGGTGTCAGACAGCTGCCACAGATGGCAACCAAGTCAGGCGCAGACGTCCGAGGGAGCACCGGGGAAGAGACAACACAGTAAAGCAGCGCCAGATGGGCAAGGACGACAGAGAGAGCACCCAGCGCCCTCGGGGCACAAATACTGGACAAGATCCTCCAATACGGCAGTCTCAGGTAGCACCTGAAGAAGGCAACGAGTTACGTGGCCGAAATATTGTGCCAGAGCGACACAAACATTCGGCAGTTGACCCAATTATTCAACATGTCAAAAACGTGCTTGTTGATTTTTTTATATATACCATGTAATACAAAATTAACTTCTGAACAAATTGTGAGTATAGTACTTACTTTTTACAGTGTTTGAAACTAACTAGCACATATTTTTGAAATCCTTGCATATGTCCGAAAAAAAGCTAAGTGAAAACTATGTAACCTATCAAAACAACAGAATGGTGCTTTTACTACTGCACACCACTTGTTTAAAGTGTTCAAAATAGTTACCAAGTCCTGTCACTCTTCTGTTTCTGGAGAATTGCTCTGATCCCAAGGTGCATTTTCAGATTTTCCATTTTTGAAGATCTATGGCTGCTGCAGGGGATCATTTTGCACTTCACACCTCTTGTCTCACATCACAAATGCCACAAGAGTATATTTGAATGTGGTGAGGTCACTACAGGCCTGCTGTGGTTCACTGTCTTCAAATGTTGTGGCATTTGCAGAAAGTGTGTCATTAATCTTGCACATTAGAATATCCATGATTCCACTGGAGAAAACTTTGCAACTTGTTGTTCGCTTTGTGAGCCACATGACCACAAACAGGAGAAAACTCACACAGCACATGTTCCACACTATCCAGAGTGTCACACAGTTGAGTACCAGCAGCTACCAGTTGTGGATGCTTTTGATATCACTGAAAAGCTGGCATTGGCATATGTCAAGTTTCCAGAAAAGGTATCGGTAAATACATCTTTCACAGTTTTCATAGCACTTGATTCATCGTTATCAGGGTCACAAAGGTTGTTGTCGTTTTGGTGCAGTACCAGTCAGCAACATGAAGCCAAGAACCCCATCATGTGAGAAGAGGCAGTGAAGGTGTTCCTTGAATTTTTGCAGCCATAGTGGAGCTTTTACATAGTTTTCTTGCTACAGGAAATCACTTTGTCCACATTAGGGTAATTTGATCACACCTCTTCTGCAACTCCTTGTAATGTATGTGCAAGGCAAGTGATGTACTGGGGTAGAGAATCTGAAGCCCCTTGGCTGTTTCAGCCATGTATGAATCACTATCTGTTATTAGCAGCAGAACATTGTCTCTGTTCACACCATCTGGCCACAGTCGCTTCATAGGGCTGTCAAATAAAACGGCAATTGTCAAGCTGTTTACTCTCTCGAGAACTTCACACGTGAAGTGGAGCATTTAACATTTGCAATGTAACACCCACCCACATCGGTGGTTTCATTTACGGACACCCAGACGTTTTGACCAGCAACACTAATTTGTATTTTGTTGAGCATCTCCTCGTAGCACACAGATAAACAGTTCTTTCGAAATGTAGATTCTTCTGGAACTGTAAGTATTGTGTACTTCTCCAAGAACTCTCAGAACCATGAAATCTTCTCCAATTGGATGCTACAATACACCATCATCTCACACAAATCCTCGAAAGATGATTGCACAGTTGAAGATGGACTTGTCTGCTCAAATGACAGCATTTGTCTGCTGTCATTTTCAGAACTTCTCTTTACACAGTTCCTTTGTTTGGTGTTATTACAGTTTTGTTGTACATTAAAGTGCTTTTTTACACTAACTTTAACTTTATATAGTTTGCAAAATAACATTTCCCCGTCAGTGCTGAAGAACTTCTCTCCATAACCACAAACAACTTCATGATATTGAACCAGACTGCAACTGTATTCAGGTTGTATAATGTGACCACAATGTGTGATGTTTATTATGTTCTGAAGCCACCTTTGTTGGCTTCCAGAGCATTTTGTCAAGCCTGTGCTCCAATGTTTTACATCAGCGAACAAAACGGTGTGTCACACTACTTGTCTCTATAGTCCCGATAAATAATGTGTGACAATATCATCTGAAACTTTTTCATGTGAGCAACATTTTTATGCTTTTATTCTTGTGTTCTTAGAGATACAACAAATATACGCATTTTTGGCAAAAGTTGGCCAAAATATAACCTATTATTAACAAAATTGTAAATATGAATTTATAAGGACAATAAGAATACATTTTTTTTACACCAAAATACCTAGATTCATGAATAAATTGTTGTAAAATTCACCCTCAAATTCAGGACAAAGTATTACTTGTCATTAAAACATGGGCCTTAGTCATTAGCTTCTCGGAGCGAGGAGAGACAGCACCATAGTTTATTACAGCACACTGTGGTTTTGTGTTATAGTAAGTCATATTATAAGCATCAAGTAACTGTCAATTTGGTAATGGAGGAAAGTCTGGGAGGGGGTGTGTGTGAAAACTGTAGAGAAAGACCAAGGGTTGGCTACTGTAAGCAAATTTCAATGATGAAGGTGCAGTAGTTACGCAGAGATGAAGAGCCTTGCACAAGATAGACTCATAAAGATGTGCACGAAACCAATTTTCAGACTGACGATTATAATATGACAGAGGGCTTATTGATATCACAGTGATGTGTAATGGGACTAATAGCTAGAAGAGAAATGTATGCAGTGATTAGTAATGTTGGACAATGCAATGTGACAACATGAAAGACCACAATCTTATTGTTATGCAGAAAGAGACCATACAATTTTGTTGACAATATTGGTCAGAGGTTGGAGTACTGTACCAGTTATGGATCCCTCAACATTGGCATTTCAAAGCTGCTAAAGGCCCCACAGCGTTCGTTTCTCTTGTTCAGAGGCAACAAAATGCCTCAGACTGCCACGAGCATGTGAAAACAATGACTGGCTCAGTAAGTGGTAAACTATAGTGCATTCAGAATAATTCTTACTTCAACATGCCCTATAGTGATGGCTGCATATATATTACATGCTATCATGATGACCAAAACCTTAGTCTGCATTAGTGACAGCACAGAAGACAAACACCAAGTGCAATGGTTTGGAGCACCTTTGGATTCAGCACACAACTGTGTGGTGAGGCTGCTAATGTCGAGTAAATGTTTAATGTGACCTAACATCTAATGTCATCAGTCTCCTATTCATGCACCTGGACAGAAACAGTGTGCTCAATCTATTTGCATACAGAGTAAAATCTGTGTGAAAATGTGAGAAAGTGTTCTACATGCTTTCATAGTGTGTATCCGAGTAGAAACATGGGAACCAGCCCAGCATCCATCTTGTGAGATGTGGGAAACTGCCTAAAAAAGTCATCCAGGCCGGTCAGCTCACCAACCCTTCACTGCTAATCTGCCAAGTGGATTCGATCCCAGGCCGACATACCTCTCCGTCCCGAAAGCAGCCATGTCAACACACACGAGGCTACGTGGGCAGTTTCTTGTTAAGATACTGAAGGCAATCTAAACAGCAACACCTACGTCATGGTGGCTTATGAGTCTGTAGTACTGCTTCTCTTTCATGCAACACCACATACCATATTTTGGCAGGGCAATGTCCGGCCACACATGTCGAGGAATGTGAACACCTCTTTTGAAAAAACTATCTGTGCTGCTGTTTCCTTGGTCTCAAAATTTGTCTGGTATTTCACATAATGAAGATGTGTGGGGAAACAATGTATCAGTCACTTGTTGGTGTTGAGCCTTCAACATGACACTTTCGAGACTCCTACCAACCAAGGATGACAATTCTTCAGGTATATCTTATTTCATGTTATGATGTTTAGATGCACTAATTATGGAACAGGGAGGCATAACATAATACTGAATTCTTAGAAGACAAAGATAAAAAATTCTCTGATTCTAAACATGGGTGTATTGTCATGTACTGAATTTTTGGTATAAATACACTGATGAGTCAAAACACTATGACTACCTATTCAATCATCTTTGGAATTCAATACAGCAGTTATTCTACATGGCATGGATTTGACAAGTCCCGGGTTGTTTTCTGGAGGTATGTGGCACCAGATGTCTATGCACACATCATGCAGTCTCTGTAAATTAAGCGCCAGTGGTTTGAGGGCACACAGCTGGTGGCCAATAAAGTCCCAAGATGGGTTCCAGTAGGTTCTGATAAGGTGAATTTGGTGGCCAACACATCAACGTGAGTTCAATATCATGCTTTTCAAACCACTGTAGAACAATTCTAGCCATGTGACATAGACATTTATCCTGCTGGAAGATACCATCACCATTGGAGAAGACGAGAAGCATGAAGGAATGCAGGTAATATGCAATAACGTTTGCACAGTCGACAGCCGTCATATTCCCTTTGATTACAACCACAGTTTCCATGGAAGCCCAAGTGAATATATACCATAGTATAATACTGCCCCCATCGGCCTGTATCTGTGGCACAGTGCACATTACAAGCAGGAGTTCACCTGGATTACAGCATATCCGGACACGAACATCCACTGCTGCAATAAGAAACATGATTCTTCTGATCAGGAGACATGATTCCATTGGTCTGAGGTCCAATCTCAATAATCTCATGCCAACTGCAATCATAATTGACAATATCATAGGCTGTACATGGGAGCACAGTGGGCTGGAGGTGAGGGAGAGGCAGGGGACGGGGACGGGGAGGGGGAGGGGAGGGGAGAGGGGGAGGGGAGAGGGGTGTCTGCTGTGGAGCAACACATTCAACAATGTGCACTGAACAGTGTGCTCAGAAACACTTGTACCTGCACCATCAGCACTGTAATCTGTCATCACACCTGCCACAGATCACTGCCTATCCTAGGGTCCACAGCGGGCAACTTGTGGTTTCACCATCCTTCAACCACTTTCTGTAGATGCTCATGATAGTAGCGTGTGACTAGCCAACCAGCTCCATCTTTTCTGATATGCTTATTTCCAGGAGGTGGACATATGAATTTGGCCTTTGTCAAAGTTACTTATGTCAGTTGATTTCCTGCTTTTTTGGCCTATAATGTTGCTAGAATAATTCCTCATTTGTCTCTGCTTCACTTATCTCTCTCTCTCTCTCTCTCTCTCTCTCTCTCAGACACAGACACACACACACACACACACACACACACACACACACACACACACACACACATACGCAAATAAATATTTCAATTTACCTCTTAGCTTAGCTGCCTTTTCTATTATGAGATTGACTTGTTTCAGAGCTTCTACAAGTTCTTGATGATTCATGCAGCGTATGTTATAGCCCCGTACCAAGTCAGTGCTAATGTAATTCAGTTCTGCATACCATCTCCGAACGTCCTTACTGCAATACAAAATTCAGTTAACCACTAGAAAGTTAAAAAAGTCACATCAAATGGAGTCACATACACTGAAGGAAAAAAATTACAACATCAAAAAATAATTAATGTAGAGAAATGAAATTTAGGGAATACATTTGTCTAGGAAACATATTAAAGGAATAAACATTGCACGATCACAGATTAATGTAAGCATGAGATAATCCATTGAAAATGTGAAATGCTGGCAAACTAATAACTGTTATAACTGTCAGAACATTGCAAACATGCATGTATTCTATTGTACAGGTGTCGAATGACAGCTTGCGGGGTGGAATTCCATGCCTGTTGCACTTGGTCAGTGGATACAGAGATGGTTAATACAGTTTGTGGACGATGCTGGAGTTGTCAGCTAAGGTTAGTTTGTTGGTTGGTTGATTTGGGGGAGAGGACCTAACAGTGAGGTCATCGGTCCCATTGGTTTAGTAAATGATGGGGAAGGAAGTCAGCCATGCCCTTTCAAAGGAACCATCCTGGCATTTCCCTGAAGCGGTCATCCGAGGATGTCCCGTATGTGCCCCAATTGAAGACAGACCTGGTGATCCAGAAGGCCAAGGCAACATGCTGACATACTGCAGAGCATGTTGGGTTACAACAATAGTGGTATGTGGGTGAGCATTATCCTATTGGAAATCACAACCTGGTATGGTGTTCATGAATGGCAGAACAATTGAATCAATGGCTGATGTACAGTTCAGTAGTCAGGATGTACGGAACAAACACAATAGTGCTCCTGCTATCATACAAAACTGCACCTCAGACCATAACGCCAGCTTATTGCTAAAATAAGTTTATGGGAATAAGGATTTAAATAGTCATATCTTGTTTTATATGGAATTAGTCAGCATCTTAACACACATTCTGTAATTTGTTTATTTAACTCGGCCAAATGACTTGACAATGGTAATTTTGGCACTGTCTACAGATTTGTGAGACTAATGACTGTGCATGTGGGAGAGGAGCAAAGACAGCTGCAGCCAATAGGTGGAGCAAGGTGGAGTACTTGTTGGATACCAAACAGAACGGATGCTTTTCTGGAGATGTAGAAGAGTAAGGTTGGTGTTTAACTTTTATTTGTGAGAGGCATACAGCCACTTCTCTGCAAGGTCGCAGGACTTAATATTATGCATATGATGTTACGTTGGGACTATGAAATACTTATCAGATCACTCGGTAATAAAATTTGATCACTGAATCAATGAATGTTAACTTGATGCACAGTACATTACAGTAAAGTTCTTGTTCACTAGTTGCATTTATTAATATTATGCATACGCTTTTTCTAGACTGTATATCTAATGAATCAAACACTTTAAAAATTTGATCATGAATTTTAGTTAATGCAGCCAGGAACAGCCTGGAAAAGGAGTGTTAGGTCACCCATTCTCCTTACCTCCACCATTAACTTTTTTCAGGAGGGGCAGGGGGGATCTTTCAATGATCTGAAGCTGTTGTCTATTACCACTTAATTAAACTGTTTATGGTGCTTTTTATGATTACTACCAAGATTTATGACATTTAGGGCTGTTGGAAAAATATAAAAAAGTGCATCATTTTTAGGCTGAGTTATGAGGATCTGGTCTTTTTCAGCACTGGTCCTTGTGCTGCTGGAGGGGGATGAGAGGTGGCATATGCAAACACCACTCCTCCCCCCCCCCCCCCCCCCCCCAAATCTTCCTTTGACTATAATACCATCATGGTCACTAAATCATGTCTTTTTGTTAACACCTTCAAAATGGTTAGGTTGGTTTCTAGTTTGGGGGTCTAAGTACTTTTTCCCCCAACATTTGGATTGTAAAACTAGTTGTTCATGACAGTTATCTAATTAGGTGTTCAGTAATATTTTGGAAGTCTGTCTTTAGCACTAAAAGCACATATTTCCTGTCAAAGCTTGCCAAATTAAAATCACCCCCCTTTAAATGACTGTGTTTAATGCAATTAAGACCAGCAGCCAGTAAAACATCCAATTACCAGTCCAACAAAAAGCCTATTTGCACTGGGTATCTTCAGCCATATAATCTCATGGTTGGAATCACTTTTGACATCACTAGACTTAATATTTCTATTTGCTTTTAAAACCCACCACTTAGAGTCTTATTTATCTTACCAATAGGTCTCCACATGTGTCTGAAAAGAAACTGTTTTCTACATCAGATTTCAAGTACTGTGTAATGGTGACATGTTTCTTGGAGAAGGGCAGCTTCTGAGCCTTAGGTCTGAATACTTCAGTATTTAATTTTTACACATTTGTTTATTCTCCATATTTGATACTTGGGCCATTCTAGTATCTGGTTTCTGGGATAATGGACTTTTGACGAAGCATTTCAGAAACTTGCCTAGCCTTAAAAAAAAAAAAAAAAGTGAATTCCATTTACACTCTGCCAAATGAACAGCTGACCCATTCAAGGCAATATTACACGTGTTCATCCTATAATACAGATTATAAAGTAATTTTCAGGGATCATTTGTGGGGCAGATGGGTATCCCCTGTTGATCACGTCAGCAATCCTGCAACCTGACATGCTATGTAACATGTTTGTAATGACAGGAGATGATGCTACCCTCAATGCAGGTTGCAGGCTGTTGCACCAGTTGACAACACAGTGTCTAGCTACCCAGACAGTGGACAATAAAAAAGGAATCAGTCTAAAGAAACTCACAACAACCTGTCTATCAGAAAAAAAATATCAACTGAACTGGAGTAGGAAAGGAAAGGGAGAGGAGGGGGTGAGGGTGGGGGAGGGGAAGGGAGGGGGGGAAAAGTGAGTGTTAGTTTTACTAGTACATAGGCAAGTATCCTACTTTAGATGATGAGGCCAGCAACACCACTGCTGCTGCTGCTGCTGCTGCTGCTCAGACACAGTATGAACTAACTGTTGCATCTATATCTGAACAAAATGACAGTGGCAGTTATGGAAGTACAGAATTACACTACTAAAATCTGAAATAACATTACTGATCTAGCACATATTAAATAGTCTGATATGAGGATGGGAAGTAAGAAACAATTTCAAAGAAGCTTGCGACTAATACCCTGTGGTTTGTATCATGCTCCATTTCCCTTTCTAATATTCCTTAATCATTGTTTATGGTTTTTGGAGGGCAAAACAAAAGCAATAAAATACATGCTACATTTCATCTGCTGAAGTGTAGCAGTTGTCACTGGCTGTCTAGTGGTGTGCAGGTCACTGATTCAATTCCCACCTCTTACAATTATTTATAATTTAACACTGGTGATTTCTGGAAGGTTCTGTGACTTATTCACAGAAATTTAGAATTTGTTAGAGTACTTTATGTATCTATAAATAAGAGCACAATCTTTTGAGACACACAGTTGAGTGTTACGAAAAAGCGCCAAAAAGTAACACAGTGGGATTGGTGGTAGAATAACATTGGGGGTACTTTCAGACCTTGGCAAAAAGAACGGAAAAATAAAACCACTTGTTAAATGCATGACATCAGTTGTAATTAAGTGGAGCAGTGACAGAGGTGCAAACTATCTAATTCCTGAAAATTATAAAGAACTTGCCTTGTACATAGTGGTGAATCATGTTCATGTCTATTAATACTTGTTCTTGCTTATTCACTTACTACATGGCCAGTACCAAGTCAAGAAATAATACAACAGTAACAAAAAATACAAGCAGGACATAAAAGTATCTGCTAATTTTCCCTATCCCCGAAAACCAAAGGATACTATTAATATAGAAAATGAATAATATGAGGGCAAAGCATTAAGATTCCATTGTACTTACGTCAAAGAATTTGTTAAGATGAAATATACTCAAAAGGATACAAACACAACTTCCGATAAGCAAAAGTACTTTTTATGCCTACTACTTGTCATTACAGAACAGAAGACGCATAACTGAACCTCCATTTTTTTTTATACCAATGCTTTGGCAGGATGTTTACAGCCACTAATAAAAAGTGATGAGTGATAATTGCTGCCATGTTAAAAGCCTTTTGTGGAGATGTGAGAACAATGGAAAATGGTATTAATTTCCTTCTTAGTTGAGGGTACATACTACAGACAATGAAAGAGTTCTGATAATAACATGAATGTACTTATTTGCAGATTTCTAGGTACGTAACGATATACGTAATACTCATTGTGGTCCCTCTCCTTCCCAGTAATTTTAGATTCTTCCTTTCTGTGTGTTGATCTGTGTGCTAAGTATTTGGAGGTGAAAGTAGCTTGTCAATAAATGGAGTTAAACTGTGTGAACAAACAAAGATCAGACAGGACATGGGGAAGGGAGACGCAGGCAGAATGTAGACAGAAAGTACAAATGTTGTAGGAAACTTTTGGTGGAATGTAAATACTTTTGGCTTAAAGGAGACCCTCACTGAAAAGCAGAAGCACTGAGCCATCAATAGGCACTCACAAATGAAAGCTAGTAAGTTTTCTTTTGGTTTGTGTGTGCTATCAATAATTCGACCACATCTGCTTATCTGTGAGTGGTCTTCTTTAATCCAAAAGTGTTTACAGAGGGAATAAAAAGTACTGCAGTTGAAAAATAAAATAATAAATAAACAGAAATAATATGCACAAATGTCAAAATAAAATATTTAATAAATATTGCACATAACAGAATGTTCCTACCTATGGAGTTTGGATGGAGAGAGCCTCAACACTAGATTCATATGGCTCTTGTGGTAGCATTTCAGGAATCATATGGCATGCCTGTACACAATACTCATGCTTACACACAGCTTAGAGTTGGGTATTCCTACAAAGAAAAATTGAGGAAACTAATCTTGCCATTGATTAACTGAATAGTTGTTTGTTGATAATCCACTTACAACAATATAACAGCAACTGCATTCTTACATTAGCAGCTACAAGTATGCTTTTACAACATTACATGAAAGCCAAAAACTTAATCATCATATTATATTGTCACGTGTTTCTTCAATATATGGTGTAAAACATGTCTGAGGCAGAAACAGATGATCCATGCAACAGTAAAATCAGTCAGTCTGGAAATCAGCTTATAATCAATGCAAGCTGAACTATACACAAAATTTTCAGTGATTGTCAGACATCTCCCCCATTATAGCTGATTTGCAAATCCCCATATGAATAGGTTACTACTCAGTAAATATAAGAGTGACTGGGCAGCAAACAATCACACAATAAAGCATGACAGACTGACAAATCTTTGGGCAAATCCCTCTTCCCAGACAGACTTACAAGCTCTCTCCACCTCTCAAATATCCCCATTCCCCCCCCCCCCCCTCACACACACACACACACACACACACACACACACACACACACACAATTAGGCATGACAGATTGATTGATAAGTTTTTGGACACAGCCCTCTTCCTGGACAGACATACTTGCTCTCTCTCACTCTCAAATAGCTGCCCCCCCCCCCCCCCCCACACACGACTGAGCTACATTTGGTGCTTTTCTTTAAGAAGAGGGGAGATTACAGATAAGCAACTTGTTGAATTATGGTCACTTGTGATGTAGCTTTAGTGCAAACAAACAATTTTAGGAAAATAAATCAACTGTGATTTAATAAGCATGGCATTTTAACAGAAGAAATAACTAAACTAACGTGAATTTCAAATGAAATATGAAATAGTAGCAAAACATACACATCTCCCAAGTGCCGGGCATTTTCTGCACGCATCACCAAGCTACGAACAAGTCCAGAATGGTCTGCCATTTCTGCTGCCAAACGAAGCCTGGTTTCTTGAAGATCACTTACTTGCTGAAGCAAAACAGCAATTCGTTGTTCTTCTTCAGAAAATTCTGCCTTTACCTGTAACACACACATATGCTAACTAAACAAAATATATAAACATATTTAAAAACAAAGATGATGTGACTTACCATACGAAAGCGCTGGCAGGTCGATAGAAACACAAACAGACACATACATACACACAAAATTCAAGCTTTCGCAACAAACTGTTGCCTCATCAGGAAAGAGGGAAGGAGAGGGAAAGACGAAAGGAAGTGGGTTTTAAGGGAGAGGGTAAGGAGTCATTCCAATCCTGGGAGCAGAAAGACTTACCTTAGGGGGAAAAAAGGATGGGTATGCACTCGCACACACACAAATCCATCCACACATATACAGACACAAGCAGACATATTTAAAGACCAAAGAGGTTTCGTATGGTAAGTCACATCATCTTTGTTTTTAAATATATCTTTCCCGCGTGGAATGTTTCCCTCTATTATAAAAATATATAAACAGATTAACTAGACATTACAAATACTAATCTAATTATTGTTTGACACCTAGCACTACCAGAAAGTAATTTCACAGGGAGACTGCAACACTCTTCGTAATTTTTATCAGTTTCCTTATTTTATTTAAACTTCCACCACATTATCATCAGTTTTCTTGAACAATTACATTTCATCATTTCTTTTAGTAATTTGATTTTCAGAAGATTCTGGACCTTAATGTTTGAAATTGACAATGTGTGTGTGTGTGTGTGTGTGTGTGTGTGTGTGTGTGTGTGTGTGTGTGTGTGTGTGGTGAAAACACCTCCTACCAGCAGCATCATTGGAGAGCAAAAGGTAAGTGAATAACACTATGCCACGGATGTGTTAATGTCAGGTTTTGAAATCAAAGCCATCACTTATGCTTCTGGTAGCTCTTCAGTTGTTCTCATATGGTTGAATGGGTCCTGTGTCATTCCTTCCACAAACTGAAAATCTTTTGCAGTATTGATGGTTGAACCAATGTCTTCAGTCTGGCACTCAGATATGCCAACTTAGAAAAGTGGATTTTTCTGTTTGACAGCTACAAGTTATCAGCATTCTGGAACATGTTCTTAGGAAACTATAAAAAAAAAGTTTAACTTGGATTTGAGTTCATCTAATCCCTTCAAGTGATTTATTATCATCTCGCTTCATTTTTCATGTTAGCGTTACTATTTTCCTTATAATTCACTTCTCTTCAAAATTACTAGTCTTTATTTTAAGTTATTTTCTTGAAACATTATAAGCTGAAAGAAAAGAACTAATCAATTGTGTAGCAACATGTGAGATGCCATAACAGGATTCATGTAACTGTATAAAAATTTAAACCACAATTTACATAAAAAGTAATTCACCTAAAAGATTATGCTGTCGGAGACAAATGTGACGATTAGAAACAATAATTACATATATGGAGGGAGAGGGGGAGGGAGGGGGGGGGGGAGGGGGGGGAGGGGAGGGAGAGAGAGAGAGAGAGAGAGAGAGAGAGAGAGAGAGAGAGAGAGAGAGGAGAGATCTAAAGTGATACTAATAATTGAAGAAATAATGCACATGGTGACAATACTGATGACTGATGGCACAACAATACCTGGAATGATGGAAATTTTATTTGAAGATTGGCTTGAGGAAGGCCTATTTTGTTTCATCTGTGCAGCATCTGTTCTTAAGCTTGGACTGAAACCTGTATTGATCCTATGTACTGTGACACTTCAGGATAAAAATTCATACATTTACATAGTAACATGACAGAAATCCACACAGCTTTAAGTGAAATTTGAGATGAGCTATGGTGAACCATAGCGACTGCTTATTGGCCTAACTTTTTTCATAGTGGCTGTGAGATGAAATAACGATGCAACATCAAGAAGGTCAAAAAACATCAACCTGTAACAGATACTTTTGAAGAAGATCACTGTGTATAAGCAAAGAACTTTCTCATACCACAGGTAATCCACCTAGTTAATATTCCAAATTATGAAAAATGTTTTAACCAAGAGAGAAAATTCTGTCCAAAGGGTTCCTAACTGCTTTACTGCAATAGTTTGAGCTATAACTGAAGTGACAGGTAAACATATCACCAAGGGTTGGTTTAGTATTACACATTGCTGATTTCAGCTTTGGTGGTAAATCAGATACCTTACAGATGCCCAGGGGATTTAAATTACGTACAAATTGGAATCCTAACTATCATAATCCCAAAGAGAAGAGCAAAACAGATGATTCTGGTATCTCTTCAGGAAACACTATCTCCAGATGTCTCCCATCTAAACTGTTTCTTCCAACAGAGAGCAATTTTCTTGTTGCAGATGTTACATTATTTCTTGATATGTGTCAAGTTTACTCTCAATATAATTTTTTCCTGGATTCCACGGAACAATTTTTTCATTCCAACAAACAACTCATCTACAGTAACAAGAACCCCACAGTGAATAGCCACTGAAACATACTGTATTCTTTACATTGTGTTCACTCCAAAATGAATATTCCTGGAATTTAAGCTTTCATTGATATTAACGTGATGAGAAAAAAAGTACTTCCACAGACAAAGATAGAGGAGGAAATCAGCTATAACCTTGTTGAAGAATGTGCATTACATCAACAAGAAGTAATTTTAAATGCTCCAGGATTATGGGGTACAGATTTGAACCCAATTTTACAATCAATTAACAATAATGTAAAATACTAGATAAATGACAAAGTGTAGTCACAATGGAACTTAAAAGTGATGAGGGGACAGATGCGCTCACATGAATTGACAGGTTCACTGTAGAATTGGTGAGTAATCTGTCCACTTAATCATTTTCTATCATTTCAAAATTCTACTATTTATAAGTACTTCTCGAGAAGTGTAAACAACATATGGTAGAGAGATTAAAATATTTTCAGGATTAAAAATGAAGAAATATAGAACCTTTTTCTCAGTCTCACATTTAAAACAGGTTATCTTTTTGTCATACCCATTATTACAGTAGCAATGGTTTTCAAACAAAAACAATAATGGGAGGTCCTTGACCTAACATGGCGCACATTACAATAAGTTTAACAAACAAAACACAATGTTGTGTCTGTATGCCCCTTACTACATTGCAAATCGTCAAAAGTCTTAAATAACTTTTCTGAAATTTACCTGCAATTCATCCAAATTTAAAAAAGCTGCAAGAGATTGTACGATATCACCTGCAACAGCCATGCTGTGTGTTGCAATAACAAACTTATTTTCTGGCTGCATTGATATATTTACTCTCGTGTTGTCTCTTAGTGAAAGAAATGTCACATTCAGTTCAGTGTTTGCTTCAATATCTGACAAAACCAGGAAATTCTGATTAATCCACATTGCAATCTGGATGCATGAAACAAAATAAACATATCTGATTGATTTATGTTACAGAATAAATATGACAACTTTCATGTCATTCATTGGAACAAATATTCCAAACTTAACAAGTACTTACCCTCTGCACTCTTTCATTTAAAGAGAATGACACATAGCTGGAGGGTAAATTACCCGGCTCCTCGCATAAAGCATACATAGCAAAACGTGGTAGCTGCCTTGTAAGCTCAAAAACATGGTAATGCTGGCTTCCACGATAACCCACCAAGGCCTACATACATATAAAGTTGACCAATGATAAAGAATCTTGAAAAATGAAAGTGTATATCCTATTAACTGAACACACAGTGCAAAACTAATACTTTACCTTTATGTGAATGTCTACTGGCACATCCTTTGGAGGATAGAGTGCAACATTCACATTAGATGATATTTCTGATTCTTTTAAGTGGATAACATGTGTCTCACCTTCAAATATGCCCTCAGCGAATACCATTACAACTCTTATTACAGTTTCATTGTTTGTTGCAAGAGCGACTTCAATGTGACCCTAGTAATGAAGCAAAAGATTTAGAATACATTTTCACCCAAGTCTAAAAATAAATAAATACGTACTTAAATTTATGAAAAAAGAAGTGTCAGCATATTGTATAATTTGTCAGACAAAGATGATATTTGATTTGCAAACTAGCTTCTAACACTAATCATACTAGAAATAAACAAGTTTAAATTTTGTAATTTCCATCTCGTTTTACAAATGTGTTATTGTTTAGTCAATTTCCACACAAACACGGTTACAATGCTCTGGTTGACTATAGTGTACCAGCTCTGCAGCTCTACTGGTGTGAGCCACAGCATTTGCCATAGCCAAGCTACAGCGGTGGTACACTGTAGTTGATCTGAGCAACATAGCCAGTATGTATGTGTGTATGTGTGTGTGTGTGTGTGTGTGTGTGTGTGTGTGTGTGGTTGGGGGGGGGGGGGGGGTGGCACTCAAATTAGAATCTTTGCCTTTTGTATGTAATATAGCAACTGTTTATGGCATCAACAGCAAAAAAACAAAGATTTGAGCTACACATGCAAAAAATTTTTATCTGTCAGGCAGTTGCATAACAGTGCAAACTCTGTCACAGAATGAAAGGTTTATACTGAAATGAAATACTAAATCTGTAAAATATGGATGAGTGAGCATGATTAAAAAAATTGTTCGAATCAGTGTGCACTCTTCAAAAAATACACACTATTTTTAGTTAAAATGAAAAGGTCATATTCATTCCACACTACGAGCAGGAGGGGCCTCTAAGCATCACAGGGCAACACCTTGAATTTTCTTAGAGCATTATATCACTGGTGTGGCAGTAAAGATGGAATGTCACTATTAAGTGTTTGGTTTCAACCCATATAGTTCCTCCCATAGACACATCACCTCCACACTGTGCCTTAATAACAAAGTACAAGAATTCAATGAAATTATTCATTATATCACAGTATATTCCACATATCCTACTTAGCTACTCATTGGAAAGCTCAATTGTCTAAGATCTCATGTGCCCCCATTTGACAGCTCTAATGATATGTCCACATGATGCACCTTTCCTTTTTTCCTAGTGCAAATGCATCAGAACAAAAACATATGAACAAAACTTAGTGAATAGAACATACTGTATGCAAGTGCGCTATCATGTCCACACAATGGCTCACAGTCAAAGTAGTCTGCTGTGCATCCCTGTCTTTGCACAGTAATTTGTGCCATGTTTACTGTCATGAAAGGTGACAAAAACTGCTAAGGCAACTAACGGTCACACAATATTTAAATAACAGAAGTACAGTATAAGATATAAAAAGTGACAGTGGTATTTTGTTTGCAAATTTCAGGAGGCAGTTACAACAAGCTTTCAGATTTTCTGCTTGGGAAGCTGAGAACTTGTACCTCTAAACAAGACATTCTTATACGTAATGCAATTTCTGCAGTGATAAGGCCGGCAATAATATTTTGTAAGGCAGCAACTTATATACCAATTTGAGTTATTTATTTCACGTCTCAAATCACAGTATTTCGGTGATTATTCCTGAAACTGAGAAACAGAGTGAAATATAGCAAAGTGGAGTTATTACAATTACTATTATTCTGCTTCTCTTAAATAACTAATTTTTCCCTCTTATCTTTCATCTGAATCTGTTTATATGTACTACTATGTAGGCAGTGCATATGGTACTTAAAATGCCAAAATATTGTACATTCACATAATTTTACTATCCATGTGATAGTGCACAGTCTGCTGATTAAAATGGTACATGTGGTTTTGTTTAAAACCTTGTTAATTAAAAGACATTAGTAATGAAAGCCATTACAGTGGCATGCTACGTAACAATTAGTGTGAGCTAATCAGTAGTTTTGACAGGATCGATATCACTCATTAGAAAGCTCTAATTTCATACTTTCTAGCAATAAAATTAATTTTTCAAGAAACTAATTTACTTCAAAAATAACTGTAATTAAAGTCCGGCTACGTCCACAATTACTTTCATCATTTGGGCACTTCAACTCATTTAATTCCCAGACTTGATGTCATAGTTTTGTTGCCCCAATTTTTCTGAACCAAATAACACTCTTCATTAACCAATTAGGCCAATAATTAAGAATTTAGATAAATAAGCAAAATTTTAAATCTGGAAACTTTACATGGAATTAAGGAATTCACTTCAGAGCCATACAGTGTGCTTTCCTAAACGCCTATCTTTAAGTTAAAGCAAATCATTGTTGGAAACTACATTAGTAAATTTTCACCCTTAAGCTTTACAAACTAATATTTAACATACAAGATTAAAAAGTATCATTACACCAGTCTATATATATTTCACCCCACCAAAAATCCTGTCAGCACCTAATAAGCACACACTCAACATATCTATGAAAGTCCATATCAACATCATTTACTTACTTGGGTTATCTTTGTGAGCTACTATGGTAAAAGTTAGTCTGCCACCACACTACACAATGAAATACATATGGGCCCCAGCTGGCTGTTGTCTGCTATGTAGCACAAGAGATTCCCAACCTGGGAAGCAATGTGCTACAACACATGATGCCATCCAATTTTAACAAATCACGTATGAACTAATACATGTGCATGTTTGCACTGTTGGAATGTGAGTGCACACACAAATTTGAAGAGGAAAACGGTATTGTGTGGACGTACCTTAAGGTTAACTCATTGATTTACAGTAATTTAGGAACACGGCAGAAGGATCCTATCTCAACTACTCAAGTACCCTTTACATCATATTTAATCTAATCACACGACAGCATATACAGTTTGATGGAGCATCCAAGATGGACCCTCTCCTTAACTTACATCAGTATGTGTTCACTGCACCATAATTCAACTCATTTAAGAGGGGCAAAGGATTGACTTAAAAATACAATATCTCTTGCACTATGACTCATGTGCTAAAACACTATAGTAAAAATCCAGATCAAACCGACTTAATGAATGCAAGTTCCCCTTGAGGTGGTGAGGCACTCACAGACTGAGCGGGACTGGAGGGGCTGCCTGGGTCCAGTGACTAGGCATCGAAATCCATGATATCCTCATCAGTTAGACATGCCAGAAAGATATCTGATGGTGCCTGGGTCAGCTTTTGACCCAAAACATCATGACCCTTTCACTGCTCCCTTTCCCTTCAAGGATGAGGGAAAGGTGGCATTGAGAGGCACTGTGCTTTTGGGGTGCATTTTTTAGGCTCACTGCAAAAATGCTGCTGGCCTCTTCTGTCGTAGCTGCCTGGGTCACTACATCTTTATTCACTTTGCTTTGGTATGTACATGTGCTGGTGGTGGATAATGATATGCTGGACATTGTTTGTGTCGAAGCATCGACATTGGGAACAGATTTCTGCACCAAGAAAGCATAAAAAGTGGGGTTTCATCATCTTATATTCCTTTTTGGCTTTTGCATAGGTGATCCACTTGGTCACTTTTATTTCCTGAATTTTGCATTTCTCAGCAAAAACAGGGCAGTCTCTGCTGCAGGCTGGGTGGCTGCCAAAGCAGTTTAATCATATTGCCAGAGATGGGTAGTCAGTTCCAGATTCATGGGCTGCCTTTTCACACTTCCCACAAGTTGCTTCACCTCCACAACTTAGCGTTTTATAGGCAACCCACTGGCATTTGTAGCACTTTACACATTTAGGTATGTATGGCCTAACCCAAAATCAGAGGAACCCTGCCATGACGTGTTCTGGCGACGTTCAAGAACTGAAGGTGGCAGTCTATGTTTTTAAGCAATGTGCAGGATAACCAAATGAAGAGCAAACATGGTCACACCCAAAAAATAATGAAAATACACTCTTTGATTAAACCAAGCTGAACGAAGTCTATCAATTTTGACTTCTTTATATCTCAATATAACTCTACGTACTGGCTCTACCTTGCACTAATACTACTGCAGAAAGAGAGATCTCAATCGCAAATGATTTATGAATTGATGAAGAGAAGATGTTTAGTGCCGAAGCCATTAAGGAAATAGTTGTAACTAAGTTTGATTTTCAGGATACTTCATGTGTTGATTTTTATAAAATTCCATTTGAAAACATGAAGCTCCTGAATGACACACATTCTTCTGAAAAATTTAACAAAAAAAGGTTTCCCAGAAATTACCCACAGCTAAACTTCCAGGACAACTGAGACTGAAAAATAAGTAACCAATGTAAACAATAATAATTTTCTACCCTAGTTAAAGACATCATTATATTATTGTGATATGCTGTGTTTGGATGTGAAACAATAAAACAATGAAAGTCCCACATTTTGATTTTGAAAATTTGGCCATCATTTGTTTGGATGAGTTGGTGTGAGTACTCCCCGGCAGTACACCCATCAGATAAGGATTTGATAAGTTTGAGTCTGAGGGTTCCACCTCAGTTCCACAGAAACCTAGGGGAATAAAGGTCCACTCAGACCTCACACAGCTTCCCACTTGAGACATGATTAAAGAATTTCGTTGCTTCTAGAATCTAGAAGGGACAGTCCAAGTATTGCATTTTCACAAAACACTAGTTAATATAGAACTGTGTTGAGTACTAGTAGAGTTGGCTAATTCTTTGATTTGAGATTTGGATTAGGGTTGTTTTCTTCCTCAGGTTGAGAAATTGTTCCAAGAGTCAGATTTAACCAGAATGTACCTGAAGGCTTTATTTAATCAATTCACAACATGTAGCTACATCCTGTACTAGATATGTATGTCACTAGGTGGCTTATTATGAGTCACAGATGGTCCCAGAATCAGACCTCATATGGGGTGGCACAACATCATTGCAGATAAAATGTTGTGTTTATGGAACATACAGAAGACCCTTTGAAGTCAGAGAGAGAGAGAGAGAGAGAGAGAGAGAGAGAGAGAGAGAGAGAGAGAGAGAGAGAGAGAGAGAGAGAGAGAGAGAGAGAGAGAGAGAGAGGGGGGGGGGGGGGGGGGGGGGGGGGAAGAAGAAGAACAAGCAGCAAGCAAGCTACTTACCGGTTTCTTTTCATTCCCCATATTAATGGAGATTCCAGTCTGCAGCCGAGTCTTGGCCTAATACAAATACAACAATATAACATCAAACACTCACAGTATTTAAGAAACGTATAAAACTGTAAAATAACTAATCATTAAAATTCACACTGAAATATCACAAAAACACTGAGGAAGTCATCAACAGCAACAACTATCAAACAAAGTACGCAACAATTACTGAAATGTAGAGGGACATGTGTCTATGCAAATTTTATATAATGAAAAAAGATGTGGAACTGAAAAATCATCCAGCTTTCTGATTCAATTTGTTTTCCAAAGTTGCATAAAAAATACATTTGGGTCACTTGAGTTCTCTAGTTTGTATTCAGCTCAGTGATTAAGTGGGTAAATGACAGACAACAAATCCAAAGGTCTGGTATCCAATCCTTTGTCTGTCTAAGTATATTTTCATCACTTATCACTCCTTTTATCTCTGGGAAAATGATGATACATGTAAACAACATGTTACACTGTGGTTTAGAGTGCACATTAATTTGTAGATCCCAATGTAACTGACTGAGTATGTCAATTCGGAAGTCAGAAGAAGCCAAGGGCATATCACCTCCAAAAGGACATCACCTAATAAAACACTATGGTGTTCAAACCAACCTACAGATTGAGGACGGCTTTACTTTCTTACTATTAATAATATTTTCTGCATCTTTATTAAAAGCTGTGACTAAAACCCAGATTGCAAGCACCTGGAAATAACAATATCTTCATGAAGATTGTGACAAAACTATTTCACATTGATCTACTTGATTGTGTCCGCCCCCGGTAGCTGAATGGTCAGCGTGACGGATTGTCAATCCTCTGGGCCCGGGTTCGATTCCTGGCTGGGTCGGGGAATTTTCTCTGCCCAGGGACTGGGTGTTGTGCTGTCATCATCATCATCATCATCCTCTCATCCTCATTGACTGCAGGTCACCGAAGTGGCGTCAAATTGAAAGACCGGGACCTGGCAAACGGTCTGCTCAACGGGGGCCCCTAGCCATTCGATTAAATAGAAACTTGAATGTGATCCGTGGTAAGTCACTTACACTGCACCAGATAAAGCGTGAGTAGGATTAAGAATAACCTTATATCAAGCAGCACAACAGCAATCTTATTTGAAACGTACAACTGGTACAGTTTTTAAGATTGATGAATCTATTGGATAAAAATCATCTTAGCACACCTTGAACCAGTGTCTCATATTTACACCTTGATTCCCATCAGGAAATTATCCATCAAACAACCAGGACCTGAAGTGCAAATATCAACTCCTAATCAGTTTTTTTCTGTATTTACTGTGTGGGGCCCCTAAGCGTGTACTGTTTCACACATTGTTCATATTACAAAACTTATAACATCACATTCCCCAGACCTCTATATTTCATTTTCTCTTTTTGACTACATGTCTTACTAAACCTATGTCATATTACAGATGATTTTATCGCGTTTATTTATTTATTGCTCCCTTTTATCCATAGTATCACTGAGTCCTACAGGTACTGGACATGCCAGATACATTGAAATTTTACAGAATGTTTGTGTTACTAATTCCTTAAATTATGTGTAGTAAGGGAAAGGCAACCACTCACATACTGTGGATCGGTGTGCAGTGCAGAAACTCATAACAGAAAACAGCATTCACACTAGCTTTCGAGCACTAGTTCTTTTTCTAGCAATAGTATATACATTCTCACACAGACACCCAAATGCACACTCATGCATCCACAACATGACTAATCACGGCCACGGGAGCATGCGTTGGAGACTGTGTGTGTGTGTGTGTGTGTGTGTGTGTGTGTGTGTGTGTGTGTGTGTGTGTGTGTGTGTGTGTGTGTACTATTGCTAGAAAAAGAGCTAGAGCTTGAAAGCTAGTGTGAATAATGTTTTCTGTTACGTATTTCTGTGCTCCATGCATTGATTTGCTATGAGTAAGTGGTTGCATTTCCCTAATTTCACATATTGCTCCATCCAGAAATTTCCATTATTGTTATAATTCCTTAAATTGCTACACTGTTTAAACTCTATCATAATTCTAAATCTACTATTAGCACTCAGCTTGTACATCTAAATAAACCATATATGAACAGGAAACTGAACCCAAAGCAGTACTTTACAAGTCCATATATTTACTGACTGAGTAGAAGCAGTGGCTCTGTAAATATGAATGTACAGATTTGTTTAAAGAGCTTCATATCCTTGATGTTTTTTTATATTGTCAAGGAATTTCTGATGTGAAATGCCCTTTTGGCACTGTTCAGTATTGGTGTGAGTTGTGTTTTTGTTCAGTCAGATATTATATTTGTGAACATCACAGCTTCTTTGCAGTCCTTTTGCATTTGTAAATTACATGTACATCAAGAAATAGGAGTGCTTCGCTGGTAGCTGTGAGAGGCAGCTAATGTAATGTAATGGATATAAGTACTTTTAGCATAGAGGGTATTATAGAACTTGCACCAACTAATTACAAGTGGAGAAAAGAGAAATTAGCCTTGATATTTTCTTTGAAATTTTGAATGACCTTCTTGTTGACATATTTACTTTCATTATTGCTTCAGTGAGTCAAATCCAGTACTGACCTTGCCAATTATGACAGCAATAAATATGAAAAGTAACTGGATCTTGAAGTGAAAACAGCAGGTGAGAAACCTGAGACTTTTTCAATGTTCAATGCTAAAGGATTGCAATAATTACAGTCTAGACTAAGAGTAGAACTTAGGAACTATCAAGATTATTATGAAGATCTACAATTAGAAACTGCAAGTATGAGGGGTGGGAACTTTAATAGTGGCAACTATTTATTTACAGCTCGTACAAAATAGATATGTGTTTCAAAGTTTTACTAACTTTCAAAGTAATCACCAGCTCATCAGTGCTCATAGCTTGAAATATTCATTGCCCAGATGGTAACATGTTTAAGGTTTAAAGCTATACTGAACATTGTGTATAGCCCATCGCCAGCAATGTGGAAGTCGTAGGATACCCTTAGCAGTGACAGTTGTGTTGACAGTTCGAGCGGCGCGGTCTATTGCCCAACGAATTTGTAGCAGTTCTGAAGTGAATGCTGTGAAGTGTTTCCTTCAGCTTAGAAATCAAGATGATCTCACTAGGGCTTAAGTCAGGGAAGTGCAGTAGGTGGTATAGCACTTACCAGCCCCATCAGTCAAACAAATCAGCAACAGATTGCACTGTATGTGCTTGAGCATTGTCCTGCAAAACAATGGTCAGGTCCTGCAGAAAGTGTCATCACTTCTGTTTCTAAGCTGGTCGTAGGTTGTGTTCCGAAAATGAACAGCATAGAGACAGAAGTAATGACACTTTCTGCAGGACCTGACCATCATTTTGCAGGACAATGCTTAAGCACATACAGCGCAAGCTGTTACTGCTTTGTTTGACTGATGGGCTGCTAAGTGCTATACCACATCTGCTACATTCCCCTGACTTATGCCTTCATGAGTTCAACTTAATTTCTAAACTGAAGGAACCACTTCACAGCATTTGCTTCAGAACTGCTACAAATTCGTTGGGCAACAGACTGCACCGCTCGAACTGTCAACACAACTAGCACTGCTATGAGTATCCTACGTCTTCCACATCGCTGGCAACAGGTTATACACAATGCTGGTGACTACTTTGAAGTCAGTAAAACTTTGAAACACGTATCTATTTTGTACGAGCTGTTAATAAATAGTTGCCACTATTAAAGTTCCAACCCTTGTACATATGTAGCCTTGATGTTAAGAAACTCAAGCAACACTGATATTGCTGTTTGGGAAGTTATGTATAGTTTTAGGATTTGCAAGGACAAATCAGTTGGTGATCTTACCGTAAACGATAAAGGAAGTGCTATCAGATGCCAATATCAGACTTCATACGCTTTTAGTGAGTACCTTTCTTCTGTTGGAAAAACCATCAATGACTTCTTCAACAATATAAAGTATAGATATACGAGCATTCCAGGAAAAGAAGACTTACACTTGGCCCCAACGTCAACGAGATAAAATACATAGTCAGTTCACTAAAAAATTCAAAATTAGTAGTCTATGATAAGTTGTTTATCAGCACATTAAATAAGTGCATAGACAACATGTCTGATGCCATGGTCACAGCAGCAAATAATTTAATTGCATAAGGTAGTTTCCAAGACAATCTAAAAATACCATAAGGGGGAAAAGTGTGGCAGTTTTGCGTGTACACTAATTGTTTAATAACTTACAAATGGAAATTGCAAAAAATGTAATACAACAGAACATAAAAATTAAACTAGCATCTATAAATCAGTAAACAGAATATTATTCCAAGACACTGTTTATCAGTAATTGCACAAGAGATCGAGTTTCAAAATCAGTAAGAGATATGGCATACCCACAATAATTTTTAAAAAGTGTGCCTAGATTATAATGACTCTTGAGCAACTCTCCTCTGCAAGCTGGTACTTTTCCTGAGTATTTTAAAACAGCCAAAGTCATTCAAACATTCAAAAATGGTGTAAAATATAACACGGATAACTATAGGCCCACTATTACTTTGTCCAGTACATCCAGTATAGAGAAAACTATGTGTAAAAACTGATAACCTACTTAGATAATAATAATAGACTTCTCACCATATAGCAGAGATGCTGAGTCGGAGATAGGTACAACAAAAAGACTATCACAGTTAAAATTTTCAGCCATTAAGGCCTTTGTCAACACTAGAAAACCAGTGGTTTCAGTTGCCTGAGACTGCAGTAATGTGTATGAGTTGCATTTGCATGAATGTGTGTGTGTGTAGTGTTGACAGAGGCCTTAATGGCTGAAAGCTTTAATTGTTTAATTGTGAGAGTCTTTTTGTTGTGCCTATCTGCAACTCAGCATCTCCGCTATATGGCGAATAGCACCTTTCCTTCTCATAATACTGTTACATTCCAGCCTGGATTTTCCATTGTTAAATAATATACTTCTGGGTCACAGCATGGCTTCAGAAGTTCAAAGTCAACACAGAGAGCAATATATGAATACCTCAATAGTGCAGTAAATCTAACTGACAATGAACGGTTGACGATGGGACTATTATTAGATTTGTGAAGATTTTGACCTGGTTGATCACAAAAGCCTTTTTTTGTGCAAGGATTGAACATTACGGAATTTGAGATCTGTTTCCAGAATTTGATGTACATGTCACTGGAAGAGTTTATTTTTTAAAGTAATATTGTGTACGTAAACATGAAACAACACTTATATTGTGACATAAACCAGCACAATACTAGATAAGAATCAAAATAGTATGTAAATAACCACAGAAGAGCACTATATGCCAAATTCACTTCACGCTGGGCTGAAGCCAGCCAATGCTCTTCCTCAAAATCCCACTGGCTTTCCTAGTAACACATTTAAAGATCTACTTAAAGTAATTTTAACAGAACATTCATTTCACTATCTAGATGAGTTCTTCACCTTCATGCAAAATAAACAGAAATATTCTACTTTTGTAAGTATTTCAGTTCATAGTATTATGTAACTTGCAAGCAATTTAATTATGATAAAAAGACTTACCCTCTTTCTTAATTTAACAAAAATAACGTGTATTAAAAACATAATCTATATAATTATGATAAAAAGAGTTACACTTTCTTATGTTAACAAAAATAATGTGTATTAAAATGTAAAATTTATTTTTAAACTCAAAACTATATTTTACAAATTCAGTATTCCTATCTACGATATTCAGAATAATATCTTTTTTGATTTCCTGAAATTGTATTACCCCCTTGTTCATGTTCATATTATTATTATTATTATTATTATTATTACAAATACATACCAGAAATAGTGCATTAGATGTTGTTAAAACAGATTTGCATGATTGTCTTCTTTTACTTCCATTTGTGATTTTAAAGTCCATCTTCTGCATCCTCAAAGTGCTGAGAGATACTTAAGAGTTGGCCTTGAATAGTATATCATAATGTAGGTAGACCTAGTTGTAGGCATAGTAAGGATTCATAATTATTTCCATACTGGTGCAAGGTTCAGAGCTCCCAAGACATCTCTACCAAAGGTACCACTAATGTACCCAATATGCTCAATCCATTTTAAATCATCTTGCAGCCATGTGCCTAGGAATTTTGTTTCTGTGCAATTTAACAAAGTTTAATTATTAATTTAAACAGTAAGTTTAAGGGGATCTCTATTTTGATGATAATAGAAAATCAGTATGATAGACTCATTATTGATTTGCTTCGTGACACAAGTTCACAGATTTCCCCACAATTCTTGCTCCTAGAGCTGTTGTATCATCTGCAAATAAGACAGTTTTAGGTGTCTCCACAATTAGACTCAGATCATTATTGCATGGGAGAAACAGGTGAGGATCCCATAACTGAGACCTGGGGTACCCCATCCTTGTTCGTATTCTCACTTGCTAGCATTTCAGTGGGTGCCTCAGACTTTTGATTATTGTACCTTACCAATACCAGTTGCTTTTGAATACTGTTAATCAATTAAGTCTTTAATTAATTTTGAATACATTGTAGGAGTGGACAGTGATCAATGTGTTACAAATACTTACTATCAAAAACAGTTTTGATCACAATTTATTTATTGCGGTGACTGGTTTTGACCACTACTGTGGTCATTTTCAGACCAATGAGTAAGAACCTCCTTCTGGTGGTAAATCACTACATAATTACCATCAGAACGAGGTTCTTACTCATTGGTCTGAAAATGACCACAGTCGTGGTCGAAACCGGTCACCGTGATAAATAAATTGTCATTAAGACTGTTTTTGTCAGTAAAAATTAAGTCTTTCCATATTACTTAGAATCAGCTGATTAATTCTTTACAATGTGTTTGGAAGCATAACAACAAAAATAAAATAACAACAAAAATAAAATAACAACAACAATAATAAAATTTATTCAGCATTGAACAGTCAATACAGCCTGTAGAACAAAAAAGATTTCAGGACATCATATAGGACATTATTCAGTATGTGAGTTAATTATAAGAAAAAGAAATGAACAATTATTAGTCTGTCACAATTTCTCCTCTTTTTCTAAAGCGTTTGGAATAAAAAAAATAGTGAAGGGCTTCATTGACAAAAAATGGTATACTGAGTGTATCTCACCTTGGGTTTAGATACAGCAAATCTATAAAAATTACTGTACATTGTGACGTTAATAAAATGGCAAATATTTTGGAAGCAAAACAGTGTGCTAGAGGTATATTTCTAGATCTGTAAAAGGCTATTGACCCAATGGGATCATAAAATATTACTGATAAAAACTGCAGTATCATATCAGAGGACTGACAAACAAATGGATTGCATCATTCCTAAGCAGTCACTTACAGAAGGCCAGTATGATGTACACAGACAAGGAACTGAATTTAGTAAAAGAGTCAAGAAAGGTGTTCCTCAGGGTTCAGTCCTGAGACTTCTGCACTTCCTCCTGTATATCAATGACTGAGCCTGAGTGTAGATGCTCATGGCACAACAGTACTCGTCAAAGGGGACAACTCAGTGGCAGCACAGGAACCAGTGAACCTGTGAACTTGGTTGCTGAACAACTCAGCAAGTGGGCTATAAATAACAGACTATCAACACTAAAAAGAACGTTTCCATGAACATCCACACCACACAAAACGCAAACCTGTCTCAACCCACTTGTAACATTAAATAACTAGCTAGTAGAAAGTAACACTGAACTGAAATTCCTGGATCTGTGGTTACAAGATAATCTGAAATTGAATAAACATATTGATCAGGTAAACATTGAAATAAGTACTGGTTGGCATGCACAGAGTGCACTACAAGCATGTACTACCCAAAAAAAGTAAAAGGCGAACTTATGATATGGTGATATTCTGGAGTAATTTTCCAGCTCTCCCTCACACTTTCAGAATCGAGAAGAGAGCCGTGAGGATCATTAGCAGTAGCAAAACTAGTGAGTCTTGTAATCTCGTTTGCAGAAAGCTGGGGATCCTAGCACTGCATGGCTTATACTTACTTGAACTGCAAAATTCCTGAAAACCACACAGTGCCAAGAAAATGCTGACCTAACAAAAACAGTAAATTCCACAAATATTACACTATAATAAATTCAAACCTGCACAACTCTGTCAAAAGAGAGCATTCTACATAAGTGTTCTGTTGCTGAATAAGCTCCCTAGAAGTACATATAAAGTCTGTTGAAGACAATAAACAATTTTGTAAAACTGTGATGTTGTTTACTATTTAGTGAAGTCATCAGAAGGTGAAAACCAATTGCAAAATGATTTAGACAAGATATCTGTGTGGTGCAAAAAGTGGCAATTGACTCTAAATAATGAAAAGTGAGAGTTCGTCCACATTACTACTAATAGGAATTCATTAAATTTCAGTTACATGATAAATCATACAAATCTAAAGGCTGTAAGTTCAACTAAATACCTAGTGATTACAGTTATGAACAATTTAAATTTGAATTATCACATAGAAAATGTTGTGAGGAAAGCGAACCAAAGACTTCATTTTACTGGCAGGACACTTAGAAGTTGCAACAGATACACTAAAGAGACTGCCTATCCTACATGTCCATCAGCTTCTGGAGCATTGTTTGCAAAGTATAGGATCCTAACCAAACAGGATTGATGGAGAGCATCAGAAAAGTTCAAAGAAGGGTAATTCATTTTGTATTATCACGAAATAGGTTAGAGAGTGTCACAGATATAATACGCAGTTTGGGGTGGCAATCATTAAAACAAAGACTTTTTTATTGTGCTGGCCCCGGTAGCTGAGTGGTCAGCGTGACGGAATGTCAATCCTAAGGTCCCGGGTTCGATTCCCGGATGGGTCGGAGATTTTCTCCGCTCAGGGACTGGGTGTTGTGTTGTCTTAATCATCATCATTTCATCCCCATTGACGCGCAGGTTGCCCAAGTGGCGTCAAATCGAAAGACCTGCACCAGGCGAACGGTCTACCCGACGGGAGGCCTTAGCCACACGACTATTCATTATTCGCAAAATTTCAATCATCAGTTTTTTCTTCCAAATGTGAAAACATTGTATTGATGCCTACCTATATAGGCAGAAATGATGAGTGGAATAAGAGATTTCAGTGCTTGTATGGAGAATGTAGGTGTTTGTTTTTCCAGTGCACTGTTCAGGAGTAGAACAGTAGAGGAATCATCTGAAAGTGGTTTGATGAACTGTCTGCCAGGCATTTGAGTGCGAACTGCAGAGCATATGCATATATGTAGATGTAAAAGTCTGATTTGCTGTATCACTGCATGTCTCTATAAAAGAATAACTAGAATAGAAAATGCTCTTGTTATGATTAAGTGCAGTGGATGCACTAATGAGTGAAGCAAACCTCATACAAACCTGTTGCACTTGATTGTAAACTGTAATATACCCATTGTAAATTTTAACATTTTGTCCAGCATCTGTAGCACACACTGTTAATACAGATCATATGTATCAAATAAAGAAATCTGTAAACAAATGAATTGCAGTTTATTTTTGTATTTTAATTTGGCGGTAGGAAAGGCTGTTAAATTTTTAGGAAGGGCATTGTCTAGCTTCAGCCCAGCATGACATGCTTTTTTTCATATAATGCTGATCTATAGCTATTTACTTGGTGTTTCTTTCCAGTAGTATTTTGGTGAAGGTCACAGGTTAAATTTGGTTTCATTGTTTTCACAAGCAATATTAGTTTTATAATGTATACACTTATAATGGTAAACATGCCTAATTTTGAAAAAGTTTATGACGTGATTCTCTCGGTTTCATACTACAAATAATTTTGGTAGCTATTTTCTGCAATGTGTGTGGTGTATTTGTTTTTATTGTTTCGCCCATACTTCTACTCCATAGTTCAAGTTGCTTTAGAACAATAAATGATATGTAATTTTTAGCACATATATATCTTCTGACTTTGCTATGTTTTTAGATAGCTTATAGCATAATGAATTAGTTTGCATTGCATTTAAAGATTATCCCAGACTGTAATCCCAAAGAATCTTATCCAGTTTTTTCTTTTTTACAGTATCATTTCCTATGAATTATTTGATACCAAACACTATTTTTTTGGTGTAAATTCCATAATTTCACTCATTGTAACATTAACATTTAGGTGGCTTTAACAGAAACACTAGACAATTTCATTCATAACATTCTTATGCTGTACTACTAGATTGCCACAGACATTGTATTCTTACACAATGGATGTATCATCTACATACAGTATATTTTTTAGAGCTAGAAGAACAGTACTTTATATTATTATTGTCAATGATGAAGAGGGAACCCAAAATAGAAACTTGAGTCACTCTGTATTTGACATTGGTAAATTTTTTATTTGAATGACCCACTGTTCATTTTAAGCGGCATACATTTTTTTCTTGTTGCTCATATACAATTATACCAATTCATAGCCAGTTCCATTAACACTAAAGTCCCATATCTTGTCTGGTAATATACTGATATTATCATAATTTTTTTTATCGAGGAACACTTCAGTAACAAATTGCTTATTCCATATTGCATTATTATTTCATCTATTAAGTGACCTGCATCTGCTGAAGTTGACTTATTTTTTTATAAAGCCATACTGACTTTCAAATATTAGATTGTGTTGACTCAAGAATGTCATTAGTCTAGTGTAAATAACTTTCTCAATCACTTTAGAAGATGTAGGTAAGATTGAGATGAGGTCATAGTGTCACATTTATCACATTTCTTGTAAATTGTGGCAACTTATGCTATTTTTTGACTGTCTTGGAAACTACCCTATGCAATTAAATTATTTGCTGCTGTGACCATGGCATCAGACATGTTGTCTATGCACCTATTTAATGTGCTGATAAACAGTTTATCATAGACTACTAATTTTGAATTTTTTAGTGAACTGACTATGTATTTTATCTCGTTGACATTGGGGCCTAGTGTAAGTCTTCTTTTCCTGGAATGCTCGTATATCTATACTTTATATTGTTGAAGAAGTCATTGATGGTTTTTCCAACAGAAGAAAGGTACTCACTAAAAGCGTATGAAGTCTGATATTGGCATCTGATAGCACTTCCTTTATCGTTTACGGTAAGATCACCAACTGATTTGTCCTTGCAAATCCTAAAACTATACATAACTTCCCAAACAGCAATATCAGTGTTGCTTGAGTTTCTTAACATCAAGGCTACATATGTACAAGGGTTGGAACTTTAATAGTGGCAACTATTTATTAACAGCTCGTACAAAATAGATACGTGTTTCAAAGTTTTACTGACTTCAAAGTAGTCACCAGCATTGTGTATAACCTGTTGCCAGCGATGTGGAAGACGTAGGATACTCATAGCAGTGCCAGTTGTGTTGACAGTTCGAGCGGTGCAGTCTGTTGCCCAACGAATTTGTAGCAGTTCTGAAGCAAATGCTGTGAAGTGGTTCCTTCAGTTTAGAAATTAAGTTGAACTCATGAAGGCATAAGTCAGGGGAATGTAGCAGATGTGGTATAGCACTTAGCAGCCCATCAGTCAAACAAAGCAGTAACAGCTTGCGCTGTATGTGCTTAAGCATTGTCCTGCAAAATGATGGTCAGGTCCTGCAGAAAGTGTCATTACTTCTGTCTCTATGCTGTTCATTTTCGGAACACAACCTACGACCAGCTTAGAAACAGAAGTGATGACACTTTCTGCAGGACCTGACCATTGTTTTGCAGGACAATGCTCAAGCACATACAGTGCAATCTGTTGCTGATTTGTTTGACTGATGAGGCTGGTAAGTGCTATACCACCTACTGCACTTCCCTGACTTAAGCCCTAGTGAGATCATCTTGATTTCTAAACTGAAGGAAACACTTCACAGCATTCACTTCAGAACTGCTACAAATTCGTTGGGCAATAGACCGCGCCGCTCGAACTGTCAACACAACTGTCACTGCTAAGGGTATCCTACGACTTCCACATCGCTGGCAATGGGTTATACACAATGTTCAGTATAGCTTTAAACCTTAAACATATTACCATCTGGGCAATGAATATTTCAAGATATTTGCATCTGATGAGCAAAATCAGTAACAAATCAAACAAAACACTAACTGTGGCGGTTTTATCTATGCATTGATGGCTATCGTTTGTTGTGTCCATAGCAGTTGATGGCAGCATTTGTTAACTTATTAAACAGGTTTGTAACTGTTTAAGGACTGCTTATGTTATTATTGTAAGGTGTTCATGTAATACTTGCTGAAGTGTTATTTTTTTCTCAAAGTATTCTTATAAAATTTCACATGGATTAAATGAAAATGAGACAGACGGAAAAAAAGTAAGTAAACTGTTTATTATTTCAAAAGTTATTGCCATAATGTTAATAAATTTATCACACCGTGAGACAAAGTGGTCACTACCTTCATTGAAAAATGCTTGTGGTTGCCTACAGAACCATTATTGTACCCAGGCTTGCACCTATACGTCCACTCAGGCATGCACCCATACATCCGAAGCAAATCAACGGCCATGAATGTCTTTCTTCAGGGCTCCAAAAATATGGAAATGAACAGCTTAAAGTTACCGTTTCTGACTGGTTAAAGCCATATTCACAGTGACACTGACCTTTAGTTGAAATTATGCTTCTGTTAGGGTTTACCATCTTCTGGATAACTAAGCTTGCGAGGTGGGGTTTGAACTGCTGAGTAATTGTGGCATGTTTTCTGTCAACTCTACAGGGCTTGTCCAATTCAGACTAATTGCTATATTCATGGTAATCTTATTGTTTCTCAAAATGTCATCTCTAACAATAAGCACAACAATAAATACTCTAGCTGTTCTCATTTGCAGAAAAAAAAAACAAAAAATCATTGATAAAAGGAGATACCTATGTGAAAAAGAATAAAGGAAGTACTTTAATAATGAAACAATCAAAGAAATATCTGCATTTTCAAATGTAAATATTATAGTAAAACACTCACAGGTATTACACCAGCTTGCTGCTGCAATTGTTGAGCAATACTTTCAGCATAATCACTATGTGCAATGCCAGAGAGCTGTGCATTACTTTCATACATACGAAGCTCTGTAAGCAATGCCTGCTTCCTTGATAACAATTCCCTGACTGTCTCCTGTTCCACATTCACATCAGGTCTTGTTCCCATAATTTTTGCCTGTTTGTAGCCCCTCACTAAATAAGAAAAATACTTAAGATTCATCATATAACAATAATTAATATATGATAAATTTTGTCAGATGCAATTTTGAAATATACATCTACCTGATGAATCTTATCTCTAACAGTACACAATCAATTACATTTTGCAAAGTATCAGCAAGTGTTAGATCAAGATATTAATACCAGAATGAATTTTTCACCTTATAGCTGAGTGTGTGCTTGTTTTTTGAAACTTCCTGTTAGATTAAAGTGGTGTGTCAAATTGTAACTCAAACCTATAACCTCACCTTTTGTGGGCAATACTCTTACCAAATGAGCTATTCAGGCATGACTGTTAACCTGCCCTCGCGGCTTTGTTTTCTCCCAGTACCTCTCACTTATAATGCAGATCAGTTTGTAGGAACACTGCCTGTGAAAGCAAGGTACTGGGTTTGAGTCCCCATCTGGCACACAGTTTTAATCTGCCAGGAAGTTCCAAGATATTCACAATTTGGAAGAAATCTGCACACAGATGCCACAGAAAAGGCCAATCTGCATTGTTCTATTGGCAGAAAGAACAGGTAGCTTGTTTGTTGATTAATTATTTCAATAGAAACAAAGGTGAGTATATGTGCCTCGGAAGCAAACAACTTCAAAATTTGTGCATATCTATAGTTTTTCAGCACTCAAATTTAAAATTCAGATCATGATAAATTGCATTTTTTTACCTCTAATGAAACAAGCTTTTTGCTGATGACGCACAGGTTGAAACAACTCTCTCTCTCTCTCTCTCTCTCTCTCTCTCTCTCTCTCTCTCTCTCTCTCTCTCTCTCTCCACTCTACACACTATACTCCTGAAGAATGAAAATCCAGAGGAAATGTGGGACTGTGGGCCTTAACATGAATCAATTTTCTTTTAAAAGAAACAATACTCTCCCTCCCTCACCTTAGTGACACCTCAACATAACGTAGCCCGATATTTTTGTCCAAAGGTACAGGAAATATTACATCAGTGAGAGTCAACCTGGTCCATACCGCCCACTAGTGGATGTTAGAGTTTTCATAGACGGCAGCAGGCAGTAAGTATCTTAAAAACATTTTCACTGGGTTTTCATAAAATTTTGACAAAGTATTTGTTAAATAATTATTATTACTTGCTTTAACTTGGTGTAACTCTGCTTTATAAATTTTACAAGGAAAATTTACTTCCCTACTTTATAAATCATAATTATGGTGGAACTAGTGGGCAGTTAGAAGATTTTACTATGTTCAGAGATGCAAAAGTGTGCGGCAGATAAAAAAGGTTGACTACATTCGTATTACATGAGTAACTAAAATTAGGCATACAAATTCAGAATTAAAATGGTTGACTGAAAGCTCTTACCTTCTCCCTCAACAGTGCAAACAAGGAGGTCATTCTTTCCAACAAGTCGATAATCGCCTTCTACAATCCCTGCTATAGAATGAGGTAATGTATCCTTGAAGATGACTTCACCTGTTCTGCTATTTCTGGCATCCACCTTCCCATTTGTCCAACCAGTTATCAGTTCTTCCATACCATCACCGTCCACATCAAAGCTATAGATGATAATAGCACGACTTTTTGACTGTGAAAAACATACTTTGTTATCAATATTCTAACAGCATTTCCATCAAAACAAATATTACTGAAATACAAATGCACAACTACAGTAAAGAAAACATGATGTTCATAAAGGCATAATGACAGTCTGAGAAAGTACATCAATTAGTGAACACTCAAAGATATACTGCCTTGTAAAGGACAGATCAAGATAGCGCAGTGGATAAGGCACTGGACTTGCATATGGAAAAATCAGATTTCAAATCCTTCTAACACGTAACTACGTTAGATACTGAATCACACTGTAAAGTGATTAAGGCAGTGGAGTCACATTTGGAAAGAGTGGATTCTAAATCCCTGGTCATACCGGTTTTGAATATGTTGAAGGCATTCAATTTTCCTTCCTTCCACCAAGAAACGACTTTTTTTTATATAATGGCTGTCTTTTAACTTGAAGTAAATTTATTTTATCTCTAAATTTATTGAGCAAATTAAAATCCATAGCCACCACAGGAGACAAATCAAGTGTTACATTCAACTGCTGAAGGGTCTTACTTATTTTGAAACTACAAACATTGTTGCAATAAATGCTTCCAATTGAACTCCCAAACTGGCAGCAACTGAACACCACAATGAGTACAATACAAGACTTTCTTATACTTTCTGAATAGTCGTGACTGAATAATGATACTGATTGTTTTCCTTGAAACAGCGACAATCTACAAGAACCCAGGCACACTCGAAACAGAGTAATCCCAGTAATTTCCTAGCAGCAATTTCAAATTACTAAGGAAGTAGTAGTATACTCTCCATGAGGTCTTTGAGAAGATATGTTACATTTGAAATGTCAATTAAAAATAAAATAAAATAAAATAAAATAAAATAAAAACAAATAATAGGTGCCTCGCCCATTCCCATACCCCACCAAGTGTGGACCTCACTGTTGTGGAGTATGATATGTGCAACCACATCAGAAGGGTATTTGTCAAGAGGCCACATAACATATGATTCCCAAAGAGGGGGTAACAGCCTTTTCGGTACTTACAGGAGCAACAGTCTGGATGACTGATTTGGCCTTGTAGCAACAGCCAACAGGGTCATTTTATGCTGACACTGCAGCACAGCTGGAAGCATGAGTAAACTACAATCAATATTTTCCCCAAAGCTGTACCGGGTAAAATATTCTGGAGATAAAATAGTTCACCACTTGGATCACGAGTGGTGACTATAGTTCAATTCTTTTATCTTGGCGGCTCGCGCATGCCCGCCTAGACGCTGGAGATTGCTGCGTTGCCAGTTGCACACGACGCACGCGCCAATAGAAGCAGCGCCATAGTATAGCATAGTTCGCAAGCTTACGTGTAGGGGGGAGCGCGCAGTTCATGAAGTAAAGCCAACACGGCCGCATTAACCCTTTCGCTGCTACAAAGACGTGCTCCCTGCATTCCGCGCTGTCCGCGATTTTGTCACTGCACTGCTCGCATGTGCAGACACATTGTGTTCCAACTGCTTTGACACTCTTTTATCATTCGATTCCACAAAAACTATTTGGCTCAAAAATTAGATTTTTACCTATCTTCTTGACTGATACCTTCCCCCCATAAATGACTTAATTTTGTTTCGATGTTCAACGCAGTTATTATGCAGCATTAAATATAGTAAACCTTTGAAAGAAATTTTGAAGAGTTTGCAGAGGTAAAAGTCCATAGAGTATACTTTCCGTATGGTCGATTTTAGTTGCCACAATGTTGAGAATGAAATGTGGACAAGATACCTATATATTTCATTTAATTTAAGTACCACATAAGTGTCGTATGTAATATTGAGAAATATTCCACCTTTCGCGACTGTAACAAAAGTTTTACTTACACTGGGCACGTTTGGCTTTATTTTAAAGCACTTCAATCAATCAAAAGGAAGTAGACAAAATATATTAATCAAAACTGTGGACTTACAAAAATATTAGGACTTGAATATACCGTCTGTCAGTGAAGCGCTCAGAGCTATGTCAAATATAATTTTGTGTGTGGCACACACAAACAGCATTTATTTGCTAAAACACTGATGAGCCAACACAAACGTTGAATATTGTGCTACCGCAGCACAAAACTACGAAAGGTGACTTGGCAATGGAGGACACAAAATACAGTCCTCTTATGATGCTTCAAAAGAGAGAAACGCATCTGGTCTAAATAAGTCGCTTATTACAGTTGCAGAAGAGGGATATATTTCAATACCATTGGTAAAACTGCGACTGTGGAACAAAAACAAGAAATAGAACATGAATACCATTGTGTATGTGCCATACCTTTCACCGATGGAAGTGCTTTAAAATAAAGCCAAACGCGCCGTGTGTATATAAAACTTTTATTACATATAAAAACAAAGATGAGGTGACTTACCGAACAAAAGCGCTGGCAGGTCGATAGACACACAAACAAACACAAACATACACACAAAATTCAAGCTTTCGCAACAAACTGTTGCCTCATCAGGAAAGAGGGAAGGAGAGGGGAAGACGAAAGGAAGTGGGTATTAAGGGAGAGGGTAAGGAGTCATTCCAATCCCGGGAGCGGAAAGACTTACCTTAGGTGGAAAAAAGGACAGGTATACACTCGCACACACGCACATATCCATCCACATATGTGTGGATGGATATGTGCGTGTGTGCGAGTGTATACCTGTCCTTTTTTCCCCCTAAGGTAAGTCTTTCCGCTCCCGGGATTGGAATGACTCCTTACCCTCTCCCTTAATACCCACTTCCTTTCGTCTTCCCCTCTCCTTCCCTCTTTCCTGATGAGGCAACAGTTTGTTGCGAAAGCTTGAATTTTGTGTGTATGTTTGTGTTTGTTTGTGTGTCTATCGACCTGCCAGCGCTTTTGTTCGGTAAGTCACCTCATCTTTGTTTTTATATATAATTTTTCCCACGTGGAATGTTTCCTTCCATTATATTAAACTTTTATTACAGTCGCGAAAGACGGAATATTTCTCAATATTACATACGACACCTATGTGGTACTTAAATTAAATGAGATATTGTCATACAGTAAATATTATATGAAATTTAGGTATCTTGTCCACATTTCATTCTCAACATTGTGGCAACTAAAATCGACCATACGGAAAGTATACGCTATGGACTTTTACCTCTGCAAACTCTTCAAAATTTCGTGCAATGGTTTACTACATTTAATGCTGCACGTCAAAACAAAATTAAGTCATTTATGGGGGGAAGGTATCAGGCAAGAAGACGTGTAAAAATCAAATTTTTTGGCCAAATAGTTTTTGTGAAATCGAATGATAAGTGTGTCAAAGCAGTGGGAACACCATGTGTCTGCACAGGCGAGAAGTGCAGTGATGACAAAATCGCGCACAGCGCGGAATGCGGGGAGCACGTGTCTGCAGCAGCGAAAAAATTAATGAAGAGGCAAAGCACTAGAAATTTCATTCAAACGAATAAAATTCGTGAAGTACGGCACTCCAATATTGTTTTTAAAGAAAGAAAATTTTAAGCACCGCACAAGGTTTGAACTCACTACCTTTCACTTGGCAGCCCAACACCTTAACCATTCCGCTACTTCAGCTCATTGATCAGTGTAACTCCATAACGACTCTAACACCTCACGCAGCTACTTATAAACACTGTTGGTATGACTATGAATTACTCACGCTTCGTCGAAGTACAATAGGAAATAAACAATTACCGATGTTCTTTATTGCGAAAAAGCAGTTCGTGAGATTGAAACAAACACCTTTCCTTGCTATAGCCTGAATTAGGAGTCTTGTTGCTTGTTTGGTTTAATTAATTAATAGAATATGAAGCAATTGGTATAAAGAATGCTTTTTCCAAACTTTCTGTAAAAGAAAGTCTGCTATCAAGACATTGCTTTTGTTATATTACTTTATTTATGAATGAACGTTTCCAAAACTGAACACACTCGTCCGTGCTCTGCACTGCTGTCGAGATCTGGCAATGTCGTTCTCTGTTCATTGGCTGACTGTGTTTTGTGACGTCAGATGCACAGAACGAACCTAAACTCGGCCGCCAAGATATATGACGCGCACTTTAGTAAGGAGGATGCTGTCATAAAATCAAATCTAGCATTGGACTGATAGAATCTCTTAATCGTGTAGGAAGGTTAGAGAACTTGAAACAGAAATATATATGTGGAAGTTAGATACAGAGGGAATTAATGAAGCATGGTGGTAGAGAGAAAAAGACATTGGGTCAGAAAATACAGGATTATTAAGATTGAATCAAACAGACGTTATGCAGGAGTAGGTCTAATAATGCAGGGTAAGTACTGTGAATAGTGCAGTGAATGGATTTCATAACCAAAATATACACAGAGCCACAACCCACTACAGCAATATAATTGTAAGAAATTGTTCTTTTCCCATATTTGTCATTCAAAAAATACAGGGTCATCTTATATTCAAAGATTAAACTATTGCTGCTCGGATCAATATTTTTGTGTTGTTTAACATATTAATATAAGGGTCATCTTACATTTAAAGATGAAGCTTTGGCCATTGAGGTCAGATGCAGGTTGATTCTGAAGAATTTGGAAGAGTTCAAAGGAGAACAGAGACATCAGCCTGGCTGTGGACTAGGATGTGTGTGTGTGTGTGTGTGTGTGTGTGTGTGTGTGTGTGTGTGGCGAGAGGACAGCAAACCTCATTGTGCTACCAACCAGGGTATGTTAACTGTGTACCTTGTCTTTTTATGAACACCTGTCACATTTAAAATGCAGTTGCCTTAACCCATTTGTAGGCAGTATCAAAGTGACTTTAAAATTGGACAAATATTCAACAACAGTATACATTTCTGCAGGAGACAGTAAAAGTCTACATAGAGGCCAGTTTCACACGTGTTTCATGCAGCAATGTTGTCAAAGCTTGCTGTGAGGTATGATGGAACAAAAGGGGGTGTGTCAGCTGCTGGTTCTACACAGCCAATGAGAGAGAAATAAGCAGACGACATGTTTGGAAGCAAAAGACAAAGGAATACTGTCACATTCTCACATCAATATGGATGTGAAATTCATTACGTATTCAAAAACAGCTGTGTTCTCAAGTCCCGCTATAACCACAACCTTGGAAATTGTAACAGTCACATAAATGTGACAACCATTTCATTGTTGCTCATATATAGAAATAAATTGCCTCTTTTCTCACCTTTCATTGGCTAGTGAAACTATCATCCCAAGTACAGTGGTGGTGGTGATCATGACGATATAAATCAATGTAAACTATTCTTTTTTGCATATTTTATTTCTCAGTGTATTATCAAAATGTAGACATGGCGTAAGTTTAGAACAGGTATAATGATTACTTTTTACATCAATAAAACAGTCTGTAATTTTGATTAATCAAAATATATTAGAAATAAAATTTTCCTCAAAGTGCCTTCTCATACTCAGGTAAATACAGTATGCTTGCCTACTGGATCTGAAGATAGTGAAGAAACTGAACCAAATCAGATAAATATATTATTGTCTAAATTATGGAAAATGAAAAATTAGCTATGATGCATGACTGGAGTTCAAGAGCAGAAAATCAAATAGGAATTACAGGCCCATATTACTAACGTCGATTTGCAGTAGGGTTTTGGAACATATATTTTATTCGAATATTATGAAGTACCTCAAAGAAAACGATTTATTGAAACATAGTCAGCATGGTTTCAGAAAATATCATTCTTGTGAAACACAACTAGCTCTCTATACTCATGAAGTAATAAGTGCTATCGACAGGGGATGTCAAATTGATTCCATATTTTTAGATTTCCAGAAGGTTTTCGACACCGTTCCTCACAAGCGTCTTCTAACCAAACTGCATGCCTACGGAGTATCACCTCAGTTGTGCGACTGGATTCGTTATTTCCTGTCAGAAAGGTCACAGTTCGTAGTAATAGATGGAAAGTCATCGAGTAAAACAGAAGTAATATCCGGTGTTCCCCAAGGAAGTGTTATAGGCCCTCTATTGTTCCTGATCTACATTAATGACATAGGAGACAATCTGAGTAGCCGTCTTAGACTTTTTGCAGGTTATGCTGTCATTTACCATCTTGTAAAGTCAACAGATGAGGAAAACAACTTGCAAAATGATTTAGATAAGATATCTGTATGGTGTGAAAAGTGGCAATTGACCCTTAATAAGGAAAAGTGTGAAGTTATTCACATGAGTACTAAAAGAAATCAGCTAAATTTTGATTACGCGATAAGTCACACAAATCTGAAGGCTCTAAACTCAACTAAATACTTAGGGATTACAATTACAAATAACCTAAATTGGAACGATCACATAGATAATATTGTGGGTAGAGCAAACCAAAAACTGCAATTCACTAGTAAAACACAGAAGGTGCAACAGGTCTACTAAAGAGACTGCTTACATCATGCTTGTCCGCCCTATTCTGGAGTACTGCTGTGCGGTGTAGGATCCATCTCAGGTGGGACTGGCGGATGACATCAAAAGAGTACAAAGAAGGGCAGCTCATTTAGTATTATTGTAAAATAGGGGAGATAGTGTCACAGATATGATACGTGAATTGGAGTGGCACTCATTAAAACAAAGGCATTTTTCATTGCGACGGGATCTTCTCATGAAATTTCAATCACCAGTATTCTCCTCCAATTGCGAAAACATTCTGTTGGCACCCACCTACACAGGCAGAAATTATCATTACGATAAAATAAGAGAAATCAGGGCTCGCACAGGAAAATTTAAGTGCTCGTTTTTCTCGCGTGCCGTTCGAGAGTGGAACAGTACAGAGAGAGCTTGAAGGTGGTTCACTGAACCCTCTTTCAGGCACTTTATTGTGAATAGCAGAGTAATCACGTAGATGTAGATGTAGAAAAATTAGTAGGACATGGACTGATGGAATGGAATGAAATGGGAAGGTGTTCAGTAGAAGGCTGCAGAATACAATTTATTCACTGCTAATACATGCTTTAGGAATCATGGAAGAAGTTATTGTACATGGTAGAGACAGTTAAACATACAATACATAATCATAAGACAGATATAAAAGCATGATTCTGAACTGCAAAAAATTTCCAGGAGTGCATGGGGACTCTGGCCATAAGTTATTAGTTATGTAATGCAGATTAAAGTTGAATAAATTGCAGGATGGTTGGATTTAAGGAAAGAGCAGCTAGATACGTTGAATCAACCAGAAAGTTTTGAGAATTTCAAAGAGAAATGGTTCAAATGGCTCTGAGTACTATGGGACCTAACATCTGAGGTCATCAGTCCCCTAGAACTTAGAACTACTTAAACCTAACTAAGCTAAGGACATCACACACATCCATGCCCAAGGCAGGATTCGAACCTGCGACCGTAGCGGCCGCGTGGTTCCAGACTGAAGCGCCTAGAACCACTCGGCCGAGCGGTTCTAGACGCTACAGTCTGGAGCTGCGCGACCGCTACGGTCACAGGTTCGAATTCTGCCTTGGGCATGGATGTGTGTGATGTCCTTAGGTTAGTTAGGTTTAAGTAGTTTTAAGTTCTAGAGGACTGATGACCACAGCAGTTAAGTCCCATAGTGCTCAGAGCCATTTGAACCACTCCGGCCAGCATTTCAAAGAGAGCCTGTGGTAATGACTGTCTGAAGTAGACAAAAGAAATGTAACAGAAGATGAAGTGATAGCAAAGAGAGGAAAATAATGAATATAGCAGAGGAACAGCCAGGGGAAAAAATCAAGGTCCAATAGTAACACTCTGATAATGCACATGACATTGTACGTAATTGATGGAAGGAAAAAATACGAAAATGCGCAAATGATGCAGGCAAAATGAAATGAATACAGAGGTGCAAAGACTGAAGTTAAAAAAAAAAAAAAAAAAAAAAAAAAAAAAAAAAGCGAAGCAGGAATGGCCAGAAGAAAAATGCGGAGCTGTAGAAGCATACATGAATGACGAAAACATAGGTGCCATGTAGTGGAACATAAAAAATAAACCTTTGGAGAAAAGAGAAGCAGCTGCATCAATATCAGGATCTCAGATGACAAGCCTGCACTAACTTGTGAAGGGAAGATTGAAAGGTGTAAGGAATATTTAGAACTGCTACACAAAGGACCAAACCTTGTAGACAACATTATCAGAAAGGAAAAGGAAGTGGATGAAAAAGAGATCTGGGATGCAATGCTATGAGAAGAATTTGGCAAAGTACTGAAAGACCTAAAGTTAAAAGAAGGAAATTACTAAGAATCATGGGAGAAACAACTGTGACAAAACTGCTCCACCTGGTATTCTGGACAGCTGAAACACCCTCGGACTTCAAGAGGAAATATATAATTTAAATACCAGGAAAGGCAAGTGCTGAAAGGTTAGAGTATTATCAAACCGCCAGTTTAGTAAGTCATAGTTACAAAATAGTAACATGAATGATCTTCAGGATAATAAAAACTTACTATGGAAGATAAATTTGTGATCTAGAGAAATGGAAAAATATGTCAGGTGATACTGACCATACAAATGAAAAATCTATATGTACAGCATTTGTTGTTGTTGTTGTTGTCCTCAGTCCTGAGACTGGTTTGATGCAGCTCGCCATGCAACTCTATCCTGTGCAAGCCTCTTCATCTCCCAGTACCTACTGCAGCCTACATCCTTCTGAATCTGCTTAGTGTATTCATCTCTTGGTCTCTCTCTATGATTTTTACCCTCCATGCTGCCCTCCAGTAGTAAATTGGTGATCCCTCGATGCCTCAGAACATGTCCTACCAACCGATCCCTTCTTCTAGTCAAGTTATGCCACAAACTCCTCTTCTCCCCAATTCTATTCAGAACCACCTCATTAGTTATGTGACCTACCCATCTAATCTTCAGATTTCTTCTGTGGCACCACATTTCAAAAGCTTCTATTCTCCTCTTGTCTAAACTATTTATCGTCCATGTTTCACTTCCATACATGGCTACACTCCATACAAATACTTTCAGAAACGACTTCCTGACACTTAAATCTATACTCGATGTTAACAAATTTCTCTTCTTCAGAAATGCTTTCCTTGCAATTGCCAGTCTACATTTTATATCCTCTCTACTTTGACCATCATCAGTTATTTTGCTCCCCAAATAGCAAAACTCCTTTACTACTTTAAGTGTCTCATTTCCTAATCTAATTCCCGCAGCATCACCCGTAATTCGACTACATTCCATTATCTTCGTTTTGCTTTTGTTGATGTTCATCTTACACCCTCCTTTCAAGACACTGTCCATTCCGTTCAACTGCTCTTACAAGTCCTTTGCTGTCTCTGACAGAATTACAATGTCATCGGCAAACCTCAGAGTTTTTATTTCTTCTCCATGGATTTTAATACCTACTCCAAACTTTTCTTTTGTTTCCTTTACTGCTTGCTCAATATACAGATTGAATAACATCGGGGAGAGGCTACAACCCTGTCTCACTCCCTTCCCAGCCACTGCTTCTCTTTCATGTCCCTCGACTCTTGTAACTGTCATCTGGTTTCTGTACAAATTGTAAATAGCCTTTTGCTCCCTGTATTTTACCCCTTCCACCTTCAGAATTTGAAAGAGAGTATTCCAGTCAACATTGTCAAAAGCTATCTCTAAGGCTACAAATGCTAGAAACGTAGGTTTGCCTTTCCTTAATCTTTCTTCTAAGATAAGTCATAGGGTCAGTATTGCCTCACATGTTCCAACATTTCTACGGAATCCAAACTGATCTTCCCCGAGGTCGGCTTCTACCAGTTTTTCTATACATCTGTAGAGAATTCGCGTTAGTATTTTGCAGCGTTTATAGATTTAGTAACAGCTTCTGATGATGTTGACTACAAGGTGTGGTTGGCATGTTTAATATTGGATTTGGCATGATTAACTTGAGATGAGACTGGGTGCCCTTCCTACTGTCATCCCATGACATCCCTCCCTCCCTCCTTCCCCACAGAGGGAATGTATGTACCCCATGTGTGTAATGTTATCCTTGGGAAAGAGTGTGGACATTTTGTCATGTTTAGCAAATTGCCAGGCTTGGGTGGTGGTTGTTGGTATGTTTAAGGGGGACTAAACAGCGAAGGTCATCAGTCCCCCATTCCAAAATCAGGCGAGCCCAAAATCGACGGAGCATGTAAAAACCAAAGGGGGAGGAGACGTCCCCCCAGGCGCTAAAAGCACACAAATGCAGCAACAAACACTACAGACAAGAACAGGACAGAGGAACACCAGACAGAAAGAAACAGAAGAAAGGAAGATGGCCGGAGACTGGTTGACTGACCACGAGATCAAAAATGGGAAAGAGTCAACCATCTCACGGCACACCAGAACAGCAACAGACACAAGGACAATAGACACAGAAAGGGAAAGGCGCAGGACCTCCCTAAATCGAACCATAAAATGGACTACCACGGATAAAATTTAAAACGGTATCAGCCATGGAGGCATCGTCGGATAAAACCAAAGCCAAAGTGCCCGGGAGATTAAAAGATTGCCGGAGTGTGCGCAGTCGAGGACACTCCAGCAAAATGTGGCCGACCGTCAGCCGGGACCCACACTGACACAAGGGGGGATCCTCCTGACGTAACAGATGGCCGTGCGTCAGGTAGGTATGGCCGATGCGCAGCCGACACAGGACTACCGAGTCCCTGCGAGAAGCCCGCAGGGAGGAACGCCACACATCGGTCGTCCCCTTGACAGCCCGTAGTTTATTCGGGGCTGTCATGCCACGCCACTCAGGAGCCCACATCCCAAGTACCTTACGGCGCAACACCAGCTGCTGGTCGCGAGCCGTAAGGCCGATCTCCAAAGCTGGGGCGTCTATCGCCCCTTTGGCCAGCCTGTCAACACGTTCGTTCCCCGGGATGCCAACGTGACCTGGCGTCCAAACAAAAACCACCGAACGACCAGAGTGGGTAATGGTGGAAACAGACTCCCGAATAGAGGACACCAGAGGAGAAGAGGGATAGCAGCGATCGATGGCCTGAAGGCTGCTCAGGGAGTCACTGCAGATGACGACGGACGCATCTGAGCAGGAACACATATGCTCAAGAGCTCGCAAGATGGCCACCAGCTCTGCAGTAAAAATACTGCTGCCAGCCGGCAAGGAGCGTTGCTCAACATGGGCAGCGTGAGCAAAAGCGTAGGCAGTGCGACCATCAACCAGGGAACCATCAGTGTAGACAGGCTCACAGCCCGGAAATGAGGCGAGGAGCGCAAGAAAACGGCGACGGAGGGCCACAGGCGGAACCGAGTCCTTGGGTCCCTGTGCCAAGTCCAGACGGATGGACGGCCGGGACAAACACCAGGGAGGCGTAGGTGCACGGACCCGGAAGGGAGGCGGAAGAGGGAAAGAACCCAATTCCGACAGCAGGGACTGAACGCGGACAGCGACGGAAAGCCCAGACCTAGGTCGCCGTTCAGGCAGATGGAGGACCATGGCAGGGAAAAGCAGGCGACGATTGGGATGGCCTGGCGAGCAATGCACGTGAACAGCATAGTCGGCGAGCAGACGATGGCGGCGAATCCGCAGCGGGGGAACCCCGGCCTCCACCAGTAGACTATCCACAGGGCTCGTACGAAAAGCGCCAGTTGCAAGCCGGACCCCACAGTGGTGTATGGGGTCTAACAACTGCAACACTGAGGGTGATGCAGACCCATAGGCCAGGCTCCCATAATCAAGCCGAGACTGCACAAGGGCTCTGTACAACCGCAGCAGCGTGCAGCGATCTGCACCCCAAGACGTGTGGCTAAGGCAGCGGAGGGCGTTGAGGTGCCGCCAGCATTTTTGCTTCAGCTGAGTAACATGAGGAACCCATGTGAGCCGGGCATCAAACACGAGTCCCAAGAAGCGGCAAGTGTCCACCACTTCAAGCAGGTGGCCATCGAGGTAAAGTGCAGGATGAGGGTGGACCGTCAGACGCCTGCAGAAGTGCATAACCCGAGTGCAGCAGAGAACTGAAAACCATGAGCCAGAGCCCATGATGCTGCCTTGCGAACGGCGACTTGCAGCCTGCGTTCGGCGACTCCCGTAGTCGTGGAGCTAAATGAGATGCAGAAGTCGTCGGCATACAAAGAAGGAGACACCGACGACCCCACTGCTGCAGCCAGACCATTAATGGCCACTAGAAATAACGAGACGCTCAACACCGAGCCCTGCGGGACCCCATTTTCCTGTATATAAGAGGAACTAGAGGTGGCACCGACTTGCACCCGGAAAGAGCGGCGCAATAAAAAGCTTTGAAGAAAAGCCGGGAGCCGACCACGAAGACCCCACCCATGCAACGTGGCGAGGATGTGATGCCTCCATGTGGTGTCATACGCCTTCCGCAGATCGAAAAATACAGCAACAAGGTGCTGACGTCGGGCAAAAGCCGTACGGACAGTAGATTCCAGCCGCACCAAATTGTCCACTGCAGACCGGCCCCGACGGAAGCCACCCTGGGACGGAGCGAGGAGACCGCGCGACTCAAGGACCCAACACAAACGCCGCCCCACCATACGTTCGAGCAATTTGCACAAAACGTTGGTGAGGGTAATGGGACGATAGCTGTCCACCGCCAGTGGGTCCGCACCGGGCTTCACGATGGGGACAATAAGACCCTCTCTCCATTGCGACGGGAACACGCCCTCGCTCCAAATGCGGTTAAAGATGGTGAGGATGTGTCTCTGGCAGTCCCTGGAGAGATGCTTCAGCATCTGCGCGTGGATGCAGTCCGGTCCTGGTGCTGTATCAGGGCAATCGGCGAGGGCAGCGAGGAGTTCCCTCTCGCTGAAAGGAGCATTGTATGTTTCATAATGACGCGTGTGGAATGAGAACGGCGTCCGCTCGGCTCGCTCCTTTAGAGAGCGAAAGGCGGGGGGATAGGATGCAGTCGCAGAGCTCTGAGCAAAGTGCGCGGCTAGCCGTTCAGCAATGGCGGCAGCGTCCGTGCAGACAGCGCCGTCCAAGGAGAGCCCAGGGACACCCACAGGGGTCTGGGAGCCATAAATCCGCCGGATCCGGGACCACACGTGCGAGGACGAGACACGGGAGCCCAGGGAGGAGACGTACCTCTCCCAGCACTCCTGCTTACGCCGTGCAATAAGTCGAGGGGCGAAGGCACGGAGCCTCTTAAAGGCGATGAGGGTCTCCAGAGACGGGTGCCGCCTATGACGCTGGAGAGCCCGCCTACGGTCGCGAATAGCCTCAGCAATCTCCGGCGACCACCAGGGGACAGCCTTCCGCCGAGGGAGGCCAGAGGAACGGGGGATGGTAGCCTCGGCCGCTGAAATGATGGACGTGGTTAAAACACAGACCACCTCGTCAATGTCACCCTGTGGGGGAGACGCAATGGTTACAGCGGAAGTAAAAGCTGGCCAGTCAGCCCTGTGGAGAGCCCAGCGGGGCAAGCGCCCAGAAGAATGACACTGTGGCAGTGACAAATAGATGGGAAAATGGTCACTACCACACAGGTCAGGATGCACCCTCCAGTGGAGGGATGGGACAAGTCCAGGGCTGCAAATAGAGAGATCGATGGCCGAGAACGAGCCGTGGGCCACACTGAAATGTGTGGGAGCACCGGTGTTCAAGAGGCTAAGGTCAAGCTGAGCCAACACATGCTCCACGGCCCGACCACGATCATCGGAGACACTCCCACCCCATAGAGGGTTGTGGGCATTGAAATCGCCCAGCAGCAAAAAAGGTGGCGGCAGTTGTGCTATCAGAGCAGCCAGGACATGCTGCGCGACAGTACCATCAGGTGGAAGGTAAATACTGCAGACGGTAATGGCCTGGGGCGTCCACACCCGAACAGCGACAGCCTCTAAAGCTGTTTGTAGAGGCACAAACTCGCTGTGAAGAGAGTTCAGGACATATATACAGACGCCACCAGACACCCTTTCGTAAGTTGCCCGGTTCTTAAAATAACCCAGATAGCCACGGAGGGCGGGGGTTCGCATTGCTGGAAACCAAGTTTCCTGCAGAGCAATGCAAAGGAAAGGATGACGGCTGATAAGTTGGCGGAGCTCAGCTAAATGGTGGAAGAAACCGCCGCAGTTCCACTGGAGGATGGTATTGTCCATGGCTGAGAAAGGCGTGAAAGGACTGGGAAGGCAATTTACGCCGCTCGTTCACTCACTGCCACCGATTCAGTACCCGGACGAGAGGCATCCATGGCGTCTGAGGGACCAGCGAGATCAAGGTCCTCAGCGGACGCTAGAATCTCGACTTCATCCTCAGATGCAGAGCGCGAAAGGTGCGGTGGGGTTGGTGCCACCGCAAGTTCTTTAGCCTTAGAGGTCTTTCTCTTGGACTTCTCTCGCTGAACCTTGGGTTTCACCGGCTGGGAAGGCTTCACCGATTCAGTCTCCGGGACAGAGGAGGATCGTGAAGCCCTACGCCCGGCTGCTGGCGAGGACTTATGCCACTGGTGGCCGTCATCCTTCCCGCTGGGGGAACCCTGGGAAGGGAGCGTCCCAAGGGAACTCTTACGGGCGAGAGTAGCCGAAGAAGTTAGGCGCTTCTCCGGCTGAGAAGCGGGGACGGACGTCCCCGACGGGTGGGAGGAGGTTGCTCCTGAGGTAGGTGGTGCAGGAGCAACCGGTTGGGGAGAGCCCCCCACGGGCAAGGGGGCAGAAGGAGTCGTACTGCGTATCGAGCTGGCTGGAAGTCTCGCAACTGATGGAGCTAGCACAGTTGTTGTAGCAGCTGCATACGAAGATGTCATTCTCACAGGATGGAGTCTGTCATATTTCCGTTTGGCCTCAGTATAGGTCAGCCGGTCCAGGGTCTTATATTCCATGATTTTGCGCTCTTTCTGAAAGACTGTGCAGTCAGGCGAGCAAGGTGAATGGTGCTCCCCGCAGTTGACACAGATGGGAGGCGGGGCACATGGAGTATCGGGATGAGACGGGCGTCCGCAATCTCGACATGTGAGGCTGGAAGTGCAGCGGGAAGACATATGGCCGAACTTCCAGCACTTGAAGCACCGCATCGGGGGAGGGATATAGGGCTTGACGTCACATCGGTAGACCATCACCTTGACCTTTTCCGGTAACATATCACCCTCGAAGGCCAAGATGAAGGCACCGGTAGCAACCTGATTGTCCCTCGGACCCCGATGAACGCGCCGGACGAAATGGACACCTCGGCGCTCCAAGTTGGCGCGCAGCTCGTCGTCGGACTGTAAAAGCAGATCCCTGTGAAAGATAATGCCCTGGACCATGTTCAGACTTTTATGGGGCGTGATAGTGACGGAGACATCCCCCAGCTTAGTACAAGCGAGCAAGGCCCGCGACTGGGCGGAGGATGCCGTTTTTATCAACACCGATCCGGACCGCATCTTGGACAAGCCCTCCACCTCCCCAAACTTGTCCTCTAAATGCTCTACAAAGAACTGAGGCTTCACGGATATAAAGGATTCCCCATCAGCTCTGGTACAGACAAGATATCTGGGCGAATACGTCTCAGTGTCACGCAATGCCTGTCGTTCCTCCCATGGTGTGGCGAGGGAGGGGAACGATTTGGGGTCATAAACGTTACCTTTAAAATGGGCTCTCGAACGCTTAGAGACTGCTGACGGCTGGCCGCCAGCGACAGATGATGTACCACGCTTCATTGCGGGTCATCCGCCCTGATGCCACCTACTCCGACCAAGGGCCCTCCCCACGGGCGCCACCCAGCCACAGCAAAGGCCACCTGGCAGGATGGCCATTGCTGGGAGTCCTGATGCCCCAGGGAGATGGGCATCTACTCCTTGGCATACGTGGGGAGTGAACGGCGCAGGCATCAGTAGAGCGATCCCTGTGTTGTCAGGGGGCTACAACCAAGAGGGTACATGGCGACCCCACCACAACGGACTGGCTACCGTGCTGGATCTTAGGTGCAAAAATGGCCAAGGTCGTCGTCACAGTTAAAAGAAATACTGCAGAGGGCAGCGTGGTAATCGCCCAAGAGATCGAAAACGAGCGGGACACCATTGCAACGACGAGAAAGACGGCTATAGGTCTAATTGCACGAAGGATACAGTGCACCATGTAAGGTGCCCTTCCCCAATTGGCTCGCTCTTCGGAATAATTTAGATAGATGGAGGTCAAACCCGACAGGGGACCATCACATAAAGCCGAAACGTGTGAGACTCCTTTTAGTCGCCTCTTACGACAGGCAGGAATACCTCGGGCCTATTCTAATCCCCGGACCCGCAGGGGGAGCCAGGCTTGGGTACCTGCCTAGTATTCACCTCATCGTATGTGGTAAACTACTTACAAAACACATCCAGGCTGGCCAGCGCACCAGCCCTCTTCAATTAATCTGCCCGGTTGATTCCCTAAAGTGGCATGCTAACATGCACATCTACCTGGGCAGGTTACTAGAATATACTTTTTTGAAGTTATGAAGCCAGCAGAGGTAAAACACAGGAAGCCAAATGTTATCTGTAACTTGTAAAGAAACCAGCAGCAGTTGTCAGAGAAGGGGGACATGAAAGGACAGTGTTGCTGAAGTTGAGGGGGCCAGAGACAGCACTTAGCCTGTCACCTGTGTTATTCAATCTGTACATAGATCAAGCAATAAAGCCACATAAGGCGAAACTGGAAAATAAATTCACGTTCAGGCACAAAGAAATTTAACAAAATTAATGTTTATCAATAACTTGGTAGATCTGTGATCAATGGCAAAGGAGCTTGGAAGATCAGCTGAATGGAATGCATAGTGTCTTGTGAAGAGATCATAAAATGAACTTCGACACAAGTATAACAAGGGTAAATTAGTGTATTCTAATTAAATTAGGTGTTGCTGAGTGAATTAAGATTAGGAAATGAGAGACTAAAACTAGGCTAGTTTTGATATTCAGGCAGCAAAATAACTGATGACAGAAATAAAGGGGACATTAAATTTAGACTTGCAATAGTAAGGAAAATATCAATATGTAATGCAAATTTAAGTGTCAAGAGGTATTTTTGGAGGTATTTACTTGGAGTATAGCCTTATGTGGAAGCAAAATGTCATTGGTAAACAGTGAAGATAAGAAGAGAATAGAAGTTTTAGATATGTGGTGCTACAGAAAAATGCTGAAGATTAGATTAACTGACTTCAATTAACTCATTTCCATAATCTTCATTTTGGTTGGTTGGTTGGTTGTTTCGGGGAAGGAGACCTGACAGCGAGGTCATCAGTCTCATCGGATTAGGGAAGGACGGGGTAGGAAGTCGGCCGTGCCCTTTGAAAGGAACCATCCCGGCATTTGCCTGGAGCGATTTAGGGAAATCACGGAAAACCTAAATCAGGATGGCCGGACGCGGGGTTGAACCGTCGTCCTCCCGAATGCGAGTCCAGTGTCTAACCACTAATCTTCATTTTGCTTTTGTGTGTCTCCTTCATTACACATTTTTCACAGTCATAAAGGCAGCCAATTAGGCTAATAGCTTTTAAAATTTTACTATTTTATCACTCCTAGATATTTGGTAACAAATGATTTCCACACACATGGTTAAAATTTTCTTACTTATCACACCTACTTTTTGAATAGTTGCCCAAAAATGACAAACTCTTTCAGTCATTAGTAGTGAGGATCCCAATATTGGCACATATGTAATTAAAAGCTTTAGTTCACCCTCATACCTAGTATTTCTGTTATCCTAGTTCTGTGTTCGTTGTCAGTCACGTTATATTCATTCTTTCCTGACCTAACAAAAGTGTGTGCATTCATAACCCTTCCACCTCCCAACCAACATATGGGGGCCAGGTGCCCCCCGTTCCCCTTCCTCCCTTCCTCCCCCCCCCCCCCCCCCCCACACACACACATACACACAAAGTCACTGTTATAATCAGTCATCTGTAAATGGCCTGCATGTAACTACTAGAAATTAGAAACGGATTGAGTATGAGAGTGATGTTGAAGGTCGCATACATCAGAAACCAAGGTGCGACTGTTACATCAGTGCTATACAAGCTTCCTTCCTCCCCACTGAAGTCTGACGAGCCTGAGAACAGTGGTGTTGCAGTCGCGCTTTCCTCACTGACTCATTCTCTCATGCTGAGGTGTACAGGCATGTATGGCTAGCTGTCACTGAGTACGACCAATTGTTGGAATGAGATGACTTCTAATGAAGCTGTTTTTTGAGAGATTGTGAAGGGTGTAAGATGAAAATTATGTGATGCAGTGTACACAATTGCAAACACACTCCATTGCAGGAAGAGTCACACCTGGGAAAAGTTGGACGCTGTAGTCTACAGTTCATATGAAAAACATACATTCGTTTGACGCAAACAAATATTGTTGTATTCTTATATATTCCACCTTCGCCAGAGAAAAGATACGTGCTCCATCACACAAAAAATGGGCACAGAACAAGGTCATTGTCATGTTCGTGTGACCAAAAAGAGTGCTATTTGTTTATTGTCTTTGATCATAGTGACTTGTGTTTATGGGTTAATAATTAGTTGCGTAGTTTATCATTCATTCCTGTAACTTTATCAAAACTGCTGTAAATTTATTTTAATAATTAACAACTATTTTGAGCCTATATTTCATCCTCATGTCCCGTGCTCATCATATATCTCACTCAATGACAACACTGGTGAAATTATAGAAATTTGGGCTGATACAGATGGGCGTCAACAGTCTTCTCTTGTACCATCCACAGATAGATTAGAAAGAGTGAAAATGATTTTGGTACACTATGCACCCTTAATCCCACAATGAATGGTCAACTGCAAAGTGCAAGTGAGGAAGCACAATGGTTGCCGTGAAACTGAAAAGACATTGATGTCCATTGATGATGCTGTAGGAACTAGTTCAGCAGCTGTTCAGTTTCCTACTGATAGTGTTTCTCATAGAGCCTTGTGCTTCTCCTGCTGTGCCATGTGTTGCTGTTGCAGCATCAGTTATGGATGGTAGTGATTTTCCTGTTGCTAAAGAAGTTCTAAAATTACCAGATCCATTACAAGTTACAGCCACCAGGGCGAAAAGTAGACACCAACACATTGTCAAGTTTTGTCTCTAATAGGTAAGCATTTACAGAACACTAGTACTGTATTGTGAACACAGTAGTACAAGATTAGAACTTACAGAGGTCAACATATAGTATTTGGAATAGTATGACACACTAATGACACTGCCCAACTCATGACCTGAAGAAAAATCAGTAGTAGTAGTAGTAGTAGTAGTAGTAGTAGTAGTAGTCATCGTCGTAGTAGTAGTAGTAGCAGCAGCAGCAGCAGCAGCAGCACCAAATACACAATCCTGTTAAATAAAATCCGTAGCCAAAGTCCATGTTTAGCAAAGGTTATCATGGGAGAATTCAAGTGTAATCACATCAACAGTAACAGTTATATTACCAAGAAAAAATTGAAGTGATGCATTGCCATGTTGCTCCTTATGTCCTACCCATGAGTAAGACTACAAGGCTTGCAGCTGTGGCACATACGTGGTGGTGGTGTCCTTCAGTTATGGCACTCCATTGGCTCTAATGTATTATCAAGATTAATATTTTCAGCTATTATAACTAGTAGTTGAGGCAGGTGGAGATTCCAGAGTAGGAGAAAGGGAGAAGGGAAAACTACAATGGCAAAGCTAGTGTGGAGTGGAGTAGTAGTTCTGTGATTCTGAGGCTGGTGTTTGAGTAGGTGGCTGGATTGGGTGGCAACAGAAGAGAGTTGGTGGAGGCAGGTAGAGGACAGGGACCAGTGGAGATTGAGGCAAGGGGGTTGCAGGAACAAAGGATGTGTTGCAGGATCTCATCCTTTCTGAGGAGTTCACAGAATGAAAATAGCCTAACAAACTTGTTCCATTTTGTTCAGGAAGAGCTGTCCCAAGCCTCGTACAACAGTCCTTGCACACCTGATGGTCAGCTACAAAGCAACACACCTGTTGTTACTCAGTACTACACTAACTTGATCAATTGAATCACATTCTCAGCAGGGGTTTCGACTGCCTCAAACTGTTTCCTGGCAAGAGGAATATCCTACTCGCAACTTCCCTCCATCTCATAATCCAAATCTACCACTGGCATTTCCTACCTCAACAATGATAGGAGCATTTGTGAAAGCAGCTACATCATCTATAAATTTTGTTGCAGTCACTGCTCAGCATTGTTCAAGAATGTGACCAAAAGCATACCACCACCCTGGATGTATCACAACTGCCAAACTGTGGTCAAGGTCTAAACAATAACGACAATAAAATTTCACGAAAACGATAACATGAAAAAATAACGTGAAATTGATGGTTTTAAGCGAAATAATGTGATATCTGCAATTTTTAAGAAATATCCTGAAATTGGTCATTTTCCACTATAAAAAATGTTATACATCTGAGGGTGACTGTTTACCAATATTTGTAAAACTGATAGTTACTGAATGTTGAAACTGCATTTTGCCATCTTTTTTCATCAAGACTGATGAGGTTCATGTATCATATTAAAATGACAGTTCATTTCCTGCATAACAAAATAGCACCAAAATTGACAAAAAATTGCACTGAAACTAGTAAAGAAATAGTAACAAACCAGGCAAAAAAATTAACACTGAACTTGGCAAAAAAAAAAAAAAAAACACTGAACTTGGAAAAAAAACTAAACTTGGCAAAAAAATAACACTGAAATTAGCCATAAAATAAAATGATTTTTCCTGTTCCTACTAACTGAGCATCCAATTGTGAAGCACATAACACACAATAATGTGGTCGACTTCTGTGGCTCCTTCATAACTCGCACCACTCGAATCCTCCCTCGCAAGACAAGCTTTTCTTAACTGCTCAGAGTAAGGTACTTTAACTGCAACATATTCTTCATCCCCATATTCCCTCTGGCCTCAAGTCTCTGCTGGCCACTGTTCTCCACTTGCTTCCAACACCTCTTCCCCTTCCTCCACTTTCTGCCCCTTTCTATTCTCCTCCCCCAGTATTTTCTACTCCATTATTAGTTCATCTATTGTTACCTTCCCTTACTTCTTTATCTCTTTCTTCCAATCTGGACGGTCCACATTCTGCCCCATGCTTTCCTTTTCTAACTTTCTCCTTGTGGTCCCATAACTGCACTTACATGCTCCACATCAGGATAAAATTTCCTCAATCTTTTCATACTTAATTTTGGACGCCATCCTTTTATTTCCGTAACTACATATAAATCCAAAATGAATTAATGAAAGAACAAATCAGAAACAATATTCACAATTAAGAAAATTTTAATTATAAATTCCATAAAAAAGAATAAGAAGCTTATAGTTAAACACAAACATGTACATAAGTGATTTAAATTGCATTGCAAAAGTTAATACCTTAACTCTCCAAACCCTCTGAAGTTTCTGATATACACCAACAGTGCCATTACCCAATCCATAGCCAAATCCACTTCCATTAAGAGGGGTCAGCACAGTTACTGCTTCAAGTTCTGCATGTTCACTTATTATATTGTCCTCCTTGAAGACACGGATATCAAAATCTCGAGAGCCAACAATTAACTGTAACAAAACAATGCTCCACGAATACTACAACTGAGCAGATTCTTACCGACAGATATTCATCATTGATAAATTTAATAACGTCTCTTAATGCAATCTATTATTGACTTATTAATCTCCATTGGCCACCAGTTTCATTCTTAATTGACGAGCTTCATGTCCATTGAAGTTGCAGAGCAGTGAGTTGCTTTCATGTGCTGCATGTAGTGTCCCTACGGCCAAAGTGACTTCTGGCTGCTGTGCACTCTACATGAAATTGACTGACTGCTCCGCAACTATTAAGAACGACACTGTGAAAGTAAGTATGACAATACATTACATTAAAAGAAACTATTATAAATGAAGTGTTGTAGATTTTCTCCAGCTGAGATGAGAAGACTTCACAAAGTAAGTTAGGCATTATTATGGCAAGACTAATATGTTTTATTGAATGCTGCACTACACCTCAAAGTGACACAGACAAATGACTATTTTTCAACACAGTCACCAAATATCAGTGAACAATGGTCATAATGTTCTACCAATCACTTAATTTCTTTGTAACAGAGCATGGTGGAACCATCCCATTTGTTCTTCTACCACTCATTACATCAGTATTTTATTTTATTTCTTTATTTAATCTAGTTTCATTGAGAACACGCAAAGGTCAGTTATATAGAATATATAATTTCTTATTCGTGCCCTGTTTCAGTGAGATTTATTATTCACTGTGCAATTTCTCAATCACTAACAGAAATATTATAGTTAGCTTACTTGGAAATAATTTTTATAATGAAATATCTATAACTGAAGATCTGTAATGAAAATGTGAAACTGAGTATTTTACTGAGCAAATAGCTGTTTGTTTATAAACTGACACAGCTTACTTAAAAGCCCTCATTCTCCTCTTTGCCATAAAAATTTTACTTTTTCCGAAAATTTCCTATTTCGAAAATCATTCTTAATCAAAGTTCTCATGTTCCAGAAGGTTTGAATCTTAAATAACCAGTAAACCCCAAAGTCCGTAAAGAACTTACTTTCCATTTATAAAACAGCTTCAAATGTCTGATTACTTTACAGATGAGTTAATGTGAGAAATGTTTGTATTTATACATGTAAGTGAGGAAAAAATTTAAGAAAGGTTAGAAATAGTGCTTGAAATTTGTTGGCAGTCGCTAGTGCTCTCATTATGAAACAATGGATAAATATAAACTGGGTAATTTGTGCTCTATTTTAAGCAAAAGCTAGTTTCTCACATTTCTCAATATGTTCAACGTCATATCTCCTGAACTGTGTGCCATACAATGATATAATTTTGAAGGTTTGTTCAGTGGTATATTGTCTGCGTATCACATGGTGAATAGAGGTAGTCGTACAGAAGTAATAAATTAAAATGTTGTGTGGGATGCTGAAGTCTGAGCATGAAAATGTAATAAGTGATAAACTTTTTTCCTTTCATCATTTTTATGGGGGTGTGATGAGAAAAAATTTCAAAATGGTTTGAAATTATGTCTAATCTTTTTTGGAAGTCACTAAGTGCTCTTATTCTCAAATACTGGATGAATGATGTCCGTGTATTTGCGCAACGTCAGTTATGCTGCATCAAGACAAACACACAGATTCTAACTATAATATTTGTGTCAAACTTTTAAGATAAAATTATACCTCTTAATGAGCTGATTATTATGGCAGGTTAATTTTTTAAAATTTGGTCGAAATTAATGTGAATTACTGAAAATCTCATTTTTGTTGCCTATACACTGCAACTGGCAACACGTTCTGGAATAGTGTTTTACTGACATAGATGGTTATTTCCAAAATTATGAACAATAGTTTCATAGCTACTACAAGATATTCTTAGTTTGCTAATGATTTAATTTGGAAAATCTCAGTTTTTATCACCTTTTGTCCAGTTCTGGTAATTCCTGTGAAAGTAGAAATTATTGACATACAATAGTATCTTTTTTTTGCAATATAGGTTAGAGTTACACAGACTTACTCGTTTGGTTGTCATTATTTTGTGTGATATTGCTCTTTTATGTTAATATTACAAATATAACATTTTTTTTATTTTATTTTAGCCTTACATGCATCTGTAAGTAGGTGTGCAGGATAATGCTTCAGTCAATCAGCACCTAACAGCTAAACTGTGAACATATCTGTGTCACTGGCTGGGTTCAGTCAGTCAGTCCATGGTTAGCCATTTAAATGTAAACTTCCTGGTGAATCATGGATGAGTATGCATTAATTTGTAGTGAAGTATGTCAGTCTGAAGTTAGCCGCTAAATTGTAAAAATAATGTAGTAAGTTATACAAAGTGAACAGCTATAATGTGCCATCTCTGTGTACAAGGCATATTTAGAAAGTAAGTGTACTGTGATCATAATAAGCTGCAGTTTTTTTTAAGGGTTGCAACACTGAGCAGTATAGGGGGATTCCCTGACCCCAGTGAGAATCATATGAACATAGTATTACATAAACTCACATTGTAGTGTCCAGATGTGTGAAAGGTGTTGACAAGAAATCCCACCAATGTGGTCCACATGCTGTGATTCGCTTCCTATTTGCAAAAGGAATAACACCTACCAAATTTTTTTCACCAATCAAGATGGTTTATGATGAAGGTGTTGTGAGCAGAATGAGTATGTTTACGTGGTGTAGGGAGTTTGGTGGATGCAGGAAAAATGTTCATGACAAACAGAGGAGTGGAAGACCTATTTTGACTGATAAGTTGGTGCAAATAAATGAGAAAACTGTTCATGAAGATCACCAATTGACAGAGGATGAAATTTCTGTGATGTTTCCACAATTCTCCAGAACTCTCTTATATGAGACACTCACAGAAACGTGGGGTCAGAAACTGTGCATGAGACGTGTCCCAAAACAGCAGACAGAGAAACACAAGAAAAATCAGATCAGTTGCGCCCTCAAGTTTCTTGAGTGACTTGAATTGAAGGTTGAGGATTTTCTGAGCTCTATTGTGTCTGGAGATGAAACATGGGTGGCTCACTACATGCCTGACACAAAAAGACAGTCATTACAGTGGCTTCACACAAATTACCCATATGACATTTCAGCAGTGGTTTGGCACTGAAAAAGCATCATTTTGGTTGAATTTTTGCCTCAGAGGGAGCCCATAATGCACAACGATATTATGAGACCTGAACAAACTCAAAAGGGGCATTCAACACAAAAGGAGGGGAATGCTGACGAGTAGTGTGCTTAACGCACGGCAACAGCTGTCCTCACATACAACCTTAGTCACCAAGACTTGGACTCATTTGGCTGGGATGTTTTGAAACACCATCCTGCACTCCCCAAACTTGGCACCTTTAGATTCCCATCTTTTCACCTCCCTGAAGGCACACATCAGTGAAATTAATTTTTCAACCACGCAGCAAGAGCAGAAAGAGGTTCTGAAGTGTGGAAAGGAGCTGGTAGGAGAATTCTTCAAGGTGGGCATAAAGAATCTTGTGCCACAGGTGGCCACATGCACTGAACAGGATGGTGATTATGTGGAAAAATAGTCAACAGGCGTATCAACAATATCCTGTAATTTTTTCAAATACACTTTTTAAAAAATATATATGCATATATAAAAATCTAGTACTCTTACTTTCTGAAAATATCTTGTAACTAAAACGTATTTCAAATTGAAACTTCTTGGCGGATTAAAACTGTGTACCAGACTGAGACTCGAACTTGAGACCTTTGCCTTTCAGTGGTAAGTGCTCTGCCAACTGAGCTACCCAAGCACGAATCACGACCCATCCTCACAGCTTCAATTCTGCCTTACCTCGTCTCCTAACTTCCAAACTTCACAGAAGCTCTTCTGCGGGCAAAGGTCCTGAGTTTGAGTCTTGGTCTGTCACACAGTTTTAATCTGCCAGGAAGTTTCATATCATCACACACTCCTCTGCAGTGTGAAAATCTCATTTTGTATTTCATGTGGTTTGTCAGACAGAATTAGACAGTGAAAGTTCACTGTAAAAGTGTTACCACTCAGTCAAAACATTTGTAATGTAGGTGCTGACCTCTGATATATGAACTGTCTAAAATATTGAATAGAAGCAAATAATCACTATTTTACTGATACTAATAAATGTGAAAAGATCCCGTGTTTTTCATTTAACAAAATGTCACAAAACCATATAATAACTAGAAGGTAGATGCTCAAAAGAAGCAGCACTACTGATGTAAAATATAGGTCCATAACATTACACCTCAGAGACAGAAATCCACTACTTGGGTCATGGAGCCATTCGAGAACTGCTGTATTGTTGTGTACTCATCACCACCACCACCACCACCACCACCACCACCACCACCATTCATCATCATCATCATCATCATCATCATCATCATCAACATCACTGGAAAATCTTCCCCCACCCCTGCTCAAAGATATTCTTTCAGCTTGTTAAAATGATCGATCACATGGTGCAAGAGCTGGATTCCCCAATCAGTATCAACCACATTTGTGCCACCTTGATCAAAATCTTGGCACCATTTCACGATGGCTGGATGTGAAATTGCATTTGGTCCACATATTACTATAATTTCATGGTGGTCTGTGTGCAATTTGAATGTTTTGCCTACAAGAATTGTTCTGCGTGGTGTACTTCAACTTTGGAGTAAGTTTCCACTTCCCATACCATTCAAGTCTCACATGGCTATACACCTGTTACCTGTACCACAGCAGTATGTGTCTGCAAAAAATCTGGAACATTCACTTTTTTTTCTCACAATACACCATTTTTGTTGTGCAGTGGACTTAATGTGGGATGACATAACTTACATACTTTTTGAACACGCTACACAGTATGACAAACTTTCACAAATTTATAACTTTAAAATATGTTTTAATATTTAGATATACTCTCTCAGTACCAATCAGTATCCGCAGAATAAGGAGAAATTATATAGGAATGCAGCAGTATTCACTATCCATAAAAATAGAAATCCCCTCACATTCAACACAGGGTTTAGTAAGATACGTTGTATTTATTCTGAAAGTGACAAAAGTGAAATACCTTTTTCAGATATGAATGTGAGTTAATACATATGTTTCTACATAACAGCATTATATAAACAAGATTTTATGAGATGGGTATCAAAATTTAGTATGTTTCATCACTGCATTTTTGCAGTATCAATGAGTTGCAGCATATATATCTTCTTCCACAGTTATAACAACAACAAGAACAACAACTGAAGCAAGAATCTGGTGCATAGTCTATGTCCACTTATGTTTTAGCCTCAATGTCCCTTGCAAAACCTGACACAATACCACAGCACATAATACACAGAATATAAAGGGAAATGATTTACTAGTACAAAAATATAACATATACAGGATGTCCATAATTAAAGTTCCAGTTTGAAAACGCTGTAGAAAGAGAACTACTACTCAGAATGATGTCAGATTTGAACAGCATATTAATGTTGTGTGTGTGTGTGTGGGGGGGGGGGGGGGGGGGGGGGGAAGGACATCAAGGAAGAAAAAATTTACCGAAAATTTTACAAACAGATGGCACTGTAAACATCTTAACATAAATGGGGTCAGCTATAAATGACAGGAGGATTGCAATATGATGGCTATGGTTTGAGTTGCACATTACATTATCCACACTATTCAGTGTGAATGACTGCACAAGTACAGCACTCAACATTTATGGCACTGTTGGCAAGACAATCTCATCCACCAAGGACAGGTAGGACCGCGTCAGATGAGAAAATCGGCATTTAAGTGTACAGAGGCCACAAACAGCATAAAAAGCAAAATGACATCAGTTTCTAATTGTCGTGAGACTGACAGAAGACATGTTCAACATGATGTCCACTATTTTCTGCCACAAGTTGAAGTCAAGAAACAGCATGTCCCACAACAGATTAGTGTCTCCGGGGTCATGTTCAGAATGCGTTACACAATGTGTGCCTTGAATTCAGCTACATTCCTAATTGCAGCACTGAGCACATCTTTTATATAACCCCACAGCCAAAAGTCACACAGATTAAGATCACATAATCTGGACAGCCAGGCTGTAAGAAAATGACGACTGATAATTCTAGTATTTTCAAAAAACTGACTGTGCAATTTGCAGAGGATCACTGTCTTGTACAAAAATGATCCTGCCCACACATCCATGCTGTTGAAGGGTTGAAATTACATTGGTGCACAAAAGACTCTCATAGCATTTACCAGTGACAGTACAAGTAACAAAACCATCAAGACTCATCTTCTCAAAACAATGCCATCAACACAGTCATCTTTTCAGAATGAAGTGGTAGCGGTCAATATGCAAGTGGATTTTCTGTTGTCAGTATTCTGTAGTTCTGTGTATTGACATGTCCTTTGACATGGAAATGGGCTTTGCCTGTCCACACAACATTCCATGGTCATTCTTGTCCACTTCCAAGTGAGCAAGAAATTTCAGAGTGAATGTTTCTGTTGATGGCAGGTCAGCAAAAGGCAACTCCAGAACATGGGAAATTTTGTATGGCTAGTAATGCAGAATGTTTCGTAGGATTTTATGCACCGTGCTTCCCAGGCATGCCCAGTGTTCAGACAATTCCCCATGAAATGCATGTTTGCACACCACCACTCAACCCCTCCTGCAACGTTGTGACGACATATTAGACAGATGTTGGATCAATGCCTTCCTCCCTCTGTCACGTTGTACTTCAAAAAACCTTATGTTTTCAAATTTTGTAATCATTTTCTCCAGATCCTCTGCAGGCACTGTACCAATGCTTTTTTCATACCTTGAGTATCTGGAACTACTGCAGGGTTACTGGCACACAGTCCCCATTCTTGTAAAATAACTGTACCATCAGCATGTAATCCTTCATGGAGACAGCCATGTTAGGCATTTCAGATGCAAACTGAGGAACAGCCGCATGCTGCACATCTGTTGGTATGAATATACTGATTCTTACAGTGCCATCTAGTGATCAAATTCTTGTTTTTTTATGTTTGCCCTGTATTAATAGTATGCTGTTTAAATCTGACATCATTCTAAGTAGTGGTTTTCTTTCTACACCGTTTTGAAACTGTAACTAATTATGGACACCCTGTACATAATTTTATGATTTACAAGGGTTGCCCAGAAAGTAATGCACTGCATTTTTTTTTCTTCAACAATACTTTATTGAACATAATGGGAATTACACACACAAGAGAATGGTGTTTTATCTACACACTCTATTTTTCCACTTAATCTCCACCCTGTTCTATGGCCTTCCTCCAGCGCGAAACAAGGGCATGTATGCCTTGTCAGTACCAATCCTTGTCCTGGTGGCAGAGCCAGTGCTTCACTATGGAATCACCTCCTCGTCATCCTCAAAATGTCTTCCACGAATGGCATCCTTTAATGGCAAATGACAACATCAGCTTGCTGCAACATGTCAGCTGTAACAGACGTGGATGGTCTCCCCAATCACTGTAAATCATGGAGCTCTGCCTAACTGCCTTCTGATGACCTCACCCAATACTAACTATACTTCTGTCGACAGCAGGTGCTCCATAGACTTTGCACAAGCATTTGTTAATATTCCCCACAGTTTCTTTATCTGCGGTGAGAAATTCAATGATGTCACATTGCTTGTAATGCACATCATCTACAGATGCTATTTTGAAACTGTCCTGCAGCTACACTATCTGTCAGACGTGATGGAAACTTGGCACGCTCACTCAGGAGACTTCAAATAATACATACAAAATGTCTTGTATTCAGAGCACTGTTTTCAGTTGAGAAAAAAAAATGCAGTGCATTACTTTTTCGGCAACCCTCATATAACATTGTGTCTGCAAACTCATACAAGGCTAAATTTAAAAATGAAAACTACTTTCTATATTGTTTGTATGCTAAAAAATAACAACTACTGCTAGTTTGTGAAAGTTAAAAGATATGGCAGAAACAAAGAACACTCACCTCATTATCACCATCACCATCAAAGTCCAATAAAGCAAGCGAGGTGACTGTGTCTCCCGTGACTGTCCAAAATGGCTCATTACCTTCATAGTCAAATCCCTGAATAGAGCAGTTACCACCAACAATGACCAAAGGATTCTTCCAATGACCTAGCCTCCCAATTGTAATGGCAGACACTCCATCCATCACCTAGAATTTTGATATGGTAACAGCACCACATTTTCTGAACAGAGTTTATTGATTATAATCAAAGCACCAACACTCAAATGCCGAGAGAGATTAAAGCATTCTTTTCTTCCACAGAAGGAAACAGCTGTTGTATGCAGAGGTCCATCTCCTTATTCCATATTTCAATACTTTAATAGTCAAATGCAGCAGTAACTGCTTTGGTGTTTGAAAATGATGTTTACCTTTATTTGTATTTATTATGGAGATATGCAGCTATGGACAGGTGACATCAAGTACAATTTCATTGTAACATAAAAAACAAATATTTAAGCGAACTTTTCAACCTATCCTCCAAATGACAGACATATAGAGCTATATACATTTCCGAATGATGACAAATTTTTCAAAAAGGCTTAGCCCACTTACAAAACGAAATCTTTGCCATCTCAAATTGTCTGAAGTCCTACATCACAATTTTACATGACTGACTAGTTTTTGCATTTTATCCCCTATTTCAACAACACACTAGACTGGGTAAAAATATGTTCCAAGTATGGAAATGTGCCTCTTTCGAAATTTTTGTGAATTTCTCTGTGATATGAGATATAATGTGCCACAAATTTTTACATTACAGGGTATGATGCATACAAAGAACAATGCAATAGCGACACTTATTACCTGACAGACAATAACTATGGATAACCAGTTTCACTGACAGGAATGTTACACATTTGATGTTGTTATTGTCCTTCAAAACAACAACAAAAACAACAACAACAGGCATATGCCCTCATGTCTTCTATACAATTTACATGTTCACTCACCAAATTTTACAAAAGTTAAATAATAAAACAGTGCCAGTTGGTATTTTCTTCAACCTATTTAAGGCATTTGACTGTGTGAATCACAGTATTCGTCTAGACAAATTTATGTTATATGAGATTGATGGTAAAGCCAACCAATGGATAATGACACATCTAGGAAAAGAATGCAGAAAGTTGTAACTAGCAATTCAACCAATATAGTCTGGGGACATAATTCTGAATGGGGAGAAATCATGTGGGTTTCCCCAAAGCTTAATCTTAGGTCCGCTGTTGTCACTTATATGTTTTAATGTATCATTGACCAATTCTCTGCGAATGGTCTCACACTCTGTTTTAAAAAGACACAACATATTCAGTTCTGCACATCTAGAGTACTACATCAATGACAAGTGTAACACATGGTGAGGAAATAAGAAATGGTGTGTAAACTTCAAAATTCTTAGGTTCCATATTAGTGAGAATTTAAACTGGAAAAAGCGGATTTTGGAACTCCTAAAACAACTTAGTTCAGTCACATCTGTATTTAGACTCATTGTAAATATTTGGCAAACACAGTAAGCTGACATATTTTGCATATTTTTATTCAGTAATGTGATATGGCATAATGTTCTGGGGCAACCCATCTTTAAGAAAGAAAGTCTTCATTGCTTGAAAACATGCTCTAAGAACAATGTGTGGGGTTCAATCACAATCATATTGTAGGCATCTGTTTACAGAGTTGGGCATTCTGACAACTGCTTCACAGTATATTTGTTCCCTCATGAAGTTTGTTGCAAGCAATCCACTAAAGATCAAAAGAAACGAAGACGTACATGTGATGAGTGTTCAATAAGTAATGTAACACATTTTTTCCCTATGTCACTTTTGGATAAAAAAAATTTGGAATTTCTTGTGGGACATTGTGGAAAAGTTTCATGAAGTTCCAGTAGGTGGCGGCCTTATACATAACCTTCAAAATGGCCTCTGTAACAGAGGTGTGTCCCAAGCAAAGATCTGTCATTGAGCTTCTTTTGACAAAAAATCAGAGCATCTGACATATTTATAGACACTTGCAGAATGCCTATGGAGACCTGGCAATGAACAAAAGCATGATGAGTCATTAGGCAATGCATCTATCATCACTGCAACAAACTCACACAAACCCATCTGATCTCCCACATGCTGGCCAGCTGCACATAGCTGTGACTCCCACAATGTTGGAATGTGTGGACAATCTCATTCAAGGTGATTGATGGATCACAATCAAACAACTCACTGCTCAATCAAGCGTCCCTGTTAGTAGTGGTTAGTTGGGGGTATTCACAGATGTGTGTCACTGGGTTCCTTGCCACCTAACGCAAGACCATAAAGAACAACTAAGGACCACCTGTGCAGAATTGCAAGCACGTTATGAGGCTGATCATGACAATTTTTGGTCATACATCATCACAGGCGATGAAACATGGTTTCATAACTTTGAACCAGACACGAAATGGCAATACATGGAGCAGTGCCACACCACTCTCCTCCGAAGAAAAAAGTTCAAAGCTGCACCCTCAGCCAGTAAAGTCATGGTGACACTCTTGTGGGACTCTGAAGGGGTTATTCTGTTTGACGACCTCCCTCATGGTACAACAATCAACTCAAAAGTGTATTGTGCTACCAGCAGGAAATAGAAGAAATAGGTTGTGTGTTTGTCATCATCACAAAAATGCAAACAAACTTCTCCTTCTCTATGACAATGCAAGGGCTCATACAAGTCTGCGCACCCAAGAGCAGCTCACAAACCTTCAGTGGACTGTTCTTCCCCATCCACCCCACAGCCCAGATCTCGCATCTTCTGACTCCCATCTGTCTGGTCCAATGAAGGATACTTATTGTGACATATTGTGAGAAGCAGTAAGTGGATGATGGGGAAGTTAGTGATGCACCAAGACATTGGCTCTGACGGTAACCAGTAGAGTGGTTGCATGGGGGCATACAGGCCCTCCTAGAAAGGTGGTGTAAGGCCACTGTGGTGAATAGAGATTATGTTGAGAAATGTGGTTTTGTAGCCAAAAGAGTGGGGAATAATATGGTGTATTGGAATCCTGAATAAAACCAACCTGCTTTCAGAAAAAAGGGTTGCAGTACTTATTGAACACTCCTCATAATCACAATACCAGGAAAAAAAAAAAAAAAGACATTCATTACTCCACATAAGGTTGTCTTTACCACAAATAGTGGTACACAATGTTGCAACAAAAATTTTTGATCGCTTACCCAGTGATATAGAATGACTGGCAGACAGCAATGCAAAAGCTAAAAACAAACTGAAAAAGTTTCTCCTTGACAAGTACTCCTATTCCATAGAAGAATTTCTATTATTGTAATGTATAAAACGTGGTGGGTAGGAATTATTACTAGCTCACATCTGATAAATGTTAAGCACGTAGCCATATTTACGAATTAATTTGTAATGTCAATGTAAAATGACTCATTTCACATTGTGCAAAATGATCCATGGAACATGTAACTAACAAACTAACTAACTCACTCAACTTACCATCCACTCCCCTACTTCTGTGAGTGCTCCACCATAAAATCCCTAATGTAATCAATAACTTCAAAAATTTTGTAACTTGCTGAATAAATGTTATGTTGCATAAGGATGCTTTAGTAACATTTACCATGTCAAATTTTGACTTTTTTTTATTATGTTGCATTGCTTCCTGTAGGCAAAACAGAGCTATGTCAAGGGAAAGAAGACTATGTTGTGGAATGTGTACTCCCCTTCCAGCTGTTAACATATTCATGTACTTCTAAGAGGTGAAATCTTTTTGTATAATTATTTAATGAGCCATTTCCATTTAGTGTTGAACATGGAGGACTATGATTCGGATTTTCACAGTAATTCAGGAGACAATAAAAGTACTTAAAAACAAAACAGTCCCTTACATATTTGCATATTCCAAGACTTGGAATATGGACAAGGTCCATTTTTTTAACTCAAGCATCCATGTGCACTTATCATAGTTCAACCCTATTCAAATTAAGTTAAAATTTGTGTATAGTGGAATACGAGATAAGAGGATAACTTTATCACACTGGTTTGTACTGAAATAATCCATATTTAGTTTTTGCACTGCAAGAGAATTTCACCCCGTTAAAAATGGATCTACACGCATTGTTTCAATGAAGATCTTTCCGTATTCCAAGGAAACACATCTGCCAAACAAGTGACGAACATTAAACTGATAACCATAATGGAAATGAAGTACAAAAGGGAAACAATGGAAAGGCACAGGCAGCAAGAAAGCATCAGAAATGCAAAGAATGAAGCTTCTCTGGAAACACTTATTTTCAGTTTCTTTTCATCTAACCTAGCCCTATGACTGCAAACAATTACATTTATACAATCTTGGTATTAATGACCTTGATAGTGAGGAGAGTACAGTGTTTATGTGACATGATGGAGAGCAGACAAAGTTGGATGACACGTAATTTACTACTGTAGTGAGAAACTGATTAACTGCTTGAAGGATACTGTGATATATTCCAACAGTTGTGTGGGACAAATTATGAATTTCAAAATTTCTATGGTCCAGATATTCTCTTGTCTGCAAATGAACTTCGAGGAACAATTAATGAAAACAGGCCACAGTTTTCCATGAAATGATACATTTTTCTGTCACTGAGTAAGCTCACTATAAACACATCTGTATGTCTAAGCACGATATGGAAATAGTTTCATAAGCAAAGAACAATAAACTATTTGATGTAGTGAGAACGTAGAGAACTACTGTCGGTTGTTGTGTAGGCAGAAACGATAGCCATTCATTCACAGAAAAAAGACTAGTGATGCATGGCTACAAACATGTTGTAATTTAAGAGGCTTCATATAACATACCTATCCAATGGTAATGGAACTCAAACATTCCACGGATGACAGTGAGAATGGGAGAAGTGTGGACTTTGCTAGAGGGAAGGTAGGTCATACTAAGGTGGTGTACCCAGAAGGGTAAAAATATATAAATACATTAATAATAATAATAATAATAATAACAATAACAATCAGAGGGGCAAAGCTAAATGACGTCAAGAAATTTCTTCCATAGCATGCATTCTATCTGACGGGGAATCCTAAACTCATTCCATATTTCAGGCTTTTGACAATGTTCCTTACAAGAGACTTCTAATCAAATTGTGTGCCTATGGAGTATTGCTTCAGTTGTGCAACTGGATTCATGTTTTCCTGTCACAAAGGTCACAAGGTGAATTTCTTAGCACCATGAAATGCAATGTGCAATCTGCTCTTCTGCACTTCTTAGTGCAGTATCTATATTACACACAGTTTTCTTACTTTAAGGTGGTTTTGCCAAAGGGTAAATGAATCTGGTATCTCACTCAGATGATTTAACACTCTAATCAAAATAGACCTGCAGCACCTCCATCTCACATGGACCAGCTCTTGACAGAGCTGTTTATCACTTAGTTCTCAGTTGGCCTGCTCTGTTATAGGAAACTGACATTTACAAGGGAACTCAATCTACACGTCTGTTTCATCGTCTACTCCTCTGTCTCCAAATTTGATGAATGGAGACCTACTCTGACGAAGGCCTACTACTGATGTGAAAGTCAATGACACCATTCCTATAGGCTACATGGACCACAACAGACCACCTCTGGAACTGGTGTTCACCACAGCTGGTTTCCATGACCTGTATCTCCACATTACGTACAGACTGTTAGTGACTGACTGGTAAAACTTACACAATCACAACTGAAACTTTGTTTCATTTGTTTTTGCCTTGTAGTTTTCTCTTTAGTTAGGTGCACATGCTGTGTTTAATAAACTTTCAGAGATATATTATTTTACATTGTGAAGAACCGTGGCACATCATCAGTGACTAGTTTTGTGACTTCAGAGGAAATGCTAAAGGGTAAAAAAGGAAAAATTAGTGCATGACATTGCTGCTCAGTCCACTTAGCAGAAGTACCATCTGGTTAGCAGAATCAGTGCTGTTCAAACACTCATCCTGCTTTAGCCCAATCAACTGCACACTTGTCCCGTAGGTGCTTTCTGAAACTGAGCTGGCAACTAGCAACTGAGCACAGATGATAAGCATTTCAAACGACTTTACAAGTTCTAGTAACAGGTTAACAGTGGCAATGCAGTGCACCTTCTTACACAGTAGGGACCTAAGGAAAGAAAGATTAGGGTTTAGCGTTCCACTGATACCAATGTCATTACAGATGGTTCACAAGCTCAGAAGTGCAATGTTGTGAAGGAAAATTGGTCACCAACTTTTCAGAGAAATCATACTGTCTTTTGCCTTAACAAAATTAGGGGAACAAGAGAAAACTGAAATCAGAATGTGCGAGCTGGAATTCAAACGCTGCTGCTCCTGAACGAGTGTCTAGAGCAGCGGTAGTAAGGGTGGTCTCTAACACCCATTAGTGAGCATTCCAGCTTTCATGGTGACCAGTAGGTTTTAAAAACATTTTCATTAGGTTTTCATAAAATTTTGGCAAAGTGTACAGTAAGTAATTATTATTGTATGCTTTATATTGCTGTAGATCTGCTTTATAAACGTTATTAAATAAAAGTACTTTCCTATTCCACCATTAATGTGGAACTTGTATGCAGTTAGACTATTTTACTACTAAAAGAGATACAAAAGTGGGCAGAAGTCGAAAAGCAGTTGACTACCTCTGATCTAGAGTGCTAAAAGCACTGCACCAATTCATGGAACTTACAACGGATTATTCAAAAACAAAGATTCAAGATGTAATGTCGATATACAAGAATCAGCATCCTCAGATAGCTAAGTGCACAGTATTTGTAGGTGTTATAGTTCACTGACAAACTAAATAACAAGCAAGCAAATGCCTGCTCAGTCTATCCTGCTACATCACAATGAGCACCAAGGAGCTGTTTTACAAATTAATGCTAGACCTTCCACATCACACTTTTTTAACCTGTGGCAAAGTAAATCTCAGACACACCTGTGGAGTATTTAGTTTTCACTAAATGTGTTAACACTACGATTAGTAACTAATGCTAGACCTGCAGAATCTATGTAAATCACCAAATACTACACTGCACTGTTGGATGAGAAACAGATTCTTAGTGTTCCTATAATTATGTTGTAGCATGCTTCCAAAAAATGTCACATTCCCTACTACAAGTGTTGTTCACTCTTTACTTTAAACATGTTATACACTCCGAGGTTTTCGTTTTTCCATATAGTGTTGCTCACCTTGCTCCCCTGCCTTCTGGCCTTTCTCACACATTGAGAAAAACCTGTTCAGTGAACATTTTCTGTTGAAAAAATGTGCAGACAGCTGTTACATACTGGTTCCAATACCAGGTGGCAGATAAATGACCCAGGAACACAAAAGTCAGTCTCACAGTACACCAAGGAACTAAATTCCAATGGTGACTGTGTTCAGAAGTAGCTCAACAACTCATGTTATTTGTCCTAGTAAAAGGCTGGTTCTCAATAATTATGCTGTCTCTCATATTACAACCCCAGATAAGCTTACTTTCTGGATAATCATCCTGGTTGCTCACTGTATATAATGAATTAATTATAATGGTGAATTGTGAATAGACATAATGAGAAAATTATTGAACAGCTGCAAACGCTCACTTGCACTGAACTATCAGTGTATACTACAGTGAAATTGAGATATTTGACTAAAATATTATGAAAGAAAGACTTGAAACCTATTTTCCAACTTAATTTTTTAAGAAAAAAAACTACACATCCTAAGAAATCATAGGGAAGATTGACTCCAAACACGACATAAATAATGGGATGAAAAGAACAGTCTTAAAAGCCATCCTTCACACAGATTTCGAAAGACCTTGTAGCCCGCATACTACTATTAAATAGTTAGTCGTTTGGTGGACAAGGAACAGTGGGGTATGCATACGCCTATCATACAGATAAAATCTTAAGAAGCTTACCATATAATGAGCAGTTGACATCTGCTTTGGAATGTGTGGCTCAGCAGCTTTGTCAGAGACTGGGATTACAGGTGGGCTAAAAGGCCCTTATTGGCAGCCTAGTTCCCTCATTGTGTACTAGAATGGACATCAAGCAGCTTTATACATGTCTGATGTTTAGACCAGAAGGTATGATAATTTTTTATCATTTTGTTATATTATTCTGTAAATGTAACTGTATGTAACTTCTATGTATTCTGATGCTTTGGTCCACCAGGGAAAGTTTGATATCTGACATTTTTGTTAATGCACAAGTAACAAATGAAAGAATCTAGTCTAGATGGAGACTGTAAAGCATTAAGATGGATGAAGATGGTATGTCTGATTATAAGTAGAAAAATTTATTGTATTTTGTAACAGGTAAACATTTCTCTTAAGAGTAATGAATCAATGGGGTAAAAGAGAACAGGAAGTTTTGAAGTATAGTGAATCTTGTTTGGGATTCTGAAGCATGTAGATGGACGGGTGTGGGTGCAGAGTTAATTAGTGGAAAATCTATTAATTTTGGAAGAGAGATAAGCAGCTTTCATATAGTTGAAATTGGAGAAGTTCAAGAAGATATGAGACACACAGTACTGAGATGAAGAACACATTATTAATTTATAGATACTAGAAGGAAACAGAACTTTCAAGAAAACAATTGCTTTACCACTGTTGAAATAGCATATCAACATCTTAACAAGACATCAAATTCTGAAATTTGTCATAGAAGAAGAATCACAACAGCTGAAGATTTTGAAGACAGAAGAAAGGCAACAACAAAAACTAAAATACAGAAGATTTTTCAGGAGCCAGCACAAAAGACAAAGGAGGCTGAAGTTAACAGTACATGAAGAACCATAGAACCAGACGCTATATCGCCAAGAAAATGCAAGAACATCACACACAGATATGGAAACACTGTGAGAAATGCATGCTTGAACATAAATGCAACTTCTAACCAAGCTGTCCTATCTGACATGAACGGTGCTTGTGCAATGCGCTCAATACATTGTAAGTGTCAGTCATGGTCAGAACAGTATCCTGGATGGTTGTGAGCACAATATGTTGGAGCTCAGTGTATTCAAACATGGGCAAACTGTTGGTGCTTGTATGATGAAAGGGTGTTCTGTAACCACAGGGGAGGGGCAAAAGGTTTGGCTTCTCAAGAGGCACCATAATGAAGATTTATACTGCATACAGGGGAAGTAAAAAAACATCACGCACTAAGTCACAGTGTGGATAAAAGTGTGTGTTGAATAGTCATGACAGACACTCATTGGATAGGATTGTCACAAAAAATAAAACGACAACAGCTGCAAAAGTCACTGCAGAACCGAATGTCAGCCTCATGAACTCTGTCGGCCTGAGAACAACATGAAGGGAGCTCCATAACCACAGAATTGCAGAGTGAGCTGGAATGCCAAAACCACTCACCAGTATGCAAAAGCCCATAACAGGAAAATGTGGTGCTGAAGCCATAAAACCTGGACTATGGAGCAATGGAAGGAAGTCAAATTTCACACCGTTTCCCTATATTATGATATTCCATGAGCCCAATGGTTACTCTGCAAGGTTACACTACTGCCAAGGATTATCTGACCCTTTTGGCTGATCAGGTCAGTCTCATGTAACAATGTCTTTTTCCAACTGTGATGCTGTGTTCCAAGATGACAGGGCCCCTGTTCACACAGTTCACATCATCCAGGACTGGTTTTGTGAGCACGAGAGTGAATTGTTGCATCTCCCCTGGCCATCACAGTCACCAGATTTGTATGTATTGAATCTCTGTGGTCTACTTGGGAGAGAATGGTGTACGATCATTATCCTCCTCCACCTTCGTTACCTAAACTTGCCTTTATTTTGCACAAAGAGTGGTATGAGACACACGACCTGTATTTATTCATTCTGAGATGACTGGAAGCCAGTTTGACTGCCAATACGTTTCCTACACTGTATTAGGCATGGTAATGCGCTGTGTTTCTAGTGTATCCACATTTTCGTCCATCAGCTATAATTTCTCTTTGAAAGTATACCCAACCATTTTTCCACCTTATTCTGAACAAGAAGAGATACTTAGAATTTCACCCATTCTACAGCCTATGCAATGAGTAGAAACTGACTGCTGCCATATTGTGTACCGACTGCGAGTCATTTTACAAAAGTTAGCTTAATCTGAGTGAGAACCAAAGCATGCTAGGATATATGAAAGTGAAAACCAATAAAAGTGACAACTCATCACCTAAACACATGGTTAAGCAGTTGTTGATCGTTAAGCGTACAAAACTGTGTCTACTATACTCACTCAGAACATTCCGAACTCACATCCTGCTCTTACACAACCTAAAATATTTACAGTGTGCACTCTATGACACAGTTCCACATTAGAGGAGCAGCAGAAATTAATTTGATACTTTTGTTAATTAATTTTGTCATTGTTGAGATAGCGCCCGCATATGTCTGGGTTCAGTGATCATCAAAAACAGCTGTGGTGCGCTGACACCAAAGAGCATCCAACTCAGCAATGGCAACACCATGTGAGAAAAGTGAATATTCCAACAATTTATATGCAGACACAAGCTTTGTTTTGGCAATATGTGAAGACAGCATCATAACAGACTACCTTGTAGCCACGTCTAAGATCACAGAACAGATAAACCAATTTCATTACGTAAAGAAATGATTTGAGTTCTATCACATCTTAATTTATTATTAGCTCAAAATTTCCATCAGCTGGAATCTGCAATCATATCCCTTAAAAGAACTGTGAAAACACTACCACTTGTGTGTAAAATAAAGTATGTTCTTTGCTCTTACTACGACAAATAACCTTGTAATTAATGAAGTGTTGTATTTTTTTTCTAAATATGTTTGAGTACAATAAAGGAAAAAATAGGTTCTCATTTGCTTAGCAAGAACAAGACAAAAAGCTACAATACATTACAGCATGTAACAGAAATAGCGAAATTTACATTTTACATTACAGTTACTTTTGAGTCCCTGAATTTAATGGGCATGACCTTACAAATTTGTACCAGATGTATCAATTTCTACTACAATAGCATAGTCCTTGTAAAACTTTGCATTCTGATTCATACCACTATTTTATGTGCGAGTGTATGTGTGAATGATTTATGTCGCCTGTATTACATTAAAGTAGGAGGAAGCTAGCAGCGAGCAGATTCAGTAGAGAAATCCATTTAGCATTGAATTATTTTTTTGACTAGACCTAATAACATTAAAGAGGAGTATCCTTTCAAAGCAGTTCCAATGCAGAGTCTTCGATAGCAACTATGCATGGTACAGAGTGTGAGCCATTTATAACAATACGTTACACTTTAACCAACAGCTTTTTGCTGATAACAAAGTGGTTGCTTTGGGGTTAGCTGACATTATCAGGTGCTACAAGCAACAGTAGTGATGGAAAACTTGAGGAGAAACTTGGAGAATATTTTGCCTAAGTTTCCTGGTCATGTTATAGTTTTAGGTGGAGATTTTAACTTATTAGCTATAGACTAGGAGACTCAAGTGATTAGGGTCGGCAGTAAGGACATAGAATTGTGTGACATTGTTCTAAGTGTCTTAGCCAAAAATTACATTGAGCAGTAAATCAGAGAACTGATTCATCTTGGACCTGCTGGGGACAAACAGATGCAAACTTTTGAATTCTGAGTAGGACAGGGAATCAGTGATCAAAAGGCCATTACAGCACCACTGAATATAGCTGTAAATAGGAATACAAAGAAAGACAGGAAGATTTTCCTGTTTAGCAATAGTGACAAGAGAGAGAGAGAGAGAGAGAGAGAGAGAGAGAGAGAGAGAGAGAGAGAGACCAGATTACCTGACAGGTCATCACAAAAATTTCATGTCCAGAACTGAGAATGTTGAACATCAACGGACAAAGTTCAAAATCATCATACAACATGCCTCCAATAATTATGTACTGAGCAGAATTGTGAGGGATGGGAAAGACTCACCGTGGTTTGACAACCACGTTAGGAAGCTGCTACAAAAGCTAAGAGAGCTTCACAGAAAATTTAAACATAACCAAAGCCTCGCAGACAGACAAAAACTTAATGAAGGCAAAGTTATGATAAAGGGGATCTATGTGTGAAGCATTCAATAAATACTAAAAGTAAAAGCTGTCTATCAACTTGAGAGAAAATCCTAAGAGGTTCCAGTCTTATGTTAAACCAGTAAACTGATCAAAGCCATCTGACCAGACAAACTGTGAACATAATGGCACTGAAACAGAAAATTACAGGGAAAATGCTGAAATACTAAACATCTTTTTTCAAGACTGTTTCACAGAGGAAGATCACACTGTGGTTCCTCCTTGAAATCATCGCAATGGATGACAAAATGACATATATCAAAATAGGCCAAGGGATAGGAAAGCAACTGACATTACTCAACAGACGAAAGGCCACTGGACCTGACAGGACATCAATTTGGTTCTACACAGAGTATGCGAAAGAACTTGCCCCTTTTCCAGCACCAGTGTACCATAAGCCTTTAAAGGAGTGAAGCGTTCCTAATGGTTGGAAAAATGCATGTGTTATTCCTGTTTTCAATGTGGGTTGTTGATCAGATGCACAAAACTAAAGGCCTACAACTCTGACTTTGATCTGTTGTAGAATTTTGAACATGTTTTATGCTCGCATATTATGACATTCCTGAAAACTGAAAATCTCTTCTGTAGGAACCACCATGGGTTCCAAAAACAATGATAATGTGAAATACAACTAATTCCATTCATCCACGAGATCCAGAAAGCAGTAGATACAGGCACCCAGATAGATGCTGTGTTTCTTGACTTCTGCAAGACATTCAATACAGTTCCTTACTGCCACCTAATGAAAAAAATACAAGTGTACAGAATACCTGGCCAACTCTGTGACTGGAATGAGGAGTTTCTAGCAAACATAACACAACAAGTTATTCTAAACAGAGAAAAGTCTTCAGATGTAGTAGCTTTGGGCATGTTCCAGTGGAGTGTTATAGGACCACTGCTTTTCATGATATAAATACAAATGACCTGCAGATAACGTCAGAAGTTCCACAACGCATCTCGCAGCTGACAGTGCGTATACAGAGAAGTCACAGGGTTAGAAAACTGTAACAGATTGCAGGAAGAGCAGCAGAGTATCGATGCTTGGTGCAGAGAGCAGCAACTTGTTCTCAACATAAACAAATGTAGTATCTTGTGAATACATAGACAGAAAGACCCTTTATCATTTGATTAAAAAACTGCAGAACAATCACTGGAAGCAGTTGCTTCCTTATATCTCTGAGTATATGTATGGAGTTATATAAACTGGAACCACCACATAAAACTAATCATGAGTAAGGCAGATGCCAGACAGATTCATTGGAAGAACACTCAGGAAATTTAGTCCATCAACAAAGAAGTAGCTTTCAAAACACTCGTTCAACCAACATCTGAATATTGTTTGTCAGTATGAGATCAGTACCAGATAGGACTGACAGAAAATAGAGAAGAGCCAAAGAAGAGCAGCATTTTTCATTACAGGCTCATTTTGTAAGTGCAACAGCATCATGAAGACAGCGATGCTCCATCACAATATGGTCTACTGTTAACGTTCCATGAATGTACATTCCTACAGAAGTCAACCGATATATTGTTTCCTCCTAAATATATCTCATGAAAAGTTCATCAAGATAAAGTAAGAGATTTCAAGCCCACATCAAGGCTTACCAGGAATCGTTTTTCTCATGAACCATATGCAACTTGAAAAGGGAAAGTGACTGGTACACAAAGTACCTTCCACCATACACTGTAAGACGGCTTGTAAAGTACAGATGTAAATGTGGTTTCTGACACACAGCAAAGGTGTTTGGGTTTATTACAAATTGTTGAAAACATCTTAAATAGTTTAATATAGTGGAAGGTAGTATAGAACATTTCAGTACCACAACAGTGGTCATGCAGACCCATAAAACGAGCATCCATGCACATGTCCTGTAGGGCTGCAACAAGCCAACATTTTAAAATAGTCAATGCTTTTAATGACTGTGCTTTCAGGTTCCTAAGGTGTGAAAGTCAAGTAAGCTTACAATCAGAAGAGAGGACCAAAGTCCTAATCTTTCATATTTACAACAGAAAACGTCATCCCAAGTTCATGGAGATAAACACACTATGAGCTGTAGAAAAGAAAACGGATTTCTCAGGCGAGAACTTAAAAATCTTTTTTCTTTGCTCATTCTTCCAGCCTTTTATTTCTTTGTTGAAACAGAAATTGCCTGTGTTCTTTTCAAAGGAGATGAGGTGAATTTATTTGTGAAGCTGAACCCTGACAGACAGCCCCAAGGCTGCCAAAGTGCTGCGGCTGGTCCAGCTGAAGCAACCATTGCTGTGAGCCCCTAACACATCGATATTTTCAATCTCTATAAATCAACAAAAGTGAATAATTAACACTGAATAAAGATTTTCATAATGAACTGCTTAATTAACAACTTTTAAATGCTTCACGCGATTTCAACAACCGATATCTCAGATGACAGCGTTGCACTATAGCTATCATCCTTTAAAGCTACATATCTGTATTTATTTCATTTCTTGATTTATTATGTTTTTCGTATCTCTTCATGATGCGAATGTTTGTCATTGTATTCTTTGCAAAAACACAGCAAATGAATGCAACATGAATACTGTATGTTTTGTCATATTTGTGTATTTACTTAACGAATATGTTACTATTCTTGCCGGATATTTATTTAACTACTGATTACAACTGTTAATACAAAATGGTCAATCGTGTGTGTTAACTGACACCACCATTGAAGAGTGCTAAAAAACGTTTCTGTCAAGCATGCTTAAATAATTGTTTAAACAATATTCTGCAACAACCAGTTGTCATTTAATGTGGGCACACTTGTGTAAGAATGCTGGCTCATTTACTAATGAACAAACCCTTATTTGCAATTACTGTGATTTATTTATTTAAATATTTAACAATTCTTTTAATATATTGGTTTAAGTGGTCAAGTTGAGTCAAATCATGTCTCTAGAACTTACGAACAATGTATTATTGGTGGGGATGGCCTTAAGCAAATGAGAGTTGAACAGTGGTGGAACACTGCTGAAGTCAAATGGTGATGCGACACTTTCTAGTGAAAAGCTAAAGGGAGCGATTCTGGTAATTTTTGTGGGGAATTCTTGATGAAGGCACACCTGCCTATGGCATTGTGTGGCATTTCAACGTGTAGGTGATGAATCCCAGGCAGGAAATGGCCACTACCATATTTTAACTTCTGGAATGACTTATATGTTGAGAGGTTTAAATGTACTCCAGTGTAGGACACTTAACTTTTTCCACCTGCATTACAAAACTGAGAATAGACAGAGTGTGAGTTTTTGTATCCCTCAGGTTAATTTGGGAATCATCACGTAAACCCTGAACTATTTTGAGCTGGCAAATATTTTGTGTATTGTGGTCAAACTGGACTTAGTTTCAAATATCTTTGATGACTATTTAGTATGAAGAATCTGCTACCATTCTCATAATGCTCTAAATGCACCTAAATCTTTGATGACTACTTAGTATGAAGAATCTGCTACCATTCTCATAATGCTCTAAATGCAGCTTTACTGCATTTGATAAGGTTATTTTCTATCTGCCTTTTAATTGGATATCGCAGGACCTCTTTCCGTTTATTATTCAATATAATTCTCTGTAGTCTACATCATAGTCCAGTTATCTAAGGTGCGAGCAACATCACATAAATTCACAATTGGTTTGCTCATAAAGGAAGCTGTTTAGAGTGTGACAACTCAGGAGAAAACGGTTATGAAACACTGCATCAGGCTTCTGACAGGCGGTCACATTAATGTGAACAGAGTGTGTATGTCATAAAAGGCTGACAGGTTTTCTGCAGCTGGACAGCATTTGAAGCTAGGCACAACTACCTATTTGTCCTTGATTGTGGAGTCATACTTGTGATTCCACCAGCAGACAGGATGCTTTCACATTTTGTCTGAAAACTGTGTGACGGCTACTTCAGAGTATATTATTCTTAATACACTATGTGATCAAAAGCATCCGGACACCTGGCTCAAAATGACTTGCAAGTTTGTGGTGCCCTCCATCGGTAATGCTGGATTTCAATATGGTGTTGGCCCACCCTTAGCCTTGATGAGAGCTCCCACTCTCACAGGCATATGTTCAATCAGGTGCTGGAAGGTTTCTTGGGGAATGGCAGCCCATTCTTCATGGAGTGTTGCACTGAGGAGAGGTATTGATGTCGGACAGTGAGGCCTGGCATGAAGTTTGTGTTCCAAAACATCCCGAAGGTGTTACATAGGATTCAGGTCAGGACTCTGTGCAGCCCAGTCCATTACAGGGATGTTATTGTCATGTAACCATTCCACAACAGGCCGTGCACTATGAACAGGTGCTAGATTGTGTTGAAAGATGCAATCGCCATCCTCGAATTGCTCTTTAACAGTGGGAAGCAAAGAGGTGCTTGAAACATCAATGTAGGCCTGTGCTGTGATAGTGCAACGTAAAACAACAAGGGGTGCAAGCCCTCTCCATGAAAAACACCACCACACCATAACACGACCGCCTCCGAATTTTACTGTTGGCACTACACATGCTGGTAGATCACATTCGACGGACATTCGCCATACTCAAACCCTGCCATCGGATTGCCACACTGTGTAACGTGATTTGTCACTCCACACAATGCGAGGCGTCGCTTGGCATTTACCAGCGTGATGTGTGATGCTCGACCATGAAATCCAAGTTTTCTCACCTCCCACCTAACTGTCATAGTACTTGAAGTGGATTCTGATGCAGTTTGGAATTCCTGTGTGATGGTCTGGATAGATGTCTGCCTATTACACATTATGACCTTCTTCAACTGTCAACCATCTCTGTCAGTCAACAGATGAGGTCGGCCTGTACGCTTTTGTGCTGATGTGTCCCTTCACATTTCCAGTTCACTATCACATCGGAAACAGTGGACCCAGGGATGCTTATGAGTATGTAAATCTCGCATACAGACATATGACACAAGTGACACCCAATAACCTGATCACATTCAAAGTCCATGAGGTCCGCGGAGCACCCCATTCTGCTCTCTCACAGTGTCTAATGACTACTGAGGTCACTGATATGGATGGAGTACGTGACAGTAGGTGGCAGCACAGTGCACCTAATATGAAAAACATACATTTTTGGGGATGTCGGATACTTTTGATCACATAGTGTATAACCTAACCATTATTGGATAGTAAGAAGACGTTCAAACACGGTGTCTTGATTACAGAGTGTCCAATATGCCTTACTGTGCACCCAGCTTTCAATATTGCTTCCTCTAGCAGGTGAATCCTAATTGAGGAGTGGTGACCCTGCTGGGAAGATGCTTCTGTCTTGCTTATATTACATTGTACTTCCAAAATTTGATTTATTGCAATCATATTTATGGGTTTAGTCATGTATAGGCTTGGGGTGGATGGTCCCTTCATCGACAGGCTTGAGTTGAGGCAATGAGTTGTAGTCCGGTGGCTCAAGACATCATCCATCATCTACAGCCACACATTTTATTAGAAACAAGCTGCAGTGCTCCCAGTGTCATTCCATAGTGACAATGCCCCTGAGCGTGTGCTTACAGCAGCCAGCACAGCAGTGCTAATGCAACAGGTGGCCAGCAGCCTGATGGAAAACTGGGCCGGATGGAGATGCGCGACATCAGCGGCACCACGGGCACCGTTTTGGCACGACTCTGCAACTCTGGGCAGGGTGGTCATAATTCTTATAGAGTAAGACAGTCCCTAGCAATGATGTCTTCCCTTGAGCACAGAGCTGTACACTCTGCCAGTTAGCCTGAACAAGTGCAGGCAGTGGAACTGCCCCATTCATGAACGACTGCCCTCAAGGGCAGACGGTTGGTTGGAGGCAGCCCATTAGCTGGAAGATGCCAAGTCCATGTAAGTGGACTCAGAACCAGCACTAGGCTCACTGGTGTCGCAATCACAAGTCTTGTAGAGGCTGATTGCTAAATAATATTGCCACGTCACCCAGCACAGTCCTCCCCTAATGAATGGTGCATCCAGACGCCTCTGGCTGAAAATGATGGGTATTTATATCAGTTCAGTGCCTATTTGTCATGCCGCACCACCATTCCAAACACACACACCAAAACAAGGTGGCAGCCGGAAGGACAGCAACTGGCCTGCCGTTGCCGTGATCACGCCGCCTTTCTGCTGTGTTGACAGTATTGCAGGCACTGGCCCCTAGATCGGAATGTGGAAACAGGCTGGTGGTATTGCTGCATTTGATGTAACAGTGTTTCGTTCAACACTGAGCTTGCTGGCTTCCACAGCCTTTTCCAACAGCCATGACAGCACTGCTATTTTACTCTGTAGCATCATACAATAGTGACAGCACTAGATATCTGGTGATGTCACTCTGATCACTTCATATGTCCCTTGTACTGTGTAATAAACTTCTTGGTCTCACCCTTTGGCGTGTATGTACCTGATAGCAACAATCACAGACATACCAATACTCTGGTAACATTCTTATGTGTTTCCCTACTTCTTCCTGATGTTCCAGGGCTTTGGAATTTACCATCTGGACTTGTCTCCATCCTACCCTTAATGTCTTTGTCAAATTCTGAACCGACTCCCCATTCCTCTTGATCTGTGGTCTGCTTATATCAAATGATAAAGGCATCTTCCTCCCATATAATACCCACACAGAGAAAACCCAGTGCCTGTGTGCACTTTGGAATTATATGCCGTGATGACAGATGCTAGGTAAACACTCCAATCATTACAGTGGCTGTTGACATAGTAACTCAGCATCTTACCTATAGTACGATGTGAGTGCTCTGTTCTATCATTAACTTGCACGTGCAGTGAACTAGTCTTTTGTTTTCGCACTGTGATAAGTGATATAACTGCTTCATTAAGCTTGACATAAGATTAGGTACCTTGGTCCATGATTACCATTTCAGGATCACTAAATTTCAGCACCCAGTTATTCTCCATGGCCTAGGCCACTGGAGTTGCTTGTTGGCTGGGGTGATACTCTTAACATATATTGTGAGAAATACTATTTAATAGTCAGAACATAGCAGTTTCCCACTGGCATCTGGTTAAAAGATCCTAAGATATTAATTCCTGTCATACCAAAAGGTTCAACTGTCCCCAGTAACATCTGTAGTGTGTAGTGGTACTTGCCAATGGCTCAGATCTGCTTGCTGTGAACATGGCACACAGGTTCTTTACATACTGGTCTATGTTCCTTTTCATTGTCCTCCATCAGGAACATTCCATCACCCTTTGACACATCGATGTACAACCCCAAGCACAGATAGTATGTGATCGTATGCTTCCTCCACCACTCATTCCCTTAGTTTACCAAGCACTACTATGCAGTGCCCCAGTGTCATTGACCTACATAAAAATCAGTCGTGCACAATGTACTGTTGCCGCATCACCGGTGTGTGCTGTTTGTCACTTCACAAAGCTGTGACCCAGTGCCCATACTACTGTAACCTTCCTGCTCAATCCAACCACATTTCCATGCTTCCTGTCTAGTTTACTGACTACCTCAAAGTTAAACTCACTCAGTTTCAATGCCCACCTCATGAGTCTGCTTGATGGATCGCTCAACCCTAACAACCTCTTTAACATTGCATGATTGTTTACTATCTTGAATGTTTTACCATACAGATAACATTTAAAATATGTAGCTCCCATATATCAGGCTCAACATCTCCTTCTCTGTTGTCGAGTAATTCTTCTATGCTTTGCTCAATTGCCACAAGACATGAGCAACAGGATGTTCCTCACCACATATTACCTGACTCAAGGCACACTCAGTGCCTTGCTGGAAGCATCACATGATAGAACAAACTCCTCCTCACAATCCAGAAAGACCAACACTAGACTCAACACCAAAGACTTTTTAGCTTCTCAAATGTTACTTGACACACTGTTGCCCACTGAAATTGTACACCCTTTTCAGTAATGTGTAAGGGGCTATGCAATGTCCAAAAAACCCTTCATGAATTTTCTTTAGTAATTGACCAACCCCAAGTATGATTGTAGCTCCTTACTTGTTAGAGGAAACGGAAAATTCTACACCACCTGTATTGATTTCAGGTCTGTTTTTTTACCCCTTCCTGACTAATCACACATACCAAAAAACTCGCTTATTCCTGGACAAAATCACATTTTTCCAAACTTAATGTAAGACACATGGCATATAATCACTTGAAAACTTCCCTCAACAACAGCGTATGTTCCTTCACATCCCTTGAAAATACAGTTATATCATAGAGGTACATCATACATTGCTGAGGTTTCAAACCCCACAGTACTCTGTCCAACAACCACTGAAACACGGCTGGTGCATTTTTCAACCCAAACAGCAATCACCAATACTGGTAATGAGCCCACGGGACCAAAAATGCAGTGTTTGGCCAGTCCTCTGGAATCACCTTGAACTGATGACACCCACTCTTCGATTATGTCATAGAGAAGTACAGGCAGTGCGTTAAGTTGTCAAGGGCTTCTGTAATGCTGGGTACCAGGTATGAATGTATTATTGTTTTACCATTCGGATCTGATAGTCACAACAAAGTCCATACTTTTTTGTTGTATCTGCCGATTTTATTGGTACTGCTGCTCCCCACGCTCAGTTGTTTGACAATGATATCCTCCATAACCAGCTGTAAACGAAAAGGTATGCAATACTGTTTCCAATATACAGGTTATTTGCTCCCCAATGAAGTTCTATGTTGTGTTGTGAGAGTCGCTAGTAATTAGCTCTGAGGATTAAATAGATCTTCAGATTCCAGTATCAATTATTTCATTTTTACTCTGTTCCCTTCAAATACTCTACATTTACATGTAATGCAGTTGTAATGGCAGCTTGCTTACGATTATAGCCCACACATGACATGCCCAAATCGTCTTCATCCAGTACTTATAAACTTGCTTCCAACAATCCTTTGGTTAGCTTCATCTCAGTGCTGCCAAAGTTATTTAAACTGACAAGTGCCACATTCTTCCCATCCATCTCCTTATGCATACAATTCTGCTCCATATAAATCATCATGATGCACCAAATATATCATTCTCTTATAGTGGCTATATCACACACAATATGTTAACAGACAATTCTCATCCCAAAGGAGTTTCCCACTGCCTTCCAGCAATATATCATATTATTAAGCTTTAGTTATCTTGTCTGCAGTTTAGCCGGTTTTCCCCATAAGGTAGATGCACCTAGTGACAGAATTTCATTGGTGACAGCTTCCCCCAGTTGGAACATTGTCCCCTTGAGTTCCACTGTACATTCCCAAAGGTCAATTGTGGTGCCAAGCTTGAACTGAAAATCTAGCCCAGGGCTGTGCAGCAACCTTCAACTTACACGTGACACCACTTTCACACACTCCTCAACTCATTCCACCCCAACCTGGAAACTTAATACTGCTAAACCTAGTGACTTCACATCACTATCTCCTACTCTAAAAACATTATAGCACAATAATTAGATTCCCTACCTAAAAGGCCCTGGCTTGCCACTGACAGGTGTGCTCCAGTGCCCAACAAAAATTTGTTTCTTACCCCTTACAATTCCTAATGTACCACACTTTGCCTCTGCATACATTTCTGCAGCACTGAAATTTAATGGGAATGCTGCCCATCTGACTTTTGGTTCCAGTTTGTGGTTTATGCCTGAATATTCCACTGTGTCAATTCTGGCCCTTGCTGCTGCTGGTGCCGAACCACATCACATTTCTCACATTGTGGCTGTTGGCACTGCCTCTGAACATGCCCTGCACAACCACACCTATAACACCTTATTTCAGTACATAAAATACCTTACCTATTGTGCACCCCTGCTGTTGTATCTATTACCTCCTGCTCCGTAGCTATCGTAATGGTAGTGTTCAGGTCTTTTGGGGTACCTGTCTGAACCCTCCTAGACATACCAGTTGGCAGGCCCCTCAGCAAAGCGTCTAGTGCCCTACAATCTGCTTATTTGCTTCACCATTTTCTGTTAATTCATAGGTAGGTCAATTCACTCTCCTTACCCTGTCACTGAAACAGTCAATCGACTCATTCTGTTTCTGTGACATTTCACTGAAACACTCCCAGAAAAACCTCCCACTGTTCTGTTCCTTACAGCATTGCTGGAGCCCTTGACCTAATCGCTGAAATTTTAGTGCATGCCTTAACTCTCCATTATCTCTCACAAACACTTTTGCCTGCACTGTCAGTGCAATTTGCAATAGCTGATCATCGGACCAAAACCCAATCTTTAATACTGCTTCCAGATCATCCACCAAGGACAATAGAGCCTCAGTTGGTTTGCCCAAAAAGGGAGTAATAAAATTTCTAGCAGCTGGATTCACCAATCAAGTAGACAAACTGGATAATACCCTACCCTCCTCCACGGAAACCATCTGTACAGGCATCTCTGCCTTATCTGCCAATAATAGCACTACCTGATTTATTAATAACTGAATTGCCTCCTGTCCAGAAACATCTTGCATCCCTAATTCTGTGAGACCTTTATCTACAACACACAACCAAGTACAATAAAACAATAACACCAGGACAATAAATACAATTACATAATACTACTTGCACCATACGTCTAATCAACAGCCACTTCAACTCAGTACACTACCTAACAATAGGGTCATAATGGTGAGATGTGAAACATTCCAGTGATACCAACTCGGCACATGGTGCATTGTGCCATAACAGGTTGCACTGTGAGCACCTTACTAGTTATAAATCGTGCTCGCATGCACCGATGTGGAACTGTGGCAAATCAGCCGGTTCCTGAAGCTTCGCAAATGTTACTTTCAAGTTAAAATGACAGTCTTGCCTTTAACTCGTCTCCCCTGCACATGAAAGTAGGAGAAGAAAAACAAAACAGCTCATCAACTACCCCCCCCCCCCCCCCCCCCCCGTAGCTCTCGATACCTGCTGTGGCTGACACATGGTACTGAGCCCAGCTGCTGATATACCTCTACAAGAGGTACTGACACCAAAATGTAGAGGTCTGGGGTGGGTGGCCTCTACAGTGGCAGGGTTGAGATGGGGGGTTGTTACCCAGGATGTTGGTAGTGATACCTCAAGAAAAATCATCAACAGTCACACATTTTATAAGAAAATAAGCTACAGCACACATAGTTTTGTTCTAGAGGCAACATTCCCTCAGCATGTGCTAACATCAGCTAGGGTGGTATGGCCGATGCAACAGGCAGCCAGTAGCCTACTGACAGCTGGACTGGAATGCTGACATGCCAAGTCTGTAGCAGCATGTGCACTGTCCTTGGCATGACTTGAATTCAGGCCAAGATGCATCAGCAGATGAAGGAACCTGCCACAATTCTTGTAGCGGAAGACAGCCTCCAGTCATGGTGTCCGCCCTCTTGAGTGGAGGCTTACAGCACCATTTGCCTGCACAGTTGCAGGCAGTGGAATGGCTGCACTGCCTCAGTAACAAAAAACTGTCAGGTCAGAAGGCTAGCTGCAGCTGAAGTCAGCCTGGAGGTAGTCCAACCACAAGAAGGTGCCAAGTCCATGGGAGTGGACTTAGAACCAGCACTAGGCTTGTCAAGTTGGAGCCAATGTCTCATAGTGGCTGCTTGCAGAACCATGTCACCCTGCTGCCTGATGTAGTTCTTCTCTTGTAGATAGTGCTGCCAGGCTGAGATGCCATTGGCTAAAAATGATGTGTATACATACAGAATAGAATAGAAAAATTATAGGTTTGGGGCCTATTTGTTGTGCCACTTCCAACCATGTACACCACAACAAGATAGTAGCCAGAAAGCAGAGCAACTGCCCTGCAACTGCCACGGTCCTGCTGTGTCGCTATTGTGGACGCTGGCCCCTAGCTCTCAATGTAGAAACAGCTGGTGGCATTGCTGCATCTGATGTAATGGTGTTTTGGTCAGCTCTGTTCTTTCTGACTTTCATGGCCCTTTCTCAACAGCTGCGGCAACGCTGCTATTTAACTCCATACTGCTGAAAAATAGTGGTGGTGGTACAGCTTTTTCTGCAGTACTAGTCACAATTGTGGAGCAAATAAAGCTCTTTGGAATGGATCATGTTACTGATAAGCAAAATGACTTTACAAGGCAGTAAGATGGGCAGCTGAATGGCCTTACTCAACGTTTTTCTCTCTGACAAAGACCAGATATTCTCTACCCCAAACCGACTGGTTTAGGCTGTAGTTGACAAATATGATCTGAGAACAACATTGAGTACATTTGTGTGTAGCTGAATAGCACCTGCCATATATCACCTTGTGATTGAAATGAATGCTAGTGTGCCCAAGTTGTTGGCAGCTGAAGCAGTGTTTTGTGTTGAATGCATAATGCCTAACTTACAGGCAGATGAAATACACTGAAATGAACTGCACTAACTGTGGTGCAATAAAACTAAAAAGAGGGGATAACAGTCTTGCAGGGTTCCCTGTGCACTCTCTTCACAACTGCCCTGTCTTTCAATTCTTATTGCTGGACTTTGGTGTCGAGGTTCATTACATCATTCTACCTAATGACATCTTTATTACAATTTAAAGTGGTATGTCGCATACTGTATATTAATTATTCTGCACATAGTTTTCATGTGTTATGTAATTATATATTCTTAGTCTCATTTCCCAAATTAAAAACTTGAGACTGCATTTGCTTATGTTCTCAGTATACTTGAATTTCACTGTGGTACATCATTTGAACATTTACTTGTTCTCTGCACTTATCATCCAAGTGCCAAGTTAAAATAATAAGACCAAGATATTAATTTAAAATTATGATTAAATCTGACATAAAATTAAGAAACTATGGGTCAGGACCAAAGCATATGGGTTCCTCTGCACTGAAAAACTCTAGAAAGAATTTATTTATCATTTTTAATATTATCATTATTAATCAAATCAAAACTGGAACCAGTTATTTATGTTATTAAAACATTATTTATAAGATTCCCTGGGACTACAGTTTCAGATGGAACAGAAAGATTTGTTTTACAAACCTCTTTATAGAAAAGATCCATATTTCTCTCCACATCATATGCTAGAAGATTAGTAGCGGTTCCAACAAGTAATATATCACAGTCCTTGCTCGGATCCAGGCGTCCTGCACATATGGCTGTTACTGGCTGGTTGATGTTAAGAAGTACCAATTCCTTACTTCTCTCATGTGAGACCATGCGTCCAGTTTCATATCCAACTCTTCGATGTGGACTGTGTATAAGCACCTGTAATTAATGGCATTACAATACATCTAACATTCATGTATTCTGGTAAATTTCAACAGGACAGCTTCAGATAACGTGAAATTATCCGATATTTTAATTACTGGTATCTCATATATTTTTATCTGCTTTTGATTCAGTATCACACTCTTTAACATTTATAACCCTGTTGTCACCTAAATATTCCCCAATTTACTGGAACCCAGTAAAGTTGTCCAAATCAATAAGAAAAATGACTCATCTGAAGGAAGGAAGGAAGGTCCTAGTTTAATGTCTCACTGATGAGGTCGTTAGAGAGAGAGCACAAGCTTTGATTAAGGAACCATCCCAACATCTTCCAGTCCTCTCTAAAGAGGGGGCTTGTCTGACCCCCCCCCCCCTTCCCCCCCCCCCCCCCCCAAAAAAAAGGCCATACAGACAGTGCTGTGCTTCAACCACTGTGCAAACACATTCAGTGACTCAGCCAAAATCATGGACTGTTGACATCCAGTGTGCCAATTTGTCTACCTTCATATCTATTGTGGGCAGGAGTGTAGCCAGTTCCCATCTAGGAAATCCCCTGCAGATGAGTTTGGACAGTATATTGTGCACAATGTGTCACATATACTGAAATGTCCTACTGTGGTACATACACTCAAAAAGAAGCTACAGTGTCAGTCTTTGCTATCTCTATCAGTTCACTTCAGCATCCACCTTGTTGTTCGAGTCCAATGCCATTAATACTGTTCAAAATAGAGACATGCCATAAACGTAAGTATTGTGTTACACCAGTCATTCAAGTGCAAAATTAACCACAAAATCAGTAAGTGTGAGTGGCCTCCAAATGTGGTCATTCCTAATTGTCAGAGTGAAATCTAGCTCTAAGAGGTGCTTACAGCATCCACGTGACCAAGGAGTCACTAGTGCAGGGCTTAACAACTGGCCAGTTTTGAGCGCGAGTACTCGTGTCTGCTCAGGCACGTGCTCGCGAGCGGGTGCAAGGTCGTGGAGTAGGGAGAGAGGGGAAGGAGGGGAAATGCGCGCACACATTCGGATAGGGCCGCAGCGTGCCTATTGAATTCGCGCCGACTGCGTAACGTTTAAAGTACTACGATCAGCTCTAACAGTCACTTCGCTGGTTAAGAATCATGTCAAGTCGCCGTTGTGTAACCCCAACCATGCTTTCGCAGTTCAACCCCCATTGGGAGGAATTGTATATGTTTACAGAAAAAGATGGTGTTGCAAAATGTTTAGTATGTCACAAAACGCTGAATTCTTTTAGGAAATTTAATTTGCAGCTCTCAGAGAGAGTTACAAAATTGCTTTGCTTTTAGCAAAATCCCTGCTCCCCATCACTGACGGCGATTTAATAAAAGAATGTTTGGTAGTTGCCGCGGAACATTTGTGTCCATCTCAAGTTGAACAGTTTCGGATTGTGTCACTATCTAACATGACCATTATGCGTCGCATACAGGACATGGCAGACGACGTCCAGAGCCAGCTTGCAAATACCCTTAAAGATTTTATGGCGTATTCTCTCTCTCTGGACGAAAGTGTTGATATCACAGGAACAGCATAGCTTACCATATTTATTAGAGGTGTTAATAGAGATCTTCAGGTGAGGGAGGAGCTCCTCGATGTAGTAGCCATGAAGAACACCACAACCGGAGGTGATATTTTAAGTAGTGTTGAAGAAAGTGTTGAAAATATAGGATTGTTGTGGAATTCTTTGGTTTCAGTGTCTACAGACGGTGCACCAGCGATGACAGGGAAAAAATCAGGTTTCGTCGCGCTGTTGAAGGAGAAAATGCAAAAACTGACCGTGCCGAATGAAACAAGGGGCGTTCACTGGCTGATCCACCAGGAAAACTTATGTGCAAAGAGTATCACTGTAAAAAATGTGATGAGTGTTGTTTTTCGTACAACTAATTATATAAGGAAGCATGGGCTAAAACACAGGCAATTTAAAAGCTTTCTTGAGTATGTAGAAAGCCAGTATGGTAGCCTGCCTTATTACAGCGAGGTCCGCTGGCTTAGTCGTGGCGAATTATTAAATCGATTTTTTTGCCTATTAGATGAGATAAATATGTTCATGGAAATAAATAATATGCGTGTTCCTGAATTGAAAGAGCCTTCATGGAAATGTGATCTCGCGTTCTTAGCAGATTTAATTAGCCATCTGAATGCTTTGAACATTTCACTACAAGGTAAAGATCTGCTAATTACTCATTTCATAGATCGAATACGAGCTTTTAAAATGAAATTGACGCTTTGGGTGAGTCAGCTGGAAACAGGAAATCTAGCTCATTTTCCTAAATTATCATCCATGCAAGATGTTCACAAAGACTGTGAACGTTATTCACATAGTTTAGTTGCCCTTAAGGAAGAATTTGATCAACACTTTCAAGATCTGACAGCACTAGACAGTGATTTTGATCTGTTCTCCTCTCCATATTCAGCGAATATTGAAGAGATTCGTCCTGAGCTGCAACTAGAAATTATTGACCTGCAGTGTGACAGAGAATACAGAGACAAATTTCAGAACAAGAAAAACATTTTGGAATTCTACAGACACTTCCCTCAGGATAGATTTCCTCATTTGCACAAACTGGCGGCTACAATAATATCAATGATCGGTTCCACGTATGTTTGTGAATAACTGTTCTCTGCAATGAAATGTAACAAGACGCGCCTGAGAAACGCATTGTCTGATCGAAATTTAAACGGCACGCTGCGCCTACAATGCACAAGAACAATTACTCCGAACATAGACGCAATTGTAAAGGGCAAAAAGTACAAGATAACCGAGAACCCCACACTTCAGTGACACCTTTTATTCTGTAACAGTTCACAAATTAATACGAATGTCGAGGCATACACTAAGCTAATAAAATTATGTGCCACGTGTACATTTTCCTTTATTTGTTTCATTTGTCGCAGTATTAATTCGTGAGTGATGTCCCCGCAGGTGGCCGCGGATTTACATTGATTGGCGGCAGCTGTTGTGTGCCCCACGTGACTCTCCCCACTCTCCCCTCTGGTCCGGTAGTGGGGGTAGCGTGCTCGCGCCTTGCTGCTCACAGCTTGCTCCGCGAGCACGTATGTTGTGAAGCCCTGCACTAGTGGCAATGTGTACCAGAACTGCTTAAATATCCCTATTACCAATATGAACTTCCCATTCATCTTCCCAGTTTTCCCAACTACTGCATTACTCCACCTAAACCTCCCCCAGGCCCTTCTGTCTCCCTCCCCCTTTTTCTCATACACTTTATTCCTTGGGCATATTTTAGGTCAGTCCCTGCAGTTGATACTCAGTGTTATTCACTCCCATTCGAGTTACTGTACACCTCTGTATGACATCAGGTGCAGTAGATGTGGATAGCTTATTAGAGCTTAGGGTGAACGCTCATATTTGAGATGGAATGATTGTGTCTAGCTTGGAACCCAAAATATTGTAAGACATTATTATTCTTTCACAGAGTTCAGACTAAAATAATGGACACCTCCCTCAATTTTCCATGCCTTACCATCTACAATCCCATCATGCCATGAAAAGTGGATGTATAGATTACTTTGGCACAACCTAGATGAGCTACCTATATACCTGTGTCATGTTATGCATCTGGCAAAAAAGATCATCAATCTCATATGATAATGTCACATCCAAGAATTCAGGGCAAATCATATTACCACTAAGCCCCCCTATCATACCTGACCCCTCTACCAAACCCCCCCACCCCACAACCTCATCTCTCTTGATCTCATACTACCCTTTCTCATCCCCATCCCACATGTTAACCAATCTAGACAATTTGCAAGGTTTACATTATATTTACCAGCTAACAAAGACAGTGATTAGACATTTATAACAAATGGTTATTCAAAACATAATTCCTTGAATAATAGGTGGACACATTTGTATCTACATGACCTACCACTTCCTCGACATTACGTATCTCTGTCAGTAATGTGCACTGATTGTGATCGTAACATGCTTAGTTTGTGTGTGTGTGTGTGTGTGTGTGTGTGTGTGTGTGTGTGTGTGTGTGTGTGAGTGACTAGGGCCTCCCGTCGGGTAGACCGTTCGCCGGTTGCAAGTCTTTCGATTTGATGCCACTTAGGCAACTTGCATGTCGATGGGGATGAAATGATGACGAGTAGGACAACACAACACCCAGTCCCTGAGCGGAGAAAATCTCCGACCCAGCTGGGAATCAAACCTGGGCCCTTATGATTGACATTCAGTCACGCTGACCACTCAGCTACCGGGGGCGGTCACATGGTTAGTTATGGTCCACCGACGAGTGCAATACCAGCATGGTTTAGATATTAGCAGATCTTTAAACGGGTGTTATCCTTTCCCTATCAGGACTCCACGACAGGCACGAATAACTATACGGCATGAAGTACTTCACAAAGGCTGTCAAACAGCTGTGTGAGGTATGATGCTTTTCTTGTGAACAACTTCTTGTGATCAAATGAGCATTTTAGCATTTGAGGTAACATAGCTTAACCATGGCCCATCAGCTTGTGTAATTTTGGGATGCTTTATCAAATGGGCATCTTTTATCATAAGGCTTAAGGTACCATAGTTATGGCCCACTGACTCATGTACCACCCGCGTGCTAAATAGGCTAACACGTCTTTAAAAGGAAGTATTTTTCCTTGATTAAGACCCTGTGATGGGCAAAAGTTAGAACATGGCATGGAGTACTTAACAGAAATTGAACACAGCTGTAAGAGATAGGGTCCTTTTTATGCAGACAATGTTTACAACAGGCATTTCTTATCTACTTTAAGACCTTTTGTATATGAGTGTATACGACATGAGGCATCCTGCCCACACCACAGATGCCTCACACTAATCCCTACTGTGATACAACTTGTTTTTTCACTTTAACTTCCAAAGCTTTATCTTAGGTCCTGTTACAATGGTCTTGGAATACACTGCATGTGACATCATATTATTTTTTTTACATGCAGATCCTAGTTATATTTCATAAGGTTTTATTTAAACTGCTAATTTTTGTCATGATGGCATCTTACCAATGTTTTGTAAATTGCTTGTAATAAAGTACCCAAAGCTTTTGACATGGTGTTGCTACCCAATGATTTCAGAATACACCATATGTGGCATCATTGGTACTTGATGTACTTATACTAGCGAACTTCATAACTGCTACATGTGTATGGAAATTGTGTATACATCCTAATCTACTTCTCCACCCTCTCTCTTTCCATCTCCTCCTCCCCCTCTCTATTGCCCACCTCATCTTCCTCCCATCTCTCTTTACCCATCACCTATTCCTCCCCTCTCACACTGTCCATTTCCTCCTCCCCCCCCCCCCATCTCTCTCCATCTCGTCCTCACCTCTCCCTTTGTTTATCTCCCCCCTCCCCCTCTCTGTACATTTTCTCCCCCTTCTTCTTATTGTTATTGCAAATTAAAACATCGACTAATAAATGAAGTCACTTAAAATAAATGGGTAAATCAGTTGGGAGACATCCCAGTTGCTGGATCTGTGAGGATAGTAGCTGCAATGACAATATTTCTCATAATTTTAAGCTGTGAACTGATAGACTTGCAAAGTTTTGAATGATTCAGACTCCACTGTAGTATTCTAGTCATCAGTTGATAAGCCATAAATACAACATTCCTCTTTCCTCTTGAAACTTACTGTGACACAGGAAACAAAACAGCACAGTGTTTTATGTAAATATATGGAAGAAACAAGTTGTCTAATGGTTTAAATGCCCTGACATCTAAGTTAAAACTGACTGCAAGAAAGAAAACAAAACTGTACACTTTTTTCACAGTGCCACATTTTATTTGTAGCAATTGGTTTTAACAGAAAATCTGTACATTGTTGTTTAAAAAGTAGAGAGACCATATCTATCTCTAACAGTTTGAAGTAAAACATGCAATAATTTTTTGAGATTTCTGATATCAACATTTTCCTTTTATATATTAAATATGTATTTATACATTAGATATATTTTTAAAAAATATATAGCCAATGTCTATCCAAGTGTTTATTTGAGCATTGGGTACAAATTTAAAATAAACTGGTCAAGAACTTTCGAGATTCTTGCAAACAATGTTTCCCTTATACATATTACATATACATATTTGTTTACAAAACTTTTAAAAAAAATTGTAGCTTATATTTGTCTGAAAGGTTGTTAGAGTTTCATGCAAAAATAGGAAATAACTCAGCCAAGAACTTCTTAACATCGTTACTAACTATGTTTCTCCTTTTGTGTACTACACACATATTTATGTATTAAAAAGATATGTGGCCTATATCTGTCTGAATGTTTAGTAGAGTATCACATAAAAATTTGAAGCAAATCAGACAAAAACTTTTCGAGAATTTTGCTAACAATGTTAAACTACAAATTATCTTTATATAGAATTACTGATTTACATTTTATAAAGTTTAGTCCTGTACCTGCAACAACTTGGCAAGAATGAACTGTATTAATTTTAATAATCTTACTATCTATTATTTACAAATCCTGTTATGCAGTTTTAATGCCTGATGTTCTAAAATACATCATGTGTGGCATCACTGAATCTAATGTTTGTACATTCCACTTAGTGATTTATATGTTTATTCATGTTTTCAATGAACAACCTGTCAACAATGCCTTTCATGTAAAGTTTTGTAGATCATGTTTGGGTTACAATAAAATGCCCCACTCCTTGGATGCATGTCGCCACCAGTGACTCCTAGGTCACATTGATGCTGTAGTTTTCGTTCTGACAGTTAGCGATAAGCACATCTGGAGACCATGTTAGTAGGATCTCATGGTCAATTTTCCAGTTGTATGACTGGTGTAATGCAAGAGTTACATTTATTGTATGTCATCTATTTTGAACAGTACTACTGTTGTAGAGCCTAAGTTTCTATTGTAATGCAATTTTGTAAACCTTATTGCTATATACTGTAACATCTCCAGTATTTTGTTCCTCAGGCTTATTTGATAATGGGCAAGCAGTCCGAACCAGCAAGCAGTCCAATCAGCCCAGGAGACTTGCATTTGCATAGGATATACTTTTGAAACAGATACACCTTAAACATTTTTTTAAATAAAATTCTGTATATGCAACAACTAAGGTCCAAAAAGTTCTATTGTTCTTTTCTGTGATCAGCAGATGCTGCATGAAGGAGAATAAACAGATCAACTGTGAGCAGTGTGAAAGAAAGGAGAGGGAAAAGAAATCTAAAATTGACATTCAAAATGGTAAACACTTAGTGAAAGGAATACACATGATTTACAATACAGCAAGAGAAGCCAGGATTTCTTCTTTTAAATTGTATTACAAACATCCCATTAATAATATTATAAGAGAGCAGCTTCCCAAGGTTGACAATGTGGGAAATGGAAACTGTAGCCCAAATAATGTACTTATTTGGCATTTGCAGTCATTTTTCTTGCTACTGGTTTGCCACTGTAAATACAAGCATCTGATTAAAAATGGAGAACTGGCTCACAGGAGAATGATCAAGCAATGCAAAACTTACAAATTTGTTAAAGGAACTGCCCCAGAATTCAGAAAGCATAATTTTGGAAAACTAAGGAAAACTGATGTCAGTAACCCTACACTGATATCTAAATAAAGGTTTGGAAAATTCTTGTAAAAGGAAGTGAGCCCAATAATGAAATCCACTACAACAAATAATCACTGTGACATACTTCAAATGAGAGAGAGAGAAATAGAAGACTAGGAATTCAAATTAAATATAGAGATGGAATTACAAACTATCCAAGATGGAGAAATCTCACTTACAGAATTGGGACAGTTGTGAAGAAGAAATAATGGCGTACAGAAAATAAATCTTTGTGTAAGAGGGACAAGAAAGAAATATCCCTTTTAAAATTACTATTGTTTTTACACTTTTCTTACATGAATCATCAAAGAAGGATAATAAAATTTATTGAACACTTATGGTAAGTTACACTTAAATATTTAAGAACTTTGTACTATATCTGTGGACTATGAGCGACAGATATAACCTGAATGCTATCTTTCGATCCAATAAGTGAGCTACAAAACAAGCTAAATATTACTCACTCACAAGAAATTACTTAACAAATAAATATAACAAACCTGTATATTGAAATTAACAATGACTATACATTACCTGGTCAGCTGTCGTGGCAGCAGTGAGACATGCATGTGTGCCATCATACTTTCCAATTGTAACAAGGCCAGGCAAAATCTTGTGGTTAAGGTTAATGGTAAAGACTGGCAAGGCCATTATTCTTAATCTCTAATCTTTGCCTGAAAATAAAAAAACAAAATTCTAAAATATACAAGTGACAAGAAGTAGGCATGTAAAAAATGAAAATAAACTTTTGGTTAATTTATGTTAAAACTAGAAGCAATGACTTTCAGAAAGATAATAAATAGCCCTAAAACAATTGTCTTACTAACCTGCCATATTTATAAAATGTCAGCCAAATCTCAAAGCAAATTTGTAATTGAAACTAAAAAAAATTCTTTTGAGCACTTTTTTCTATTAAATTAAAAAAAAATTAAAATAAAAACCACTAGCACGTATTGTGTAGAAGAATAATATGTATATCTTTGTATCACTAGCGTAATGAGTAGTATCACTGCAGACAACTACAATAAACAAACAAAAACTTTTACAATTATAGTATTTATTGGCCATTAAACATTAATACAATTTAAATTACTGGAGCCCTGAATCTGTGAAAATTTAAAGTCTGCAAGAAACATGAGCAAATTAGAGCAAACAGACACTTGAACTTCTAGATTATCAGCATTTTTTACAGGATGCAATGAGTGATACATACTAACAAGTGCAGATTTATTATTCTACACGACATAGGCCACAGTAGCACAGACATCCCAAAGAAATATTTCCGAGTTTAAAACCTGAAGTTGAGCACTGCTAACTGAGTCAAAGTCCCATGGTGGTACTACACGGCAATATGACGAATTTGGCAAATTCCAATGGAGCAGAGTCCTGTCACGAACAGAGCTTAGCTGCAGTCGTGCTGAGAAGATGTTACAGTAGGGCATCACGGGTATTGCCACTGCCCATTGATCGTGAAGCCCATTTCTTTCGGCAGACATTCAAATTCATCCAGCCACAGTACCAGATCCCCCCCCCCCCCCATGCTTAAAACGAACAAACAAATGCAAGTGCCCCCCCCCCCCCCCCCACACACACACACACACACACACACACACACACACACACACACACACACACACATATTGGTGCCTATTTGTCATTACTTCTGTAAGAATGAGCCCAGACAGTGACACCTTACAAGTAGCACTGTGAGAGCTGGATGCAGGGTTCTGGAAGGAGTAGTGTCAGGAGATGAGGCAATATTTGCAGCTTTCACCCATGGAGTAGTTCAGCTGAGCTACATTTGTTGGCTGGTGTCATCCTGTTAGAACCAAAAAAGAATTACGGTTGATGATGTCATAGTGGATTCGACAGCTTTTAACATTTTCTATTTAAATGTCTTATCAAGCCTTCAGTTCCACCTTTGGAGGATGGACAGAACAGAGGACTGAAGTCATGTTTTATGACATCCGCTACACAGAAGTCCTTGGACGTGGCCACAATGAATTGTACCCACTGTCTGACACCAGCATGCAGGGTAACACTCAAATGGCCAAAACCTGGGTGAATGCACTGAATGTGGCTTCTGTCAAGGTGGACACGAAGCTTACAACATACACAGTTTCTCAGTATACATCCATGATGGGTAACCTCATTCTGTTCAAAAATATGTCTGCAAAGTTGAGGTGTATGTGGTCCCAGGACTAGCAGAGGATGGACCATGGAGCAAAAGCTAGCAGTGTTGCCACCTGGAACTAGGTACATGATGTGCAGCAGTGTACTGTCTTCTTTACATCTCCACTGGTTCCAGATGAGTATATGTCTTCTTAATACTACCTTCATAACAGGCATTTCCCAGTGTTCACAGTGCAGCATGTGCAACGAATGGCAGTTCTGCTTACACGACCATCCAATGTGTGTGTCATTCACCAAGTCCCAGCAAAAGCTGTCACCTACGACCAACAGCCTTAGATCAATGTGTTTCCACATCTTTAGGTCACTGCTCATCCTTTAAGTGAAAAATGTTGGTCATGCACAGGTCACATAGCACATGACCTACCACAAGATCAGCTTCCAGGGTAAGCTAGCAGTGACATGAGCTGCTGTAATGAAAAAGCCTTCCAGAACATGTTTTCTCACAGTGTCCATATGTAAACACAGCACTTCCCGCTGATGAAATTTTCAGTCTTAGAATCATAAGCAAGCATCCCACTTAGACAACAAATGGACATCATTTAATTCCTGTATAGTGGACACAGAGGAATTACTGGCAAAGTTTAAACTGATTGTAAATCATCTCTCGAGAACTGTGTTCCAATAAATGGAATAAGGATGGAAAAGACCCACCATGGTTTAATAACAAAATTGGAAAATGCTGAGAAAATATAAATTTTTGTACTGTTGGGTCAAAAAAGGATGCAGAAATTTTGACAGCCGTAAGCTACTAGAAATTTGTGCATCTGTAAAAAGATTGATGAGCAAAGCACACAATAGCTTCCACCATCACATGTTAGTGGACGATCTTGACAAGAACCCAAGAAAATTATGGTCTTATGTAAAATTACTAAGTACCTCAAAAGCTTCTATTCAGTCACTCATCAAACATTCTATTGTGATAGTGTAAGACAGCAAAAGGAAGGGTGAAGTTAAAAAATTCTCCATTAAAAAAAATCAGACATAGCATTATTTGACTTCTGCACAGACTCCTTTATGGAAGATACAGAAATAGGCTTCTGTGGTACTGAAAAGCAATGGAAAGAGTTGGTGGAAAAAAAAAGTAAGTTGCCAGGTACGGATGGAATTCTAGTTCAGTCTTACAGGAAGTCCTCTTCCTTAGCATCCATTTATGACCACTTTCTCACCCAATGCAAAGTCCCAAGTGAAAAAAAGCATGTGTCTCTCATATATAAGAAAGGTAAAGAATCAGACATGCAGAATTACAGAACAAAATACTTAACACTGATTTGCTGCAGAAATCTTGAGCATAATCTGACTTCAAATACAACACATTTCCTTGAGACAGAAAAGCTTACACCCACAAAGTATCACTCATGTGAAACTCAACTTGCCTTTTTCTCACACGATATTCTGTGAACAACAGATGAAAGGTAACAGACATATTCCATACTCCTAGATCTTCAAAAATCATTTAACACAGTACCCCACTGCACACTGACAATAAAGGTCCAGGCATAATGGGTTAGGTTTCCAGATATGTCAGTGGCTTGAAGACTGTTTCAGTAACAGAACCCAGCATGTTCTACTAGATGGTGACTGTTCATCACAAACTAGGTTATTGTCAGGGGTGCCCCAGGGAAGTGACAGGATGGCTCTTGTTCTCTATTAACATGAACATGTGATGGCTCTTGTTCTCTGCATACATAAACAGTCAGACAGATAGGGTAAGCACCAATCTGCAACTGTTTGCTGATGGCAATGTCGTGTATAGCAAAGTTTCTTCATTGAGTGACTGTAGGCTTATACAAGATGAGAAAGAGAGAGAATTTCTATTTGTCGTGTGATGAATGGCAGCTTGCTCTAAATGTTCAAAAATGTAAGCTAACTCAGGTGAATAGATAAAAAGCCTGGAACATTCCCATATAGCATTAGTGGTAAGCTGCTTGACACAGTCATGTCAATTAAATATCTAGGTGTAACCCTGCAAAGCAATGTGAAATGAAGGGAGCACGAAACTTTGGTTGTAGGGAAGGTAAATGGTCAACTTTGGTTTACTGGGAGAACTCTAGAAAAGTGTATATCATATATAAAGGAGACTGCATTCAGACCACTTGTGCAACCCATTCTTTAATGTTACTCAAGTGTTTGGGATCCCCATCAGGTCCCATTTTAGGAAGATATCAAAGCAATTCAGAGGCATACTGCCAGATTTGTTACAAGTAGGTTTGATCAACAGGAGTATTACGGAAATGCTCTGTGAACTCAAATGGGAGTTGGAGTTCCTGGAGCGAAGACGACATTCTTTTCCCAAAACCCTACAGAGAAAGTTTAGCCAGCTGGTATCTGTGACTGACTGCAAAATGACTGTCCTGCAACCAACATACATCTTGCTTAAGGATTGTGAATACAATGTACGAGAAATTACAGATCATGTGGAGGCATGCACACAGATGTTTTGCCTTGCTCCATTTGCGAGCGTAAGACAAAATGGAATGACAAGTAGTGGAACAAGGTACCCTCCGACACACTCTGTTTGCGGTATCTTGTGAAGCATGTGTGTAGATGCACAAGTACGGATGCCTTCTTTTGCAAATGTATGGGCCAACACTGAAATGGTGGCTTCTGCTAGGGTGGAGGACATTTGTACAGCACAGGAGACATGTGAACAGACATCCTTTACACATACTCTGCAAAAAACGCCCCACAAAGTCTATGTGGATGTGGTCCCAGGAAACCGTAGTGGAAGCAAGGAATGAAACTGCTGATGTGCTGCTGGATGGGATATGATGCAGACCATGTAACCATCTTCATTATACCATGCCACTATATTGACCAGCATGCATAATATTTGAAATGATAATTAAATCAAGACCCTAAGCTGCCAACAGGCATTGACAGACATCAACGGGGACAGTTGAAAATGTGTGCCCCGACCAGGACTCGAACCCGGGATCTCCTGCTTATTACACGGCAGACGCTCTATCCATCTGAGTCACCGAGGGCACAGAGGATAGTGAGACTGCAGGGATTTATCCCTTACACGCTCCCTGTGAGACCCACATTCCCAACTTAATGTCCACACACTACATTCGTAGTGCCACTGCCCATTACACTCATTACTCGCGGTAGACGATCTTACCGAGTCCTGTAAGAGTTCGGGCAATGTGTGTGCATCTGCACAGGAGGAGGTCAATAGCTGTTAGCCTTAACTATATGAAGATGATACCATCTTCCAACAGTTAAGGCTAACTGGCCATTGACCTCCTCCTGTGCGGATGCACACGCATTGCCCAAACTCTTACGGGACTCGGTAAGATTGTCTACCGCGAGTAATGAGTGTAATGGGCAGTGGCACTACGAATGTAGCGTGTGGACATTAAGTTGGGAATGTGGGTCTCACGGGGAGCGTGCAAGGGATAAATCCCTGCAGTCGCACTATCCTCTGTGCCCTCTGTGGCTCAGGTGGATAGAGCGTCTGCCGTGTAAGCAGGAGATCCCGGGTTCGAGTCCTGGTCGGGGCACACATTTTCAACTGTCCCCGTTGATGTACATCAGTGCCTGTTGGCAGCATAGGGGGTTGATTTAAATATCATTTCATTCTAGAGAGCTGCACGGTCACCGACAGTATCTGTTCTTTCAGACATGTCTGAAAGAACAGGTACCATCTTCATATATATGCATAATGTTTGGCTCTGGATATGCCCCAATGCCGTCGATGGAGACATGCTAACCTCTCTTATCTTAGATCTTCAAGGATAATAACCTGGTTGCCTTCTGCTTTTGCACTTTACACAGTGCCACACTGCTGTCTTTTAACAAAGGTACAAGCATACGGAATAGGTTCCCATATATGTGAGTGGCTGGAAGACTTTAACAGAACCCAGTATGTTGTCCTTGACAGCGAGTGTTCATCAGAGATAGGGGTATTATCCAGAATGCCCCAGGGAAGTGTGATAGGATCTCAGTTATTTTCTATATACATAAATGTTCTGGTTGACAGGGTGAGAATCAATATGCAGCTGTTTGCTGATAATGCTGTAGTGAACTGGAAGGAGTTGGCGTTGAGTGATTGCAGGAAATTACAAGATAAGTTAGACAAAATTTCTAGTTGGTGTGAGGACTTGCATCTAGCTCTAATGTACAAAAAATGTAAGTGAATGCGGATTAGTAGGAAAACCAAACTCATAATGTCCAAATACAGCATTAGTAGTGCATTGTGTGACACAGTCATGTCAATTAAATATCTAGACATAACATTGCAAAGCAATATGAAGTAGAATGAGCACATAAGGACTGTAATAGGGAAGGCAAATGGTCAACTTTGGTTTATTGGGGGAATTTTAGGAACATGTCGTTCATCTGTACAGAAGAGTGCATATGGACACTAGTGTGACCCACTGTTGAGTACTGTTCAAGTGTTTGGGATCCACACTACATCAGATTAAAGGAAGATATCAAAGCAATTCAGAGGTGACCAGCTAGATTTGTTACTACTAGGTTTGAACAACACACAAGTATTACAGAGATGCTTCGGGAACTCAAATGGGAATCACTTGAGGGGAGGCGACACTCTCTTCAAGGGCCACTATTGAGAACATTTAGAGAAATAGCATTTGAGGCACTTGCAGAATGAGTCTACTGCCATCAACGTACATTTTGCGTAAGAACTACAAAGATAAGATTACAGAGAGTAGGGCTTGTATGGAGGCATACAGTCAGTTGTTTTTACCCTAACTCTATTTGTGTGTGGAACTGGAAAGGAAATGGCTAGTAGTGGTACAGAGTACCCTCTACCATGTACCCTATGGTGGTTTCCACAGTATGTATGTGGATGTAGATGTAGATATGGTTACCAATAACAGTAGCATTTCTTGGCATACTAAGTTGGTAGCAGACAGACACTCTTCTGGACACCTGCTTTCTCGGTTGAAAGTCTGGTGGCCACCATTGCGTGTGTAATCAGAAATACGCCAAGAAGTCAGTCTTGATCTGGCACATCTACCATTTGAGAGACTGTCAGCAGAAGATCTGTTCAAAGTGCTGATGGCTGTCTATTTGACAACAGGGCTGTGAGGAGGCAAGAGATGTTTTGCCTGCAACAGCTGTGGATCTATATGCGATCTTACCATTACTGTGAAACAGGAACAAATACTGTAGGAGTTAGGCTGTGCAAAAGTTCTGGAATGCAACTGTTAGGTTCAAGTATTGACAGCAGTGGCTTGTGGTTAGTAGCCAACTCAAATACTCTACTGGACAATACTCCTGGAAATTTTGGTTGCCGTAGATAATAGACAAAGCAAAAATTTCAATTTCAAGAATTCTTGGGCAGGTGACAGATTTTAGATGAATATGTGATTGGACATTGAGACCTATAGGTTGTGCAATGCGACAATACTGCTTCACTCTCATAGTGGGAGGCATCTGTTGGCAGGACGAGAGTACACTCACGGAAAAATGGGTGAGAGATGCAGATTGCATTGAACAGCACTTGAGAGCAGAGAACAGTTGTTCATTTTTGGAAGACCACTCAAAAGGCATGCCAGTTTTCCAGTACATGTTCCACAGGACAGGTATTATGGCAGCACTGGAAATGATCCATCTATAATAATTTATTTTATCTTTTAGACTGCTTGGTTCACACAGTTTCTGTATGGTTCATAGGCATTTTGTTGATCTCACTCTGTCTTTTCCCTAATACAAGGTTTGTCTGAAAAGCAACATCATCATCATCATCTTTAAGCTGACACACTATTATTAGTCAGAGCATGGTCTACCCACCTGGACTAGTTCGAGGGACCAGGGGAGGGGGGGTAAGGTGTGCTTCCCAGTGTGACCAACCCCTGTTTCCTTTATTGGGCTCCTGGTGAACTGGGATGTGCCCCCTACGTGAAAATCTGTTGGGTGGTCTGGTTCCAGCTGCAATTCAACGTTCACTTAAACAAAGGTGCGCAGTCAAATTCTGTGCACAACAATTAAAGATGATAATAGTGTGACTCTTGTGTGTGAACTTTTGAACATGACCATACGATAAATGTTCATCTGATAACTCAGATTCTGAATATAACCAAAATCATTTTCCATGGGACTGTAACTCAACAATCGCATTTCAAGAAACTGTGTGCAAAACTGGTCTCAAAAATTTAGATTGTTTACCACAAGTTCAACCAAAGAAATGACTTTTCTGGAAAATGTTGTAATGGGAGATCAGTCCTGGATTTCAGAGTATGTCCCTGTGATGAAGACGCCTCCAAGACAATGCACTCAGCCACACTGCTTTCTTGGTGAGGAATTATCTGCTAAATATCAACATGGTATACCGATACAGCCCCCTTACAGTACCAACCTCTCTTTGGATGCTTTTTGTTTCCCTGATTCAAGACGTGCTTGACTGAACATCATTTCAAGACCATCAACAACATGAAAGCTGCTGGTATGAGTCCTCTAAAAGATATTCCAACCTGAATCTTCCAGCATGTCTACAACATTTTCAAATCTCCCTGGCAAAAATTTATTGATGCAGGAGGGTCCTACTTTGAAGGATTTTGATGCACTGTACCCTTCTGATCATTAATTAGTTTTTATGGACTTAGTGACATTATTTTCTGGACACATGAGTGCTTTTCTGGGATACAAGAGAGATTTGTTTGCTACAGCAATGCTAAAAACTGTTGGAGATTTCATAAATAATCTTCTTTACTGGTTCCAGTTACTGACACCATCCAATCAAAGGACAATTTCCTGCAATAATTGTTCCAGGAACCTTAAAAATATTGCTGGGGGCCCTCACTATACCAAACAGCTGCCAATGGTTTCAGTGTAACCCATACGGTCTATTGATGACTATGAGTGTTTCAGACTGCATCTAGGGGAAACTAGAAGTATGTTCCACAGAGGTAGAATTTGGTACAGAATGCAAATGCATGAGGTGATCAAGTTCTTTCTATACAGACTCCCTGACTGCACAAGTTATAGGATGAACACACGCAAATGGTGAAATGTTGTGGGCACAGAAAATTAAATGTGCTGAAGACCCTTTTGCACATCCTAAATCTTGATGAAACAGGGAGGGTAAGTTATTACACATGTTGCTGATGTCTTGGAAATGAACAACTACTGATACCACATGAACAGAACAAAGTCCATAATCATGAAATGGCATGCAGTACAAGAGCGTATGCCGAATATCTTTGGGACATCATTATGGCCGATTACTGCATATCGAGGATAGAGGATAACAAATTTGTATTTGCTATGGCCTACCATATGCCTAAAACTGGAATTGGTGCTTGGTCATACTGAAACATAGGTGTGGTACAGGGCAGGAGAGGAGCAGAGCTCAACTGTCAGTACATCTGCATGGACAATATTGCTGTAGCACCAGTATTAAATTGAAACAGTACCTGGTGGTCAACAATGTGGAGGTGTGCCCTTTTACATCCATCGTGGCACCAGTCCTGCACTGTGCAAGATGTTAACATAAAATATAAAACGTGAAATTAAAAACACCTTCAGCCACCTATATTTTGAATGTAGACAGCTGAAAGTGTTTTTAATTTTACATTTTGTACTGAACAGCCGAAGTCCCTCAACCATCTTGTACAAATACGGACTTACAGACACTAGTGGTAGTGGCCTTGCAGACCGTATCTTGGTGCTGTGACAGAAAGCCACAATGTGGCCTGTCTGATTGCAAGCATTTCAAAACAAACGGCTCTATGTTGGGGCCAGGTGTCATGGCTGCAGCAGCATAGGCACTCTGGTCATGAGGGAAGCTCCTTTGATGCCGGTGAGATGGATTGGCCCTTGGCGGATAAGAGGACAGCTGTGGTTGAATTGTGTAAAGGCGACACCTGTCAGAAGTGACTTTGGACACTAGGATGTTTGTGTTCTTTCAGATGACCGTGCAATGGTTGAGACTTCCTCCACATTGGGATCTGATAACTAGAGGTCAGTGACCCAGATTTAATGGTCAGGTGTATCTTGAACCAATCTATTTCATATTTGACTGTATGCATAAGATTTGGCACAACTTTCTTATGTGCAAGTAAATTTACAGTGTGACTAATGCCATGGAATCTGCTAGCCCATTGTAAACATGTCTGTCCCAGTTGTTTAGGACGATGAAATACACACAGTTGTTCTGATACAACATGCATTCTACTGTCAAAGTATTGGGCTAGTTAATCCATGAGTTTGCCTCTGGTGAAAGCAGCAGTTTTCTGCTGGGAGACCACCTGTATCATGTGAAAAATTTCCAGTCCACACTATTTTAGAAAATAGCCCAGGTCACAAGCAGCATCAGTAAAGTGACGACAAATTTGTACTGCATATAACTCCTTTCCTTGCAGTTGCTGTTGAACACACAGAATGAGGTCAGTGTCGTCTGCGGGTGGGGCCGTCTCTGAGCAAGACAATAGCTGTTCCCTAAGTTGCTGTTACTGTATCTACATTGACAATCACACTGCACAAGCCACGGTATGGTGCATAGCAGAGCGCACCTTGTACCACTACTTGTCATTTCCTTTCATGCTCCACTGACAAATACTGTGAGACAAAAACGACTGCCTATGTGTCTCCATACCAGCTCTAACATCTTTTATCTCATCTTTGTGGTACTTATATGAAATGTAAATTGGTGGCAGCAGAATCTTACGTTGGTGGCAGCTGAATTGTTCTGCAGTCAGCTTCAAATGCCGTTTTTCTAAATTTTCACTGTAGTGTTGCCCAGATGGTACAGACAGACCGTCTTATGAAGTAATTCTGAAAATATTCCCCAAAAACTGTCTTGAGCAGCTAGTTCAATGACTAACAAGCACTGTTTCATGAAAAGAAAGTCTTCTTCCCTCCAGGGTTTCCCATTTGAGTTCATGACACACCTCTCTAATACTCACTGATCGAACTTACTGGTAAAAACTCTACCATCACACCTCTGAATTGCTTTGATCTCTCGCTTTAATATGATCTCATGGGGATCCCGACCATTCAAGCAGTACTCAATAATGTATCACATTAGTGTTCTGTATGCAGTCTCCTTTATAAATGAGCTACACTTTCCTACAATTCTTGATGCTCCCAATAAACCGAAGTTGACCATTTGCCTTCCCTACTAAAAGCCTTACATGCATGTTCCATTTCATATTGCCTTGTAATGTTAAGCAAGATATTTAACTGATGTGACTATGTCAAGCAGCACACTACTGATGCTGTATTCAAACATTACAGGTTTGTTTTTCCTACTCGTCTGCATTAACTTACATTTTTCTATAATTTGAGCTAGCTGTCATTCATCACATAAACTAGAAATTTTGTCCAAGTCATTTTGTATCCTCCTACAGTAACTCAATGATGACAACTTCCAGTAAACAGCTGCAGATCGTTGCTCACCCTGTCTGCCATATCTCACACACACACACACACACACACACACACACACACACCCCTCTGGGGCACTCCTGACAACACCCTGACTCTGATGAACATTCATCACTGAGGACAATGTATTGGGTCATATTACTTACAAAGTCTTCGAGCCACTCACATATCTGGGAACCTATTCCATATGTTCATACCTTCATTAACAGTCTGCAGTGCGGCACTGTGTCAGATGCTTTTCGGAAATCTACTAATATGAAATCTGTCTGCTGCCCTTCATCCACAACTTGCAGGGTATCATGTGAAAAAACGGCAAGCTGAGTTTCGCACAAGCGAAAACTATACTGATTTTGGGGCATAAGCTTTTTGATTTCAAGGAAATTGATTATATTGAAACTGAGAATATATACAAGACTTCTGCAGCAAACCAATGCTAAGGATATTGATTTGTAATTTTGCTGGTCTGTTCTTTTACCCTTAGTCACCTGCACTTTTTTCCAGTTGCTTGGAAACTTTCTGCTGGCTGAGAGATTCCAGTAAATGCAAACTAAGAGACAGAGCAATACCCCAGAATACTCTTTGTAAAACCAAATTGGGGACATTTTTTTTCAACTCTTTCAGCTACTTCACTACACCAGTGGTACCTATTACAATGTCCTCCATACGGGAGTCTGTGTAACAGTGAAATGACTGTATGCTTGTACGATCCTCCTCCTCAAATGAAATTTAAAACCGGCTTTCCTTTTGCCATCTTATATTGCCACAACAGACTGATCAATGAATGACTATACAGAAGCCTTTGATCTGCTTAGTGAATGTATGTAGGACAAGAATTTTCTTGGGTTCTTGCAAGATCTTTCACCAAACTATGACAACTGAAGTTGTTGTATGCTTTGCACATCAACCTTTTTACAGATCCATGAATTTCTAATAATTTACAGCTGTCAACATTTCTGCATTATTATTTGAACTGGCAGTACAAAAATCTATATTTTCTCACCATTTCACAAATTTTGTTGTTAAACCATGGTTCGACTTTTCCATCCTGAATCCACTTACTTGGTACATACTTCTCCAGAGTGCGATTTATATTCAGTTTAAACTTTGCCCATAATTCCTCTACACCCATTATATTGGAATTAAATGATGTCCATTCACTGTTTAAGTGGGAAGCAAACAACAGCTTACCTAATATTTCCAGCACAATAACTCTCCTAGCCTTTTTGATGGACTTAACTTTGGTAGCCATGGTCGCTTTGATATCATGATCACTAATCTGTATCTCTATACTGACATTGTTGATAACATCAAGCCTTTTTGTAGCTACAAGGTCTACAATGTTTCCATGGCTTGTGGGTCACTGAACTAGCTGCTCAGGACAGTTTCTGGAGAATATTTTCACAACTACTTCATAAGACAGTCTGTCCATACCACCTGCAAGGAGTACATAGCTGTCTCAATCTACACTCTGCAGATGAAAGTCACCTCCAACTTATACTGCATGCTTTGGGTATTTCCAGGTCCATGAGCACAGACTTTATTTGAATGAGTCTAAAAGTTTCATGGCTCATAAAAACATCCAATAATTAACTTGCGTTCATCCCCCCTCCCAGGCAGATACAACGAGTGCACACTGGACTTCTTTCCAGTCCTGGACATTATTTCCCTCAGGAGATCCATAATGCACCTGTCATTTAAATTTCTGTGTGCCTGCTAAGACCCTGTTGAAGGAGTGCCCACCTTCCCACTCACAGAGTGAATGGGCGAGGCCAGACAGACAGCCTCCACATCGATACCCTGCCCTGAGCAAAGTGAATGCACTGAAAGTACAGATCATCCTGTTCCTGTTTTACCTGTAGCTGCAGTTGTTTTTGTTGCTGTTCAGTGATATTAAGAAATGCTGCCTCTATCTTTGACATATAATCTTGTCCATACAAACTGTCTACAACTAGATGCTGCTCTGCATTCATAATGTTAATGGTCACTGATATTGCAGCTGTCTTGCACAGATGAGACTAATACCTTATCATCATTTGCTGTAACCACAGCAAATAAATACTTTTATGGTTACAGTATTTACTGGCTATCAAAGAATTGATACAATTTACATCACCGGATCCACGTATCTGTGAAAAATTAAACTCCACAAGAAAAATAAGTGAAGTAGAAGTAAATGATACAATAACTTCCAAAATTCAATCAACAACACTTGATGTCATGAACAAGTTCAGCATGTTCCTTATGAAAGAGGACATGGTAGGCTCAGATATCTCTAGGAAAAATTTCTGTGTTAATCACCTATAGTCAAATACTGCTGGCAGAATCAAAGCCCCATGGCCAGTATAGCGGGGCGAGATGATGAATTCAGCAGAGTCCAACAAAGTGGAGTGTTACTGTGAACATAGTTGAGCAGCAGAGGTAGTGATAATATGATGGCATAGTACAGCCGATGAACAGGTTCAGCTGCCAGTCTGAAGAGAAACTGACTTCGAACTGCTCTACAGTTTCTTATATTGCTATCTTCATAGGTCTACTGGTGGTTGATCTGTGTGGTTGGGGGCCAGGTTGTGTAGTTATCATCACCTGCAGCAGAATCATAAAATTTATAATGTACATGATCTCTGCCATCAATGTGTCTTGGTCTATTGGTAGCAAAGATATAAGACTCTGAGACTAAAAGATTGATTTTTGTTATGTTTATGTATCTCTTAAATGACTTTGCTGTATCATTTCAACAGAAATCATGCACATGAACTATGGAACACAGAATTAGCTAACAACTATCAATCTTTTGTAAATCAGATTTTTGCTGTATGCTACAGAAAGAAAGTCATATGAATAAACCCCAAGCCACAGAAGTCATTTCTAATGTTGTAGATATCAAAACTCGATTAAGCTCTAGACTTCCTTTGTCATTAAAAATTATCAAATATGCCATGTACAGGGTGTCCCACTCAAACCTCCCAGATTTCAAATACCCAGGGAAAGAAAAAACCACAGTAGATACGACAATGAAAACTGCACCACATTGTAGAGCATCTCAAAGAATTTATTTATTTATCATAAATGCACCTCTACATGTGAACCATTTGTGGCAAGAAGAATATCGAGTCTGTATTCAATTTCTTGCCAAGTTCTTTGCAACATTTCCTCTGTTATTGTTGCAATCGCATTAGTGATACGATGTCGCAATGTAGGAATATCGTCTACTTTGGTCGCATACACATGGTTCGGCACGAATCCCCACATGAAGAAATCAAGCGGCGTAATGTCGGTGTCGGGTGAACGTGGTGGCCAGGCAATGGGTCCTCCACGTCTGATCCAACAATTGGGAAATTTCCTATCCAGGAACTTGCAAACATCTGTTGACCAATGCAACGGAGTTACAGCTTGTTGAAAAATGATGTTGGGTTGCAAGTCTTGTATCTGAGGGAACACAAACTGCTCCAACATGTCCAGATACACTGACCCATTCACTGTTTGTTCCACAGAGAAGAACAGTCCAACAATCCTGTCGTGCATTAGCCCACACCAGATGTTTAATTTAGGGCTCTCACGAACATGTTGAATGACAATGTGCAGATTTTGTGAACCCCAAATCTGGACATTATGCCTATTGACCCATCCTGATAGATAAAAGGTTGCCTCATCTGAGAATAAACATCTTTCCAGGAAGCTCGCATACATATTAATATGCTGCAGCATATCCGCAGCAAATTGTTGTCAACATGGTTTGTCGTTCGGCGTCAGATGTTGCAGAATTTGCACTTTGTAAGCACACATACGAAGACGCTGGTGAACTATACGATGCAATGTTGATCGAGGTACATCAAGTTGCCTAGATGCTTGACGAATTGACTTATGTGGGCTTCTGAGAAACGTTTGTCTGATGTCCTCCACTGTCTCTTCTCAAACTCCGTAATGTGCACCGCCAGAATGTTGCAGAACACTTCCTGTTGCCGGAAACTTCCTATGTCATTCCTTAATTGTTTGCACATCAGGTGGATCACATTCATACACATGACGATAATTTCTTTGCACAGTAATCGGCGATTTTGTTTCTGCAAACCACACTACTGCTTGTGCGCGCTGCTGTGGAGTCGCCATTTTCACTTCCAGCAACCATGCTGCACTCTGGTGATGATACTTGGCACTTCTGATGCAGGAATATAAATTCTGTGAGATGCTCTACAATGTGGTACATTTTTCATTGTCATTTCTACTGTGGTTTTTCTCTCCTGGGTCCTTGAAATCAGGGAGGTTTCAGAGGGACACACAAGAAACAATAAATTGTTACGTCAAATGACTGGTCAGTCACAAAAACTATCAGTGAATCTATTGGAGGTCTTTGGCATTTACAAAGCAGGAACAGAAAAGGGAGGTAATGACAGTGGCACGTAAAGTGCCCTCCGCCACACACCGTTGGGTGGCTTGGGGAGTATAAATGTAGATGTAGATGTGGATGTATAAATGGAACTTTTAAGTCTTCACTACAGTGTAGCTTTGCTACGCTAATAAAGCAGGCTGTATGAGTGATGAATACAACAGCATACGCTGACTGTTCCTATGACCTATGACATTTGTCTCAAATAATCACAAGGACAAATATGTCAGTAACATATATGCTGTAAAGAGTTAAATCATGCAAGAATACCAATGTTTCATTCCAATGCCTCTTTCTGACAATACACAAATATGATAAGCAAGCAAGTTGTGGAAGATACAACCACCACCTGATTGAAATCCACAAACTATCTGTAATAGTTGTGCAACGAGATAGGTAGACAATTTAATTTACAATGTAACCACCTGACTAGCAACTAAACATTAATCATGAATTACAAGCAAAAAACAGTGAAACAAATCAAAATTTCTAACTGGAGTTCGATGCATAATTTTTGTTCCCATAGGGCACACAACTGAAGAATATGGAAAATTAGTAATTTCAATTTCCATAACTGAAAGATACAGTCAAATTTTGCTGGTTTAACTAATTAATGAGCCATGTACAGACAAGGAACTTTCCAAAATCAATTTACTGCTGTTACAAATTGATGTCTATTGAAGAAATATTAAAATTTCTTTGCAAAATATGCAACATATGCAGAATACAGTTATGCCTAACAGATCATCTAGAAAATTACAGCAGAATTTTATTTTAACTGAGAGGATGGATAAGGAAATGCCAACATTTTCCACACAATCATAGGAAAATAATCATATAAACAAAGTATCTGAATGAGTTAAAATTTCATAAATGGTAGAGTTAAAGAACTGTCCAGGAGTAGCAACACTCCCACATATCAGTAATTTCAGGTTTATTTAGTAACCAGGGTAGCAGTTGGCTCCAACCATGGGTTAGCATTGGTGTCTTCTCCACACCAGTTGCCACTGTGTCACATTCTGCACAGTTCCTAAATAAACCCAGACTTAATGAAAAAAGAAAAAGAAAAAAATCCGTACCAGGATGAACAATGATGAGGTACACTGATAATTATGGAACTGTAAAGAACCCGCACGCTTGATGCACTACGAGGAGATGTCACAAGAAGGTAATCAGTGGCTCCCCAGCTTCAACACAAAGACTGGGTATGGACTGCAGACTGATCTGTTACTGTTTGGTGATGTCCCCAGATGTGTTAATCCATCAAGTTTCAGATGTGAATCGAGGACAGCAATATTTCTTCTGATAATTTGGTTGATAATCATACAGCCATCTCCATGGTGAGTCAGAGACTGAATCAAAACCACTTGACACATTAATATCTGTGGTTTAAATGTGAGCATGCCAGAAATAAGGAAGTTGGCACAAGAGTGTCAGTGACAGATAGGATTTTATCTGTCTAAGAATACTATCTAACAAGTGCCGAGTAGGCAAATCCACAGCACTTATGAACTATGTGGTTAATTATTGGAATTGATGGCATGCATTTGAATGCCAGAGCATGGACTCAGAACAATAATTCTTCTGAGAGAGCACAGACATGAATTACTGATTTCCATGAATTGTTGAGCTGGAAACCCTCATCTCAGTTGAGCAAGTTGTCTGTTAATTGTATTTCCACACTAGATCAGAATAGGATGAGGCATTAGCCAGTATCTTGGCTTTCCAATAGTCTATGAAATTACCAGAGGAAACTTAAGGTTCAAACACTACAAATTTATTGGTCCACAGAAGGTGGGTGAGTGTCTGGTGTTCAATGCACCATTCTTGTACAGTACGCATTATTTCTCCTATGTAACTTTTATCATACTGACAAGAAATTTCATAAACATCTGTCTTCTGTAAAAGGACATCCCAAAAGAGCTGGCATCCTGGCCGGTGGGTGGAGGATCATACCTACTTTATGCTGCTTCAGTATTCTGGCAATTTTTAAACAATCTTTTTCCACATATGGTAGAAAGTCTGTAAAATTTCTCTCTCTTCCCTCGCATTCTTTCTTTGGTTGGCATGGTGTTTTCATCAGCACAGCTCTCTTAATCTGACGTTTTGTAAATACACTTTTACTGAGTATCTCTTCGAAGTGTACCAACTCTTCCTGCAAGGTGACCACAAAGAAATGATTCAAAAATTTTCTGATATTCCCAGGTTTTCCATTAAAGTTTGTAATACTTCCCCTGATTCTGAAATTTTATTTGTATTATGAAGACAAAGTTTCAATTGTTTTGTAACTGTCAATAATAAAATCTGATATAAAACTCACAAAAATTAAGAAGACATGTTCCACTACATTTGTTTAACCCTTTCACGGGCCGGGGGGGATATACTTCCAACTAAATGTATTTCTTTACAGCAGTTGAGGGATTATGTTTTACCACCACTGTACACTCCTGGAATCTAGTGGCAGTCTGCTGCACCAGCTGTAGTTTCTCTTTGTTGTGAAATTTAGCCTTCAGAACTGTGGGAAGTATCTATCCCACCAAACAGCGGTGTTTTAATGATTATACGGATGTATGGTCACCGCCAAAGTAGTTTCTGGAAGTGGCTTGGGAAGTACATTTACAACAAAATTAATCTGTCATTTGTGGTCCTTGGGAAGCACACTTACCAAAAACTTATGGGATATCCCAAATCTTTTGGCAATACATCTCTGAAAAATTTATGATTACATTTGGTCCATCAACTGTGATTTGTAAAATTTCATGAAGGTATATAAGAAGTAGAAGCATTTTCGTGAATGACGGAGGGAGGTCAAAAACTCTTGTATGACACAGAAAAGTAAATGTTACGTATTGTGTACAAACTTCATTTTTTTTCATGGCTCCACAATCTGACATTTATATCCATTTGAGTTTATTGACAAACTTTACTGAGTGACTTATCAAATCCTATAACAAAATGATTACAAGAAGTTATAGAATCCCTTAGTCTACCTTTATTATAAAGCGTAATCTCATAAAGAATTGAGTATGCAATTTTACTTTGCTGCAGTACAATTCTTCTGGCTGGTTCGCTATTGTTGAACATCTTTTTAAGAAAGTGTGTGTTACTTCCAAAACTTCAAACCTGTCAATCAACCAATAGCTTTGAAAGTGTGCTGACATGCTAAATGCAACAGCCAGAAATTTAAAACAAAATAAAATATTTAATGATTTGTCATTTTTACTACTACAATATTTACCCGACAATATAAACGACACACTCCTTTCAGGTGCTGCGAGTTGTGCTGTTGTCTGTACTTGCTGCCTAGATTCCAACTAGACTGAACTATTGTTACTTTCATGCCACTAGTTACAGCAGAGTTTGACTTGCTGGTCTTTTGTTTTTCAGAGTCCACACTGAAATTCGATGAAACTTAAATCATCACATCTTTCGCCAGCTCGGGTGGACGTGATGGCTGGCGAGATCTTAATGAATTGAGTGCTGCATCCCAAGCCTTATTTGAGTTGACCCTCTGTTCTGATTTGTGAGGTTTTCACACATCATCACTTTGAAAGAATCCTTAATTATGTCATCCAGGAAATTCGGCATTTCCACCACAGTAATAGTCTCTTCTTATTTAATTTCATGATTATATTCAATGTACTGCTCGGCAACATCTGCTTTACTTTGTTGTTTAGTCGTGTGTGTCACTGATATTCCTCGCATCTCTCCTTGACTGCTCTAATAGAAATATGTGGAGACTCTATTGTGGTGCAACTGCCACATTTCTGGGACAGTGTAATTAAGGAATCTATCGAAATAAAGATGTATGAAAAACCTAATAAATCAGGACTCAGGTTTCATTTTAAACAAGGCTTAGGGTCTGGCACTCAATTTATTAAGATCTCACCAGCAGTACCACCCACCAGAGCAGGGAAACACTGACAGAGCATGTGTTTTGAGAAATATCAGTGCAGGCTCTGATAAACAAAAGAGTATCAAAGGGCACAGTGGCCAATATGAGTCAAACTCTACTGTAAATAGCACGAGACCATGAATGGTTTTCAGTCTAGTCGGAGTCCAGGCAACAAGTACACATAAAAGCACAACATGTAGCACCTGAATAAGCTGACTGGATTGGTTGTTGAAATATTGTGCATAAAATGGGAACAACTTGGTTGAACTCCTGGAAACACACCATTAATCTGACTGGTTCTGCTGGTATTTCATATTGGTGGCTTCCTTTCTATGATTGCTCCATGTGGTAACTGGATTCATAGTGATATGTGGTGGTGGTGGTGGTGGTGGTGGTGGTGGTGATGATGGTGATAAGGTTGTGGATACACAACAGCAAGGTCTTTAGTACCCACACAAAAATGTAATGAGACAGGTGGGGAGGAAGACTGTAAAATTACTAAAATGAGAACTGTGAATAAAAACGTAAAGAAAGTCCTAACCACTTACACACAACACAAAAACAAAAACAAAAACACACACACACACACACACACACACACACACACACACACACACACACACACACACACAAAATCAGGCTGTCTGATCTAACGCTTGGTAAAAATGGAAAAAGCTAAGAAAAAAATAAAAGAAGACAGCAGATACTTGTGGCTGGCTGATTGCCAGAATAAAAGAGGCCAAGCCAGCAAATCTGTAACACACTAAAATCTCCAGCGTAAAAGCTTAGGCCAGTGTCCAGACATATCAAAAAATTTTAAAAGCACACTCACCTCGTCATTAGATAAAATAGAAGACAGATCCCCAGGTCCTTGTGCCGGAGTAAAAAGCCACATGTTAGGGGATAGTGCTCAACGATGAGCACAACTTGCCGGAGCAGCCGGCATGAGATCGCCACAGCTTATTGTCTGTCACTGCGTGCCACTCCTCCTCAGAACAATATGGAGCTGCAACCCACCAGTGAAATGACAGCCGGTGGCAGAATGGTGAATTCTGATACATTATGTTCCCTGCAGACCTCCTTGGCATCTTTGTGAGCCTGTTCATTTCCCCGAATTCCCACATGCCCTGGTACACAGCAGAATGACACCTTCTTCCCCCACTGCTGTATGAGCTGGGCCAATTTCTCTGCTGGGTACATGTGCTGCAATGATTTTAGAGCACTAAATGAATCAGAGTAGATGAGAAACTGTTTTCCCTGAAGACATTTCAACTGTTCCAATGCCATCAGGATCAAATGAAGCTCTGTAGAAAAGACAGTGTAGGTGTGGGGAAGGTGAATCCCGAATACATGTTCAGGGAATACAACTGAATAACCAAGGGAGTCCCCTCATTGTAAGTCCTCTGTGTACCTTACTGTACAACCATGACGCCTATCTAAAATTATAAACAGAGATTAAAATGTAAAAGTGGGAGTGCACTCTTTCTGAAAATTCATTAAGTCTACAATAATTCCAGGCCAAGGCGGAAATCTGCTCCAACCTTGGTGTAAAACATTAAAACCAGCCACACCCGTCACTGAAGGGCAATCTTTCATGTGAATCCCATAGCACCTAGCTGCTAAGTGTCAAGTAGGGAACAGCATTTCTTGGTGGCCAAGCAGTAGTATGGTATGCAGGTGTGTATGTAGTAGACAGCATTTTACAGGCTTCTGGCACCATGAGGAGTCATCGCCAGATGTGAAGAGATGGCTCACCAGTCAACACAGAGGCTCAGCATGGAGCTGGTCTGAAAGGCCTCAGTAGCCAGCCTAAATCCTTCATGATTCACCATGACCAACATCTTTAAACAAGATGGTCCTGCAGACCCATACACCATGCACCCATAATCAAGGGCTCTGTACAACTGGAGGAGGCAAATTCTGGCTGATTCCCATGAATTGTGGCTAAGACATTTTAAAATGCTTAGTGCATTCAGGGGGTGTCTTTTCAGGTCCCTAAGGTGTGGCAACCACGTAAGTTTCAAGCCAAATTTGACGCCCAGAAACCTCACCGTGTCTTTAAAATTAAGGACAGTGTCCCTCATCAACAACTGAAGAAAGCGTAAAACCAAACTAGAACAGTTAAAAAGGATGCACACAAACTTTTCAGTTGAGAATTTAACACCTTTCTTCTCGGCCCATTCATCCAGCCGTCGAAGAGTCAGTTGCAACTGACAAGCTATTGTTGCAAGGCTTGAAAAGGAACAAAAGACAAGAGAAGTCGAGAACAAAAAACAGAACACTGCAAAGGATATTTAAAAACAGATGTGATACTATCAATAGTTACTGCTAAGACAGTCACCCCTCAAACATTACCTTGAGGGACACTGTTCTCCTGCTCAAAGCGGTCACAGAGGATGACACTAGCTCATGTCTCAAATAGTGTGATGAGAGGAAGGACCACATAAATATAAGGAGACATCCTCAGAAACCACATTCATGAAGCAGCCCACAAATAATAGGCTGCCAAGTAGTACCACGGGCCTTCTTGATGTCAAAAAATACACCCAGAAGGTGGATGAGGCACTCAATGGTTCCATCACACACACTTCTTAGTTTGTAGTGCCCACAGAAGTGTCATTATATCCGTCAGATAAAACTAGTGTTGAGTGGTCTGACAGCTTTCATGTTTTCTGCTTTTTATTCTGTGCTTAATTTTTGGGGATAAAGGTGGGGGTGTAACTGTTGAACAAATCCTAGAGGACTTGTCTTTGTCTGTTGTTCACATAAGTGCGGTTTGATGTTCACTATTCGTAAGTAGTGGCTTCATTAGCTTCTTGGAGCAGGTAATTTGTTTCATACATACTGCACTTCTAAAAGCGCACTTGCAGGTACACTTTTCCTTTTTTCAATATTTGTATAGTCTGTGTCAGCAAAGTAACTTTTTGTGGCAACTTTTTCACTTTGTTTGCACGTAATATTGGACACAATGTACTGAACTCACTTGGTCATTTCCTGAATCTTTTTCTCCTACAAGGAAACAAGAAAATCCCAGTTTCAGATAGCACAGTTCCCATAACACTTGAGGGGGGAGCTGAACATGCAGCAGCAAGCTCATGCACAGCTTTTTCACAATTTCAACAAGTTGTCTGACCAGCATAGTGCATCAGAAATGCTGACATTTTAAGCACCTTACTGGCTTTGATATGTATGGCCAGACTCTTAAATAAACAAACCCTGTTTTGATATATTCAAGAACAGACAGACATATTAAAAATAAAAATAAATGCAGTTGGCTTTGCAATAAGTCATTGATATGGTGGGGAGGTGGTGTGAAACACATCAAATTACTTTAAAACATGCCTTTGAAAGCAACCTTCCCTATAACAATAGACACATATGGGTCCTGAATCAATCTTGGTTCCACTGTTGTGGCACAGCCACCTGACTGATGAGTTTTGCCTTTGTCTGCTCCCCCCCCCCTTTTTTTTTCTAGCCAAGATTGTAACAATGTGGCAGCAGAGGGGGCTGGTTGATTTGCTTCAGTGGACTTCACATTTCATTACTTTTGTGAACAGGCCCTCATCAGACTAGACAGAGAACTTTAACATAGGATAGTCTGATGGCTTTTGATTCACAGTTTATCTGTTTGGTGTTTTTCTTCCTATGTCAGTGCTGGCAGTAAGACATTTCAGTACACTGCTTTTTGGATATTTTGCTGCTCTCTGTTATATGAGATGGTATTTTATTTATTTAACCAATCAATGGGCCAAAATATAACACACAGCATACATAACATGCTTTAAGAGGATAAGATAGGAGGAGTACAGAGATAGGACAGGTGGTATAGTTTATCAGAAACTATTAGGTTTCAAACATTAATGTCTTTATGGAGCAGAGAGTTTAATTTCAAACAGAAAGAGGGATATTGAAGAAATTCAAAAGAAAAGCAGAAAGATTATTAGGAAAATATTATGCCCAAAAATTACTGATGGAGAAACATATAGGTTGAGAAGTAGTAAGGAAATAGAATAATACACAGACATACATGGTGACATGAGAAAATGAAGACTTAAATTTTATGGGCACATTAAAAGAATGGCCCCCACTAGGTTGATAAAACAAATAGAAGAATTCTACAAAAACAGAAGTAAGGCCAAAACTGAGCCAATTAAATGGATCAGTGTGATTAAGGGGGATCTTAAAGTAGCCAGTATAACTAGGGCAGATGTTACAGATAGAAAAACTTTCAGGCAAAAGATATTCGCTTGAAAAGTTGGTCAGAGGGAAATTAGAAAATGATGAAAGAAGGAGACTTCATTGTGTAAGGATGAAAGAAATTTGGACACAAAGGAAGGCCAACCATCAAAAGTGACATTGATGGATTGTGCCTCGCATGGTCCTATTGGGCCATTCATGAATAATAGTAATAATAATAATAATAATAATAATAATAATGTTTCTTACATCAGTCATCTCTTCATCAGATAATTCTTATGTCAGTTCACAAAATATTGAGGCCAACTTAAGAGAATTGTCCTTTTCAACAATAATTGAGTATTTCCCTAACTTTTTTTCACTAAATAATCTTTTCAATATGAGTGACTGCTGACTTCTCCATAAGCAACTCCACATTCCAAATTCATGTCAAAAACTTTAGGCTTATAGTTACACATGCTATAACTTTTTTAAATAGAAGGGTGACACCACATCAAATGCCACTTTTTCTCTTTTAATTACAGTATGTATACACCCCTTTACAATTGATCCTTAACATCAGGAAGGAGGAATGTCAAACTCTTAGGTGCCTGGGAATAGTTTCAACAGCCCATCCAACACACTGCAGGATTTTTGGTAGAGAGAGAGACACTTAGTTTCACCTTCCCTGGACAAGCTTAACAACTGATTTGTAACACAGGTCCCAGAGGTTACCTACAGAAGAGTTTTGCTGTCCATGCTATTGGCACACAGCATGTCTTGAAGGGGGGAGGGGGTCCACCATCTATGCTGTCTAGGTAACTAAGCCAAGATCACCATTTTCTGTAATGCACAATGTTTGATCATCACACTGTATGATCTGTAAGGTGGTCGCCGAAGCACACTGGAGTTTATGGTTATAGGACTACTGCCTGAGCTCTCCAGCCTCTAGATCAGAAACCTCCACAGGACCATCAAACAGCACTCTGCCAAGAAAAGCCTACTTGCAATATGACTTGTGGGTTACTGAACGCTACAGATATGGCAAGTATTATCTTCATTAGAGACTCAGCACAGGTCCAACTAGACAAGGATGGTAGTGCAAACTGACCATGCGATCTTAATGAGACCATCATGGTGTTTACCTGAAGTGATTTAGAAAAATCGTGAAAATTCAAAATCATTGTGAACGGAAGGAAATTTCAGCCATGTTCATTCAGAATATGAGCCCACGGCCTCAACCACAGCTACACCTGGCTTGATAACAGGTGGAGAATTGTAACAAAATCATTGTACATGGTTTACTGCATGACCTTTCTAAAGTATAAGGTTACAAATCAGAAACACACTTTCAGACAAACTTACAAATGGAATGTAAGCGAACTTTCACTATGATACACATAATCTGGCACCTGCTTATCAAACATACAACCAAAATGTTGGCAAATCCCAAATTGATAACATGCAGCAATCAGAATACTTTCTGAAGCGTATAACTGGACACTTACTTATCTATAACTATCAATGAAACAACAATGTATTAACAGCATTTAAATATAAACTCACATAATTAAGATAGCGGATGACCATCACCACTCTTTATGCTTCACAACTGGAATGAAACACAGTGGTGGTATAAACGGTCTCCATAATCATGAAGACCACCAAATTAAATCTGAAATGTGAAAGACGTGTGGAATTTAACACTTCTGCACTGAGGGAAATACTGCCACAATTCCAATAAAAAATTTACAAATTACGATTACCCAAATATTTATGCTCTCTCTCTCTCTCTCTCTCTCTCTCTCTCTCTCTCTCTCTCTCTACAGGGCCATTCCATATCAAATCACAAACTGAAAAACACTTATATCACATTTCTCCAATCTGCTGAGAACCTAGTTTTGGTCTTAAAATATTCCTAGGGTTATAAGCATTCTAATAAAATCAAAATATTAATGGGTTTTCTGTGAATGGATACACAAATAAATCAGAAACCAAATAACTTTTTACTGTGATGAAAAAACAAGTCATTCTAAGTAAGTTCAGTCATATCTGACACCCACTGCCTCAGATGCAGAGGTCTCAAATTAGCATATTTAAATATCAATTATTCTAGACAGACAAATTAATCTTAAGTGTGAAAAATTTATTTCATTTTATTAACTAACTGATTTTTGAATGAATGTAATGTGTCACATTTATCCGTGCAGCTAACCACCAGCTCACAGCGATAAAGCATTCTGTGTGATTGCAGTAGCATGATTGAAACTTGTAAATAAATGAAAACATTGCAACATCACTGTCATCAGTTGATGAACATAACTGGCAAGCAACAATCAGTCCATTTGACCTCAGTTGCTCCTTGGCTTTCTGTGAGACAAGTCATATTTGTTTGTGGTGCAGCCATTTATCATTCCGTTTATAACATAGTGCATTTTTAATCAAAGTAGTGCTCATCAGAGGGTAGAATGTCAGATCTCTTAATCGGGCAGTTAGGTTAGAAAATTTAAAAAGGGAAATGGACAGGTTAAAATTAGATATAGTGGGAATTAGTGAAGTTCGGTGGTAGGATGAACAAGACTTCTGGTCAGGTGACTACAGGGTTATAAATACAAAATCAAATAGGAGTAACGCAGCAGTTGGTTCAATATGAATAAAAAAATAGGAACACGGATAAGTTACTATGAACAGCATAGTGAATGCATTATTTTAGCCAAGATAGACACAAAGCCCACACCTACCACAGTAGTACAAGTTTATATGCCAACTAGCTCTGCAGATGATGAAGAGATTGAAGAAATGTATGATGTGATAAAAGAAATTATTCAGATAGTTAAGGGAGGTGAAAATTTAATAGTCATGGGGAACTGGAATTCAACAGTAGGAAAAGGAAGACAAGGAAAAGTAGTAGGTCAATATGGACTGAGGGTAAGGAATGAAAGAGGAAGCCGGCTGGTACAATTCTGCACAAAGCATAACCTAGTCACAGCTAACACTTGGTTTAAGAATCATTAAAGAAGGTTGTATATGTGGAAGAGGCCTGGAGACACTGGAAGGTTTCAGACAGATTATATAATGGTAAGACAGAGATTTAGGAACCAGATTTTAAATTGTAAAACATTTCCAGGGGCAGATGTGGACTCTGACCACAATTTACTGGTAATGAACTGCAGATTAAAACTGAAGAAACTGCAAAAAGGTGGGAATTTATGGAGATGGGGCCTGGATAAACTGAAAGAACCAGAGGCTGTACAGAGTTTCATAGAGAGCATTGGGGAGCGATTGACAGGAACAGGAAAAAGAAATGCAGTAGGAGAAGAATGGGTAGCTTTGACAGATGAAATAGTGAAGGCAGCAGAGGATCAAGTAGGTAAAAAGGTGAGGGCTAGTAGAAATCCTTAGTTAACAAGAGATATTGAATTTAATTGATGAATGGAGAAAATATAAAAATGCAGTAAATGAAGCAGGTGAAAAGGAATACAAACGTCTCAAAAATGAGATCGACAGGAAGTGCAAAATGGCTAAGCAGGCATGGCTAGAGGACAAATGCAAGGGTGTGGAGGCATATATCATTAGGGATAAGATAGATACTGCCTCCAGGAAAATTAAAGACATCCTTGGAGAAAAGAGAACAACTTGCATGAATATCAAGAGCTCAGATGGAAAACCAGTCCTATGCAAAGAAGGAAAAGCAGAAAAGTGGAAGGAGTATATAGAGGGTCTGCACAAGCGATGTACTTGATGGCAATATTATGGAAACTGAAGAAGACATAGATGAAGATGCAAGTCAAAATAAGGTGCCGGGAGTAGACACCAGAACTCCTCACAGCCTCAGGAGAGCCAGCCGTGACAAAACTCTACCATCTGGTGAGCAAGATGTATGAGACAGGTGAAATACCCTCAGACTTCAAGAAGAATATAATAATTCCAATCCCAAAGAAAGCAGGTTTTGACAGGTGTGAAAGTTACTGAACTATCAGTTTAATATGTCACGGCTGAAAAATACTAACCCAAATTCAGTACCGACAAATGGAAAAACTGGTAGGAGCCAACCTCGGGGAAGATCAGTTTGGATTCCGTAGAAATGTTGGAACACGTGAGGCAATACTGACCCTACGACTTATCTCAGAAGATGGATTAAGGAAAGGCAAACCTACGTTTCTAGCATTTGTAGACTTAGAGAAAGCTTTTGACAATGTTGACTGGGATACTCTCCTTCAAATTCTGAAGGTGGTAGGGGTAAAATACAGGGAGTGAAAGGCTATTTACAATTTGTACAGAAACCAGATGGCAGTTATAAGAGTCGAGGGACATCAAAGGGGAGCTTTGGTTGAGAAGGGTGTGAGACAGGGTTGTATCCTATCCCCGATCCGGTGTTATTCAATCTGTATCTTGATCAACCAGTAAAGAAAACAAAAGAAAAATTTGGAGTAGGAATTAAAATCCACGGAGAAGAAATAAAAACTTTGAGGTTTGCCAATGACATTGTAATTCTGTCAGAGACAGCAAAGGACCTGAAAGAGCAGCTGAACGGAATGGACAGTGTCTTGAAAGGAAGATATAAGATGAACACCAACCAGAGTAAAACGAGGGTAATGGAATGTAGTCAAATTAAATCAGGTGATGCTGTGAGAATTACATTAGGAAATGAGACATTTATAGTAGACATGTTTTGCTATTTGGGGAGCTAAATAAATAACTGATGATGATTGAAGTAGAGAGGATATAAAATGTAGACTGGCTATGGCAAGGAAAGTGTTTCTGAAGAAAAGAAATTTGCTAACATTGAGTGTAGATTTAAGTGTCAGGAAGTCATTTCTGAAAGTATTTGTATGGAGTGTAGCCATGTATGGAAGTGAAACATGGATGATAAATAGTTTAGACAAGAAGATAATAGAAGGTTTCGAAATGTGGAGCTACAGAAGAATGCTGAAGACTAGATGGGTAGGTCATGTGACTAATGATGAGGTACTGAACAAAATTGGGGAGAAGAGGAATTTATGGTGCAGCTTGACTAGAAGAAGGGATTGATAGGTAGGACACGTTCTGAGGCATCACGCGATCACCAATTTAGTACTGGAGGGAAGCATGCAGGGTAAAAATCGTAGAGGGAGACCAAGAGATGAAAACAGTAAGCAGATTCAGAAGGATGTGGGTTGCAGTAGTTACTCAGAGATGAAGAAGCTTGCACAGGTTAGAACAGCATGGAGAGTTGGAAAGAACCAGTCTCTGGACTGAAGATACAAGAACACAGTGTTCATTTACTTACAATGGAAAATATGAATTCATGTAATGTCAGACAATTACCTACAATGCCACGTCATTTGATGACCTACACCTCAGCAAAAATGCTTCAAAAATTTTTAGAACTAAGTGAAGACGAACAAGATTTGGTCATGTTATGGTCCAATACAAATTTCCCAGATGACCAAGAAAGAACTATAAGTGGACATCACAGATATTATTACTTAAATGGTTTTCCAAAGCCATCAAAGAACATGTTGCGATTCTTTCAAAATACATGGGCAGAAAGTTAAAACATCTTTGAGGTCTGTAAGTTTGGCTTTGTCTAAATCATTAAGTGAGAGGAGAATTTATGTCAAACAAAGAAAAAGCTTTGTACAACATGTCGTAAGATTTGTGAACAAAAAACTGAAATCAGCGATGGAAATGAAAGTGCTGCCAGTGACCTGGAGGTGACAGTTCATGAGTCAGTGCTAAAAAGTGAAAATAATAAGGACAAATATACAAATTAAGTTGATTTGGGGTGCTCTCCCTTAAAACTCTAAATCACAGCAATGTCTCGTATGGCAAACAGATGCCAGAAAAAGGGAAGCGTGCTTTGGAAGAAAATCTGTACCAGACACTGGATTGCAGCATTGAAATTTCTGACTGTAGGGTGGATAAAATGGATGATGAAATTGTTAAGAAAGATTTTGATGCCATGATATTGTTAATGAAAGAAAAAGTAGCTGGTGTAAGAAAATCTGAAATAATTCAAGTTTTAACTATAGCTCCTGCCTCTTGGTCAAAAGAAAAAATATCAAAATTCAATGTTAGTGTGTATGCAGCTCGACAGGCATGGACACTGAAAATAGAGATGGGTATTTTATCAATTCCTAAGCCAAAATGAGGTAACATGATGATTGATAAAGCTGTGAAGTTTCTCACTGATTACCGAAATGATTAATACACATAAATGTTACCAGGAGCAAAGGACAAAGGACAACGTTAGCATTCAGGAGAATCTGCCTGTGCAAAAAAGGTCCATTGCAACCTTAAGGAATGATATTATTGTTTTAAATGGGTAAACCCAAACATTAACACTGGTTTTCTAAATTTTGTTCACAAAGACAAAGTGGTGTATTTTAGCAGGCACTCATTCAGCATGTGTCTGCAATATCCACCAAAGTGTAAAACTGCTTTTGGATGCAGAACAAATTCAATAAAGATATAAACAATTTTTACAATTTCTTGCATGTGACTCGGAAAACTACGACTGCAAGCTTAATCACTGCGATAGTTGTCCCAGTGATGACAAATATTTAGAATTTTTGAAAGAAATATTATCTTTCAAAGATGCTGATGATGAAATTGAGTACAGCCAGTCGATTAACACAGACCATTGGACTGAACTAGTAAAGCAATCTGCAACTGTTGAGGAATACACTGATTTGTTGTGATTTGTTGGTAACAAAATTACAGGCACTTAAACCACACTCATTTATATGTAACTGTCAGGCAAGTCCCTGAAAAATTTGAAAGAAAATCTAACCCCTGAAAAAGCAATTCTGTTAATGGTCTTTGTTGAAAACTACAGTTTTGCAATTCAGAACAAAATATAAGTTAGCACTGGACAAGAAGCAGCTGTTCAATCCATCCTGTTTGTGTTTATGTGATAAATAAGGAAAATAAATTGATAATACCAAACCATTGCTTTGTAAGTGATGATATGGATCATGATGTAGTATATGTAAATGCTGTTCCAAAAGAAATGGTTAAGTGGTTGGCTGTACACTACCCACAAGTCAAGAAACTGCATTATTTCACTGATTGATGTGCTGCTCAATATAAATACACAAAAAACTTTAAAAACTTGTGTCAATACAAAAATGGTTTTTCCATTGCCACTGAACATTCCTTTTTTGCTGCTAGCCATGGTAAATCTGTGTGATAGGCTGGGACGAAATGTAAAACGTGTATTGAGAAAAGTTAGTCTTCAACTAGAAGCTGATGTGCAAATAACAACTGGATCAGGTGTTTACAGTTTCTGCAAGGCTAACACTGACAATTTTCTTTTTTCTCATTTCTTAGAGAAAATCAATGTAGATTTCCTGTGGAAGAAACTTGAGAAGAGATTTTTGACAACCTGCAAAATTAATGCTACCAGGAATTTTCACAATTACAAACAATTTCCCTGTTGTCCATTACAAATAAGAAAAGTAACTTGTTCTGAAAGGTCTTCCTCGATTTTCTCATTCAATGAAAATGCCCCGCAATGGACACGTACCCGTCCTCAACAAAACTCTTTTGTGGCAACTGTATATGATGACAGGTGGTACTTTGCCTTCATCAAGAATGTATGTGATGGAGGAGGAGATGCTGAACCACTTTTTCTCCATTCATCTGGACCATCAGTGTCATTCATTTGGCCTGAGTAGGAAGACCATTATTTTGTGCCTTTGGAAAACATTTTATGTACCTTGAGTGTAGCTGACACTTAGAAGGAATGGATTACTTTCATGAAAATGATATGAAGTTAACAGAATCTAATTTCTCACAATGGATTCAAAACAAAGACACTATTGAAACTATCAATTGAGAACTCCAAGGATCTTCACTGCTGAACATGTATGTTTTAAATCTAAACATTTGTCTGTGTAGAATAATTGTCATTTAAATATGCTCATTTGATACCCCTAAATAAAGTTAACATTAGTACTGAAAAATATTTCAACTAAAACTACAACTTTTGGATCTGTGCTTTTATTATTTTAACAAAATGTGAGATGTACTAAACATGATGTGCTTTAAAAGACTGCTGAACAATGTTACAAATATTTTAAGACATAAATTAAAATCCTATGTATGTCACAACCCATGCCTTTTTTGTGTTTTTAATCACATCATATTTGAGCTTCAATAAAAAAAACTGGCCTGATAACAGCTCCACCTAAAAGTATTATGAATATTTAAGAAATCATTGTTTGGGCCATAACAATCTGATTTTCAATGTCACCATAAATCAAGGCCGAGTTACTAAATATTTTTTTCCCCACAAAGTTACATTCTTTTACTGATATCTGGAAAAATATGATAGTGATTTTTTGAAAATTAACAAAGTTCTGGGTTTTTTTCCTAAAGTAATGCAATCCAAATAAAAAGCTTCAGACACAGAGTAAGCTTTTCGAATGTTTAACCACATTTTCCTTAAAAAAGTATATGAAATATAAGGAAAAAATTTTACACTGGTTAATACCTGAAAAAAAAATCTAAGGCAGTCGCTGTCAGGCCTGGATGAAGTTAGTAGGAATGGCCCATTTTTCATTATAGTTAAGAGGTTTTTGATTTCAAATGTGTGTGTCCATTCACAACAATATCATTAATATTTTTATATTATTAGAAAGCCTACAACCTTGGGAATCATTTAAAATCAAAACTAGATTCCCAGTAGATTGGAGAAATGTGATATAAGTGTTTTTCAACACGCCTATAATTTTTTCTAGAAAGTTTAAAGTGACCTACATTAATATTTTTTGTAGTTTTCTTTATAACTTTACTGCTTAAATAAATGCATTCTTGTTAATCATATGCCTCTCTCAACTTCTGAAAAAAAAATCCAAATCAAAAGCTTCATATATACCTGGGTTATGAGTATTTCTGTAGATAAGTATCACTTTGCATGGATATGCCTGCAGATCCCAATATCAGGACATCACTACATTGAAAATTCAATAAAGAATAAAGTTTTAGGCCAAAAAGAATTTCCAGAACTTCTCATGTTACAAGTATAAGCAAATATACAAAGTTTCATAAAAATCAGAGATGTCGGGTGCGTGACCTGAGAGATCGGATGTGGAATTACCCTACATCCATATTTGAAATTGAGCACTATCTCAAATTGGGCTGCAATGGTCTAGTGGTTGAAGAACTTGACCCCAGCCTTGGGGAACCCGGGTTCAAACATGGGTATGCGCAGCGATTTCTGCTCTTCTTTTCCCTCCAGAATGGCCCCAGGACCACTCTGTCTACTGTCAAATTGAGTATTGGGGATCTTTCCAGAGGGTAAAATGCAGTTCAGACAAGAGACTAGCCACCCATCCCCTCCTAATGCTGTGGTGGATAGAACAATGATGGAGGCTGGGTTGTAGCAGCTTTGATGAACGAATAATCTCAGCCTTTCCAATAATGATTTGGGGAAATCATAAAAAATACACACTAAGATGACACAATGTGAATTTTTGTACTGGTTTCTCCTGAGTATTATCTACTGGACCAACTCACTCAGTTTATTTTCTAATTTTTGTGCTTCTTTTAACATTACATACTTCTGACACCAATTCTTTTACACATTTCCAAAAGCTCAGTAATAGTGCACAAATGCAATGCAGTATTACTCATTTCATAGACTTCAATGATGTACTATGACAGCTCAAGCTCTCTTTAATTTAGGATGATACATTTTCTTCCATGTCTCACTTCTTGTTTTGATTATACACAAGTTTTTAAACTATGAGCTTATCATTTTTCACTTTTAAAAGAGAGCTAAATGACAGTATTCTTTCCCTATGTTCTTTCTGTAGTTGGAGTGCTGGAACTCGTCTGATTCACCTTAACTGCAGGGGCCTTCTCAAGAATTTCATAAACCAATTTATGGTGGTGATGTAGCAGTTAGATTATTTTGTTTCAGGTATAGTTCTGTAAAAATAATTTGGATGAAAGGAATGGAAAGTAAACAGGATGGGAAAGAGGTAGGGAGAAAATAATCAATTCCAGCTGCAGAGGACATTGCAGCACTGTAATGGTGAGAGTTGAAAATTTGTGCAAAAGTGGGACTCGAAATCGGATGCTCTGCAACAACCACTGCCTATTAACCCCTACCCGCAGATTTCTGATTACTGTAGTATTGGTTATGCATCCACACTTAAACTTTTTCATCAAACAGCTGTTGCACCCACAGAATTCTAGATATGAGTGGTATCTGTTGTATCGGACATATCCAACAGATGAGCCACCACTGACATTGATAAGTATAGTTCCCTTTCCGACAGAATGGCTACTTACTATATCAGAATATCACAAACGTATGGTGAAGCTTAGTTTGTCACATTGAACTATTCACCTTACCATCTTTTAGCAAAGAGTTATGTATGATCTATGTGGAACACAGAATTCCAGTACTTATCATTACAGGAAAAACACCAGCATCAGTGCTATTAATCAATTTTAAACAGATAAATATAGCAAAAGGGGCTACTTGTATCAAAGACAAATTCAAGTTGTTATTTATTAAATATAAGAAAGTACATTGTTTGTAATACTGCATCAAAACTCTTGGCCTGATTTATGTGTCAATCTTATTTCTCTGTCAACTCTGTCCCCATTCACTTGGATCTCAGTTGCATGGCACAAGTGGGCCAAATGAAATATTTGTTTCCAAAATCCAAACTGTGAGAATTTTAGTCAAACTATAGAATGAATTAACTCCTTTATTTTCATTTCTTTGTCCCTATTTCCCCCTACTTTTTTTGTGGTTTCTGTACTGTACTTCTAGGAAACTTCACTTTTTCTGTAACTGCACTTTATAAGCCTTCGTTACAAGGTAGGTTATATTTCTACTCCATTTACTGTTATTCTGGTACTGTCATTCTACAAGTAGTGAACTAGCTATTACACCACCAGAGTGAATAAAATGGATGCAAATATAAAGCATTACAAAGAGTAGTAAGCCATAAAGCATCACAAAGGATGGTTCCAAACTGGTAAGGTTTACCGATTACAAACATACTAGTTAGTTAGTTAGTTTCATGTTCTACAGATAATCATTTGAATGATTATTTTATCAAAATGAAGTGGGTCAAGTCAGTTTACAGGATATCAAAACGTATAATAAAGGTCATTTTTCTCTCTACTGTTGTAGTTCTTAAATTGTGATGGATTGTTTATGACAAACTTCATTAGTGAAAATATGTAGAAGTGATAGCGCAGTTAAAATGCCTATCTCCTTGAAGAGGTACATACACGATATTTGGGCGTGACCACCACACATTACTCTTACTGCTTGCTTTTGTGCAATCAATACTTTCTTTGTAAGTGACGAGTTGCCCCAGAAAATTTTCCCATGTAACACTGAGTGGAAATTAGCAAAATATGTCAGGAGGCTGATATATCTGTTTCCAAGATCAGCAATTAGCTGAAGAGCAAAAGTAGTTGAACTTAATTGTTTGAGAAGCTTAGTAATATGCTTGGTCCAGTTCAAGTTTTCATCAATGCGTACACCCAAAAATTTGGGGCATTCTACCCTACTTACTGGTTCCTGTTCATGTGCTACATCAGTTGTTGGTATGACTATTTTTTATACAAAACTGAGTGTAGTGTTGTTTTTTTTATTTATTTAAGGGAGATAGGGAGAGTCCATTTTTAGAGAATCACTTAATAATTCATTGGAAAATATCATTTTCTAATTCTTCTGTTGCTTTCTCTCAAGTGGGATTTACAACAACACTAGTATCACCTTCAAAAAGTACCAATTTTGCTTGTTGAATGTTAAGTGGAAAGTCATTCACATATACGAGGAATATGAGTGGACCCAAAACTGTACCCTGTGAGACTCGCTTTGTGAATTTTATCCCAGTCACTAAAATTTTCAAGGTTTCTGATACTGTCTGATTCAGCACAACCTTTCACTTTCTGTTTGTCAAGTACGATTCAGATCAGCTGTGTGAAAAGCCACTAATTCCATGAAACTTGAGTGTCATTCTCAGTCAAGCAATCTTTCTGGAAACCAAACTGTGGTATGCTAAGTAAGTTGTTTCTGTTTAAGTGTGCAACTACTATTGAGTACATTACTTTTCCAAATATTTTGTGAAAAGACATCCGCAAATAAATTGCACAATAATTGTTTAAGACTGTCTTGTCACCTTTCTTATGAAGTGGTTTAATAATTGCACATTGCAACCTGTCTGGAAAAATTCTCTAGGCCAAAGATCAACTGTCTATATCACTCATGACATTGCTTATTAAGTTGGAACAACTTTTCAGAATTGTGTCAAAAAATCCATCAATCCCCCACAAGTTTTTGTTTTTTAGAATTTTTAGAATTATATTAAGTTCGGTGAAGGATGTTGGTGCTACTTCTAGTTGCTTAAAGTTTTGTGGAATGACATTTTTAATACATTCTCTTGCTTCTTCAATTGAAACATTTAATCCTCTATTTACTGCTACATTTAGAAAGTGATTGTTAAAAGTACTTGCAGCTTGTGAATTATCAGTCAAAACACTGTCATTTAGTTTAATTGTTATAGAATCTCATAAACTGACTGGCAATCCTGTCTCCCAGTTGACAATGTCCTGTATAGTTTTAATCTTACTATCTGCAGTATTTGTTTCTGTCATGACATGCATACTTCTGGATATTTTAATGGCTTTCCTTAAAACACTACAGTATTTTTGTAGTATGCAAGTAATGTCAGATCTTGACTTACTCATATTGAGTACAAAAAGCTTTCATATGAAGCACTGTTGTTCTTAACCTACACATGTGATCATCCAATGATGTTGAAGGAAAGTTATAAAACTGGAATGCTTGCCTATATTGTTAACATAATTTTCCATTGATATGATACAAATTTGACCATTATTAGGATGTAGTTAACTGCACTACATTATTAATCTACTAGTTACAATAATAAAGGGGCAAAATTAGTGATGTTTTTTGTTGATAAAAATGTGGGGAGTTTTTACTGATCGATATCAGTTGCACATGTTTAAACTTTGTTTAAACTGTGCTTTATTTGAACAGTTTAAACAGAGTTTGAAAGACTTTTTAATAAGCAACTCCTTATATTCTGTAGATTCATATCTTAACAGCAACTGTTAGACTAGCTGAAGTAAAAATGTCTGTTAGATTTCAGTTTCACTTGGTCACAACAGCCAAGATTACGTATTTTGTGTATGATACATATATGAAATGAGCATAACTATGTTTCATTCTGACAGTGTATTAATTCCATAAATATTAGCAGTTCCAGTTTACTGTAATATATTTATATATTTTGACAATCTTGTGACAAAAGAGCACAGAAGTGAGTATTATATTCAAATGTTCTTTTTTTATGCTATACTTTATGACTTGTTTCACACCCACAAGAATCATCTCATCTTTGGGTCTATGGAATGAAAACAGACTCTAATCCGATCTCTCATTAATCTTAGAGTGACCAGTTTTATTTGGTGTGATGTTTCTTCTTCGCTACTTAAGAGTGATTTGCTCCGTTCTTTGTATCTGACTTGTAGCTAATGTGTCAGGGCGATTGTCCGCACTAACTGCAAAAAAGTATCAAAATTTCATTCTCTCATCCACGAGTGTTATTTTGGATACCTCATCGAACCAATTTCCTATAGGACAAGCATGGTGATTTTTCAATTACATCCCAAACTCTCAACGGAGTGCTGCACTGGAACTATGGACTGCTCCATCAAACAAAGGTTGCTTGGACCATTTTAGCAACAGAGTGATCTCAGTGTGTATCACTGTGTAGTGAATGATATGAAATAGGCCAGTGACTCCACAGACAATACAAAGCAGGTTTCCCTGGTACATGACAGCATTCATGTGACTTGATTCTGATTTCCACACAATTTAACAACATGACAACTCCCCAGTCCATACCCTTGTGCTTCTGGACCAGGAACAGTGCAACTGAATCCATTTCTCCCATTATGTGGAGCACAGCCTGCTAAGTAATACAACAAGAATTTCAGTTTTTCTCACATGGCATGCATGATCAATGGGATCCTGTATGCTGGCACCCTTGGACCACATAACCTAGCACCATACGAAAATGTTTTCCACAATGTGTTGTCATCACGATATTCACCATCAAAGTTACCTCCACCTCCATTTCAAGTGGAATATCTACAGACATGATTTGCTATTGCAGAGATATTTTCACTGGTCATGATCCAGTAGACAGTTTGTCAAAGTTTTCTGTCTTATCATGGAGTGTTGGTGACAATGCATTCCCATAGCTATGTGATTCTATCTCCTCCAGCCACGGGCAAATTTGACATAGCTAAGGCTGCTTCATGACAATGTTTGTCCATATCACCTAAACAACAGACATGGTGGGTGGTTTATTACGAGAAGTTGGATGGCAGAATGCTGTTCCAGTTCTGGAGGCATCTACATGAGTTAATTGGTTCAGCACTAACACTGTGGACTATATGGTAAAATAAATTGCTTGCACACATAGAAGTTTACAAGATTTCTTTTGAAGGCGATACACGAGAGCACTGGTTACTTGTAGTTTATCAGATTTTTGCACTCACAGAACTGTAGCATTATTACAATGGAGGCAGTGACAGTTACAGTGACAGCAGCCATTCACCTCTCCAACACAGCATTAGGTGGTCAAAGAGTGCCAAGCACACACAGAGGGACATGACAGTGCCACAGCAAGTGAACAATGGCTGTTCACAGGAGTCCCAAACATCAGCTGTTTCTAGTACATGAGCCCACAGCTGACAATAATCAGAGTTCTACCTACATCTGAGAGAGAGAGGACATAGTGATACTGGTTCCACATACATTTTCACAATAGTGCTAACAAGTGCTCTGCATATTGCTCCCACCCAAATTCCAGATGCAACCTCCACTAGGTGCTACGAGTTGCAGCACATTTCAGGAGCACCTACATTCAAAATGATTGAGCCCCACTAGCATAGCTTGGATCTTCCAGGACAGTTGCAGGTTATATGTTCTCGACACAAATGTGAATCACTATTCCCTTGTGGACACATGCAGGGAAGTGAGCATGATTACAAATGCATAAAAGCAATTTTTGATATTCTGTGACTGTGTCTAATTGCCACAATTGCCAGCGGAGCAGATGGAGTTAGTTATCGCACAGACAGGCCTTGTCTCCTATGACTGCAATGATCTGTTGCCATGGTGACTGATGGTGTTGGACACGGCTTCCATCCACAGTGTATTGCACATAAATGTAACAAAATGAGGAGGAACCACACAAGCAGGCACTGTGGTAGGTATAAGACAACAGGATTCACGGAATGTATATTACAATTTATTCTGTTCATACAGGAAATTAAATACATTGTACAAAGTAAACAACATATGATGCAAATGCTCAAAATTGTTCTCTTAAAAAAGATGGCTCTGAGCACAATTGGGACTTAACATCTGAGGTCATTAGTCCCCTAGAACTTACAACTACTTAAACCTAACTAACCTAAGGACATTACACACATCCATGCCCGAGGCAGGATTCGAACCCGCGACGGTAGCAGTCACGCGGTTCCAGACTGAAGCGCCTAGAACCGCTCGGTCACACCGGCCAGCTGTTCTCTTCACTTTTTTACGTTAGTTTATCAGATTTCAAGGGTTCAAGCAGACACAACTCAGATTATAGCTGAGCAGGCCTACAACTGGTTCAATCCAAACAGTTTCAATCTTAATGTCACAAATACTCACATTATGCAATTTTTGAAAAAAAAAAAAGTGGCCGTACACTAAATGGAAGATGGTGTGTAAAATTCCTTGGAGCCAGCTGGGCAATGATTAAAATACAGTCAACACACAGATAAACTGGATAGGCTAAGTTCAGAATGTTTTATGCTTTACAAGCATCTATCACTGCGCTGAACTAAAGGAAAGAATGTTGACTTCCGCAATTTTTTACTTCCTGCTATCTCAGGAAATTATCTTCTACGGCAGTGAACCCAAAGTGAGTGAGTGATTATCCAACAGAAAGGAGCACTAAAAATATTGTGTAAAGTAGATAACTGCTCATTCTGCAGAGGACTTTTTAAGGGTTTTGGAATTCTTACATTCACATGTGAGTAAATTTACTCCTTGATGATTTTTGTTGCCAACAACAGTTTTAGGTGAACTGCTATCTACACAATCACAACACAAGACAGGCACGTAGTTTGCAGGTAGACTTTCAGAGAGGGGTTATGTACTCCGAGATAAAGGCATTCAACAAGCTCTAAAACAACATAAATAAAGAAACTGGCAGCCTTTTATAAATTGTACCAAAAACTGAAAAACTATGCCATTAGCCACCCCACCTACAGATTATTTTAATATCTATAATTGTGGACTGAAAAGATCTGTCAGCTACACAGCAGGAAGTAGTGTTTGTTGTACAGCTGAATAACAAGTAGTAAAGCATCGCGAAAGGACTGTTTACAGATCCAGGTACCTATTTTCTTTGAGAAATATCATTGTAATTAAGTACATATTAAGCTGCCAATCAGAGATATTCAGCAGCTATTTAATATAACATAGGGAGCAGCAGTTTTCCTTCTAATGACGGTATACCAGGCTAAATTTAGTAAGCATAAGCACAAATAGAGTTAAGCATTATACTGATAGTTTATTGTTGAAACCATGTAGAATTAAAGGCTTGTTTGTATTTCACTAAAGTATACCTTCACTCATTCCTTATCCCTAAAGGTTCTCATTCGTGAAATCTGTAGAACACCATGATTAACTGAATGAATGAATGAATGAATGAATGAAACACTTATGAACCCTGCATCCAACGTGGAAAGATGTTTTTGTCATTGGGAAGTATACCATCAATGAAGTAAGTGAAAATGAATGTCTTGTTTTTATGGCTGCGAGGAAATAACACTGAACTCTACTGAAATGAAAAGACTAGTGTTGTCAGTTTCTTCACCTCAAGGAAGACAAACATTCTCTTAGCGGTGCATGATACTTTCCTATCTTCCTTCTGCTGCTATTGTAACTGGAAATTGGCATCTCAAATATTTGAAGCAGTTTATCTGCTGAGCACATGTGGAGCATGGGTTGCAGTTCACTGGGTAATTTCAGTAAGTAAGGACTTCAAGTGTTTTGATCAATTCCAGAGTTTCTAGTGCCTCTGGGATTATACAAATTTTGACAAATGCTATACTACAGAATGTAGGCTTTCAATGACCACTATTCACATGGCTGTAGCAAATTTTTATGTGGAAACATTTGAAGAAGAAGCCCTTCAGACAAAAATAAAAAGCCCTCATGTTGGTATCAGTTTATGTGGTTGATATTTTCATTACATGGCCTCATGGAGAAGAGGAACTCTTGTAATTCTAAATTTTCTGAATAATGTTAATCCCAATTTTTGGATGTACAGGTGCTTAGAAAACCTAATGGAACTTAAGGACATAATGTCTACAGAAAGGTAAACACACAGATAGATACCTTCACAGAAATTCCAATTACCACCCCAAGCAGAAAACAGGAGTCATAAAAACCTTGGTGGACTGGGCTGGAAGAATCTGTGAACCACAGTACTTGGAGGGCATGCTCAATCATTTAAGAACTACCTTCAGAAAAAACATCTATTCTGACAAAGAGATAAATATGGCACAACACCCTAAAAGGTCCAAAGCTTCTAATGAGAAAGAGCCAACTAAAAGGAAAATTTTGCCTCCATTGATAAAAACTGTCACAGATCGCATCAGCAGAGTACTCAGCAAACATGGAGTTGATGCAGTGTTGAAACCAAAAGAAAGGTGTGCGAATATTTGTACACTGCAAAGGACTTATGCTTGCCACTTGCACAACAGGAGTATATCAAATACCTGGTGCTACTGGTCAAATGTAAATATGAGCTACAAAAATAAGCACTGACCTCACTTTCAGGAACACAAGATGCATTGTTGCCTGTGCAATACAGATAAATTGGGAATGGCAGATCATGAGCTGGGACCAAGGAACCATAACATCCATTTTTCTGACACTATGGTTTTATCAAGATCTACTCATTAATATGGCCACAGAAAATCTAATGCATAAAAACAACTTTAACAGAAAAGGAGGAGGATTCAAATTAGACAAGTTGTGGGCCTTAGTGCTAAATAACAAACAGCACCAACTCTTCCCCACCACAAACTCCATAGCATACGTCAATATGACTCCGTGATCTCGGGCACCAGTCGACCTCACAAACTGAATGTTGTGTGGATACATATAAACAGTTTGGCTTCTTGAGCTTGCTGAAATGTTAATGCCTCTGATGATGTCTCCACCAGTAGAAGACGAAATGTTAGGCACAAAATTATGCATTGGACCACAGCCTTATGCCCAGAAAATAATTATCATAAACAAAAAGACAAATTCTGCAGACAACTTAGAACCATCTGTGCATATAAATTTGATAATGCAGAGGTTAGTATTGTTGGCTTGCAGTCCTTTAAAGTAACAGCATGTATGAAGAAAACACTCATGTGGGAGTCAACGGAGGCGTCCGATCCCACCCATCGGCTTTGACCCGTGACGTAAGGCTGTTGTGCTGTGTGACGTCATGATGGCACAGATTTTAGTTTATGACTGTTGTGTTTGTAGATGTTGTCTTGTTGCTGTTGGTGGTGTCCTCTGATGGTGTGTGTATGGCCCGTGTGTTATGTGGTGTATTGGGTTCATTTGGGCGTCGGTGCCTGAAGTGTGCATTTATCAGTTGTGACTGTTATAGAAGAACGGAAATTAGTTTCAGTGAGTTAAGAATTAAGTTTCCATTGTGGTGTCATTTGATGTTACTGGTTTGTTGTTTGTCGTGTGGTAAGTCGTTTAATTCAATTTGTGTCTTGTTTTGTTAGGTATGGATATGACTTCTAAGTTTAATAGTACGCGTCTGAAGGCTGAAATGGGGGACGACATGTTGTCCTTCATTAAGTTTCCTCAACTTTTTGGGCTTGTGGCGGAGATAGTGAAAAGCGGCATATGCAAGCAGAATATTTTGTGTGTGCGTGCGTGTGTGTGATTGGGGTGGCTGACCTAGTGTGTAGCGCTGAAACTTTTTTGTGGTAAGTAGTCGTTTTTTTTGGGGGTTTATTGTTTGCATGTTATGATGTTCAGTGGGGTTTTTATGTGTTGTTGGGTCAGTGTTATTTACTGCATATGTTGGTGGTTGATGGTTTGGTATCGGCACTTGTGGTTGATATATGTATCTTAGGGGAAGTACTCGATTTCAATTTTTTTGGTATCGTCAGTTGTATTTGAGCTATATAGGTCATGCGAAGTGACCGATTCCAATGTGACATCATCATCATCATCATCAGCTACGAGTGTTTTGGTATCGTGAGCTGCTGTTGTCCTATATGGGTCATGGGAAGTGAATGATTCCAAATAGTCATCGTAGCTGTGTTTTGGTATCGTGAGCTGCTGTTGACCTATATAGGTCATGGGAAGTGACCGATTCTAATTTGTCGTTGTGGCTATGTGTTTTGATATCATGGGCTGCTGTTGACCTATATAGGTCAAGGGAAGTGTCCGATTCCCAATTTTTGTTGTTTGAGGTGTTGGCTTTGTGGTACTGACAGTTGCCGTGTGATTATAATTTTTAGTTTTTATTTGGTGGTATTGACAATTGTGGTTGAGCTATGTAGGTGAAGGGAAGTGACCGATTCCTGTTGATAGTGTAAGTGTAGCAGTATTTGGGAATTTTGTAGCACTTTTATGTCGTCATTTTGTATGGTTTGGGATCATGGTGTGTGTCTGTATGTTTTTATATTTAGTTTGTCCCCACCCAAAAACCCCCAACTTCTCGTGCTGGTCTTGTTAGTCTGATTACGTTTTTGGAGGGACATGTGTTTGTTGGTTTTATATGTATTTCCGTGTTTGTTGTGTTTATGTAATGACGTCATAGGCGCCATATTGGAGACGTTGAGAATGGTCGTTTCCACCAATTTGGCGATGTCATAAGTCAAAGCAGACGGGTGGAATCGGACGCTTCTGTAATCCCCTCATGCGGTTGTTTATCAATAGTTAGATGCTTTTGAGGACAGTATTAACTGCAAAAAGAAGTTATTCAAATAGACAAATATACGCTACTAAATCATCTAAGTAGTTGTGCCATGGAACTCTTCTTAGAACCTTCCCTGTATCAATGTTTTGATCCCACTGCTTGGATCTTTCTAATGCTGTGTTACGTTATTGGGCAGTTTTGCTCTATGATTTCACTGAATCTGCTGTAAACTTAATGACAGACCACTGAGAGCATATGAAATGTAGGGTATTGTCCATCAGTTTTGACCCATAATATAACAGTGTGTGTTAGGTGACATGTTTGCCAGCGTACTTCAAATGGACTGTGTTTAAATAGGAAGATATGAAGTACTTTGTCGCACTGTATTGTTGAACATCAATGTTTCAAATCTGCGTTCAAGTGATGTAAGTGCACAACTGGATTGGTGTGGTGCTATTTGTTAGGTGTTGTGTATTACTTGTATGCTTCATATACTGATAAGCCAAACACAGTAACAAAAGTATATGAGCGGAGCAGTCACACACGAGGGATCGTCCTAGTGAATATATGAGCTGCAAATCGGGAAATCCATTGCGATAAGTCACTTTGACAAAGGGTAGTTTATTACTACACAGAACCTGTGAATCAGTCTGTCAAAAATGGTGAAGTTGGTTGAATGTTCACAAATGCTACTATCATGAGCATCGCTGCAAAGATGTAAAAGGACAGTGAAACTACCACTAGGCACTAAATGGTTGGACGTCCTCGACTCGTCACAGAACGTGGGGTTCAGAGGCTTGTCTGCTCCGTAAAGTAGGATAGACGGTGATCTGTGGCATCTCTACCAAAAGAGCACAGTGCTGGTGCACGTGCAAGAGTTTCAGAGCACACCATATGTTGTACATTTTTGAATGTCGAGCTCTGCGGCAGATCACCCCTACGTGTACACATGTTGACTCGATGAGATTGTCAATTATGATTGCAATGGGCACAGCACCATCTGGATTTGACTGTCAATCAATGGAAAACATGTTGGCTCTTTGGGTGAATCACATTTTTGGAACACTAGGTCAATGGTCATCACGACAAACGCCATCAAGGTGAATGGCAGCTCGAAAATTGCAGCGCGCCACGGATGAAGGCTGTTGGGAGCAGTATTACGCTATGAGAGGCATTCTCTTGCACTTTGCAGGTATTGTAGAAAAGCTGCAAAAATGTTTCCCTAAAACTGGTGTAGCACCAACAATGAATTATATAGCCAGCACAATGATACTGTGGCCCACTGCAGAGCAATAAGTCAACTACACGACACAAAAATTACAAAATATGAAGTTGGCAGGCCTACATAAGGTGCCAGTCTGTTCTAAAGGCATGAATGGACAGGTCAATTGAAGTTTTCTGTATTGCCAGATGGGATTATACCATGTACATCATAATTGTGCTGAAGTTTGTTCTTTTGCAGGGAGGCTTGTGCAATGTTAGTTTATGAGCTTTTATTAGAGGACACACTTATTTGTGAGATGGTTGAGACTGTGTTGTGCAGGGTAAGCATGTTTTGTAATTATATTTGATTTTAAGTTATGCTGTACATATACTAGGAATCAGATTATGCATTGTGATTAAGAAATTCATCTATACTACAACATCTCTCTCGTTTTTCTTTCAACTTGGGTATGTTTCCAGCCACATCTTTAATCTGTGATGCCACTGTACAGAACCCCTTCTGCACCATTGCCCTTCCCCCTTTTTTTTCCATATTGTTTATCAAGCTTCCTCCGAATGTTGGAATGAACTACTGGTTTTGAGTAAGTTGCTGGTTTTAGTAACAAAGCACATCATGGAAAAAAATATTACACAGTTGTTTTAAGGATTTGAAGATTTCTAAATAGATTTCTAAACAAGTGCCTAGGATGGACTCCCCGCAATTCTAATAGTGTGCTTCTATGCATAGAACACTTTTTTGTTTTGTGGAAAGAAAATACTATGGAAGTCCCACTTCAGTCTGCTGTTTATACGCAGACCCTTCTGCACTGATTTAGTTAGATATGACATTATCCTTTCGTTTGATATTACAATCAATTCCAAAAAACTTAAGTTTACCCACGAGAATACTATGAGTAACACAGTCAAATGCCTTAGATCGATCACAGAAAATACCAAGTGGTACTATTTTATTATTCTGTGCTTGTAAAATTTGGTGAGCGAATGTGTCAATGGCGTTATCAGTTGGCCAAACTGTGATTGTTTGACGATATAGTTGGGGTGCTATTCTAGAATACACGATCATATAAAAAAATTTTGGGAAAATGATGTCAGTGGTGAAAGAGACCGTTAGTTACTGACATCTCTACCACCTTTCTTATAGAGGGATTTACAAAAGTTACATTTCAGTCTCTCTGGAAAATGCTCTGAATTTATGATGCCTTACATATTTCAGAAAGACAGTAGTTATTGTACGGGAACAAGTATTCAGTAGTCTGTTGGAAACCCCATCATATCTAGATGAGGATACACATGAGGATACTGGTGAAGAGAATGTTAAAAGCATGTTATGCCATTAAGGTTATGTCATTAGAATACAACAGCCGGTGTTTTGTAGTGACATCCTATTCCCATGTATACACAATTCTTAGCTATGCGATTCTTTTCTGGCGACGGGGACATTCATTACGGCGATTTGGAACTACACGAATGTTTACGTGGTACGCTGACTGCTAACCGAATTCTGTAGACAAAATGCTATAGTACAGCCAGTTTAACAGTGTGCTAACCATATCATGCACACTTTCTTCAGAAACCTGTTTTTGCCTTAGAATGGCACCAATAACTCTTAAGAAGTTTACTTCTGGGTTTAACTATTAACCGTCTATTTTCTTCATTTTTCTTTCGCCTTTAACGCATATCATCTCTTATTCAAATTCATATTGGCGGTATAGCAATTATTCGTAACACGTAAACGTCGTCACTGCTAATGTAAGGCTACTTCAATGATTTTCTGAAGAAAGTTATTGCCATACTTGGTACTTTACTATATTCCGTGGGCTGAAAATGAAATTGCATCCTGGTGAAATCGGATAAGCAGCTGTCATTATAACAGAATAAAGTTTTGTTTTCCATATAAATTAACTATCGTGTTTAAATTAAACTCATTTCTTTCTGTTTAAGGCTTAAAAGTTACACGTCAAAATCACAGATATATTTACGTGTGCTTACTACTTACAGTTCTACACCGTCACATACTCTTGTTTTCTTGCAGCAAAATTTTAACTTAGCGCCCTTCAAAATATCAACAAACTTTGACGGAAACTATTTGGGCAGAGATAATATACATTAATCCACAGATTTTAGCAATACTAGCATTTGAAAACCTCAAATATAGAACCACGAAATTTACATCAGTTTCATCCAAGAATATACTTCACAAAAATAGTTAATATTAATACTTTCTATTTCCTATTTTCCTGAGTAATTATGAAACAAAAATATCAGAAAAAGTAAAAAAAAAGAACGTTGTAATAATTTACGACGAATCCCTGTTTATTGTAGCTTGATACAACCCCAGCTCCCAAAATAATTTATGTATTCTTTCACTGTAGGAGTTTTCAGGGATTCACGCTGGCTCCGTAGCAAAATGTAGTTTCTTCTGCTCAAGAACAATTAACATTTATGATATAAGTTTTCAGATGACGAACATTTTGATCGTGTACTGCTCTTTTTATTTCCTTGTTTGCAGGAGACTGTCAATTTTTTAAAATATATCAGCTGTTTCATTTTAGCTTAAATTTCTGCATTTTCATAATCAGTACTGTAGATGAATTCGATGTTACATGTGTGAAAGAACAGACAAAGGGTTACACATGCGCAAAGGAAATGACCTTCTAGTGGAAAGTATTGCTTTGACTTAGAGCTTTATCCTGAATCATGCTAAGCCCTTCTACTATTTCCGTGATTCATGCTCTACTATGAAGTCACTATAGAGCAAAATCTCATTTCATAAATCTGTGGGCAGTATTAATAAAGACTGCATTTGTTGCACAGGACTACACATACATATAAGTATTATCGAGCCACCAGTTATTGTCTACTTTTTTCAATTTTTTCGCGTTTTCAAACGCAACTTTTTTTCACGTCGTCTACTAAGATTCATCCACATGTGGAAGCCTCACCTTTGATGCGAATTGGAAGTATGAGTTAGAATAGTGTGGACATCAATTGAATAATTTTCAGCTCTGGAATTTACTTCTGAAACGTTTCGTTTGTAACATGAACGCATGCATCCTACTGTCCATACTTCAGATAGTAAGCTGTGTGATGGTCTCTGTGTGAATGGCCACGTGTCATGCTGTAGCGCGAAGTGGTCGCTGTAGGAGCGGCGTGCAAAGCACTCACGCATTGTAAAAGTCTTTTATTACGTGTCGATCTAAATATCAAGAATAACGTCAGAAATGACATACTACTCACGCTAGCAGAGTTTTTCCGTGCAGCGGGAATTTATTACCCGAAAAAAAAGTTCTTAGACATAAGCAATGACAAATATACAGTAAGTACTGTCATGCTGACAGTCTGACCAGAGAGATGGGATCATTAAATATGTGTTTTGTTCAGCCATGTGGCGTAAACTATGGGTGCTGAATCACAACAAAGGTCCACATGCGACTTTCTAGAAAGAACAACAAAGATCGAAATGAGAAAGTTATATTCAACCCGTGCATGTTACAGGGTTGCTAGCCACAATTGATAGCAGTAAACCCTCCTTTGCATGTGGAAGCGCTGTAACACACATCCCTTCTTACTAACTGAATAGAAGACTTCCCCAAAACATTAATTTAATGCTAGAGTTGTTACTAGTAAGTTCTTAACTCAAATTGGATGACGTTCTTTTCGTGATAAGACTATTGAGAATTGATATCCGTAGCCAACAAACATTTTGCGTAAGATAAGGTAAAATAAATTAGAATCCATACAGAAATATCTCTTTTTTATGTTTTTGTATGTACAGTAACACCATGCATACAAAACAAACACATGCATGTTGCTTGCAATTGCTGGACTCACACTCTATGCCATGGACCTATGGTATCCACGTAGCAGCACACACAAAATAGTGTAAGTGAATTGCAAGTCTAATCAGATTTAGAACGTATGACCAGAAGATCATGTGACTGGTAATGATATCATCATGATCTTTGGCAAAATGTTTCTGACACTAGTGTGAATAATAATCATCAGCAAGAAGTATCTGCTTTTGGAGGACGCTCTGACTATATTGCTATGCTCAAATGCATTCTGGTGTTTTCCCTACACTTCGGAGAATACTAAGGCAGACTGACATGGGATCTAAACCAGCAACTTCCAGATAATTAAGAAAATACTGTCAACTTGTTTGGACGACGGTTCAATCCAACGTCTGGCCATCCTGATTTAGGTTTTCCGTGATTTCCCTAAATCGCTCCAGGCAAATGCCGGGATGGTTCCCTTCAAAGGGCACGGCCGACTTCCTTCCCTAATCCGATGAGACCGATGACCTCGCTGTCTGGTCTCCTTCCCCCCAAAAACAACCAACCAACCAACCAACCAACTTGTTTGGGGGTAGACACATTCCAGGTAATCAGAACCGATAATTGCTTATAAAACTATTCTCTATATGTCTATTGTTTTAGTTATTTGACATGGAAATCGGTTACACAAGCCATCAAACAGCGATGCTAACAGCCCTGCTGTAGACTGTATCTTGGTTGTATTCTATGTCGTGCAACAGGATGACTGTCTCTTCGTCATAAGCAGATCACAACTCAATATTAGTATAGGTTACAAAAGCTTCTCAGAGGTTTTCTCTAGTGTTAAGAATGTGGAAAACTCTATGGACAATAAATCTCAGAACGCAAAGAAAACCTCTACAGCTCTAGAGGCCTGGCTGCCTTTCTGGCAAGTATACATGGATACCTAAATGAGCCGTCGTGTTGAGAAGACTTGACCATTACCTATTTAAGCTTTCGAGCATGTGAAATTTTAATGACGTGTCGTTTCTGGAATAATTCTCGAAGTTATGTACTTAAAGTTAATTCAGACTGTAGTCTGGTGAGTTACTGTCAATCAAGGCCAAGTCTGTATTCTCCGCCATGTTTTGTGTCTCGTGATGAGCAGTTAAGTCCTGCTCCTTCCTATTATACAAGGTGAGTCAGGAGGAAGGTACATTCGACAGAAGAAAAAGTGGGCCATCCCTGAATTCCAATTTGTAGGCCGCGCCTGACTGTATGCAACCAACACATCATAACTGTATCGCTGGTCCTCTAAGCCCTCAGCAGTACAGTAGTATGACTATGCACAATGAGTACCACAGTAGATTACTAGAGAACACTGCTCATTATGGTAGTCAGTCCAGATATAAAGTAATACCGTTACACAAAAAATATTAGCAAACACGTTATTAGAGATGAAACAGTTCATAAAGCTTGCAAATGAAACATCGTTACAAAAAGTGACACTACAGAACTCTGATCACACGCACTAAATGACATGATGAGTTGTTCGTGATCCGAATTTGATCCCACTGTTAACAAAACAAAGCTTGTGTGTCTGATCAAGACTAGACTAGGCATAAAGAGATGTAAAATATCAAAGTGATCGCCTGTATCAGTATACAAGGCCCAATGTCCGAACCTGGAAATAAATGACGATACGTTTGGCACTGCACTGAGAACACCATGAAGGTTATATTGCCCCTGAGAAGTAACCATGAAAGGTATGTAATGAAGTGCAACGCACGAGTAAGAAACGCCATGAAGTGAAGGGGAGTAGAAAGTAGTTATTTGAATTGTTAGTTGTCGGCCGCTGTGGCCGAGCGGTTCTAGGCGCTTCAGTCCGCAATCGCGCTGCTGCTACGGTCGCAGGTTCGAATCCTGCCTCGGGCATGGATGTGTGTGATGTCCTTAGGTTAGCCAGGTTTAAGTAGTCCAGGGGACTGATGACCTCAGATGTTAAGTCCCATAGTGCTTAGAGCCATTTGAACATTTGAAGTATTAGCTAAGCACATTCAGATGTCAGATATTAAGTATGCTCACTAGCAGCGTGATAATGGAACCTGAAAAGATGATACAAATGACTTTTGCCTGGTAGGGATTCGGAACCGACACCTTTCACTATCGTCTTATAGCTACGAATAACCACGAAATATTTATTGTTTCTTCACCAGTAACGAGATGTGCACCTGTTCAGCTAGAGGCAACACAATGAATAGTTCTGTGCTGCCTGGGACTCCAATCCCGCGCATATCGTCGTTGTTAACCGCACGCGAAGAGGTGTCAACTATCAGATACCCTCTCACTAGTAGTTACAACAGTTAGGATCACCTGGAGAAATTTGACATCGTGAGGAAACAATGAAATGCTGGAACAGCAACATCTCTAAGGGTTCAGATATAGAGAAAAATTGAAATCGCAGCTCGAATCCCAGTCGAGTAACAATATTTTCAAAATCTCAAGGTCACTTAAAATAAGAATTGAAAGTCCTATGACCTTATATGACGATTGGTTCGTGAACTAAAATAACATTACTAGAGTAATAAAGCTTACGAGAGGCAGATTTTCTGCAAGCAGCGACTTCCGCGTCTGACAACCAAAACTAATCCAACTCTCTTCCAGTCAGCAGCGAATGGACATGTTTAATGTTGATTTGGAACCATACATTTCTGCGTTCTTTACTTGGCGTTATTATAGGCGAAGAGGGTATGTGGCTCTTAAAAACTGGTATCCATAGCAGGAATCGAACCCACACCGCCGACCGGTGTGGCCGTGCGGTTCTAGGCGCTTCAGTATGGAACCACGTGACCGCTACAGTCGCAGGTTCGAATCCTACCTCGGGCATGGATGTGTGTGATGTCCTTAGGTTAGTTAGGTTTAGGTAGTTCTAAGTTCTAGGGGACTGATTACCATAGATGTCACGTCCCATAGTGCTCAGAGCCATTTGAACCATTTGAACCCACACCTTAGCCACTACAAGCTAGCCTCAGTCCAATCAACCACCGAATTTCACGTGTGTTAGCATCATGTTTTCCTCGTAACGGGGTACACACTACACGGTATGAAAGGAGTTAACGTCACCTTGATGTGTTGTTGTGGATAACCTTTTCGTTGTCTACTAGTCAACGTCATGCAGTGCGATCACAAAACCATGAAATCATACCCATTCTTTTCCTTTCTTTTTTAAGCCGTATTCCGTCTGCCTGCTAAGAGCATCAGTCTCACAGAAGGTCAGAGACAGTTTCGTTGTTTTCTAAACAACCAATAATAGAGAAACCTTGCGGAAACATGTTTGTGAAAGGGCTCGTGGTTGTCTGTCACGCTAAGACCAATTCCAGCATCACCAGCCAGTAGCCGCTTGATACAGACCAGCGTCTGCCCAAGTGATCGCGACGCATCAGGCGTAGAGTCTGTGTCATCTCCAGCGGACATTTCTGTGCTCGAATTCGCAAGTATACCAGTATGAACGTTGTGTCTGATATAATACTATGTTTCAGCATACTCCGTGGAAATTTTGTGTGGCATATTGCTATAAGAGTATTTAACTATGGTCTTATTTTATTCAAGTTCGTAGCATCGTTCATGGTATCACAATTTGAATATTTCCCATTTACGATGTTATGAATTAGAAAACGTAGTCTAAAATATAGTAAAGTCTAACTTTGTGACCTTTTGAAACCAGTAAAGGCAATTCGAAACACCTGTACCCTGTATGGAGTGAGTGCTATCGAGGAAGTCTAGTTGTATCATTCCAAGTATTATCGTTTTGAGATGAATTCGTCACCACATTCAGGAAGACAAACGAGCGTGATTTACTACTATGACCAGTGTCAGTGTGCCAACGGCCTTGCCACAGTGGTAACACCGGCTCCCGTCAGATCATCGCAGTTAAGCGCTATCGGGCTGGGCTAGCACTTGGATGGGTGACCAACTGGTCTGCCGAGCGCTGTTGGCAAGCGGGGTGCACTCAGCCCTTGTGAGGCCAACTGAGCAGCTAGTTGATTGGGAAGTGACGGCTCCGGTCTCGTAAACTGACATACGGCCGGGAGAGCGGTGTGCCAACAACATGACCCTCCATATCCGCATCCAGTGACGACTGTGGGCTGAGGATGACACGGCGTCAGTCGGTACTGTTGGGTCTTCATGACCTGTACATGCGGAGAGTTTTTCCAATGTCAGTGTATCTGACAATTGTCAAGTGTGACGACCAATTAACCTTAGTGCGACACTTGCCTTTAATAATCATACTGGGGTTAAAAGAAAGTAAGGAGGATTACGGTACAACGTTTCGTCGAAAAGGAGATTAGACGCGAAGCAAAATGTCGAACTGGGAAAGATGAGGGAGGAAGCAGTCTGTGCCCTTTCAATGGACTGATCCTGGCATTGGCGTAATAGATTTAAGGAGGACACCATAAACCCGAGTCAATGCTGCCTGATGGCAATTTGTAGTACAGTATTGTAACTTCATAAGGAGAAGATAGCAGGTAAGCCATAACAGACATTTTATCAAACGAAGGCCTGTATACGTCCACTAATATTGGTATGCATCTGGTGGCACAAAGAAGGTGTTTTGTGTCAGGAACTGATTCACAGGGATGTGTTCTTCGCAGCTGACATTTGTTGCCAACATATGAAATGCGCCCTGGAAGACAGTACCAAGGAACTTGGTTGGAAAGCATTCCTACCGCACGTTTTCGAATCTGCTACCCACATGTGCAGAGAGAGAGAGAAGACGGAGTGATCGATTGAGATGGAGCTGTAACGAGGTAGGATTTAATGGCAGACTGATGATGCATGCTAGAGAGGGAGATGTTGCTGCAGGTCATTTTTTCCGCTTTTCTGTCAGGATGCAACGGTCGCGTGACATAACCTGCGTTCGACTCGTATACAGCCACGTGACCTGTAAGTGACTTTAGAGCACTGTCTACTCTCGATCAATAACAGCAAACCTCTCGGTCATCAGAGGACTTCCATCTCATGTGTGATGAAACGTGACCCTCCTCTTTCGACTCATTCCTCTAAACGAACGAAGATTTATACGATGTGCTCCATTCCCTTGTCGCAACTTGGGTATAAAATCGAGACTTCAGTTTCATAACTAAGATGATTCTAAGTTAGCGATAGGTGTTCGTCAGACACTGCAGTCCCCGTCTATACATCTACTCGACAGATGTGCTGTTTATAGAGATAGTGGCGGCATGACGTGTAATTTCACATGTCGGACGCCGCTGCTATGTGTTTATCTCTCTCCCTGTAAGAGGTATTCTCCGTTACTAACGATCATTTTATATAGGACTGATTCGGGGAATAGTATAATTTCTGAACCGTGATCGGATGTGAGCAGTGATGCATATTAGTACCGTTTCCCACTAGGTTAATGAACAAAATAGACACAGTACAATCCACCTCGTTATAGAAAACCGCCTGATGATGAGCATGTAGTTTTTCAATCCCACGCCTGTGGCGATTTGCTGATTCTGAGTTAACCCAAGTTTAAAGTGCAATTGCCAAAACATAATAAACAAAAGAAAACAAAAACTAACTCTCTTGGTGGTTGATCGATAAGGGGAGAGAATGATAAAACATATGCGGGTAGCAGATTCGAAGACGTGCGGTAAGAATGTTTGCCAACCAATCTCCTTGGTACTGTCTTCCAGGGCGCATTTCATTTCTTGGCAACAAATGTCAGCTGCGAAGAACACATCCCTGTGAATCAGTTCCTGACACAAAACACCTTCTTTGTGCCACCAGATGCATACCAATATTAGTGGACGTATACATGCCTTCGTTCGATAAAATGTTTGTTATGGCTTACCTGCTATCTTCTCCTTATGAAGTTACAATACTGTACTTCAAACTGCCATCAGGCAGCATTGACTTGGGTTTATGGTGTCCTCCTTAAATCTATTACGCCAATGCCAGGATCAGTCCATTGAAAGGGCACAGACTGCTCCCTCCCTCATCCTTCCCAATTCGACATTTTGCTTCGCGTCTAATCTGCTTTTCGACGAGACGTTGTACCGTAATCCTCCTTACTTCTTTTAACGTCAATATGACTACTGAAGAAAAGTGTGGCATGAAGGTTAATTGGTAGTCTCACTTTCCAGTTATCGGATACACTGTCATTGCCTATAGTAGGCCGGCCAGGGTGGCCGAGCGGTTCTAGGCGCTACAGTCGGGAACCGCGCGACCGCTACGGTCGCAGGTTCGAATCTTGCCTCGGGCATAGATGTGTGTGGTGTCCTTAGGTTTGTTAGGTTTAATTAGTTCTAAGTTCTAGGGGACTGATGACCTTAGAAGTTAAGTCCCATAGTGCTCAGAGCCATTTGAACCATTTTTGAACCATAGTCGTAAATCACGCAAACGTCCTTCATCAACGCCCGTTTGTCTTCCTGAATGTGGTGATGAATTAATCCCCAAACGATGGTACTAGGAATGATACAACTTGACTTTCTCGATAGCACTCACTCTATACAGAGGATAGGTGTTTAAAATTGCCTGCACTGCTTTCATCCTTTTATTAAACACAAACAGAACACAATGTCATAAAGGTGAGCCTTTACTCCATTTTAGACTCCATTTTCTAATGGATAAACGACTCTCCTCATAACGTTAAAAATGAGAAATATTCAAGCCGTCATGGTATGAGCTATACTACAAACATGAACAAAATATGACCATAGTTACATACTCCCATAGTAACATACGAAGTATGCTGAAACGTAGTACTATCTCACACACAACGTTTCATACTGTTATACTTGCCGCAGAGGATACACCAGTTCCCGTGAGATCAACGAAGCCATGCGCTGTTGCCATTTTTCAGGGTGCACTAAGCCTCGTGATGCCAATTGAGGAGCTACTCGACCGAATAGTAGCGGTTTCGGTCAAGAATACCATCATAACGACCGGGAGAGCGGTGTGCTGACCCCACGCACCTCCTATCCGCATCCTCCTCTGAGGATGACACGGCGGTCGGATGGTCCCGGTAGGCCACACGTGGCCTGAAGACGGAGTGCTTTATACTTGCTGATTCGAGCACAGAAATGTGCGCTAGAGATCACAGACTGTATGTCCAATGCGTCGCTATCACTTGGGCAGGCGCTGGTCTGTATCAAGCGGCCACTATCTGATTACGCTGAAATTGGTCTTAGCATGACAGACAACCACGCAAACAGTTTCCGCGTGGTTTTTTCTATTACTGGTTGTTTAGAAAACAACGAAACTGCCTCTGACCTTTTGTGAGACTGATGCTCTTAGCAGGCAGACGGAATACGGCTTAAAAAAATAAAAAGGAAAAGGATGGGTTTTATTTCATGGAGTTCGTTCGCACTGCATGACGTTGACTAGTAGACAACGAAAAGGTTATTTACAATAACACATCAAGTGGAAGTCAACACTTTTCATAGCATGTGGTGGGTACCCCATTACGACAAAACGTGATCCTAACACGTGAAATTCGGTGGTTAGTTGGACTGAAGCTAGCTTCTAGTTTATAAGGCGTGGGTTCGATACCCGCTGGGGATTCCAGTTTTTAAGTCACAAACATATCCCCTTTACCTACAACAACACTAAGTAAAGAACGCAGGACTGTGTGGCTCCAAATCAACATTACACATGTTTGTTACTGACTGGAAAAGAGTTGAATTACTTGTGGCTGTCAGAGGCGGAACTCGCTGCTTGCAGAAACTCTGCCTCTCGTAAGCTTTCTTGCACTAGTAATGTTACTTAGTTCACAAACCAATTGTCATGTAAGGTCATATGATATTCATTTCTTATTTTAAGTGACCCTGAGATTTTGAAAATATTGTAGCTCGACTGGGATTTGAGCTCCGATTTCAATTTTTCTCTATATCTGAACCCTTCGAGGTGTTACTGTCCCAGCACATCATTGTTTCCTCACGATGCCAAACTTCTCCAGGTCTCTACCTATAGCGTGATCCTAACTGCTGTAACTACTAGTGAGACGGTGTTTGATAGTTGACACCTCTGCGTCTACGGTTAACAACGACGATATGCGCGGGGTTGGAGTCCCAGGCAGCACAGAACTATTCATTGTGTTACCCCTAGCCGAACAAGTGCACATCTCGTCACTGGTGAATAAACAATAAATATTTCGTGGTTATTCGTAGCTATAAGACAACAGTGAAAGGTGTCGGCTTGGGATCCCTACCAGGCAAAAGTCATTTGTATCATCTTTTCAGGTTCCGGTATCACGCTACTGGTGAACATATTTAATATCTGATATCTGATTGTGCTTAGTAAACAATTCAAACAGATATTGGGTTCTACTGCCCGTCCATCACTACAATTTTACTTCCTGGCATTTCACACTTGTGCGTTGCACTTCATTACCTATCTTTCGTGGTTACTTCTCAGGGGCAGTATAAGCTTCATTGGGTTCCCGGTGCAGTGCTAAACGCATTGACATCTATTTCCAGGTTCGGACATTCGGCCATGTAAACTGATACCGGTGAAAACTTCGATATTTTACGTCTCTTTATGCCCAGTCGTGTCACAATCAGACGTGTAAGCTTTGTTTGGTTAACAGTGGGTTCAAATGCGGATCACGAACAACAACTCATCATGTCATTTAGTGAGAGTGATAAGACTTCTGCAGTGTCACTTATTGTAATGAAGTTTCATTTATTCGTGTTAGTGACTGTGTCATATCTAATAACGTGTATGTCGGTGTTGATTTACATCTGGACTACCTGCCATAATGAGCAGTTTTCTCTAATGGTCTCTTGTCGTAACCATTCTGAATAGTCAAACTACCGTTTACCGAGCGAGGTGGCGCAGCGGCTAGCACACTGGACTCGCATACGGGAGGACGACGGTTCAATCCCGCATCCGGCCATCCTGATTTAGGTTTTCCATGATTTATCTAAATCGTTCCAGGCTAAATGTCGGGATGGTTTCTTTGAAAGGGCATGGCCGACTTCCTTCCCATCCTTCCCTAATCCGATGAGACCGAAGATCTCGCCGTTTGGTCTCCTCCTCCAGAAACAACCCAACCCGACTACGTTCAGAGGGCCTGCGACACAGCACCGTTATGTTGGTTGCATTCAGCAGTGACCCACTTTTTTGCTGTCAACTGTACTTACTTTGAGGGGTGACAGTAATTCTGAATTGAAAAAAACCTCATATAGACATATGCCCTATTCTGAATGGTTTCTGAGCACTCAGAAAGAGGGCCCAGCACAGGGCGCCCTTGTATCGAATACCGCTGACCTTTGTACACCAACAAGTCTGCTTGCAGTGGTGTCGGGCATATTGTGTCTGGAATCTCATTGACTGGATCAGAATTGTATTCAGTGATGAGTCCCGCTTCTATTTGAACCCCGATGACCAGCGAAGGCGTGTCTGGAGACGCCCTGGACAGCGGTGAGAAACCAGCCTGACCGTCACCCGCCATGTGGCCCGACAACAGTAGGTGATGGTTTGGGGTGTCATCTCATTTCATAGCAGGTTGCCATCTGCCGCACCCTTACAGAACAGCCGTATATTGACGATTTGTTGCACCCCGTTTTGTTGCTCTTCATAGTAAGCCTTCTTGGACTTACATATCAGCAAGAGTGAAAATCTCATTCTGGAAACATCCCCCAGGCTGTGGCTAAGCCATGTCTCCGCAGTATCCTTTCTTTCAGGAGTGCTAGTTCTGCAAGGTTCATAGGAGAGCTTCTGTAAAGTTTGGAAAGTAGGAGACGAGGTACTGGTAGAAGTAAAGCCGTGATGACGGGGCATCAGTCGTGCTTGGGTAGCTCAATTGGTAGAGCGCCTGCCCGCTAAAGGCAAAGGTCCTGAGTTCGGGTCACGGTCCGGCACACAGTTTTAATCTACCAGGAAGTTTTAAGAGGTCACTAGCGAATACTGTTCTTTAAGATAATCAGTCCAGATCTAAATCAACACCACGATATTGCAAATTCTGGTAAATGCATCATTAGAGATGAGAGAGTCCTTAACACTTGTAAACTCAGTTTTATTACAGTAAGTGACATTTCAAAATCACTACCACACTAATTAGAATCTGAGTTAACTAACTCCGTCACATAAGTCACTCTAGCAATATTTAGAAAAAATTAAATATATTTATGGACCAGAGATTTTGAGACAACATCTGGAATCCTAAGGTTCTGTGATAATTCGAAATATGTTTGCTCTTTAAAATATTTCCCCACACCTGCAAAACATCGTTCCAGAAAGGAGAAAACGGATATTGAACTAACCATGATTGAGCAATTATTTGAGCATATGTTTGAAATTTAAACGACATGACGAAGTTTTTTGTTCCGGATCTGGATTGAAACGGAACACCTAAAGCCCTCTAAGCAAAGCTTTCGTGCCTGACCGAAACTCGATCGCAGCAACGTTCGTCATCGGTGACTAGGCATAAATAGTTGTGAAATATCGGAGTTTTCAAAGGTATCAGTTGGCAAATCTGAACTTGAACATTTTTGTGCTTTGCCTGGAATCCTGTCAAGAGTCTTATCTCCCTGTTAACTAAGCACGAAAAACGTTTCATATAATTTAGAGTAACAAAGTTTGCACGTGTTTAAACGAAGTGCCTTGATGTAAAGCCTTGTGACGGTGACTCGAACCCAGCGCGTAATCAGATTGTTAACTAAGTAAAATCACATGTTCCATGTCGACTTTTTACACCATCAGCGAGATGTTTAAATTTCAAATGAGGATACATATTTTTTGCCTGACTAGGAATCAAATCCGAAAGCCACCGCCGTTGTTTTCTATACAAGAATTGTTTACTCACCAGTAGTGAGACGTGTACATGTTTGACTAGAAGTAACGGCACATATCGTTGTTGTTGACACTAGTAGTTTGATGTGCATACACTAATTCTTGAAATGCAACCATGAATATTTTTGTGCTGGACCAGGATTCGAACCCACATATATGACTTTCATGAGACCTAGAGGAATTTGCAGTCTTGGGGAAGACAATGAAATGATTGAACTACACTCCTGGAAATGGAAAAAAGAACACATTGACACCGGTGTGTCAGACCCACCATACTTGCTCCGGACACTGCGAGAGGGCTGTACAAGCAATGATCACACGCACGGCACAGCGGACACACCAGGAACCGCGGTGTTGGCCGTCGAATGGCGCTAGCTGCGCAGCATTTGTGCACCGCCGCCGTCAGTGTCAGCCAGTTTGCCGTGGCATACGGAGCTCCATCGCAGTCTTTAACACTGGTAGCATGCCGCGACAGCGTGGACGTGAACCGTATGTGCAGCTGACGGACTTTGAGCGAGGGCGTATAGTGGGCATGCGGGAGGCCGGGTGGACGTACCGCCGAATTGCTCAACACGTGGGGCGTGAGGTCTCCACAGTACATCGATGTTGTCGCCAGTGGTCGGCGGAAGGTGCACGTGCCCGTCGACCTGGGACCGGACCGCAGCGACGCACGGATGCACGCCAAGACCGTAGGATCCTACACAGTGCCGTAGGGGACCGCACCGCCACTTCCCAGCAAATTAGGGACACTGTTGCTCCTGGGGTATCGGCGAGGACCATTCGCAACCGTCTCCATGAAGCTGGGCTACGGTCCCGCACACCGTTAGGCCGTCTTCCGCTCACGCCCCAACATCGTGCACCCCGCCTCCAGTGGTGTCGCGACAGGCGTGAATGGAGGGACGAATGGAGACGTGTCGTCTTCAGCGATGAGAGTCGCTTCTGCCTTGGTGCCAATGATGGTCGTATGCGTGTTTGGCGCCGTGCAGGTGAGCGCCACAATCAGGACTGTATACGACCGAGGCACACAGGGCCAACACCCGGCATCATGGTGTGGGGAGCGATCTCCTACACTGGCCGTACACCACTGGTGATCGTCGAGGGGACACTGAATAGTGCACGGTACATCCAAACCGTCATCGAACCCATCGTTCTACCACTCCTAGACCGGCAAGGGAACTTGCTGTTCCAACAGGACAATGCATGTCCGCATGTATCCCGTGCCACCCAACGTGCTCTAGAAGGTGTAAGTCAACTACCCTGGCCAGCAAGATCTCCGGATCTGTCCCCCATTGAGCATGTTTGGGACTGGATGAAGCGTCGTCTCACGCGGTCTGCACGTCCAGCACGAACGCTGGTCCAACTGAGGCGCCAGGTGCAAATGGCATGGCAAGCCGTTCCACAGGACTACATCCAGCATCTCTACGATCGTCTCCATGGGAGAATAGCAGCCTGCATTGCTGCGAAAGGTGGATATACACTGTACTAGTGCCGACATTGTGCATGCTCTGTTGCCTGTGTCTATGTGCCTGTGGTTCTGTCAGTGTGATCATGTGATGTATCTGACCCCAGGAATGTGTCAATAAAGTTTCCCCTTCCTGGGACAATGAATTCACGGTGTTCTTATTTCAATTTCCAGGAGTGTATTTCGTTCCGTGTGGATCAGATACGACGAAAGAAGAGATCCGAATTCGAATCCCAGTCAAGCACCAAATTTTTTACCGTCTCGAGTTCAAATGAAATAACAGCCCTCTGACTTTAAATGGCCATTGATTCATTAACTAAAATATAATCTCTAGTGTAAGGAAGCTCACTGGACACAGAGTTTCTGTCTGTCGGGACATCCGCCTCTGCTGAGGTCCAACCTAAACCGGCTCTGCCCCAGTTGGTAGCGAAGCGATATGTTGTTCATAATGCGAATTCTGAACTACTGCGCAACCTGACGTTGTTCAATGACGTTACTAGAGGTATAGGTGATCTGTTCGAGTGTGTTTAAAGTACATGAGTGATGTAGGAATCAAAACCATACCTCGCAGCTAACAAAATAGAATCAATTCACATGACTGCTGAAACATACATTTGCCACATTCGTAATCTGGAGTAACGTAGGTTGCGCTCAGCTTACAAATTAGACACGGCCGGCCGCGGTGGTCTCGCGGTTCTAGGCGCGCAGTCCGGAACCGTGCGACTGCTACGGTCGCAGGTTCGAATCCTGCCTCGGGCATGGATGTGTGTGATGTCCTTAGGTTAGTTAGGTTTAAGTAGTTCTAAGTTCTAGGGGACTGATGACCACAGCAGTTGAGTCCCATAGTGCTCAGAGCCATTTGAACCAACCAAATTAGACACGATTAAAAAATTTCAGTCCTCAATTCACTGGTTAATCATCAGCAGGCTTCTACACGGAAACTATGCTAGTCTCATGTCAGCAGGATGTAGAGACGCAATCAGCCATCACCGCATCGATTCGAAGCCATTTTGAAATTTCCACTATTCCAAGAAGTTCCCTAGATCGAGAAATACAGTTTCAGAGTATGAAGTTAATAAATACTTGAATTATTACTGCCATTATCGCTATTAACTTCTTCATCCTGCTGCTGTTACCAGCGTGCTTTGAGGAAGCATTAAATGGTTCTGGTCCTTTTTAGAAGTAGTTGCCCAAAAACAGGTAAATATTTAGTCCGCAGCAAATGGTCGCGATTTTTTGTGGCAACTGGACCGTAACAAGTAGTTATTTAGCTCTTTCCATCTCTAGCGAATACCTTTCATGTGAAAACGGACATCTGCAATTATTAGTAGCTTACAATAAAAATACATTAACTGATGAAGACGTTACTTCATAACTGAAATTGCATTGCATCACTTATTTACTTACGCTTAGCAACGGCGCTTGTAAAATGCTTAAACTCGTGGTAAACCCCACTTTCAAAGCCAGAGAATGTTGATGTCTTCTGTTGAATGTCGCGATCACTCTCTCGTTACTTCGTCCATGTCACCTATTTCAAGTAGTACAAGGAAGAAAATATTGCAGAAGATCAAATGTTTTCCGTTGCAATAAAATCAGTCCACGTGGTCCTAGTTCATATTTTTATGGAATCACTATTACTGTAGTATCCAATTCAGCGATGTAGATAAATATTTCAACGTTGCAAAATTCATGTCCGACTCAGAGGCCTTACACTTAGTCGCCAACCAGAAATTCTAACACTGTGTAACACCAGTTCCAGTAATCTGATGTAGCGAAGACTTTTTACTGCTGCTCTTTCTCACCGGAAAATACGCAGTTGACATATTGGACTCCATAACTATACCACAAGTCATTTCGCATCCAAGCAAAGCTTAAGAAAAGCGCAATTTAATAGTACCGTGGCTTCCAGTTGTCTATATTCCTGACCTAAACTGGTTCGCACTGGCAACTTAATTGTTCATTTCACTTGATTTTGTAATCACTGAAGCATTTCGTTCCTCTTTTCCATCTTAGCGATTAGTTTTATGGACAGTAAGCTATGTCCCACGTAACCAGCGGAATTCGGCAAAATGTGCCCAGTAATTGCTGCAGCCGCGCGGAATTAGCCGAGCGGTCTCAGGCACTGCAGTCATGGACTGTGCGGCTGGTCCCGGCGGAGGTTCGAGTCCTCCCTCGGGCATGGGTGTGTGGGTTTGTCCTTAGGATAATTTAGGTTAAGTAGTGTGTAAGCTTAGCGACTGATGACCTTAGCAGTTAAGTCCCATAAGATTTCACACACATTCGAACATTTGAATTGCTGCACAAACCGCAGTTTAGTGTTGTTAAGTGGATGTATTTTAACGTTGTCGTAGGAGAAGGAACTTAGTTTCATCTTAAAACATATTAAGCAGCAAAGTTCAGAAATTTACCGAATAACGAAAGCTTATTATCCGGGCAGGAAAAGGTTTAAAAACAAAGTCTCACAGTATGGGCCAGATCGATCTTTTCGTCTGATAGCACTGTATTATACTTTGCCTAAGAGGTATCACATGGTGTGTTCCTATAGTTGTAGAAATCATTTGTTGAAACCTAGCTTAACATCTGACGGTATGGTATTGCTAAAAATACAAAAAATTAGCAAACGAAGACTGAGTTCATTCCCAAACAATAATTCGACAACTATATGAAGGGCTGTTACAGGTTAATGTGGTGTAATATGTGAGGTAACACAGTTGACTAAAATATAATAGTGGAATAAATATGACCTGCATCACACCGAGAATCCAAATCTTACCTTTAATCTCTGAAAACGGTGTCATTATTATTACCACGAAAGATGTTTGGAAACTAAATAAATTTACACGATACTCTCAACAATACGCACAAGGAAATAATTTATTAAATCGTTTTTTATTCAGATCGTGTAATAGGGAGAGGATTTGACTTCTGAGGTGAAGGAAGTGCTCTCCACTTTGCATCGCACGTCGTTTCCACCTGTGTTGTCGATAGGCTCTTACTTGCGAGATGTTATATCTCTAGGAATTTGATAATGGTTGCATTCTAGCGCTTTTTGAAGATGGACACAGTATCGGCACCATTTCCCGTTCCCTAGGATACAGCAGATCTACGATACGTGTCTGGGTGAAGAGGATGGCGGAGAAAGGCCACCTCAACCGTTGTCGTCGACCTGGACGTCCACGGACCGCCACAGAGGATCACGACAATAGTATACTCCACTGCAGTTATGAAGACCCTTTCAGGACTAGCAAAGAAATGAGGAACATCCCCCAGCTGAGTGTGAGCAGTTCGACCATTCGTTGTCTTCGTCTCAACAAAAAAAAGGCGGTATGGACGAAAATCAGGAAATGTTGAAGGAACAACACAAGGCTGCCAAATTAAACTTTGCGCAGGGGAACAGCAAAAAGCCGCTTTCGTGCTGGGAGTAAGTTACATTTACGGACGATAAAGTGTTTTCTACTGCACCAAATACTTCAGTCTATGTATATCGACCAAGTGGAGCGAGATTCGATAGCAAATATGTCCAACAGAGATAAAGGCGTGGCCGAACTGCTGTCACAGTTTAGGGATGGACATCAGCAAGTAGTTGAGGCGTGCTGTGGCAAGTGAACCGTCCGTTTTCTAGTCATTACTACTGCGAAATACTGGAAAACGTAATGCTTCCTTCTGTTGTTTAGGGATTTCGGGGGGTACAATAATCTTCCAACATGACCATTTTCCTGTCCACATTGCGAAATGTGTAGAACACTGGTTTTGAATGAACGTAGATATTGTGCTGTTGGACTGGCCTCCCAAAGTTGCTGACCTGTGTCCCATAGAGCATATGGGCAGAGATGGAGAAAATTATTAGGTGTAGAAGACAAGTACCTACAACCAAGCGCAGGTCACATCACTTCATGACGCATGGAAGAGATGTCACAGAGTAATAGATTCATTTGGAAACATGTTGCCTCTATTCGCCGGCGGCTAATTGCGGGTGTATAGGAGAACGGAAACAGGTCACAGTACTGAATTATTGTGTTATTAACTAGAAAACTTCATATGACAAATGAACGTTTTGTTTACCCTCGAAGAACAGGAAATTTCGTTTGTCTGATCTTTAAGAAAAAAAGGGAGAGGAGCAGATTATACATAATAATTTCACTCTTTTCAGTCGTTCAATAGACTGCAATTGTAAATTATTTTAAGACCTTTCATCAAAAAGACTAACATGAAACTTATTTTTTTGTCACGTGGCGCACGACTTCGATGCCGACGAAGATATCAAAGAGAATGTATTTAGTTTTTTATGTCGGGAAAATGCATCACATTAATTTGCGTTCTCTTTATTTACATTCAGGCAGAACAGCAATACCGAAAAAAGCACAGAAGAGGTATACTGTTTTTTAATGCCAAGCAGAAATCACAAAACATAAACAGAAAAAGTGATGCACGACCGGTGGTATAGACGTGAAGTCGAGCGTTTCAGTCTAGTTCATCCTCAGTTATATACTTACAAATACTTTAAAAATATGAATACTTAATAATACTCGTTGTCTTTCCAAAAAATAACTCATAGAGCGAATTAAAGTTAATGGAAGAGACAATATTCGAAGCCCCCTACCTACAGATTAGAAACTGACGGGACTATCCACCACGCCATTCTACCAACAGTATATGCAAAATGACGTATGATATGGTTTGTGATGCCATACGATATTCATGAAAAAGATATGGCACGGTGCAACTTCGACGGAAATGCAGACAGTCCAAAGAAATGGAAATTTGTGTAAGGTCTTATGGGACCAAACTACTTAATCAAACTTAAACTAACTTACGCTAAGGACAACACACACACCCATGCCCGAGGGAGGACTCGAACCTCCGAGCCGGCCGGTGTGGCCGTGCTGTTAAAGGCGCTTCAGTCTGGAACCGCGTGACCGCTACGGTCGCAGGTTCGAATCCTGCCTCGGGCATGGATGTGTGTGATGTCCTTAGGTTAGTTAGGTTTAATTAGTTCTAAGTTCTAGGCGACTGATGACCTCAGAAGTTAAGTCGCATAGTGCTCAGAGCCATTTGAACCATTTGAGCCATCGAACCTCCGACGCGGGGAGTCGCGCTGCAGACAGTCCATCTGACTTTGAATTCCATGAACGGAGTTATGAAGAACATAAGGTAATTGAAAGTGGCACAGTAGATATTCTGTTAGATTTTGTCAGATTTTCTTGTTTGGGAAGTGCTGTGTGTAGGAGAGTGGGAGAAATGAAAAACCGCTAACGCGAGTGTCATACAGTTTCGACACGATGATGGCAAAGTTACTCAAATGGCAATTACTCGTGAGAAAATGCCTTTAGAATCTTTGTATCATATAATCTGTCACCATGGTTGAAATGTATCAGAAAACGCAGTTGAGACTTATACACATATCATACCTATATTACAAGGAAAGTTTGATCTAATGAAAGAAAACTGTTTGTTTCAGGCACAGTTGCGAAGTGATTCGTGTATATCACGCAGTAATCAAAATGTCTATTTACAAGGAAAATGTATCTTATCTGATGCAGATACAAAAAGGAAGATACGAAAAAATTTGAAATTCTGCTATTAAACATATTTTTCACCTTCAGTTTTACCTCAGTATGTTCACTGATCCCGTAAAATTTGTCTCGGGTGATGATTTCCTAAATGAGAAACAATACACAAATTACAGTCATTTTATTTATTTTATTTTATCGTATGGCTACCCCCCCCCCCCCCCCCCCCCTGTCGGGCAGACCGTTCACCGGGTGCCGGTCTTTCAATTTGAGACCACTTCGGCGACCAGCAGTCGAGGAGGATGATTAGGACAGCACAACACCCAGTCCCGGGGCGGAGAAAATTCCCCGACCCAGCCGGGAATCGAACCCGGGCTCAGAGGATAGACAATTCGTCACGCTGACCGTTTTTTTTTTGTAATTGATCTCATTTTGTTAGCCGTTTCAGTTCGTCGTTGATCCATTAACTCAGTTTTTTTTTTATTACAGAGGGCAGCTAACCCTCTGACCGAACACGCTGAGTTACCGTGCCGGCGTAATCAAAATGTGTTCGTTCAGCTACCGGGGACGGACATTACAGTCATTAATGGTTCCTTGGAGCCTTTTCTGAGCCTTTCTGGTGAAGTAACTCAGTATTTTGAAAGCAGACACTTCTGGTCACTCTTGCAATGTATTGAATAGATGTTGTAAGATGGCTTATAACGCAGAGCTTATGTTATGATTTAGTCACTGAATTTCGTTCTGCCCGATTGAAAAGCGAATAAATAAAACGAGAAAAGGACTTATAAACCGCAGGGTTTCTCCAGCGAGGTCCGAACCGCCTTGCATATCAACCAGTGCGTTGGAGGTCGAGCGTGTTAACCCGAAGTATTTCCTAAAGTAGATTACTCGAAATGTGACATCAGAGATCAATCGTAGCTCAGATGCCAAACATCATACCTAGGTTCAGACAATTAATGTTACTTACTCAGTGTCATATATTAAATGGAAGCCACTGAGTATATTTTCTCGAGATGACAAGAAAATTATTAACGTCGTACAAGTATGATAAAATATAGTCCCAAGTGGAAAAGGTCTAACATTTGCGACATATTTTTCGCTTTGGGTTTGGTTGAGGAGTGAAGGCAACAGAGGAAGCTCTGAACCTTGATATTATGTGAGGGGCGAATGTTTTTTGGCAAAACACGTCATAAAAAGATTTTTTTCTTCGAGAAAGATCTTCTGTCATGAATGATTTTGCAGATTCAGGAGGTCTCTATAACAGACATATGTAATGAAGTGCAACCATTTAAGTGTCGTTCTACATTTGCATTCAATAGGCAAAGTTCAGAAGTCTGGAGCAGTAGTATTGCATCTTCTAATTTAAAACAACAAAAATCAAAGTGGTGACTATTAACTCATTTTTCCTTGATCGTCATCAGTTGGCTAATGGAGAATACCGATGCAATATTTCTACTGGTGACTAGTTATGATGTCTTTATATTAACTTCTTAAGAAGAATTAATGACTGAGCCCTAACAAAAGACATACACTCGAGCAAAGAGCAGTGTGAAGTAATACTTTGCATCTGGTGGCTCAAAAAGGGTATTATGTGTTACTAACAACCACCCAGCAAAGAGTATATAGCAGTTGTTATTTTCTGTCAACAGTTAAGTCACGTATCGGTCGCAGTGTATGAAACACGACAGACAAAATTACATCATGTGTTGATAATACACGATAACGCATTTTGGCGATTTCACTAACAAAAGTATCCAGGAGTTTGGAAAGTCATCCTTCACACACTTAATCTTCTGATCTTATGCCCTCAAATGTTTGCCTCTCAAACTCCTTTATCGGAAAACAGCTAAGAAAATTCCTCTCTGGATGACAATGCGCATCAAAGATGGTTTGATGATTTCTTTAACTCAGATCCAACAGGTTTCTACAGGTGCTGAATCGGTAAACTACCTGAGCGTTGTCAGACTGTTTTAGATAGTTTGAGAGAATATACTGTTGTTTATTAATTTCTCTCTGACGCTTACTATTGTGTTCAATAAAATAATGGACAACGCTATTAAAATATACACTGTACTAATTCAAATAAAATTCCGATTACCACGGTATCCTTATAACGAAAGTATATTTTTAATAAAACATGATGTTTCTGTGACAGGAGCATGCCTATACCAGCATGAATTAGTAAGATGTTACCAATTCCGAACTTCGAAACGGTCTATGTTTACTTATTGTCCTGTGGCACAATAAAGTAGTACAGAAATGTGACATTTCGTAAATAAAATAAATAAAATTTCCTTGTTGATTTTCGATAGGACTGTTTGCAGCTCTGTCACGAAATGGCTAAAAATGTTTCAGTCTGCGAGACTGTAACTTGGAATCAGAGCAGCCTCCATTTTACAGGCAACCACACTACCTCACAGCCAGCAGAATAACGCAGCATTGTTTTCCCTTATTGCTCCAGTGCTGGCTAGGACAGATAAGCTTGCAATGTAAAAGACGCGGTCAATTGCAGTTTCCATGTTGAATGACTTTCCTGGACTCTGAACCATAAATTGATAACTTTTTTCACACCTATATGAAAATCACTCAGATTATTTAGTGGGAATGACATGAATATTTCAAGTGAATTTCGTAGGCTAGTTCTGTGTCATCCAGGATGTAACATATCCTGAGTTGTTGCCAAGACTCATTTATACGTCTACCAGGAAGAATACCAGTCTTGAACCGTCTAGAAAGTGACTACAGTTCGTGTCTAAAGCACGTAGCGACCGACCGTTGAAATACCCGAAGTATAAGTCAGTGGGTCTTATTTGCAATTCTCTAACTAGGTTTAGGGAGTAGAGCACCATCACTAATAGTAATACACAGATGTGTCAACTACAGACTAAACAACACAAATCTTTAACTGTCACAATTATTTGTGTTTTTCTGTCTTAAGCGTACTAAACCTAAAAAGCTCATCAGACATGATTCACAGTTTCGAACATCTGCAGTAGTTATACAGCAAACGTTATGAATAGGCAACACGTCTTTTTTATAGTAAAAGACTTGGAAAACAGTCGTCTTGAGAGCGATGTCAATGGCACTATTCTTGAAAGACAGGAGTACAAATGAATAGAAAACAACACAGCATCGATTGCAAAACGTGACATCCACAGGGAGACTTCATAAACTACAAATAACGTGAAGTTCTAAATCAAGAAAGGCTACTATGAGGGAAACCATAAGAAATGACAGAAAACGAAGGCTCAAAATTCCATTGAAAATTATGCTAACGAATGTATGTAGCGCAACTTCGATTCCAGCTTCTGCTAACGTGAGAGGAGAAGCAGTTGTTAACAGGAAGTCGATCAAGAAACAAAAAACGCTGACAGGAAGGTCTAGAATATGTTACCCTCGAGTAAAACTGTCATTCAGTTCATAAACACTAAAATAAATATACGTATCATCTATTCCCTTATGATTAAAATACACTGCCTGCTGATGGTTTGTCAATAAAAGGGAAAAGCACCTATGCTGAAGAGCTTTTCAACGTGCAGCATACTTAGACCCAGAGAGGACCCGAAATAACAATAGGTTCACCAAGCTGATAGTGGTGCTAAGATTCTATGCATCGCTGAGCGTGGTACTAAGATTCTACGCATTGCGTGCGCAGAGTGTTATTAATGGGGCCCCTAACCTTTTAACATTAACGACGCCTCTGGCTGTCACAATAACCATATGAGAATTACCGAGTTCTATTACTGCGGCACAGATGGGCAGACGGTTCTAGAATCTGCACAGACTGTCAGTACTCTGCTAAATCATAAAGTCAAACTACCACTGCATCAGATTATTAGCCATACTTAATTTCTATCTGTGAAAGAACCGCTCCCTTTGCCGAAACGATAATCAATTTTTATCAACTAGCACACCGTCGTTCACGCCCGCTTCCACCGCACACCCACCGCACCCACAGTGGATGTCTCATAAATTATGACATCGAACGGAGATTTACACTTTCATTCACCAGCTTCTTATCAGGTTTTTTCATTGGATATTCTGCCGTTGCTCTGAAGAGAAATACGTAAGGTAAATACGAATATTCTGCATAGCGATCATACATACATCAAAAAAAGTTTTGCATCACCTCGGTTCCGAGAGTTCCGGAAACTGTACAGAAAATTGGAATAGAGATCAACATAAACATCATTTCCGCCCTTTGTGTTGCTCATGAAAGCCACACATTGCATGTTATGCCACCATACAGCGAGACCTTCAGAGATAATGGTCCAGATTGCTGTACACACCGGTACCTCTAATACCCAGTAACACGTCCTCTTGCATTGATGCATGCCTGTATTCGTAGTGGCATACTATCCACAAGTTCATCAAGACACTGTTGGTCCAGATTGTCCCTCTGCTCAACGACGATTCGGCGTAGATCCCTCAGAGTGGTTGGTGGGTCACGTCGTCTATAAACAGTCCTTTTCAATCTATCCCAGGCATGTTCTATAGGGTTCATGTCTGGAGAACATGCTGGGTACTCTAGTCGAGCGATGTCGTTATCCTGAAGGAAGTCATTGACAAGATGTGCTCGATGTGGGTGCGAATTGTCGTCCATGAAGATGAATACCTCGCCAGTATGCTGCCGATATGGTTGCACTATTGGTCGGAGGATGGCATTCACGTATCGTACAGCCGTTACGGCGCCTTGCATGACCACCAGCGGCGTATGTCGATCCCATAAAATGATACCCCAAAACAGCATGGAACCTCCACCTTACTGCATTCGCTGGACAGTGTGTCTAAGGCGTTCAGCCTGACCGGCTTGCCTCCAAACACGTCTCCGACGATTGTCTGGTTGAAGGTATATGTGACACTCATCGGTGAAGAGAACGTGATGCCAATCCTTGGCGGTCCATTTGGCTTGTTGTTGAGCCCATATGGACCGCGCTGCATGGTGTCGTGGTTGCAAAGATGGACCTCGCCATGGACGTCGGGAGTGAAGTTGCGCATCATGCAGCCTATTGCGCACAGTGTGAGTCGTAACAAGACGTCTTGTGGCTGCACGAAAAGCATTATTCAACATTTTGGTGTTGCTATGAGGGTTCCTCCGAGCTATTATCTGTAGGTAACGGTCATCCACTGCAGTAGTAGCCCTTGGGCGGTCTGAGCGAGGCATGTCATCGACAGTTCCTGTCTATCTGTATCTCCTCCATGTCCGAACGACATCGCTTTGGTTCACTCCGAGACGCCTGGGCACTTCCCTTGTTGAGAGCTCTTCCTGGTACAAAATAACGATGTGGACGCGATCGAACCGCTGTATTGACCGTCTAGTCATGGTTGAACTACAGACAATACGAGCCCTGTACCTCCTTCCTGGTGGAATGACTGGAACTGATCGGCTGTCGGACCCCCTCCGTCTAATAGGTGCTGCTCATGGATGGTTGTTTACATCTTTGGGCAGGTTTAGTGACATCTCTGAACAGTCAAAGGGACTGGGTCTGTGATACAATATCCATAGTCAACGCGTATCTTCAGGAGTTCGGGGAACCGGGGTGATACAAAACTTTTTTTATGTGTGTATAATGTTTCCATTCTCCCAGGTCCATTGTTTGAAAAATTGTGGAAATAAGCGACAGAGAAGCTCCTATGAATTAATAAATAATAATCAGGGAAATTTGGCGTGTTGACCTACACAACACTGCAGTACAGATTTAAGGGTTTTGTTGGAATCTGTTCCTTAAATTCGTTGCGGTCTGTGTCAATGATGAGAGAGGAGGAGGAAAAAGACTAACTTTAAGTATACTATTCCAGCGAGATTTGAGCCTATGGCTACAGTTTTAGTACCACTCAACTACTGAAGAATCAAGAATGTGAACATTCTTTCCTTGATGTAGTACAGACTAAAGCAAAGAGAAGCAGTTTAATTATTGATTTTTATGTTTAATTTAACATATTGCAACACATTTCAAGCATGTTTTGCTCATCATCTGGTGCTTAAGCATATAGAAATCTGTTACATAAAGATGAATTCTCTTTATCTAACTTGACGCAGAATTGCTTTGTTGAGTGTTCGCTGCTGGAATGGCTATTGTAGTATTTGAGAGAGGGGGTGTCAGTGGGTGGCCACTAATGAACGTCGAGTGGTGCCTCCTGCTGGCGTGGAACTGTGTCTCGTTGTGACTGACACCATAGCCTGTGTGCGAAACAGATAGTTTGGCGGCAGTATCGTGCTGCGGTATGTGATCCTTTTTTATGTATGTCAGTTGTTCACTTACGATTTAGGCTTCCCAAACTTCATTTGCTTTTTTGGTACTCTGGAGGAGGTGTGTTGTAACATTGCACTGTTGCAATCCTTAATCTGACACTGATTTGGACGTAATTATTCCACAGAATCCCGATTTCTGAACTTGGTAAATGTGATAACATTTAATGAAGAAAGAGGAAGGTTTCCCACAAAGTAACTGACTAGAGATACAGTAATTTTCCTGTTAAATAACTTCCTTGCAGTCCGAAACTTAAACTTTCCTATCGTATTACGCACAAACTGTTCAGAAAATTTCATCATATTACAAGTAAATATCTAGTGAACTGAGTAGGATAATGTAATTTCAGGCTCGAAGTCTATCGGCTGTCACTGAGTGCGAAACATTTCCCGTATGGCATTTTATTTTCTGAGAAACGGCAAGTGATTTGCGAACTTTTTTTTGCTATTTGTGTAATGGGGCTTTAACGACATGCTTTCCTGAGTCATTGTTTTGAGATGGCGCTAAAACATGTCAGATAAATGTGACCCAGGATGAAGCGTCTGCTTAGTCAAATACCTAATGGTCAGTATATTTCAGAACAGTAGGGGCAACATTGCATCAAGTTGATAACTTAACTAATTGTAACATATGCAACGTGTTTCGTAGTGGCTGTCATTTCAGTTGCATGTTCGGAGTTTTTGGTTCCATTAATTGCTTGTTCTTGAGGGTAACATAAGGCGGAATATGAGGGCAGATGTTCATAGTCACACATTAGTGCATAGTGTATGCTAGCTAATGGAGCAAGATGATACAGGTAGAGCTTAATCAGAGTTGTAGACAAAGACACCACGCCATCTTTGCTTAGGTGGGCAGCGCTACCTTAAGTGCACAACCACTAATGTCATCCAGAACAGGTGGACCACGTACCACTACCACATTCTCTGAGCGCCAATAGCATTCTGATCATACTGTTGTTGCTATGATCTACTCGTGATGATTACAATATAACTGCAGCTGATGCTTTGCCAAGAAAAGCGGAAAGAGCCTTTTGAATGAGAATTTCCACTTGTACACCTCGAGTTCTTGCAGCTTGATCTTAATTAATGCTTGATAGTTTCACACATTAACCGGTCAGAATATTCGTATGGGAATTATCAAACTGCAGTTGCTGGAACATACGACTACCTTATGTAATACCCCATTATGGGTTGAATATGACTCGGAAAGGCGTTATTTCGACTTGCAGTCCACCTCCTGACGACTAATGAAAGACGTTTAGAATACCCTGATAATGGCATTCCCTGCCGCGTCAATTCTGTAAAGTTCTGTAAATGGTTGTGGCAGCTGTCAGTCAGTGCTGAATGCAGACTGGAGCCAGGGACACAAAGATCTTCACTGCTTTAGGCCCTACTCTACTTTCACACATATTGCCCATACCGTAATTAGTAACATAACATAAGACTGATTCTGCTGCAAAACCTGGTGTCCACAAATCCGTCAATAAGAATCTGCGAGCCGTAGTAATGCATAAAAGGAATGAGACTGTTGATTTTTGTGACGCTACCGGTCGGGACTATGGCAAGGGTCTGGTGTCATATTAGGCTTCAGAATGCTAAAATGTTTATTTTCTCATTTCATCTTGAAACAAATGTTATAATATGAGAGGCAGAAATGAATTATACGCTTCTCAGGAAAAGTATTTCAAAAATGGTTCTGAGCACTATGGGACTTAACATCTGAGGTCATCAGTCCCCTAGAACTTAGAACTACTTAAACCTAACTAACCTAAGGACATCACACGCATCCATGCCCGAGGCAGGATTCGAACCTGCGACCGTAGCGGTCGCGCGGTCCCAGACGGAAGCGCCTAGAACCGCTCGGCCACACCGGCCGGCAAAAGTATTTCCTTGTGTACTACTGTCAAGAGCAGAAAATCTCCTTAGATATTTTGTGTATTGCGCAAATTTTGATGTCAGTCCATGTTACTTCGTGAAAAGGCTCTTCTTTCCTTGGGGTTAAAAGAGAGTGGACACTATCACTGGCTAATTTACTGATGACTAATGACGTGATACTGGTTCCATTTGCTCCGTCGGATATGCGAAAAAGAGTTTCACTTCGGCTTCTCGAAGAACGAGCAAATAGTCTGTCGGCACACTGCACTGAGAGCCTCGTTGATGTGTTTCTGTCTCACTGTCTACCGCAACATACATCGGTCAGCCAACATAAACACATTGGGCATTGTTTACCGCTGCACTTGCCGCGAGCCACTACTTCAAGAGCGTACTGTCTGTGCTAAATACATTACTGACGTAATACGTCCTCCAAGAATTTAATTAACGTAATATGCAGGAATCAGGTGGAGTACACATTAATTTTAACACTTGCTATCGCATTAAAATACCGCACACAAAACACACACACACACACACACATACACACAAATGCACGCAACCATTATGTCCAATAATAGAGACTACTAATGCCTGTTCTACAATATGTGCAGCAATCCATTTCTCAGTTGCCGTCAACTGGGAGAGAATTTTCAATTGCCTGGCAGTGCATGAAACGTGAGGAGGAGACGGAAGATAATGTACTTTTATTTCCAAGAGCTGGTAAAAAGCAGCGCTCGGTTTTTATGAGAAGATAGAGAGCATGCGTTTTGCTGTAGAATATACTTACAGCAATCAACCCACCCACCATCATTGCTTAGGATTTGCCGAGGTCGTAGTGGCATTTATTCCGCTAAGTATCTCGATACTGTAAGGTGATTGTTTATATCCCACCACGCGTTTTCTACAATTGTCCACAGGTCACTTGAATTTCTAGGTCCACAAGGCAATGACCTCGGCACTTCGGCCCACATATTCTCTGTGGGGTTGAGGTCGGGTGATCGTGGAGCGAACGCCAATAGTTTTAGTCTGTCTCAGCACCGAAACCAATCCTGAACAGCTCTGCTCTAACAGATGGTCCTGTAAATAAGTTGTTATCTATATATTTCATCTATTTTTATTTAAATACCGTATTTGTAATTGGCACAGGATATTAGCATGTTTATAGCGATTAAGAATTCATGTCTGGTCACAGCTAAGAGGTCTAGACAGTCCATTCAGGAAGATGCTTTCCCGATTCGTCATATGACGATAGTCGTTGCCTGAAAGCCACATTAAGACCGACTGGTTCAATCAGATACAAACTATGTGGTGTCGAACTGGGACACAGAAAACATTGGTCAATTTAGACTTCTGCGTTGCAGCAGTGCAGCGCAAATAAATACCCTCGATGGAGTGACAGGCAGCAGCCGCACAAGGAAATTTAAGAAATTTGACAAAGTGAAACTCTATTCGCACATCCGACGGAGCAAGTGGAACCAGTATCACGCCATTACACCAAACTCCGTCCGAACAGGCCTTGGAAGGCCCAACGGAACCGACCGGTCGCCATGTCATCCTCAGCCCACAGGCATCAATGAATGCAGATATGGGGGGCATGTGGTCAGCACACCGCTCTCCCGGCCGTATATCAGTTTACGAGACCGGAACCGCTACTTCTCAATCAAGTAGCTCCTCAGTTTGCCTCACAAGGGCTGAGTGCACCCCCTTTGGCAACAGCGCTCGGCAGACCGGATGGTCACCCATCCAAGTGCTAGCGTTTAACTTCAGTGATCTCACGGGAACCGGTGTTACCACTGCGGCAAGGCCGTCGGCAGTATTCTGCCATTAGTCATCAGCAAATTAATTAATGATAGTGTCCACTCCTTTTTGACCCCAAGAAAGAAAGAGCCATCTCACAAAATAAGATGAGGTAACACCAGAATTTACACTATATACGAAAAGAATTAAGGAGCATTTCTGCACTTGATAACAGTAAACAAGGAAGTATTTTTTTCTGAGATGTCACCTCGACGAAATATTCTGAATGGATTCCATTTAAGATGTGACACCGAGTGAGTAAAAATCATTGTTTGAACCTAGATTTAACGTTTGACACCTAAGCTAGGATTACTCTCTAATGTCACGATCCGAGCTATCTATATTATAAATACGAACGTAATGGAAACAGGTACACTGCAGCAGTGTTATGTTGGCTTAGCGGTAACATGCCCGATTTCCAGTGCGCTAGTAGATATAAAACGCGCTTCGAATCTTGTTGGAGAAAAAAACGCAGTTTCTGCGTCTATTTCTCGTTTTCCTTATTCGATCTGCAAACGGTTAGAACGAAATTCAATGACTTATTCATAAGCCAACCAAGGGATCATAAGCCATCTCACAGCATCTATTCAGTACATTATAGGAGTGAGCAGAAGTGTCTGTTTTTGAAATACTGCTTTACTTCACAAGAAAGGCTCAGAAAAGGTTCCAAGGGACCATTAATGTCAGTAATTTGAGTGTTGTTTGTCATATAGCGAATCATCACCTGAGAAAAACGTTACGGAACCAATGACCATACTGAGTTAAATCTAGAGGTGAAAATGTGTTTAATAACAGAATTGAAATTTTTTCATATTTTTCTTTTTGTATCTGCATCAGATACGATACATTTTCCTTGTAAATATACATTCTGATTACTGCTTGATATACTCGAATCACTTCGCAAATATGCCTGAAACAAACAGTCTTCTTTCATTACATCAAACTTTCATGTTAATACAGATACGATAAGTGCATAATTCAACTGCATTTATTGATACATTTCAACCAAGATTATAGAATACATGTATTTTATGACACTTACGTTATCAGATTTTAATTTCTCACACCCTCCCACACACTGCATCTCTCAAACAAGCAAGTCTGACAAAACCTAGCAGAATACCTACTGTGCCACTTTCAAGTTGCTTACGTTCTTCCTAACTCCGTTCATGAAATTCGAAGTCAGACGGACTGTCTGCATTTCCGTCGAACTCGCACTGTGCCACTTTCTCTCGGTATTCCATTTCTTTTTCATGGAAATCGCGTGACATCACAAACCATATCATACTTAAGTTTAGCGTATCCGATTGGTGAGGATGTAGTTGACTCAAACGCTCGAATTACCTATCACTTCTATGAACTTAATTATTAGTTTAAGAGGACAACGAGAATTATTAAGTATTTATAATTTTAAAGTATTCACAAGTATACAGGGTGGTCCATTGATCGTGACCGGGCCAAATATCTCACGACATAATCGTCAAACGAAAAAACTACAAAGCACGAAACTTGTCTAGCGTGAAGGGAGAAACCAGATGGCGCTATGGTTGGCCCGCTAGATGGCGCTGCCATAGGTCAAACGGGTATCAACAACGTTTTTTTAAAATAGGAACCCCCACTTTTTATTACATATCCGTGTAGTACGCAAAGAAATATGAATGTTTTAGTTGGACCACATTTTTCGCTTTGTGATAGATGGCGCTGTAATAGTCACAAACATATAGATCACAATTTTAGACGATCAGTTTGTAACAGGTAGGTTTTTTAAATTAAGATACAGAACGAAGGTACGTTTGAACATTTTATTTCGGTTGTTCCAATGTGATACATGTACCTTTGTGAAATTATCATTTCTGGGAACGCATGCTGTTTCAGAGTGATTACCTGTAAATACCACATTAATGCAATAAATGCTCAAAATGATGTCGGTCAACCTCGATGCATTTGGCAATACGTGTAACGAAATTCCTCTCAACAGCGAGTAGTTCGCCTTCCGTAATGTTCGCACATGCATTGACAGTGCGCTGACGCATGTTGTCAGGCTTTGTCGGTGCATCACGATAGCAAATATCCTTCAACTTTCCCCACAGAAAGTAATCCGGGGACGTCAGATCCGGTGAACGTGCGGGCCATGGTGCTTCGACGACCAATCCACCTGTCATGAAATATGCTATTCAATACCGCTTCAACCGCACGCGAGCTATGTGCCGGACATCCATCATGTTGGAAGTATATCACCATTCCGTTAGGAAGTGAAACATCTTGTAGTAACATCGGTAGAACAGTACGTAGGAAATCAGCATACATTGCACCATTTAGATTGACATCGATAAAATGGGGGCCAATTATCCTTCCTCCCATAATTTCGCACCATGCGTTAACCCACCAAGTTCGCTGATGTTCCACTTGCCGCAGCCACCGTGGATTTTCCGTTGTCCAATAGTGCATATTATGCCGGTTTACGTTTCCCCTGTTGGTGAATGACGCTCCGTCGCTAAATAGAACGCGTGCAAAAAATCTGCCATCGTCCCGTAATTTCTCTTGTGCCCAGTGGCAGAACTGTACGCGACGTTCAAAGTCGTCGCCATGCAATTCCTGGTGCACAGAAATATGGTACGGGTGCAATCGATGTTGATGTTGCATTCTCAACACCGACGTTTTTGAGATTCCCGATTCTCACGCAATTTGTCCGCTACTGATGTGCGGATTAGCCGCGACAACAGCTGAAACACCTACTTGGGCATCATCATTTGTTGCCTGTCGTGGTTGACGTTTCACATGTGGCTGAACACTTCCTGTTTCCTTAAATAACGTAACTATCCGGCGAACGGTCCAGACACGTGGATGATGTCGTCCAGGATACCGAGCAGCATACATAGCACACGCCCGTTGGGCATTTTGATCACAATAGCCATACATCTACACGATATCGACCTTTTCCGAAGTTGGTAAACGGTCCATTTTAACACGGGTAATGTATCGCGAAGCAAATGCCGTCCGCACTGGCGGAATGTTACGTGATACCACGTAGTTATACGTTTGTGACTATTACAGCGCCATCTATCACAAAGTGAAAAATGTGGTCCGACTAAAACATTCATATTTCTTTACGTACTACACGAATATGTAATAAAAATGGGGGATGCTATTTAAAAAAACGCAGTTGATATCTGTTTGACCTATGGCAGTGCCATCTAGCGGGCCAAACATAGCGTCATCTGGTTTGCCCCTTCAAGCTAGATGAGTTTCGTTCTTTGCAGTTCTTTCGTTTGATGCTTATTTCGCGAGATATTTGGCCCGGTCACTATCAATGGACCACCCTGTATAACTGAGGATGTAGTGGACATAAACGCTCGAATTTACGTCTATACCGCCGGTTATGTATTACTTTTTCTGTTTATGTTTTGTGATTCCTGGTTGGCATTAAAAGAAAATGATATCTCTTTTGTGGTTATTTCGGTATTGCCACCTGCCTGAGTGTAAATAAAGAGAACACAAAGTAATGTGATGGTTTTATCTGACATAAAAAACTAAATACTTTCTCTTTGATGCCATTGACGTCATGTGCTATGCAACAAAAGAAATTAGTTTCATGTTTGTCTCAGTCTTTTTGATCAAAGGTCTTAAAATAATTTGAAGTTGGAGGCAGTTGAACGACTGCAAAGAATGAAATAGACACCCTAGTTTTTATGTATAATCAGCCCCTCTTCCCTTTTTTTCTTAAAGATAACATAAACCGAATTTCCTCTTCTTCGAGGGATAACAAAATGCTCATTTGTCATAATCAAAATTTTGTAGTTAACACCACAATAATTCAGTACCGTGACGAGCTTTCGTCAGTAATAGGGAAACAAGGTCGCCAAATTTATTCAAGATGACGGATCCAAGATGATAGCCATAGATGTGGCAACGTCGCGATGACGTCATGCCGGGAGGTTCAAATTTTGGCGGAAAAATAGGTCAACTGGACTACCTTCATAAACTAAGAAAATGGCGGGAAATTTTGGTGGGAAAAAATGGCGGGCAAATAGGTGGCTGTGGCTCTGAGCACTATGGGACTTAACAACTGTGGTCATCAGTCCCCTTGAACTTAGAACTACTTAAACCTAACTAACCTAAGGACACCACACACATCCATGCCCGAGGCAGGATTCGAACCTGCGACCGTAGTAGTCGCGCAGTTCCGGTCTGAGCGCCTGAACCGCTAGACCACCGCGGCCGGCGGGCAAATAGGTCGATTGGGTTACCTCCACTAACCTAAGTTATACCACTACCACTTTTTCCTTGAAATTAGCGGGAAATGGACAGTCTCCGTCCAGCTGCTGTAGAGGAAGGAATGTACTTTATTTATTTTCAGTGGGAATCTGGAACAATTTATTTAGGGATGGATTTCACGTAGTTTGTTTATCACACTGATACAAAACACTCGCCCTGACGTGCAGGGATCACAGTACATAGCCTACATACGCAGATGCAGGATGGGAAGGAGTGTACTTAATTTATTTTCAGTTGGTGAGCTGCAACAATTTATTTAGGTGGTGGTTTTCACGTAGTTTACTTATTACTCTGATACGTAAAAGTGGCCATGATGTAACTTGGGTAACAATACATAGCCCACAGACGGCAAACTACTCAGAAATTACCAGCCGGCCAAAGTGGCCGAGCGGTTCTAGCCGCTACAGTCTGGAACCGCGCGACCGCTACGGTCGCAGGTTCGAATCCTGCCTCGGGCATTGATGTGTGTGATGTCCTTACGTTAGTTAGGTTTAAGTGGTTCTAAGTTCTAGGGTATACTAAAAGGTATCAGATAGATTATATAATGGTAAGACAGAGATTTAGGAACCAGGTTTTAAATTGTAAGACATTTTCAGGGGCAGATGTGGACTCTGACCACAATCTATTGGTTATGAACTGTAGACTAAAACTGAAGAAACTGCAAAAAGGTGGAAATTTGAGGAGATGGGATCTGGATAAACTGAAAGAGCCAGAGGTTGTACAGAGTTTCAGGGAGAGCATAAGGGAACAATTGACAGTAATGGGGGAAAGGAATACAGTAGAAGAAGAATGGGTAGCTTTGAGGGATGAAATAGTGAAGGCAGCAGAGGATCAAATAGGTAAAAAGACGAGGGCTAGTAGAAACCCTTGGATAACAGAAGAAATATTGCATTTAATTGATGAAAGGAGAAAATATAAAAATGCAGTAAATGAAGCAGGCAAAAAGGAATACAAACGTCTCAAAAATGAGATCGACAGGAAGTGCAAAATGGCTAAGCAGGGATGGCTAGAGGACAAATGTAAGGATGTAGAGGTTTATCTCACTACGGGTAAGATAGATACTGCCTACAGGAAAATTAAAGAGACCTTTGGAGAAAGGAGAACCACTTGCATGAATATCAAGAGCTTTGATGGAAACCCAGTTCTAAGCAAAGAAGGGAAAGTAGAAAGGTGGAAGGAGTATCTAGAGGGTTTATACAAGGGCGACGTACTTGAGGACAATATTATGGAAATGGAGGAGGATGTATATGAAGATGAAATGGGAGATACAATACTGCGTAAGGAGTTTGATAGAGCACTGAAAGACCTGAGTCGAAACAAGGCCCCAGGAGTAGACAACATTCCATTAGAACTATTGACAGCCTTGGGAGAACCAGTCCTGACAAAACTCTACCATCTGGTGAGCAAGATGTATGAGACAGGCGAAATACCCTCAGACTTCAAGAAGAATATAATAATTCCAATCCCAAAGAAAGCAGGCGTTGACAGATGTGAAAATTACCGAACTATCAGTTTAATAAGTCACCGCTGCAAAATACTAACGCGAATTCTTTACAGACGAATGGAAAAACTGATAGAAGCCGACCTCGGGGAAGATCAGTTTGGATTCCGTAGAAATGTTGGAACACCTGAGGCAATACTGACCCTACGACTTATCTCAGAAGATGGATTAAGGAAAGGCAAACCTACGTTTCTAGCATTTGTAGGCTTAGAGAAAGCTTTTGACAATGTTGACTGGAATACTCTCTTTCAAATTTTGAAGGTGGCAGGTGTAAAATACAGGGAGCGAAAGGCTTTTTACGATTTGTACAGAAAGCAGATGGCAGTTATAAGAGTCGAGGGGTATGAAAGGGAAGCAGTGGTTGGGAAGGGAGTGAGACAGGGTTGTAGCCTATCCCCCATGTTATTCAATCTGTATATTGAACAAGCAATAAAGGAAACAAAAGAAAAATTCGGAGTAGGTATTAAAATCCATGGAGAAGAAATAAAAACTTTGAGGTTCGCCGATGACATTGTAATTCTGTCAGAGACAGCAAAGGACTTGGAAGAGCAGCTGAACGGAATGGACAGTGTCTTGAAAGGAGAACATAAGATGAACATCAACAAAATCAAAACGAGGATAATGGAATGTAGTCAAATTAAGTCGGGTGATGCTGAGGGAATCAGATTAAGAAATGAGACACTTAAAGTAGTAAAGGAGTTTTGCTATTTGGGGAGCAAAATAACTGACGATGGTCGAAGTAGAGAGGATATAAAATGTAGACTGGCAATAGCAAGGAAAGCGTTTCTGAAGAAGAAAAATTTGTTAACATCGAGTATTGATTTAAGTGTCAGGAAGTCGTTTCTGAAAGTATTTGTATGGAGTGTAGCCGTGTATGGAAGTGAAACGTGGACGATAAATAGTTTAGACAAGAAGAGAATAGAAGCTTTCGAAATGTGGTGCTACAGAAGAATGCTGAAGATTAGATGGGTAGATCACATAACTAATGAGGAGATATTGAATAGAATTGGGGAGAAGAGTAGCTTGTGGCACAACTTGACTAGAAGAAGGGATCGGTTGGTAGGACATGTTCTGCGACATCGAGGGATCACCAATTTAGTATTGGAGGGCAGCGTGGAGGGTAAAAATCGTAGATGGAGACCAAGAGATGAATACACTAAGCAGATTCAGAAGGATGTAGGCTGCAGTAGGTACTGGGGGATGAAGAAGCTTGCACAGGATAGAGTGGCATGGAGAGCTGCATCAAACCAGTCTCAAGACTGAAGACCACAACAACAACAAGTTCTAGGGGACTGATGACCTCAGATTTTAAGTCCCATTGTGCTCAGTGCCATTTGAACTCATAAATTACCTAAATAATGCAGTACGCTGATGTACAGACACGCAAACAGCTCTTAAATTGTTAAAGTAAGGCATGTAAAACGCTCTTCAAGCACGCTCACTAATTATAAACTGTCGAAAATATGCATTGTACAGCCTACAGACACGTTCACGAAATAATGTAGTACACTGATGTACAGAGGTGTTCACAACGGGTAAAACTGTCAAAATAATGCATGTATAACACTCTGAAAACACACTCACAACGCTGATATGAAACTTCCTGGCTGATTAAAACCGTGTGGCGGACTGAGACCCGAACTCGGGACCTTTACCTTTCACGGGCAAGTGCTCTACTGTCTGAGCTACCCACGCATGATCCACACCCCATCCCCACAGCTTTACTTCTGCCAGTACCTCGTCTCCTACCGTCAAAACTTCACATATTCTCTCCTACGAACCTTGCAGAACTAGCACTCCTGCAGGAAAGGATATTGCGAACACATGGCTTAGCCAGAGCCTGGGAGATATTTTCAGAATGAGATTTTCACTCTGCAGAGGAGTGTGTGCTGATATTAAACTTCGTGGCAGATTAAAACTATGTGCTGGACCAAGACTTGAACTCAGTCTGGAACACTTTTTTAATCTGCCAGTTTTCACATAGTTTGCTAGAATATCATACCACCTGCTAGATAATACTCGATATCAAGCACATAGCAGTATGTAACCGATCGCCTGCGCAGTATAACTCTGAAGACGAAGACTGGAAATTATATTTATAGAAACCCGAAACTCTGCGTTTCTGCTGGAGAAAGGTGGGAGGGTAGGAAGAGGATGACGATGGCGTCGTAAAGTGTGCCGCGAGGTGTTCTGCGAGGACCAATGGATCTGTGCACAGAGCACCTTCAAGGTTCAGATCCTGGACAGTTGACTGTCAGTTGTGGCCCAGAAGGCTACAGAGCTTGGACCAAACCTGCGATGAAGAGGCACACGTCCCCAGGGAGGAAACATAGCGCTTCCTTTATACTCTGCTGAATAGGGTAACGAGCCTTAACACAGAGATGCTTAAAAGTAAGAAGATTGGTCTGTGAAGGGTGTCGATTAAATCGCTGCATCGCCCGTCATCTGTCCTGGAAACTGACTGCGACATCCTTGCTCTACTACGGTACTGGTCGACGACGAGGGGGATCTGTGGATAGGGGGGCAGCAGTGCCAGCAACATGAAGAATAGTGGCAGAGATGCCTTGCACCAATACATCAATGGAATTCGAGAGGTAGGTGTCAAAGTTCACAGCAGACGTACATAAACTCCAATTGGCCCTGCAGAATGCCCAACGTGGGGGCCTGTCTCTCTGGTGGCAGCAGGGGAACGATAGAATCACCAGAAAGTGGTCACTTTCACAAAGATCATCATGGGATGACCAACGTAGGGAAGTCACGAGGGCAGGGGAGGAGATCGTGAGATCGATAGCAGAGAAGGTGGCAAGCAGCACTGAAGTGCGTAGGGGAACCATCATTGAGGAGACACAAATTGAGGTCCGTGATAAGTTAGTCAATTAGGATAACCCTACCCATTGAACTGACACTCCCCCACAATAGATGGTGGGCACCAAAGACCCCAAGGAGGAGAAATGGGGGCGGGAGTTGTTGGATTAAGGTACATAGTGCAATGTAAGGAAGTGGCCTATCTGGAGGGAGGTACACATTGCAGATGTTGATTGCTGGAGTCGTTTGCACTCAAACCACTATAGCTTCCAAGTTGGTGCGTAGGGGGATCCAGTCACTAAAGACACTCTCGCAACGCTTAAACAGCCGAAATAATGCAGTGTAAAAACACTCATCTCATGCAGAAACGCTTTTGAAGTATTGTTAAGAAATTCGACCACGACATATCAGCGATCTGTTACCTACAGAGGTGCAAGGCGGAATGATGGCCGGCTATGTCGGGCATGCGCACCGGTCTAGCCTGTCCCACAGGTGAGACACATCTGGCTTCACACGTCTGGAGAGGGTGGTAACGTCCTTACTTGGCCACCATGGCTGATCCACTGATGCATCGCCTTTGTACCTGCGGGTCCAGCGCCGCCTATTTGTCGAACGAGGTGTGTACCTAGTGACCCACCCTCGCAGGCGCAGCTAAATGGTTGACAGTATTATACTGATGTATCATGCCTACATAAATGACAGCCAGGTCTTCCTTTGGACATGCTATAGATATATTTTGCACTTCTTTCAGAAACTGTTTGTGAAAATATCCCAGAATAACACAGGGTACAGTCTTCCTAGCGATCCTAACCAGACAGCCCATCCATTACATATCACCCCTTCCCGGAAATCGTAAAGTGCCACAGAAATAATTGACGATCGCTTTTGCTGTAGGAGCTTTCGTGATGTCTCACCTTGTCTGAATGGAAATTCTTGTCCTAACAGGACAGCCTGTTCAAAACATGGGTCAGCACATGTTATTAACGTCTGTGGCGACCTGCCTTCGAGGAACAAAATCATGGCACAGCTAAAAGATTATCAATGCTATGCAGACGTTTGACGTCGATGTAGCTGACAGCCAAATCTCCCTCTGGACAGACGTATACTATATAAATCTTTTGCACTGCTTTCAGAAACTGTTTATGAAAACATCCCAGAATAACATCAAATGTATTCTTCCTGATGGTCCAAACAAAGCACCCAACCCATCACATGTTACCCTTCCCAGAAATCGTGACGTCCTGCTTTCAAGAGACATCTCAGAAACGGTAAACGTTCGCTCTTTTTCTCACCACTGAAAGCCTTCATCATGTGAGTGCATGCTTGAAAAATCACCGTTAATCATAAAAGTGTTCTTGTTGTTTGTAAAGAGAGATGATGATAACATGAGGCCCTTCCAAGAAATAGTGATTTGTCTCTGAACGCTTGAACAAAGAAGACATCACGTTACTCTGAGAACTTTCCATAGATACCTTGCTCCCATCTTGTTCAAATCAGATGTATAGGCTCCCATCCACGGCACATAGGATGTCTTGTGAATGGATGGAGCATTCTGACTGGCTCTTACTGAATTGCCCCACCAAACTTCTGCTGCTGCCGATGTGGGAGCGCTGTCCTCCATTTTCTGCAGATGAGACTTTCAGCGGTAAAACTATTTTGCACAGATCGAAAAAGAAACATACGGCAACCATGTTTCACTGACTGTTAAATCCTGCAAAAGTGATCTACAGATCATGATACATGGAAAGACTCTTTCTCAATGACACTGCTCTGCTAATGTCGAGGAAAACTCGAATTTTTCTGGGCGCTGATAACCTCGTTGTTGTGCGCCCTAAAACATTAATCATCATCATCATCGTCATCGAATTTTCCAACATGAAACCTATCTCTATCAGAGCTATATCACCGCATATCACATTGATGTATTAAATACACAATTCGTATCCTGCACTTTACAAAATCATCACTTCTGCATGCTGCATATAGCTATCGACCACCAGACACTCATACACCGTGAAGACAGATGGATCCCAAAAAAGAACATAAGCACATGCACCGTATATACTCCTTGCACCGCTAGTTATTTCCCACAGGGTCAGGTGGTCATCCACTGCAGCCATCGGTCACACGGCAACTGCCCCCATACACATGTTGGCCCGACGCACGACCAGAGCGCCCTACACAGACAACTGTCGTACAAAGGCTGGGCCGGTTCCCCTCGGCACAAAGACATTACTGTTTCTGGCCCCAACCTACTTGCTTTCTTCACCATCTCCTGACTCTGAGATTACAAGAACATGTGCATTTTCACAGTGTTTTTTCCAGAATATCATACCGTTTGCACGATAGTTCTCGATATCGAGCACATAGTAGTGTGTTTCCGATCGCCTCCACATTATAATTCCGAAGAGGAAGACTGGAAATTATATTTCTAGAAACCTGAAACTTCAGCGAGGTGAAGTGAGGCAAAACTGCCTAACTAGAAACTTATCTCGTCTGCGAAGTTCTTTACATGAAAACTCGAAAAAATAGAGGAAACTGATATTTCCACTCATGAATACCTATGTCAATGATATAACATATTCCAAACCACCATTCTGCTTTAAAAAGTCAACTAAGGTGTTTCTCATGTCTAGAGAACCAGCAAACACGTCTTCCACCTGTCTTTCACCATCTGGATGCACACAACACACACCACAATCGATGTTCTCTCAACCAAGTAATGATGGGCAATGTGCAGAAGCAGTCAACTGGACAATTTACATGGGAGGGAATAATGGCCCACTACAAACACACGTCCATACTGAATCTTCTCAGCTTTTCATGGAGAACATACATGATCACAAAAGCTGCCCAACACATACAGAGTATTAGTTCCCTGTTCAACCGTCTAGAGAGCGACATGGTCAGGTCAGCTAAGCCCTGTACACCAGCCGGGCTCTCTAGTCTGGGTGGGTCCCACCGTAACCCAGAAACGTCAATCGTTCCCGCCACAGGCCACCGCCGCCATGTACTCCCAGCACACCAGACAGAACCATCCTAGGAAACCGGCCACATATATTTTATCACTGTATTAACAATGAAATATTACAATTGCAGCCTCAATTAGACGACATTCGACAATGAACGAAATATCGGAAATATTCCCTCCTGACAGCTGTGGCTGTACCTTTCCTACGACTGGAAATACCTTTCAAAGCAAAAAATTATCTTTCATTTCCCTTGCGGCTATCACAGTTTCTCATATAAAATCCATATCTTCCTTATAACAACACACAGTCATTTTCTTTGCACATGTCGGAACACACACATACTTTACAAACCAGCTGATCACAGTGAACCTATCATACACCCTCTACAACTAAGTATAATACTTCACCAATAACTGAATGCTGGCGATACCACACAATACTGAGTAAAAATCTGTGTTGGATGGATATGTCTCATAAATTCTTCTTGCGAGTGGAACAAGTGTCTTAGGAAGAGAGACGTAATCGTTTTACAAGCCACCAGATGTTAAAAACACGATCGCAACGACTATGTTGCTATCACAATCGGTCTTGGTTCTACCGGCCCACACAATTATCCATGTTAAAAACTATACTGGCTTTATAAATGGAGGTATGGTATTCCTTCCGAATGAAATGATTTTCCACCCAAATACCGCGACATTGAATACAGACGGTGATCGCTTGGGTCTATATTAACAGACTGACAGTGCAGGCACATGTCGCCAGCTGTGTAACCTCATAAAAAATAATCATCGAATTTAAAAAGTGATTCAGCTAAGGAACATGGTATGAAGCCGCCATTTGCAACTCCCTCACGCCGCTGCTAGATGTTTCTCCAGTAACTAGCACATTCTATCTCGATGCAAGGTCAGAGGCCTTGTGATATATCCACTGGATTATAGGCGATGGTTGATTGAGAATAAACACATAGAGGAGATGGTGTGCTATGCGACGATTCACTTTAAAAGAAATGCAACGCTAGATTGAGGTTGAAAGAAATGTACACTAGCTTTTCAGATCTATACTGTTACGCTTTCTGGTAGAAATGCTGTCTGCGATTTGAAATCAACCACATACCTGCGTTGGATCCTATGGAGAAGTCTTTTAATGATCACAGCCACAAGTGAATTATATTTGTGGCACTCTCATATCTCAAAACGAGTCAACTTTTTGGAATCTATCTGCTACAGTAATACTCCAATGTGGTTTTTTAAGGCAGTCCCTGTGCCTTGTGCAACTGTTCCTCAGACTCTGCCCACCATCTCTGCAAATTTGTGCATGTGATCGTTCCAATTTAAATCGGAACTGAACAGAAGTTGAAGAGCACTATATCTACCACCTCCTGAGACCAGTGCAGAGACAGGGTAAGCTGAGCTAGTGCGACAGGACCGTGTTTTTTGGTGAAAATGGAAAAATGTTGTCGCAACTTCGCCAACCGTGTATGATGTGTAAGGCCAGCGCCAAACGAAGCTTTCTCCTACAACACGAGGTCGTAGTGCAAAAATACAATACGGCAACTGGTAGAAGGACGAGGATTTTGCAACTGCATTGCGGTGCGCCTCCAAACTACATACAGGTACTGAAGTCTGAAGGAGATCTGCGTCTCTCGGGGTGCATTCACGTCTATCACCCAAACATTCTCTCTATCATGTCCCACCCAACAGAGAACAAAAAACTGTGAACTATAAAAAACTCCGCTAACTTCATCCGGCAGAAAACTCGATATATATATATATATATATATATATATATATATATATATATATATATATATGAGATATTTGGCCCGGTCACTATCAATGGTCCACCCTGTATATATATATATATATATATATATATATATATATATATATATATATATATATATACAGGGTGGACCATTGATAGTGACCGGGCCAAATATCTCACGAAATAAGCATCAAACGAAAAAACTGCAAAGAACAAAACTCGTCTAGATTGAAGGGGGAAACCAGATAGCGCTATGGTTGGCCCGCTAGATGACACTGCCATAGATCAAACGGATATCAACTGCCTTTTTTTAAAAATAGGAACCCCCATTTTTATTGCATATTTGTGTAGTACGTAAAGAAATATGAATGTTTTAGTTGGACCACTTTTTTCGCTTTGTGATAGATGGCGATGTAATAGTCACAAACGTATAACTACGTGGTATCACGTAACATTCCGCCAGTGCGGACGGTATTTGCTTCGTGATACATTACCCGTGTTAAAATGGACCGTTTATCAATAGCGGAAAGGGCGATATCGTGTTGAAGTATGGCTATTGTGATCAAAATGCCCAACGGGCGTGTGCTATGTATGCTGTTCGGTATCCTGGACGACATCATCCAAGTGTCCGGACCGTTCGCCGGATAGTTACGTTATTTAAGGAAATAGGAAGTGTTCAGCCACATGTGAAACGTCAACCACGACCTGCAACAAATGACGATGCCCAAGTAGGTGTTTTAGCTGCTGTCGCGGCTAATTCGCACATCAGTAGCGGACAAATTGCGCAAGAATCGGGAATCTCAAAAACATCGGTGCTGAGAAAGCTACGTCAACATCCATTGCACCCGTACCATATTTCTGTGCACCAGGAATTGCATGGCGACGCCTTTGAACGTCGTGTACAGTTCTGCCACTGGGCACAAGAGAAATTACGGGACGATGACAGATTTTTTGCACGCGTTCCATTTAGCGACGAAGCGTCATTCACCAACAGCGGTAGCGTAAACCGGCATAATATGTACTATTGGGCAACGGAAAATCCACGATGGCTGCGACAAGTGGAACATCAGCGAACTTGGTGGGTTAACGTATGGTGCGGAATTATGGAAGGAAGGATAATTGGCCCCCATTTTATCGATGTCAATCTAAATGGTGCAATGTATGCTGATTTCCTACGTACTGTTCTACCGATGTTACTATAAGATATGAAACTTCCTGGCAGATTAAAACTGTGTGACGGACCGAGACTCGAACTCGGGACCTTTGCCTACTCCGCTGCAGAGTGAAAATCTCATTCTGGAAACATCCCCCAGGCTGTGGCTAAGCCATGCCTCCGCTATATCCTTTCTTTCAGGAGTGCTAGTTCTGCAAGGTTCGCAGGAGAACTTCTGTAAAGTTTGGAAGGTAGGAGACGAGATACTGGCAGAAGTAAAGCTGTGAGTACCGGGCGTGAGTCGTGCTTGGGTAGCTCAGTTGGTAGAGCACTTGCCCGCGAAAGGCAAAGGTCCCGAGTTCGAGTCTCGGTCGGGCACACAGTTTTAATCTGCCAGGAAGTATCATATCAGCGCACACTCCGCTGCAGAGTGAAAATCTCATTCTGGTTACTACAAGATGTTTCACTTCCTAACAGAATGGTGATGTACTTCCAACATGATGGATGTCCGGCACATAGCTCGCGTACGGTTGAAGCGGTATTGAATAGCATATTTCATGACAGGTGGATTGGTCGTCGAAGCACCATACCACGGCCCGCACGTTCACCGGATCTGACGTCCCCGGATTACTTTCTGTGGGGAAAGTTGAAGGATATTTGCTATCGTGATCCACCGACAACGCCAGACAACATGCGTCAGCGCATTGTCAATGCATGTGCGAACATTACGGAAGGCGAACTATTCGCTGTTGAGAGGAATGTCGTCACACGTATTGCCAAATGCATTGAGGTTGATGGACATCATTTTGAGCATTTATTGCATTAATGTGGTACTTACAGGTAATCACGCGGTAACAGCATGCTTTCTCAGAAATGATGAGTTCACAAAGGTACATGTATCACATTGGAACAACCGAAATAAAATGTTCAAACGTACCTACGTTCTGTATTTTAATTTAAAAAAACCCACCTGTTACCAACTGTTCTTCTAAAATTGTGAGCCATACGTTTGTGACTATTACAGCGCCATCTAGCACAAAGCGAAAAATGTGGTCCAACTAAAACATTCATATTTCTTTACGTACTACACGAATATGTAATAAAAAATGGGAGTTCCTATTTAAAAAAAACGCAGTTGATATCCGTTTGACCTATGGCAACGCCATCTAGCGGGCCAACCATAGCGCTATCTGGTTTGCCCCTTCAAGCTAGACGAATTTCGTTCTTTGTAGTTTTTTTCGTTTGATGCTTATTTGGTGAGATATTTGGCCCTCTCATGATCAATGTACCACCCTGTATATATATCGAAAACAAATATTGTCTATGGGCTTGCATCGAGCATAAGCGCCGATCTCATTAAATATACAGGTATTGATCCACCTCAGTCCCCTGCACAAACCAGTCTCAAATGTCAACGCCCGTACTGCAGGAGGAGGAGGGCCTTATCCCACAGATTCAGTCGCAAGAGGGGCTCTCTGTGACCCTGTGTCATTCTTTGAAACATTGTTTTTTTTATGCTGTAACACGTCCAAACAGCGTATGACTCGGCTTTGTACACAGCTATACATTTTTTTTCACCACGACTTCGAGGTCTGTGTCAGGTTCTAAACTGACATTAACATGTTTAGGTCCATTGACTCTCATAGAAAACTAGACATCTGACAGTGTAAATCATGTTGTTGTTGCTGCTGCTGCTGCTGCTGCTTCCACAACACACACAGTCACTATAGGGGAACTGGAAGAATTTTACGGCATTGTGGAGCGTTTTCAAGCAGGTCTCCGACGGTTATTGATGACCTCAACATTTAAACTCATCTGTCACAGTGATGAAACAGCCGATGGATCTGTGTTCCATTTCGATCGATTCCTCATGTAGCAGTCATGTATGCAATCACTGTTTCGGTGTTAGCCATCCACAGAAGGTGTTGCCCCTCCACCCAGACTCTTTCTGCATCTCGAACAAGAGTCGTCAGTCAGTCATTATGTGGTAATCAACAGCGTACCATTGAAGAGGTGGGATGGAAAAGACACCGTCGATGTACTGTAATAATAAGCATCACAGTTGATAGTGCGATCAGTTTTAGCAGTTTTACCGTAATTTCAACACTGACGAATGACGTGGCCCAGTTTCTGTATCATCGCTAAACCGCCCCTCCTCTACTTTGCGAGTACCATTGCGAATGTAGATAGATGACTGTGCAATATGTCTATTCATTGTTAATGAACCATAGTGTACCAGTCAGCAATCTACGTATCTCTAGCACTTCCATCATCGTGCGTAATTTACGATCTTTCTCTATGTGGATGCGAGTCACAGGGCATTCTCGCATTATCAGGACAGAGTTAGAGATTGGAAGATCTCCTCGCATTGTCTTTGACCAACAGTGCCTGGCTGCGTGGGGTAGCCGCACGGGGTAGCCATGCGGTCTGGGGCACCTTGCCACGGTTCGTGCGGACCGTCCCGTCAGAGATTCGAGTCCTCCCTTGGCCATGGGTGTGTGTGTTGTCCTTACCATAAGTTAGTTTAAGTTAGATCAAGTAGTGTATAAGCATAGGGACCGATGACCTCAGCAGTTTGGTCCCATAAGAACTTACTACAAATTTCCAGTTTCAACACTGCCTGCAGCACTGGCACCAATTTATAATCTGCATCTGACCAGAAGTAGACAGCTACATTCCTTGTTTCATGAAGGAACAGTGCGAACCAAGTCTGTAACTGCTGTCCTGCACCCATCCAAGAGCACAAAATTTCTCCAAACGCGCAAATGTCGAGGAGGTTAGCACCCCTTATCAGTGTATAGTAGATATGAAACTACCGTAATGATATAACATAAGAACAAGAAATGGGTGGTTTTTATGCATGATGCAGCTCCAGCCGGTTGGAGTTTGAAGCATTTTACTTTAATCAATTCTGAAGTATTGTTCCAGTGTCTCCAGTCAGTACCAAGAAGCTAATGGTAAGAGAGAACATAACCACATGCGCTCCTAAGGCTACATGGTTCTGCACTTAAAACAGAATGTAGTGTTAGATCGTTGCGGTTTCCGACCTATTTGTAGTGTGGAATGTAACGCTGTTATTATCCCAATGTAAGAAATATATTTCCAGAGCATGACATACATTCTTTGTTATACCGGAGCCAAGGTAGCCCATGAGGGCCGGCAACCCATATCCTAAGGCTAAAATTGTACAATCGTACAGGAAATAAAGAAAATGGCAGCTGAAGGCTTCAAGAAATCATTCAAAAAATAAATAAAGTACACTCCTTCCTCTCCAGCAGCTGGACGGAGACTGACAGTTTCCCGCCAATTCCAAGGAAGAGGTGGTGCTTGGATGGCTTAGGTTAGTGGAGGTAGCCCAATTGACCTATTTTCCCGCCAAAATTTCCCTGCCATTTTCTTAGGTTAGTAGAGGTAGCCATATTGTGCTTATTCCCTCCGTTTTTACCAGCTCAAATTTTCCCACCATTTTCTTAGGTCAGTGGAGGCAGCGCAGTAGACGTATTTTCCTGCCAAATTTGAACTTCCTGACATGATGTTAGTGCGACGTTGTCACATCTATCGCCGCCATCTTGGATCTGCAATCTTGAATGAATTTGGCAACAATGAAGAGTGAGGTGGCGTCCTTGTTGCCCTACTACTTCCATCCTCCTCTACAATTGCATTTAGCTGTCAGGGAATAGAGACAACAAGTTTCCAGATGAATCTTCCCATATGTCATGACGTGCTTTGGACAACGCTGGCTTGGCTGTGTGTACTGGTCTTATATGCCTAAAAAATTTTTCCTTCTCTGCGTATATGTGCTCTATGAGACAGAGGTCAGCACTTTTTGGAGGCCAGTCCAACAACACATGTTCATTTGAAAGCAGTGTCCTAAATATTTCGCAATGTGGACAGGAGAACGGTCATGTTGGAAGATTATTCAACTCTCCAGAAATCTCTGACGAACAGAAGGAAGCATTACGTACTCCAGTATTTCGCAGTAGTAATGACTAAAAAACGGACGGTCCACTTGCCACAGAATACCTCAACCACTTGCTGATATCAGTCCCCAAACTATGACAGTAGTTCGGCCATACTTTTGCGTCTGATAGACGTATTTGCTATCGAATCTCGCCCCACTTGGTCGACATAACAAGGACTGAAGTATTTGATGCAGTAGAAAACACTTTATCGTCCGTAAATATAACTTGCTCCCAGTACGAAAGCGGTTTTCTTCTATTCGGCTGTACGAAGTTTAATCTGGCAGCCTTATGTTGCTCCTTCAACATTTCCTTAACCACTGATTTTCGTCAATAACTTCCTTTGTCGTTGGGACGACGACAAACGGTCGACCTGCTCACACTCGGCTGGAGGATGTTCCTCTTTTCTTTGCTAGGCCTGAAAAGGTGTTCATCACTGCAGTGGAGTATACTATTATACAATAGTAGATCTTGCGTGGCAGTGCGTGGACGTTCAGGGCAATGACGACGGTTCACGTGGCCTTCCTCCGCCATCCTCTTCACCCAGACTTGTATCGTTGATCTGCTGTATCCTAGGGCACGGGATATGGTGCTGATACAGTATCCATATTCATAAAGTGCAAGAATGCGTCCATTGTCACATTCGTTGAGATGTGACATTTCGCAAGTAAGAATCTACTAACAGGACAGGAGGAAACGAAGTGCGATACAAAGTCGAGAACACTTCCTTCACCTCACTACACGTAATAATAATAATAATAATAATAATGACACCGTTTTCAGAGATTAAAAGTAAAATTTAGAGTCACGCTGTACTGAAGGTCATGCTGCTCTCACTGTCGTATTTGAGTCAACAGTGTAAACACAAATATTACACCACATTAATCTGTAACAGCGCTTTATAGTGTAGTCGAATTATTGTTTGAGGATGAACTCAGTCTTCGTTTGTTACTCTTCTTGTATTTTTATCAATACCATACGCTCATATGTTGAATTCGGTTTCAACTAATGATTTCCACAGCTACAAGAGCACAGCATGTGATATCTCTCAGACGAACTATAATGTAGTGCTATCAGACGAAGAGATCGACCTGGCCCTTTATGTGCTGACTTTATTTTGAAACCTTTTCCTGCCTGGACGATAAGCATTTGTTATTCGGTAAATTTATGAACGTTGCTTTTTAAGATTTTTTAAGATTAAGCATAGTTCCTTCACCTACGACATCGTTAAAATACATCCTCTTAACAGCACTAAACAGAGGTTTTATGAAGCTATTACTCGTCGCATTTTGCCTCTTTTCGCTGGTTAGAAGGGAAATAGCTTCCTGACCAGGAAACTAATCTCTCAGAAGAAGAGGAGGAACGAAACGAAATCTCTCATGTTGGGAGAACATGTGACTTTTATTTCAGTGATTACAAAATGAAGTGAAATGAAGCTGGCAGTACGAGCCAGTTTACGTTACGAATATACACAACTGGAAGCCACGGCTCTATTATATTCTGCTATTTGCAAGCTTTGCTTGGACGTGAAATGACTGTTCTGGTATAGTTATGGAGCCCAGTAAGTCAAATGTGTATTTTCCGGTGAGAGAAAGCAGCGGTAAACAGTCTTCGCTATATCAGATTATGAAACTGATGTTCCACAGTGTTAAAATTTCTGGTTGGCGACTAAGTGTAAGGCCACTGAATCGGATGTGAGTTTTTCTTCCATGTACTACTTGAAATAGGTGACGTCGATCAAGTCACTACAGAAAGATCGTGACATTTAACAGAAACGTTAATATCCTCTGGCTTTGAAAGTGGCGGTTACCGCCAGTTTTAGCATTTTACAAGCGTCGTTGCTAAGCGCAAGTAAATGAAGTAATGCAACGCAATGTCTGTTCTGAAGTAACGTCTACATTAGTTAATCTACGAATAGTTGCAGATGTCCGATATTAACTAGAAAAGTATTCGCTAGATACGGAAAGAAACAAATAACTACCTGTTACGGTCCTGTTGCCACATAACGTCGTAACCATTTCCTACGAACTAAATATTTACCTGTTTTTGGCAACTGCTTCTAAAAATGACCAGAAGCGTTTAATGCTTCCTTTAAGCACGCGGGTAACAGCAGCAGGATGAAGAAGTTAATAGCGATAATGACAATAATAATCGAAGTATTTGTTGACTTCATACTCTGCAATTGTACTTCTCGAGCCAAGAAATTTCTCGGAATAGTGAAATTTTCAATATGGCTTCTAATCGAGGCTGTGACTACTAAAAGTGTCTCTGCATCCTGCTTACGTGAGACTAGCACAGTTCCCATGTCAGAGGCCTGCTGATAATTAATCAGTTAATTGAGAAGATAAATTTTTTCACCGTGTCTAATTTTTAAGCTAAGCGCATCCTTCGTTACGTTAGTTGCGAGATATGGGTTCTATTTCTACTTTCTTCTTGTATTTTAAACACACCCGATCAGATCTCCTACACCTCTACTAATGTCAAATGAAGACCGTCAAGTCCCACATTAGTTCAGAATTCGCATTGTGAGAATCATATCCTCCCTTCCAACTGGGGCAGAGCCGGTTTAGGTTGGACCATAACAAAGTCGGAAGTCGCGGCAGACAGTGAGCTTCCTTACACTAGAAACATAATTTTATTTAATGAGTCAATGGTCATTTAAGGTCACAGGGTTCTTATTTTATTCGAACTTGAGACGGTGAAAAATTTATTGCTGGACCAGGATTTGAATTCGGATCTCCTCTTTATGGTATCTGACCCACATGAAGCGATAGATGCCGTTATTTTTAGTCAAGCACATCTCACTGCTAGTGAGCTAACAATTCATGCACTGAAAACAACGACGATGGGTGCCGGATTCGATTTCTGGTCAGGCAAAAGAACTGCACCCTGATCTGAAATTCGAACATCTCGCTGCTGTTGAAAAAATCCGAAACAGAACATCTGATTTTACTAGTTAACAACATTATTACTCGCAGGGTTCGAGTCCCCGTCACAAATCATTGCATCATGGCACTTCGTTTTAAACACGCGGAAACTTTGCTATCTGAAATTATATTGTGACAGCCAGTCAAGGAATACTTTAGGGAACTGGTTTAAAAAATTTATTTTTTAGACTCAGTCAACTCTTTACACTTCCACTGTGCCTACATGACAAAAGTTACCTGCCTTTCAGAACCGAGGCAGTTCTGTGCAGTTAAAGCTGCTGACAAGAAGCGCCTTGAGCCCTATGCTGAAATTGCTAGCGGAGTCAAGCCATCAGTTTTAGCCAATAGTGTGCGTGGAATACGAGTCACGTGTGTAGACACTGGACCACTCTGCAGTGCAGAACACTGTTGCTTCTCTCTCTTGTGATCCAGACTTCGAGCAGAACAGAAGTCTTTCCTGGGAGACAGAGCCTCTGGTTCTGCCTTCCATGACCGGCCACTAACATAAGTTAACATGAACCGCCTCGCCATCCATTGCCCACTGATTTCGTTGTTCGTCCTCCTGGACTGGCCTACATCTGATAATTTCTGACCTAGGCGCGCGCTTTGTATTCCGTACAATGAAATATATTCTCTTTATTTTACCTAATTTTCGTTCTGTCATTTAACAGCAGCCCTGGATGACGACACACAACTCCTGACCGCTCAACCTCCTATACATTGTCGTCATAAGCAGAATCCAACAATCTTTTCCCCCTTCCCAGGCCATGTACAATATTATATGTTTTTCGTAGCTAGTTAACAGGCAGGTAAGGATCTTGACAGGATTCCAGGTAAAGCACAAAAATGTTCAAATTCGGATTTGCTGACTGACACCGGTGAAAACTTCGATATTTCATGACTCTTTATGCCTAGCCACCAATGACGAACGTTCTGTCATCGAGTCTCGGTCAGGCACGAAAGCTTTGCTGAATTACAGTGGCTATAGGTGTTTCAATCCAGATCCAGGACAAAAAAGTTCGTCGTGTTGTTTGGATTTCAAACATGCGCACAAATATTTAATTCAATATCCATTTTCTCGTATCAGAAATGATGTTTTACAGGTGTGGGAAAAACTTTTAAAGAACAAACATATTTCGAATTGTCATAGAACTTTAGGATTCTAGATGTTGTCTCAAACTCTCTTGTTCATAAACATATTTAATTTTGCCTAAAGGTTCCTAGAGTGACTTATGTGACGGAGTTAGTTTACTCAGATTGTAATTAGTGCGGTAGTGATTTTGAAATGTCACTTACTGTAATAAAATTGAGTTTACAAGTGTTAAGGACTGTCTCATCTTTAATAACGCGTTTCCCAGTATTTGCATTCTCGTGGTGTTGATTTAGATCTGCACTGATTATCTTAAGGGACAGTGTTCTCTATTGATCTCTTGTGGTATCCACTTTGTATAGTCAAACGACTGAATTGCAAAGCGATTAGAGGACCTGCAAGACAGCTACGTCTTATGGGCTGCATGCGAATCAGGCGAAACGCGCGATTCAGGTCGTTAGGATACTTTTGGGTATTGTAGTAAATCACGTTTGCCGATTTTCGTCTCATTCGGATCAGTCCTTCGTGATGCCTCTTTTTTTGTCTTAAAGTGTACTAACACTCCTCAAAGCATGTACCTTTCCTTCTAATTCACCCTTCATGTACCGTACGTGGGTGGGAGAGAGACGATGTCTTCCCCACTAGCTCTCGAGTCGGTGCACTGTCGCTGGGGACAACGATACCTTTATGCCTGCACATCAGAATTATTTTTTTAAATAAAATACATTTCCTATGTTATACCATTTTGTGATGATATTGTTTACATTGTACTTTTTAACAATGTGTTGAGATGTTCCTACAGCAATAAGAGCACCCAGTTCCTAAAGAGATTGGTTAATTCGTGCTACCTTAAGATGTATCTTATTGTAGTAGATGTAATTTATTGTAGTAGAGTTAAAGCGCGAAGAACATGAAGAAGAGGAAGATTACGTGTCTTTCGTTACAAATTACGCATACAAAACACACTATTTTATGTAAACAGACTGGAAGTGACGTGTCCTTTACAAATTACCTATACAATACACACTACGGTACGTGATCAAACTGGAAGTGATGCGTCGTTCAATGTTTACCCACGTGGGTCGATCTAATCTATAATTATGTATCACCTACGTACCACGCTTTGAGAATTGTTTCAGATATTCATGTGCTTTTGTGAAGGATGTGCAACAGATAACCATTTCATGGTCATTAGCATTATTATTCTCAAGAGGGGATATGGTTGCTTTCGTGATTCTCATAATCATTTAAAGCCGGTTCTTGAAACTTTCTTCATAGACTTTCTCGGGACAGTTTACGTCTGTCTTCAAGAATCTTCCAGTTCAGTTCCTTCAGTATCTCTGTGACACTGTCCCACGGATCAAACAAACCTGTGACCATTCGTGCTGCCCTTCTCTGTATACGTTCAATATTCCCTGCTAGTCCTATTTGGTATGGGTCCCACAGACTTGAGCAGTATTCTGGCACCGGGCTCATAAGTGATTTTTAAGCACTCTCCAATGTAGACTGATTGCACTTCCACAGTATTCTGCCAATAAACCGAAGTCTACCACCTGCTTTACTCACGACTGAGCCTATCTGATCATTCCATTTCATAACCCTATGAAGTACACTACTGGTCATTAAAATTGCTAAACCAAGAAGAAATGCAGATGATAAACGGGTATTCATTGGACAAATATATTATATCTGAACTGACATGTGATTACATTTTCACGCAATTTGGGTGCATAGATCCAGAGAAATCAGTACCCAGAACTACCACCTCTGGCCGTAATAACGGCCTTGATACGCCTGGGCATTGAGTCAAGCAGAGCTTGGATAGCGTGTACAGTTACAGCTCCCATGCAGCTTCGACACGATACCACAGTTCATCAAGAGTAGTGACTGGCGTATTGTGACGAGCCAGTTGCTCGGCCACCATTGACCAGACGTTTTCAGTTGGTGAGAGATCTGGAGAATGTGCTGGCCAGGGCAGCAGTCGAACATTTTCTGTATCCAGAAAGGCCCATACAGGACCTGCAACATACGGTCGTGCATTATCCTGCTGAAATGTAGGGTTTCGCAGGAATCGAATGAAGGGCAGAGCCACGGGTCGTAACACATCTCAAATGTAACGTCCACTGTTCAAAGTGCCGTCAATGCGAACAAGAGGTGACCGTGACGTGTAACCAGTGGCACCCCATATCATCACGCTGGGTGATACGCCAGTATGGCGATGACGAATACACGCTTCCAATGTGCGTTCAGCGCGATGTCACCAAACACGGATGCGACCATCATGATGCAGTAAAGAGAACCTGGATTCATCTGAAAAAATGATGTTTTGCCATTCGTGCACCCAGGTTCGTCGTTGAGTACACCATCGTAGGCGCTCCTGTCTGTGATGCAGCATCAAGTGTAACCGCAGCCATGGTCTCCGAGCTGATAGTCCATGCTGCTGCAAACTTCGTCGAACTGTTCGTGCAGATGGTCGTTTTCTTGCAAACGTCCCCATCTATTGACTCAGGGATCGAGACGTGGCTGCACGATCCGTTACAGGCATGCGGATAAGATGCCTGTCATCTCGACTGCTAGTGATAGGAGGCCGTTGGGATCCAGCACAGCGTTCCGTATTACCCTCCTGAACCCACCGATTCCATATTCTGCTAACTGTCATTGGATCTCGACCAACGCGAGCAGCAATGTCGCGATACGATAAACCGCAATCGCAATACGCTACCATCCGACCTTTATCAAAGTGGGAAACGTGACGGTATGCATTTCTCCTCCTTACACGGGGCATCACAACAACGTTTCACCAGGCAACGCCGGTCAAATGCTGTTTGTGTATGAGAAATCGGTTGGAAACTGTCCTCATCTCAGCACGTTGTAGGTGTTGCCACCGGCGCCAACCTTGTGTGAGTGGTCTGAATAGCTAATCATTTGCATATCACAGCATCTTCTTCCTGTCGGCTAAATTTCGCGTCTGTAGCACGTCATGTTCGTGGCGTAGAAATTTTAATGGCCAGTAGTGTATTACTCCCAGGTAGGCCGGCCAGTGTGGCCGAGCGGTTCTAGGCGCTTCAATCTGAAACCACGCGACCGCTACGGTCACAGGTTCGAATCCTGCCTCAGGCATGGATGTGTGTGCATTGGTTAGTGAGGTTAGTTAGGTTTAAGTAGTTCCAAGTTCTAGGAGACTGATGACCTCAGATGTTAAGTCACATAGTGCTCAGAGCCATTTGAACCATTTGAACACCCAGGTACTTGCATGAGTTGACCGACTCCAACCGTGACTCACTGATATTATAGTCATAGGAGACTATGATTTTTTTTCGTTTTGTGAAGTGAACCATTTTACATTTTTGAACATTTAAAGCAGGCTGCCAATCTTTGCACCACTTCGAAACCTTATCAAGATCTGATTGAATATTTATGTAGCTTCTTTCAGACAGCACTTCATTACAGATAACTCCATCATCGGCAAAATGTCTGAGGTCACTATTAATATTGTCTGCAAAGTCATTAATATACAACATGGACAGCAAAGGCCCCAATAGACTTCCCTGGGGCAGACCCGGGGTTACTTCTAGATCTGACTATGATTCTCCATCCAAGATAAAACGCTGCATCCTCCCTACCAAAAAGTCATCGATCCAACCACAAATTTCACTTGATACCCAAGTACTTTTGCATTAAGCGTAGCTCTGGTACTGACTCAAATGGTTTTCGGAAATCAAGATATACTGCATCTACCTGACAGCCTTGATCCAATGCTTTCAGTAAGTCTTGTGAGAAAAGAGCTAGTGGGCATCACATGATCGATGTTTTCGGATCCATGGTGGTTGGCAATGAGAAGGTCATTCTACTACTACTGCTACTAGTCATTCCATTTACTGTTCCACTCGCGAATAGAGTGAGGAAAAAACAACTGTCTATATGCCTACGTACGAGAGCTAATTGCTCTTATCTTCTCTTCACGCTCCTTACGAAAAATGTACGTTGGTGGCAGTAGAATCGTTCTGTAGTCAGACGCATATGCCGATCCTCAAAATTTTCTCAGTAGTGTTTCGCGAGAAAAACGTCGTCTTTCCTCCAGAGGTCCCATTTTAGTTAACGAAGCATCTCCGTCGTAAACGCGTGTTCATCGAACCTTCAGGTAACATCTAGGAGCACCCCTCTCAAGTGCTTCAATGTTCTCCCTCAATCTGCCCTGGTGGGGATCCCAATCACTTGAGCAGTACTAAATAATGCATCGAAATAGTGTTCTACACGCGATCTCCTTTATAGATGAGCTACACTTTCGTAAAATTCTCCCAATAAACCGAGGTCATCATTCGTCTTCTCTAATACCAACTTTACGAGCACGTTCCATTTCATCGCTTTGCAGCGTTATGCTAGATTAATTATGTATATCTGATGCATATTGTTCTGGTTACAAAAAAATTAAATCAAAAAGAAATTAATTTTAAGAAAATGAGCACATAACTGAGGTAATTTCTGGAAACGCGTCTTCATATTCTCAGCTACAAGTATGATAAAGCAGTAAATCCAGTCTCGTTCTCAGGCCTGTAGATTAGAGAGCACTCGATCAGGATTAATGCTACCAGCAAACCACGAAAAACATAACGCACTCTAGCGTACAGACGCCGTAAGGCGACGTTAACAAAGTTGTTTCCTTTTTAACTCAGTTTTGCATACAATAATTAAAGTAGCTTAATAATGTTGACTGAGCCAAGTTCCAAAATATTCTTTGTTACTGATAAGTGCCTCTTCTAGAGGGAAACATGATACTACCAGTTACTTCACCTGTCAATCGGAGAAATTCCACGTGATTTTTAAAACTTTTTGTGAGTTCCCCGATCTTCTCCGCCCAAACTGAAATGGAATATTTTAAAGTGTTGTCGTGTACCGTGTTCTTCATATTTTTGATTACTGAAAGTGAATTACGTGTTCTGTGATTTTGGATAAACATGTACTTATTAAGCGTTTTAAATCCAAAGCGAATTTTTCACGTCAAGAAGTGTTGCTTTAACGCCAAAACACAACATGTGTCCATAAAATGTAGCAAAATAGAGTATTGTACCTCCTGCTTCCATCGACCTATGCACAGCCTATTAACTCTACTCTGTGTCGCTTTTCCCACAACATCTGTTCCAAATATTATTGCCACTCACTTAAAATTTCTCATCTTACTTTTGTATGATATAAGTGCTTATGTGTGAGCAAAATATAACAGCAAAGAAAACATTTCAGCACACTCGTGTTGATTTCTTCCTGCTCCGGAAATGCGTAATGAGCAAGGCGTATTTGATCTGGTAACATCCAGTAGAAGACAACTTTACTAAATGAAGAATAACAGCTTTGACGGATGTGGACAACGGAAGTGACCACCACCCAACTTGCTACACTGCAGGCCGACAAAATGAATCAGACAGTCTATAGATTAAGCTGACCGACTCGTTCTTCGTGCTAGATTTGAGGCAGACTGCCGCTGCTCCACGTCATTCCGTTGCTGTATTGTGTAAGACATCTATGAACTCTTCACGGATTATCAGTCGAGTGGCATCGTCTTCTAGTCGCAACGTTTCAATGGATTGCGTATCCATCATCATTTCCTCTATTTCAGTTTTATACATCAGCAACGTGTACGTACTACACATGGAATTAAAGACCTTTCTTTTTATTCGTTGACATAAAACCTCAGTTCTTCCGGAGACGTACATATAACACAAAGGGATTCCGTACTTTATATTTGAAGAGAGCATCATGTGAATTAATCTCCTCACTCCTGAGCTTCGATTTTGTGAACAAAAACTTTATATTGGTGGTTAATGGGTTGTCCTGGGATAAAATAAGCCTAAAATGCTAAATTTACTAAGTAGTTGAGATTCACGAAAATATTTGGACATGTAGCATGTCCATGCTACAGCAGGACTCAAAGAGGTTTTTTGCCGTAGTAATGATATGTTTCAGGGATTCATTTGATGGATATTTTTATAAACGGACCACTGAAATACATAACTCTATTTACGTGATATGTACGTAAGTACCACAAGTTTGTATTTTATTATTGCATTTGAAAAAACAATTTGAAAACTTGTCACACGAGGTGACTTCAGACACTGACTTACGCGTTATTACGGCAAGATAAGTAACATTTACTGGATACTTTAATGCACTTCGAAATGACACAGTTGCATAACACTATTTTAAAACATAGTCTCCATGTCTCTGTAAACAAGTCAGACATTCTACCAATCGTTCAATCTTCGACGATAGAAATCCGCTACCTGGTCATGGAGCCATGCGAGGACATATGAGTGAACAACTTCATCGTCAGAAAATCTGCAATTGCTGCGAATCAGTTCCTCGATTACCTGTACGTAGTCGTCTGTGGTCGTTGTCGATGACCTTCCTTTCCGATTAGCATCACCCACTTCTGTGTAGCAATGGTCAAATAGTGGCCTCCGTTTCATTACGGCTGAACACGACATTACAATCAATCGGTAAACAGCCAGAATTTCTCGAAGAAACTGTGTGCAAATTAGACCTTTTGTCGGCAGGAATCATACTTTTCCGCCTGCTTCAACCATGGAGATTGTTTCCAGTTGCCATTCCATTTCATTCCCACACTGTAACGCATCTCTTATCCGTACCGCAGTAGAACTGTATCTCCAGGACACCCGGGGCATGTACTCTCTCTTCTAACAATACTTGTCGTAGGGTGGCGTTAGCGTGGGACGACATGCGTAACAAAAAATTTTTGAAGTCCCTACGTATATGATCCATTGTGCTATTTTTATGAAATTTTAAGAAAAACCAGTTCCGTTTCTTTTTTCTTTTTGCTAAACAAATATATTTTGCGTTTAGTACATGATCTCGGGAAGATGCATGATGTATAACGTCTTCCTGTTGGTCATGGCACAGAATTTTATGTTCTGGGGCGTTTCCATATTCGTCATCACATTGCTCTTCACACTCTTCCTCCTCTCGTATTCTCTCTTGTGGTCGTGAAAGTCTAGGTCCTTTCTAATTGTAGACCCAGTGCTACAGAGAAAAAATGTATCGCGATATTGATGTGAGGAAATAAACAATCACTTATTCGGCAGGGTTTACTAGTATACTACAGCATAATGTAAACAAATTATAATTCAGAATTACTAAAAACCAGCGGAAACTACTTTATTTCTCGAAGTCATGCTAAAACTGCGATAAACAACTTTCTTCAGTCAGGTGCTGAAACCTAGTAGGAGCTTGCAGAAACGGAAAGAAGTGCATCCAAGAACGCACATGATGTACAGTACGCGCTACAATCAGGCACAGCAAATTTTGTTAATTGCCTGATGCACAAAAGAATTAAAATTTGTGTGTAGTATATACGCTGCATGAAGTGTTTAAACAAGGTGTCTGAAACCTACAATGTTGGGTATATTTCACGCGAATGACGCCGTTTGATGTGATCGAGCCTAGTGGAAGAATTTTTGTGTCAGTCCTCGCGAACTTCCCGTACTTCTATATCACACGAGAAACAACATAACTTTCAATTTGTACTTCTAAAAATAGAATCGTGGATCTAGTATAAATAGAGATTTCGCGCTTTTATACTGTTATCATCCATCTTAGTATCTTACTTTTCTTCTTCCAGGGAATGTAAGGGGAAAGTGCTTTATTGCGGTAGGAACTTTTAATTTCGCTTAATGGCAGCAACTAATGTATGTTGCTTCAGTTAAATTACATACAAGATAGCGTTGCTTTCCGTTTAGGACTGTGTACGGTAAATGAACACATTTAAAATACTTAAAGTAATTTATCCAAGTTGCCCCATTAAATCCATGTAAGAAAGTTGAAGAACCTGTCGTAATGTGCCTTAAAAGGTGATTGTATTTAAACTTTCGCAACTTGAGTAGCTGTAGCCGGAAAATTATTTACCGTATGAGCACCCAACTTTATAGGAATGAAGTTCAGGTTGTGCGCTGCAGGATTTGCGTTGTTAGTAGTGATAGAGTCACGACTTGCCGTTGAACTGAAACACAAGCATCAGTGTGCATTATAGTTGCAGAGAGTCAACAGGGGTCTGGACAAGGTAAGTCTAGCTTTTCTTGTAAAGCTGTTTTATCAAAACAACCTCAATAATGCTGCTACTCTTCACGAGTATCGACGCATTAAAGAAACACGGAGTTGTTCTCTTTCCGCACCGCAGTTGAAGAAGACGATTCGGATGTTGGAATTAACTGGCGATTTGGGTATTGCCTGTGGGCGAGGACGACGACCGATTGCCCACAAATTATTGAAGAACTTACTGTTGCCATGGCTGAGAATTCTGGACGCAACGTATGATCTTCAAGCAGTACACGAGCGGTCTCACATCTGAACATTCCATGGTCCACCATTCAAAAACTGGTGTTTCGTGGAGCATTAGAGCAATCTCTAGTGCGGTTGCAGGCGGTTATGGGTGCAGATGGTCGTCACCCTAAGCAATGATTATAACGTGGAACATAAACATGGTACGCAATGAACAAATATTACCCTCTCATGTGGAAATTAAAGAGTGTTTTTTCAGTGGTTTATTCGTTATTTCTTTTCCGCATGTCCTTGCAAGCGTATCCAGAAAGTTTCATTGTTCTACTATCACTCATTTTTAATGGGTACCCCTCTCAAGTATCGAAAGTAATTACAACCACTCCGTACACAGGTCAAAAAAGGAACCATACCCTCAAGTTCCTTCATTTAGTTTTATATATTTATATTATATATGTTATGTATTTATCCTAAACTTGTTATAGTTTCTTTCAAAGAATGTACAAATGAAATCTTGAAATGGTAAAATATTCACTTATTTTCTGTACAGTAGTGTACTGAGAGAGACCACAGGAGTGTACAGTCAGATAGAGGGAAAGCCTGATCGAGAGCGAGGAGTTAGTTAGTTAGTTACTTAGTTAGTTGGTTGCGTGTTCCATTTATCTATCCCACGGTACGGTAGCCGTTATGACGTGGAACGTGTCAACTGCACAAGAAATGCACATATGAAAGTAAATATTTTAATATATATAATATAGAGTTAAAGATTAATATTTCTATTACCCCATTCCATTAAATGGCACAAAATGCATGTACTATATTTATAGATTTATTTATTCCTATTCAAGAATTCATCTATTGTATAGAAGGAGTTGTCAAGGAGATATGATTTCAATTTATTTTTGAAGCTATTACTGCATTCTATCAGACACCTTATTTCATCTGGTAATTTGTCGAACATTTTTATAGCAGCATATTTTACCCCTTTCTGTACCAAAGATAGGTTGAGCAAAGGATACTGTAAGTCTTTCCTTTTTCTGGTATTGTAATCATGAATGTCACTGTTGTTTTTAAACTGGTCCATGTTGTTGAGAACAAATTTCATTAGTGAGTAAATGTACTGTGAGGCTGTTGTAAGAAATCCCAATCTTTTAAAAAAATTCCTACAAGATGTGCGACTATGAAACCCACACATTATTCTAGCCATTTTCTTTTGAGCAGTGAATACTTTTTGTCTAAATGTTGAGTTACCCCAAAATATTGTTCTGTATGACATCAGAGAGTGAAAGTATGCAACGTATGTTAGTTTACTAATTTCTATATCCTCTAAATTGGCAATTATTCTGATCGCAAAAGTTGATGAACCTAGTCACTTTAGGAGATACAAAATAAGAATTTTCCAGTTAAGATTCTCATCTATACGTACACCCAAAAACTTAGTATGCTCTACCCTGGCTACTGACTTCTGTTGATGTGTTATATTTATTGAAGGAACTGTGCTTTTACACCAGAAAATTGGATGTACTGTGGCCATTGTCCAACCATACACGTGTATGGCTGATTACACGGACAGACACATTGGCACAAGAATGATGCTTCTCGAAGACAGAACTGATAAAGAGACATGCTCACCACATTCATAACTTGCAGATATCAGTGAAAATGTAACTTCTGATAATGAAGGAATGCTAGTACAAAGAAACATTCTTGGTTTTTAGCACCTGAAAAGAAGGCATTACGAAAAAGCTATGAAAGTTGTTAAATAATTTTGTTGGCGGGACAAAGAACGTGAGCTGTCCAATCAGGTAAAGAAGCACACCCACATAATGCAAAACATTAGGGGAGGGGTCCACCTAGTGCAAGAGACTGTGAGGCTCCCCTTGTTTTGGAGTATATTTATTTTTCCAAGTTTTTCGTTTACTGGAATTCGGCAGACAACAAAAGTCAATTCGCTACCTTAAGCAGTGCTGCAAAATAAAACGGCAGCGAGTAGGAAGCTCGTTCCCACGGAGGCCGTGGGTAGCGACTGGACCGCGCATAGAGGAACGCGAGCCTTGAGCATGGACCTTGCTCGAAATCAATATGTATGGTAACGGTGAGTGTTCTGGCGTGAAACGCCGCATTTACTTTAGTAAATATTAATGACTGAAGTCCACATTTGGCATAACTGTTAGTAGGAGGAGCCCATGGGTCGTCAGAGCATCATTACAATAATAACGCTGTGCAGTAAACCTAGAAATCAGCACAAATGGGTATTGTTATCTTACTGAAGGGCTACAGTGTTTTACGGTGTAAGTAAGAGAATTCGGCTGCACGCTTATCTCGCCAGTCGACGATAGGGCGTACTCGGAGCTTGTAATGCTAAACTGTTACTGTTGTACGGAGTTTGCAAATAAACGCCCTGTAATGGCATTCTGGGACTTATTTCATATAAATTAGCAATTCCACTTACAAGGGAAACTCCCCATCGCACCCTCTTCATATGTAGAGGTAAGATGGCCGATCGCATAGCCCGTCAAAAACCGAACACAGATCAAACATGAAAATAGGAAAGTGTACTGAACTGCGAAAAAAAGAGGCAAAATGAACTCTGTGAACCGTCCAAGATTGGTATGTCCAACGTTCAGCGATTTACAAGCAGCAGGGTGTCGTGGTCATACGGTCACGGTATTAGAGTGTGACGGGGTAGACCCTGGTTCAAGTCTCCCTTATTCCTGACCGTTTTATTTTTACATAAAATAATGACCTGGTCGTTTAGACATAGACGTGTATGTTCGTTGTATTAAAATTAGTGTATGTATCGTTCTGTAGCGCCCGTTTGCAAGCGCGAGTTTTAACTAAGGGACCTACAGACGTCCATACTTCCTATTTGTTCTACACAAGTACCACATGTTATGCCTCTTGAATTCCGTTTTGGAAGTTTTGACTCTTGAATTCCTTCGTTGTAACATAGTTCACACCCGTTTATTTGTCGTTCTCATTGCTGTGAGAGGTCTAGGCCGGCCGGTGTGGCCGTGCGGCTCTAGGCGCTTCAGTCTGGAACCGCGTGACCGCTACGGTCCCAGGTTGGAATCCTGCCTCGGGCATGGATGTGTGTGATGTCCTTAGGTTAGTTAGGTTTAATTAGTTCTAAGTTCTAGGCGACTGATGACCTCAGAAGTTAAGTCGCATAGTGCTCAGAGCCATTGGAACCATTTTTTGAGAGGTCTATGGGGCATCTCGCCTGCTGTCACTACTCGTCACATTTACTTGCATCGGTAATATATTCCTACCACATGACTCATATTCTACAACCAGTGTATATTATGACAGTTGCCATGACTACAGAGGAGAACACACACGTCAAGGACCAGAGGGACAGTTCGTAAATTACATTTGAAAAAAAAAAAAAAAAAACAAAGTGGGAAATGAGGGAGGTTTGAACACTGAGCGATAGCCTTGTAGTCCAACCCCGTCATCGCATAACCACGACGCCATTCTTCTTGCAACTCGCTCAATCTTGCACGTGTTGCTCATGTCGGATCGTTCAGTTTCTATTTTGCTTCTTTTTTCACAGTTCAGTAAACCCCCTTCTTGTTTTCATGCTTGACCTGTGTTCAGTTTTTGACGGGCTATTCACAGGGCCATCTTACTGCTAAATCTGAGGGGTCTGCGATGGGGAGTTTTGCTTATTAGAATTACAGGTCGCTTCCTTGCATCTTCTGAAGAATCCAATGCACCACAAGAGTTGCTTCGAGGGTCTGTATCTATGAGAGCTTCGCAGAGAACAGATATGAGGAAGTTCTGTGTGCTCCTTCGCTAAGATAATCCACGGCAGGTTCATCTTAATCAGTAGAGTTTCAGGTGGGAAGGCTTGGCCAGTATACTGTACGTCACCTTTATCACCTTCTATGGATCGCTGCTGAACCGAGAGGTGATTTTGCGCACGGCCTACGTGTGGAAATAATGCTGCCCCCCCCCCCCCCCCCCAAAAAAAAAAAAGAAAAAAAAAGTCACAGATAGCATAGAAGACAATCATGGTGGATTTTGCACATGACAGCCTTTGTCAAAAAATACGTGTTCAGGATAGAAGATGTAATTTGAAATCAAGTGCGTCAGCAACAAAAGCAGGAGGTGAACTGTGAACTGAAAGTGACTGAAATTTGTGGTTCGCGGGTAGCAACGTCGAGTTAAAGTTGTGTGTGTTGCGGTGTGCGGAAGTGTGTCACTAAACATAAGTCCGCATCGTGGAAAATTTAAACCGCATCCAAGGATTACAAACATTTAGTGAGTGAAGTATAATGAACAATCATCAAGAAGACATCATGGTGAAGAAGAAAGAAGACAGTGGTCAGTGGCAGCAAACATGGCGAGGCCAGTTACGTAGAGCGAGAAGGCATCGCTGCAGTGAGCTCCGCGGCAGGTGGGGGGGTGGGGGGTGGGGGTGCTGGAGGGCACACTTGTATGTTCGGGGTTCGACATCGGCGTAATCTGCAAATAGCTACGTCATCCAAAGAGCAATGACACTTATCCAGAGTAAGTTGAAGTTTACATCAACTAAACAGGGCGTACAAAATAAGTTCGTATATATATATATATATATATATATATATATATATATATATATATATATATATATATATATATATATAAAATACTTAGGAGTGGCAGGACAAGCCAAAAAGTTAGAATGAATAATTTTGTGGAAAGCGCTGAGCAGAATATGGTTCAAGAATATGAAGATTCAGCAGAAAATATTAGTAATTTAAACTCGACAGAGGACTCTGATGAAAGTCAGGAAAGTAGAATGAATGATTTAACAATAAATGGGGAGCATATGATGTCTCAAAAAGACTGTAGGCCTGGCAGATAACGTTACTAATGACGGTGCGGCCAAAAGAAATGAGAATGTAAACTTTAATACGCAGGAACTATTGTTAAACTTGATAAGTAAAATGGAAAAAATTAACAAATCTTTTAATGTGACTAACCCTAAATTAAAAGATTCTTCTTGGGAAACTAACAATAAATTATAACAATCTTCTAGTGATACTAATCACAGACTAGAACACTCTCACAAGGAAACTAACCATAATTAGAAGAGGTCAACAGCAAGATGGACACATTTAACAACAGCATGGAAGAATTTTTTAGGGAATAGAACAAAGGTTTGACGACATAAGGAAAATCAGTCAGTAGGCTAACAAAGCGTCTAATGGTAGATCAGACGAAAACATTAAGAATACAGACAAATTGATTAAAAAGGTAGACGAAAAAATAGGGGAAACTGTAAAAGAACAGAAAGCAGTGACCAATGAATTGTCAGGTAAGATATCACTATATTTCTGTACTTGCATTAACACAGGTAAAAAGTATTAACTGCATTTGAAACAAAAAAATTCTTATGCTGCTAAGATGATCCTGTCGTGGATTATCTTAGTGAATCAGCACATAGAACTCCCCCCCCCCCCCCCCACACCTGTTCTCTGCGAAGCTCTCATAGATACAGACCCTCGAAGCAACTCTTATGGTGCACTGAATTCTTCAGAAGATGCAAGGAGGCGACCTGTAACTCTAATAAGCGAAACTCCCCATCGCAGCCCCTCAGATTTAGCAGTAAGATAGCCCTGTGGACAGCCCGTCAAAAACTGAACACAGGTCAAGCACGAAAAAAAGGAGGTATACTGAATTGTGAAAAAAGAAGCAAAATAGAAACTGAACGGTCCAACATGAGCAACACGTGCAACATTGAGCGGTGTGGTGGTTATGTGGTCACGGTGTTGGACCACAAGTCACTAGATCAGTCCTCCCTCGTGTCCCATTTTTCTTTTTTACAAATTTACGAACTGTCCGTCCGGTCCTTGACGTGTGTGTTCTCCTTTGTAGTCGTGGCAACTGCCATAATATACATTGGTTGTAGAATATGAGCCATGTGGTAGGAATATATTACCGTTGCAAGTAAATGTGACGAGTAGTGAGAGCAGGCGAGATGCGTCATAGACCTCTCACAGAAATGAGAACGACAAATGAAGCTTCGAAATATGGATAAAATTAAAATTCAATTTCTTATTGGCACTTAGAACCTGTCGGTTCCTTAGGACGGCGCCTAGAATGTTCAAAATAAGTTATTTATTTTCTAATTTGTCTCATTATTTTTGTAGCGATGAGGTGGCCAGCATAAGTCTGTGGTAGACCTTTTCATTTTTTGGATACAAATAAAATATGTACAAAAAGAGAAACATCGCTTTCTAATTCTTCTGACAAATGTGAGGCTTCACACTTACAACGTTTGAAATTTCCACCGTTCGCGTGCTTTACTGTGCTAAGAATGGCATGTTTTGAGGATTTCTTTTCAGTTTCAATTGCTTATGTGCTATCGTGTGACACAAAACACTGAATGTCTGGCTCGTATTGGTCACCATCAGTCAACAACACTAAGCTAACGGCCGCTACCCCCCCCCCCCCCCCACTCCCCCCCAGAACGCGGTGGGCGAAGGAGGTGGGCAAGACAACACTTTACGTAGTGGTGTCGGGAGCACTTCCCCGATGAGTGCAGGATTTGTATGACACTTGGTGATCGTCATAGAAGAGTGTAGAGCTGGCCAAATACCAATGCATGTCTCAGGAAACAGTCCCAAGTATTCTGCAGGTAGTTGGGACAGCCATGGTTTGTGCCAGTATCATGTACAGACCTCTGGCACCACTCAACACTATAGAGAGTAATTTGAGGGATGTGTAGTATCTGATGTCATATTGTCATATTGTCATATTGTCAATATTTCGGCAATGAACTCGTCTTTCATGACAATAATATACAAGCACTTCAGGCCCAGCTCGCGAACACCTGCCTCCAAGAAGGGGAATCAACACATTCGAATGCCTGCGGTATTTGCTGACATGGACCGGACTGAGTACACTTGTGACCAGTTGAAACTTCCAGAGCATCGCTCAGAAAACTCATACATTGGACAACCCCAGGAGGGCCGCCGTTGAAGAGTGGGACTGGCTAGAGCAGCAACGTCTCCACAGCCCTAATAGATGGCCAATGTATGGTTTTCCAGACCGCTGGTACAGGTCTTCTTCTGTTCTTCGTTCCCATTTACCTTCCGTGGTATTGTTGATAGGACCATAGATATTTCGAGGTACCTTCTTCTCGAAGATTCAGATTATTTCTTCAGTTGTTGCTAGTATCACCCAGGTTTCACATATCTATAAAAGTACTGGTGGTACTAGTGTCATGTATAGCTGAATTTTATTCTTCTGTGGTATCATATGTACCTTGAATAAAGTGTTCAGACTCAAGAACATGCGATTATCGTTGATATTTCCTTGATGCACTTCTTTCGTCACTTCACTTTTATAAGTCAACATGGATCCCAAGTACTTGAATTCTTAAACTCTTTCAAAGGTATGCCCGTCAACAACAGAAGAAGGAAGGAGAACCTGACTGCGTGAAACAACGAGATATTTTATTTTATCATTATTCGCCACCATCCCAATTTTCTTTGCACTGTATAGAAATCGTGGAACTATCAGCGCACGCTTGCTCCAGGATGTCGCCAAAAATCACAACATCGTCAGCAAGTTCAAATGGTTGAAGTGGCGCTAAGCACTATGAGACTTAACATTTGAGGTCATCAGTCCCCTAGACTTAGAACTACTTAAGTCTAACTAACCTAGGGACAATACACATATCCATGCACGAGGCAGGATTCGACCCTGCGACAGTAGCAGCAGCGTGGTTCCGGACTAAAGCGCCTAGAACCTCTCGGCCACAGAGACCGGCCCTCAGCAAGTGCCAGGATTGTTTCTTCTCCCACAATATCCATTTCTCTGCTTCGAAACGTGTCATGGCTTACTTCTTCCAAGATTTTATTTTGGATATTGTTTCATTTTTATTTCATATTTAATTTAATTTTTTTCATTTCTTAAGGGGGCTGAAACGTACACCTTTGCTTGATATGTGCATGTAAAATTTAGTATGAACAGTTTGTAATCAGCAAGAAGACAACACACTATGTTTATTCTGATTCGTTGTTCACTATTAAAAGAGAAATAACATTTAGTGCATGACCAGTAAGTGTGACACTCAGCCTGCTCTGTCATTTTAAAACAACACAGGAAAAGAAAATGTTCTCTTACAAACGTAGCATGTACGCTACTCTTACACAATATAAAACCAAAACAGAGAACGTGACGTGTTTTTATAAACATGTGTTACGCAAGGAGCCAGTAAAGTGACGTCTCACAGCCAAAGACTGCTGTATATGAAGCAGGAGTTACAGTTGGTCAGCTTAACGTACGTTCTGTCTCATTCACTTTATTATCGCTGCAGTAGCGCAAGTAGCGAGGTGGTCACTTTCACTGCTGATATCCACCAAAGCTGAGTCATTACGTCGCCTCTAACAACATCCTTTCCGACTCCATGTTGAATCACAACAATTTGCTCCTTCACGATCAGGGTGAAATTAATGTGTGGATGTGATGCAAGTCAGTTTTTTAACTATTTAAAGTACCCATGCTGTCATTTGGTTCTAAAACCGCAGTGGTTCATTTGGAAAATTCGGTAATACATCTATGGCAGAATGGAAAAAGAATTAATAATGGAACTTGTCTGTTGTTCCTCAGGTCGGTCGAGGTGTACACCACCTGGAAATTTACTCTACTTGTTGTCGAAGACATAAGAGATCCGCGATTGTGTATTTCTGACTGAAGTATTTGTTTGTAGCGCCAGGGAACCGGTGTCTACGTAGAATAAGTTCCTTATGAGGTGTAAAGAAGTAACTTTACATCGTGGCTATGGAACATTTACATTATCTGTCATTAATTTGCAAAATTTTTAGGTGTCTAAGGATTTCTTTCGTAAATGAAGAATAGATCGTTGGGGTTTTAATTTATCAAAAATGTCACAACAGTTCTCTAAGTGCATCAGAACATTTACCTATATAGCAGAATGCAAACAATTTCGAAATTATTACAATAATATGAAACTAGACTGATATCAATCGAACGGAGTTCTGAGCATTCTTCGTCGCCATTGAAATCTGCACAGTACGTCCAAAAAGTTAATAGACTGATTTTTTATTCCCGAGATTTAAGAACCGTCAGAGCAGTAACTATGATGGCAGCTGAACTAACAACTGTAAATAACAGATATGCATTCGACCAGTCAATTGTGAACAGGCAGCGTTGAGCAGTGAACGTACGACGTGTCACAAATTACAATGGAGCAACGTGCCTAAATCAGGTGTTCAAGACAGTCTCCAAAATATTTTGAAGAAGAGAAAACTGTGTGCAAAGTTTGCCCCACACATCTTGACTGCTGAACAAAAAAAGACAATGCGCAGACCCATACCATGACTTGCTTGAAATGGAAAACAGACAGTTCTTTTCTGGAAAAAAATCATTACGGGTGACGAGACCTGGCGTTATCAATACGAACCCACCACAAAAAGAAAAAGTGCAGAAATTCACATGAAGGTTCAGCGCTTTGACGACATAACCAACATTCAATCCAGTGCGACGTGCGAGTTGAATAATATTCCAAACAATGATTTTTGTGACAGTTTCACATGGTTGTACAGTGGCGGATTTACACATTTGCCGCCCGAATTTTGACGCCCCTACCGACCTCTACAATGCGGTACCCTAAAATGGTTCAAATGGTTCTGAGTACTATGGGATTTAACTTATGAGGTCATCAGTCCCCTAGAACTTAGAACTACTTAAACCTAACTTAACTAAGGACATCACACACATGCATGCCCGAGGCAGAATTCGAACCTGCGACCGTAGCGGGCGCGCGGCTCCAGACTGTAGCGCCTAGAACCGCTCGGCCACTTCGGCCGGCCGCGATACCCTACTTCACAATCATAATAATTACATTTTTGTCAATAAACCAGTATCTTTATGCAGTCTCGTCTTAACTACACCACCTTTTTCCCGTAATTAGTATGACTTTGAACTATGGGGTCGATGTGCCAGTTCCTAGATTATTTTTACAACTCGACGATTTAGTTAAGATTGCACAAGAAACAGTTTTTGGGTCTATTTCTGAGCTAATAAAAGCTCAATCATGTAGTACTAATAAGGCGGGGTAAGGTGTGGCTTAATATCACGTACACAATAATGCTCATTCGGTAAATGTAATTAAAAATTTGTATTGCGCTTACTTACAGTTTTAAAAGCAATATATTCAATTATCTGGTAAGAATGGCTAATGACGATGATGAAAGTCAATTAATTGAGTTATGAAAGTTTTGCAGAACGTTCTTGCTCAATTTTCTATTCGCAGAATCATCATTTATATGGTCGTATGAAATCCCGTTCATTATTTCTGACTCTGTGCACAAAATAGCTAAGGCGTTTAGCTTTTCTTAGCTTACGGTAGATCTCAGAAGATTTTTCATTCGTTTTAAGCAAGAAAAGCTTCTCTCACGCGAACTATTTGTCGCCGGTGTACAAAGAGCCATGCGAACTGCTGTATCCAAGTTTGGACAAACTCTTTGCAAATTCTGTTTTCGCAGGAACGAAGATAGACTTTTCAATGATCCAGAATCTAGTTTTACCAAAATTCTTTCAGAAGTAAGGTAGTATTGAAAATGTACGCATTCTTGGACTAAGTCAGTCTCTACATTATTAGGATACGTTTCTCCTAAGAAAAGGGCGTCTTCCGAAAGGGTTGATGATGACAAATCAATCATTTTTGGTCAGAAATGAGAACTTTTCATTGAACCTGTGGTAGGCCTCTTGCCATTTTTTTTAAAATTCGGATACGAGTCTATCAATGAGCATAAGAAATGTGTTAATCCTGAAAGAAACACTAGCAGTCATTCTCGTTTCTTCATCGTGTGTTTCATCACAAATTTCTTTCGTCTTCGGTTGTCTTTTTCCCATGGCTTTTGCTTACTGCTTCGACACGTTTAATTCCATCGCCTTTTCTTCGAAATACTTAAAATTTTCTCCTTCAGCTATACGAAAATCTTGCAAAGAGATTCGTAAACATCACCAACAGTTATCAAATCTACCGTAGAAGCCTGAACTTGAACAGTAACTTTTTTTATTCTTTGAAAAGAATCATTCCACACAACGACCATACCGCCATTTCCAGGTTTTCTAATTACAAAAGTATTTCCGTCGCTTCGTTTCGCGTTACAGGCTTTTCGGTACAATCGTCTTTGAGTGATTTTAAAGTTTTAAGGATTTCGTGAGAAGAATCTCTGAAACTTTTCCTCTCTAGCTGACTAAAGTGTTAGATTTACTCTCTTTAATTTTCCCTTTCTCGATTTCAGTCATTAATCTTTGCCAGCTTTGTGTCGAATTAAAAAAAAAAAAAAAAGAAACGTAGATTTCTTGAAGCAACATGAAGAAGCGACAAGCATCGGTGCAAGAGTCAGCAACCGTAGTTGCCACTTGGCTTTGAATTTTAACCTGTAAGCCGTTGTACACACCAGACATGTTCGCGGCATTATCATATGTTTGTCGACGACTGTCTTCAGTATTTATGCCCAGTATTTCGAGTTCCGAAACAATGGCAGAAAACATTTCTTTAACTTTATGTCCCACTGAGAGCAAAAACTTGAGAAATCTTTCACACGGTTCACCTGTTTCCAAAATGTATCTAATGACGAGGGCAAGTTGGCCCACATGCGCTGTATCTGGCGTTGGATCGATGGTTAATGAAAAATATTTCACCCTTCTTTCTCGTCTCAAATCTGTTTTAAGACTTTATGACCCGTCAAGACAATAAACTCATCGTAAACGGTCTTTGCTCAGTAACTACTACTTCCCGATCCTTGATTTGCAAATCGTGCATTATGATTGGGTAAAAAAGTATCGAATTCAGCTAACAGTTCCAACATTAAATGCGAATATTTTAGGTTAGGCTTTACCGTGACTGTTATTGGCATTAAATAAAACAGTAAGTTTACTGTTTCCAGTCACTGTTTATTCATCTCCATAACGCGTTTCAATGGTTTAAACCTCCATCATCAGGAGGATTTACACTTGTTACTATGACGTGTGTGTGTGTGTGTGTGTGTGTGTTTTTTGTGTTACGAGTTTTGAAGGAACGTATTGCACTGTCTAGTGGAGAAACAAAACACAATTTCAGTGCATGGTTTTGGATTTCTTTTGACAGAAAAATAAACGTATATCTAACGGTAAAAATCAAATAAGTTAAATAGAATACCTCCAGTGGTCACAGGTTCTTTTCACTGCCGTGACACATCACATGTATACTGTCATATTTTGTAAATAAATATGGCGTCTGGAAACTATTAGGTGCAAGGGTCATATACCAGAAGAGAAACATTATTACAAAGTAAAAGAATACACGTCGCAACAACATTATTTCAGAATAAGTTTTAAAAGATTTTGGAGATCTTTGTTTCGAGATGTTGAACACATGTGTTAACTATTCCACGTGGTATATAAATCCAATTTTGTCCAGTTAATAAAGCTTAAACTAAATATTCGTTTATATAATCAGATAACATGTTGAAAACTGTAATTACAATAATTATGTTGGTTAAAGTGGTAAAATTATACGTAAATAACAATTTGGTTGGGATTCACAGATGGGAATGAAAGGCTGGTGGCAGAGGGAGAGAAAGAGAAAAAGAAAGTTAGAGGGATAGAGAGGATGGAAGGAGTGATTGGATGAGAGCAAACTTTCCAAAGCAGGGGATTTTTAAGATTATATCTGTTACATGTAATAACTGCCTAAAGATTCGGGTAATACGTCGGTCAATGCTTTAAAATATGCAGATGGATGTACAATTTGTGCCATTAGTTGATGTACATACAGTTTCAAGCTGACAGGGAGCTGTTGGTGTGATGATATATTTGTAAATGAGGTCAATCCCTTTTACATTTGGGGGATGTCAAGGTAACATAGCTAAATACTTATGGTAAATATTATGTTGTGTGCGTGCGTGCGTGTGCGTGTGCGCGTGTGTGTCAGTTCCAAAATCATACAATAATTTCTTTTATTCGGGTCACCGAACTTTCATTTTTTTTCTCCGAAAGCGAGACCTGTTGAACACAGTCGTTTCACTACGGTAACAACAGTCTTCAGATCGTTTCTCCGGTAAGTAATTTTTCATCAATCTGGATATGCAGTAATTGGCGAGTCGGTCATCAATCTCACTTCTTACTTTCAAGCTAAGGATACTAGATTTGTGACTCATAGAGTTTTCATGCTGTCCTACTCAGTGTTCTGCATTTTTCCAGTCATTAAATCCTTCGTTCTCAAACTGAGTCTTATTCTCCAATGGGCCGAATTCCAAACAGGACCTTACAGATATTTTACTTTCAGGATAAACCAGCCAATTTCGGTCATTCACTTCATTGTTTTTCATTTTTCTTTGGAAGGTAATCACTGGCAAGAAACGACGCTGGTCAGCACATATTTTTTCATTTTCAAAGAAGTCACAAGACTTGTTTTGATCGAAGCCGTACCTTGCGATAATCTCCCTTAAGGTATCGTTGATTCCCAAAAGCTGGATCTTTGTTTAGATTTACTGTTGCTTGCTGTTGGTCATTACTTAACGTCTGACTCCGAGACGCACCTTCAGTTGTTATAGTTATTGATGATTCGTCTACCTCCTCTTCGCCAGAAATACATAGATTGTTCAACAGATGACTGTTGTTGTTGGGTTGCAGAGTTCAAATCCGTTTTATCTTTTCCAAATTGTATTGTGTTTGTGCATGTTGTTGAAGTTCCTGGTCTTTCAACACTACCTCCACTTCCACTTTCAAAAAAACTGTCAATTTTTATCGTTTTACAGATAATCTCTTCTTGTTCTTCTTCTTTCATTATTGCCTTCTTTTTATACTCAGTCCCTATAAGTCGCTTTCTTTCATCACTGAAATAAAAAAGATTACATTTGGTGTTTTATTTCTCGTACAGAATTAGCAGTATCATGTGTTCAGACTTCGGACATTGAATAATTATCAAACGTAAACACAAGACATATATTTAAATATTATATAACAAAAATCTAAATTTCTTTGCATAGCTTCCGAAACAGCTATTTATCAAGATAAATTACGTTTTACTAATTCGTTACGGATGATTTATTGTAATATATTATGATTACTTATCTACTATAAGTTTGTATGTACCAGTGATGTTATGTTATGAAATTATTCATACAATCTATGAAACAATTTGAAAAATTAGAGCACACAACCAGAAAAAATATTGATATGTATTACTGGCCATGATAACTTGGAGACTGCGGTTGAGCTGGCACAAGCTGAGAATACCGGCACTAGTTGAAAGATCTTCATTTGCTTCCAAGCACTGCCAACGTTAAGCTGCCCGTAGACGTGAAGTGTTAAGGGTAAGCTTTAATGTGTGGGGCAAGGCCGTTCTCAGCAGCTACCGCCCGAATCGACAAGTTTTCGTGACTAGACAGTTTTAGAAATTGCAGGACGCAATCAACTAAGGCGGCTTTTCTTTTGTTTTAGAAATAAATACGGGACGGGACTTCCCGTTTCTATAGCCACTCTATATATGTCTGTCTCGAACTGAATGCCACCACGCGGCGTATGCCTACAGCCACTGCTGTGGTCATCTTCAGACCTATAAGTCGTATACAAAGCTTTAATTAGAGGGCTACATACATTAAAGAAAATACATAAAGTTATAAAGCTATAAAACGATGAATTATCAATGAGTAAGGACCTCCTTCTGCTGGAGAATCACTACTGCAGAAACCAGTGCATGTCTTACTATATATAATGGAGGCTCCGCCCACTTCTGACGGAGTGATGTCATTACTAACCAATGGGTTATAGGTCGAATAACAATGTAAAATTTCTTAGCTAAAAGAACATTGTCAAGAAAGGAAAATAAACACACACTAAACTTAGCTTATTTAACAGCTATTGTCGATTAAGAAGCGTTAAAATATTTAAACATGTAGGATAAATGAACTTCATTTTGACAGTACATGGGTTGCCCTCTCGAGGCCTGGTAGTGAACCATTTGGAACCACTGTTTGCCATGGTGAAATTGGACGCCGTTCCAAAGCTGTGGCAGCAGGCTTCTTTCCACTGCAGTTGTTGTTGTAAATTCGATAGGCAAACTAGTGGTTGCCATGGTGAGAATAAACGCCGGTGGAAAGATGTGGCAGCAGGCTTCTTTCTAACGAAGTGTAATACACCAGTAAATCGTATCTGTGCAGCATGTACTACACATGTCAGTTAACGATTATTGCAGCCTACTCATTGAAAATCGTTTCAATGAAGACATGTTGCTGCTCAGTAGTACATCGTCTGACGTGACAGTCTTTGCCATTCCATTTTCGTACAAACTTCGTTTGAAAGAAGCCTGCTGTCACATCTTTGCACTGGCGTTTATCCTCACCATGGCAACCACTAGTTTGCCTATCGACTTTACAACAACTTCAGTGGAAAGAAGCCTGCTGCCACTGCATTGGAACGGCGTCCAACTTCACCATGGCAAACAGTGGTTCCAAATGGTTCACTAACAGGCCTCGAGAGGGCAACCCACGCACTGTCAAAACGAAGTTCATTTATCCTACATGTTTAAATATTTTAACGCTTCTTAATCGACAATAGCTGTTAAATAGGCTAAGTTTAGTGTGTGTTTATTTTCCTTTCTTGACAATGTTCTTTTAACTAAGAAATTTTACATTGTTATTGGTCCTATAACCCATTGGTTGGCAATGACATCACTCCGTCAGAAGTGGGCGGAGCCTCCGTTATACACTCCTGGAAATTGAAATAAGAACACCGTGAATTCGTTGTCCCAGGAAGGGGAAACTTTATTGACATATTCCTGGGGTCAGATACATCACATGATCACACTGACAGAACCACAGGCACATAGACACAGGCAACAGAGCATGCACAATGTCGGCACTAGTACAGTGTATATCCACCTTTCGCAGCAATGCAGGCTGCTATTCTCCCATGGAGACGATCGTAGAGATGCTGGATGTAGTCCTGTGGAACGGCTTGCCATGTCATTTCCAGCTGGCGCCTCAGTTGGACCGGCGTTCGTACTGGACGTGCAGACTGCGTGAGACGACGCTTCATCCAGTCCCAAAATGCTCAATGGGGGACAGATCCGGAGATCTTGCTGGCCAGGGTAGTTGACTTACACCTTCTAGAGCACGTTGGGTGGCACGGGATACATGCGGACGTGCATTGTCCTGTTGGAACAGCAAGTTCCCTTGCCGGTCTAGGAATGGTAGAACGATGGGTTCGATGACGGTTTGGATGTACCGTGCACTATTCAGTGTCCCCTCGACGATCACCAGTGGTGTACGGCCAGTGTAGGAGATCGCTCCCCACACCATGATGCCGGGTGTTGGCCCTGTGTGCCTCGGTCGTATGCAGTCCTGATTGTGGCGCTCACCTGCACGGCGCCAAACACGCATACGACCATCACTGGCACCAAGGCAGAAGCGACTCTCATCGCTGAAGACGACACGTCTCCATTCGTCCCTCCATTCACGCCTGTCGCGACACCACTGGAGGCGGGCTGCACGATGTTGGGGCGTGAGCGGAAGACGGCCTAACGGCGCGCGGGACCGTAGCCCAGTTTCATGGAGACGGTTGCGAATGGTCCTCGCCGATACCACAGGAGCAACAGTGTACCTAATTTGCTGGGAAGTGGCGGTGCGGTCCCCTACGGCACTGCGTAGGATCCTACGGTCTTGGCGTGCATCCGTGCGTCGCTGCGGTCCGGTCCCAGGTCGACGGGCACGTGCACCTTCCGCCGACCACTGGCAACATCGATGTACGGTGGAGACCTCACGCCCCACGTGTTGAGCAATTCGGCGGTACGTCCACCCGGCCTCCCGCATGCCCACTATACGCCCTCGCTCAAAGCCCGTCAACTGCACATACGGTTAACGTCCACGCTGTCGCGGCATGCTACCAGTGTTAAAGACTGCGATGGAGCTCCGTTTGCCACGGCAAACTGGCTGACACTGACGGCGGCGGTGCACAAATGCTGCGCAGCTAGCGCCATTCGACGGCCAGCACCGCGGTTCCTGGTGTGTCCGCTGTGCCGTGCGTGTGATCATTGCTTGTACAGCCCTCTCGCAGTGTCCGGAGCAAGTATGGTGGGTCTGACACACCGGTGTCAATGTGTTCTTTTTTCCATTTCCAGGAGTGTATATAGTAAGACATGCACTGGTTTCTACAGTAGTGATTCTCCAGCAGAGGGAGGTCCTTACTCGTTGGTAATTCATAGTTTTATAGCTTTATAACTTTATGTATTTTCTTTAATGTATGTAGCCCTCTAATTAAAGCTTTGTATACGACTTGTAGGTCTGAAGATGACCACAGTAGTGGTCGAAACTGGTCACCGTAATAAATAAATTGTGATTAAGACTGTTTTTGATAGTAAATATTTGTAATTCATCAAATCTGAAATAAAACACGAGTAATGAAATATGCGAAATAATTTATCACAAATACAATAAAAAAATTATTTGTCCTCGCCAAACTTCTTGTTTCTTTCGTGTAGTTTCACGGTATAGTTAATCAAATGCATCGCGCTTTCCAATGGATCCCGCCCCATACCTCAATGGCGGTCAGTCATTGGCTACCGCTAGGGTCTGCCGCCTCCAGATGGGAACGCGCGTCACCGCAGAGAACGCTTGCCGACGGCGTTGGGGCGTGCCGCGCTGCCGGGTCGTAATGGGAGCCGGCCATACAACAAACAGCACGACCCCGCTGCAGCTCCCCCGGCTGCCGCGCCGCACTCGTGTACTCAGTTCGGCCAGACACGCTTAGTAAACATTCATGTCACTCGATCCCGCACAGCAACCAAACGCGACTACCCAAGTAGCAGAAATTTTTTCTAAGTAGTGGAACATACTACACGTGGCATTGGTGTGTGGACCTAATAACACTTACAGGGTGTTTCAAAAATGACCGGTATATTTGAAACGGCAAAAAAAAACTAAACGAGCAGCGATAGAAATACACCGTTTGTTGCAATATGCTTGGGACAACAGTACATTTTCAGGCAGACAAACTTTCGAAATTACAGTAGTTACAATTTTCAACAACAGATGGCGCTGCGGTCTGGGAAACTCTATAGTACGATATTTTCCACATATCCACCATGCGTAGCAATAATATGGCGTAGTCTCTGAATGAAATTACCCGAAACCTTTGACAACGTGTCTGGCGGAATGGCTTCACATGCAGATGAGATGTACTGCTTCAGCTGTTCAATTGTTTCTGGATTCTGGCGGTACACCTGGTCTTTCAAGTGTCCCCACAGAAAGAAGTCACAGGGGTTCATGTCTGGCGAATAGGGAGGCCAATCCACGCCGCCTCCTGTATGTTTCGGATAGCCCAAAGCAATCACACGATCATCGAAATATTCATTCAGGAAATTAAAGACGTCGGCCGTGCGATGTGGCCGGGCACCATCTTGCATAAACCACGAGGTGTTCGCAGTGTCGTCTAAGGCAGTTTGTACCGCCACAAATTCACGAAGAATGTCCAGATAGCGTGATGCAGTAATCGTTTCGGATCTGAAAAATGGGCCAATGATTCCTTTGGAAGAAATGGCGGCCCTGACCAGTACTTTTTGAGGATGCAGGGACGATGGGACTGCAACATGGGGCTTTTCGGTTCCCCATATGCGCCAGTTCTGTTTATTGACGAAGCCGTCCAGGTAAAAATAAGCTTCGTCAGTAAACCAAATGCTGCCCACATGCATATCGCCGTTATCAATCCTGTGCACCATATCGTTAGCGAATGTCTCTCGTGCAGCAATGGTAGCGGCGGTGAGGGGTTGCCGCGTTTGAATTTTGTATGGATAGAGGTGTAAACTCTGGCGCATGAGACGATACGTGGACGTTGGCGTCATTTGGACTGCAGCTGCAACACGGCGAACGGAAACGCGAGGCCGCTGTTGGATCACCTGCTGCACTAGCTGCGCGTTGCCCTCGGTGGTTGCCGTACGCGGTCGCCCTATCTTTCCAGCACGTTCATCCGTCACGTTCCCAGTCCGTTGAAATTTTTCAAACAGATCCTTTATTGTATCGCTTTTCGGTCCTTTGGTTACATTAAACCTCCGTTGAAAACTTCGTCTTGTTGCAACAACACTGTGTTCTAGGGGGTGGAATTCCAACACCAGAAAAATCCTCTGTTCTAAGGAATAAACCATGTTGTCTACAGCACACTTGCACGTTGTGAACAGCACACGCTCACAGCAGAAAGACGACGTACAGAATGGCGCACCCACAGACTGCGTTGTCTTCTATATCTTTCACATCACTTGCAGCGCCATCTGTTGTTGAAAATTGTAACTACTGTAATTTCGAAAGTTTGTCTGCCTGAAAATGTACTGTTGTCCCAAGCATATTGCAACAAACGGTGTATTTCTATCGCTGCTCGTTTAGTTTTTATTGCCGTTTCAAATATACCGGTCATTTTTGAAACACCCTGTATGTACATAAACATGATTTTTTTTTATTTCTGTAAGTCATAAAATATTTTGCACAGATTTGCAGCACCTAAAATCTGCCGCCCTAATCTCCTGCCTACTTAGCCTGCTGGTAAACCCGCCACTGTGGTTGTATGAACGTTCTGTGTGTTATACACAAGTGTGCAGGAGAGGGAGGCAGACTATGTAAAACACCTGAAGCACTGAAACCCCATCTCAACGCCGGTCGGTGTGGCCGAGCGGTTCTAGGCGCTTCAGTCTGGAGCTGCGCGACCGCTACGGTCGCAAGTTCGAATCCTGCCTCGGGCATGGATGTGTGCGATGTCCTTAGGTTCGTTAGGTTTAAGTAGTTCTGAGTTCTATGGGACTGATGACCTCAGATGTTAAGTCCCATAGTGCTCAGAGCCATTTGAACCATTTTGAACCCATCTTAACGTTTCTCTGTTTGTTATTAACCCAGTCTCGAACCCTTTTGGACTGATGAGAACCCCGAGCGGTCTAGGGCGCTGCAGTCATGGACTGTGCGGCTAGTCCCGGCGTAGGTTCGAGTCCTCCCTCGGGCATGGGTGTGTGTGTTTTTCCTTAGGATACTTTAGGTTAAGTAGTGTGTAAGCTTAGGGACTGATGACCTTAGCAGTTAATTCCCATAAGATTTCACACACATTTGAACATTTTGACTAATGAGACACTATTAATGTGTTTTCCCGCAAGGAAATAATTATGCTGTTGATAACCAGTTGTAAATGAATTTAGGAATTCCTGTCAAACTACCTAATCTCTGTAGGCGGCGGATATTACACTCAGATACTCTGGAGTTCAAGAAAAATGAAATGAAGTACCTCTTACCTCGGCGACGCACGTTTCCTTTCCAAGCGAAAAAACAGCGTACTTATTGATGCAGTTTTACTTCGCATTTTATAGTCAGATGTACGAAATAATTTTGGTACTGAATGGGCACATCAAGAACTTCTCTTCCAGATCCAAAACAATATATCACAGTTCCAGGTAAAGTAATGAAATTGGTAGCTGTAATTTATCGATCCGTCCACCTATGCACCGCATATTGCCTCACATTGAAGAATTTACGCCTATCATTAAAAGTGTTCGGGTTATTCATGTGGCCTCAGTGGCACCGCTTCTCAAACTTGGATCAATGCAGGATAATACCCGTATGTGAAATATCGAGACGAACGGTATCAGATGATACAGGTTGGTCAGAAGCCGTCTGAAAAGCTTGTAAGGGTGCTGCAGCGGAGGTTGTGCTGAAAATAACTGTTAAAAGAAATCAATATGCTGCACTGTTTCTGAGTTGAAGTTAGCCAGTCAGATCGTCCCTCGCACAAATTTAGCAAAGTGCCAGAGGCGGTGTCGCCAAACGTGTTCTTCGTTTGGTTTCCTCAAACCGGACAAACGTAGCTTTTGCTCACCTAGCTGAAATTTATCATTTCCGAAAAAGGTACATTTTAACTGGTAATGAGCATTTCAACATGTGGCAACTCACGGACCTACACATGTCTCTGCATTTTAGTGGGTGGAAGTGCTTGAATTTGCGTGCGTAACGACTTAATTGGCTAACTTCAGTGCTAAAAAACTGGGAAATTGCGCAAAGTGTCGAATTTTTTCTTATCAGTTACTTCTCAGCACAACTTCCCTTGCAACGCCCTTACAACCTGTTCAAATTGTTTTTGACCACCCTGTACGATGAAAAGTAAGCTTCTTGATGCTGTCACGTCGTTTAAATAACTAGGGATAACACTGCGAAGTTTTCTGAAGTGGAATATCAATAGTAATGAATGGTAGACAGATTTGGGAGAAGGCTTCTGTGGAAGTGAAGTTCGTCTGATGATTATACAACATACAATACTCTACTGCGACTTAATTTGTGGCATACTCCAACAGTGTCTGGGATACTTATCACGTCGAAGGCAGAAGTCGAATGAATACAGAGGCACGGCTCTACCAACAGTGGACACAAAATTGTACGAGACATGGTTAAGGAGCTCAATGGGGAATCGTGCTAACTAGGGAAACTTCCCCATGGCACCCCCCTCGGATTTAGTGGTAAGATGACCCAGTGAACACTGCGTCAAAAACTGAGCACAGATCAAGCATGAAAAAATGGAAGAACGTGTACTGAACCATAAAAAGGAGCAAAATAGAAACAGTGAACGGTACACGCTCAAGATGTGCAACATGAAGCGAATTGAAAGAGCCAAGGCGTGTTGGTTATGGGGTCACGGTGTTGTACTGCAAAACGGGAGATCCATGTTCAGATCTCCCTTGTGCCACATTTATTATTTTTTCATAAAATTATGAACTGTCCGTCCGCTCATTGACGTGTCCATTCGCTGTATTCAAATTTGTCTCAGTATCGTGGTTTAACATCCGTTTACAATAGCGAGGTGTAAGAAAGGGACCTACAATGAAAGTTGATTCCGAGATCTTGAGTGTTTTCACCGGTAATCGAGACCGGCATCCCTTGATTACAAGACGATGAGCCTCTAGATGTATGTGCGCTGTCTTCTACGGCACAAGAACCAACTGACACTAATTGTATGCTAGTTAACTCGGAAACGGCGGAACGTATCGAATTCTTTTTCTTAACAGTTATTTCTCAGCACAATCTATCCTGCAACACCCTTACAAGCTTTTCAGACTGTTTCTGACCACCTCGTACACTGAAGAGCCAATGAAACTGGCACACCTGGCTAATATCGTGTAGGGTCCCCGAGAGAACGCAGAAGTGCCTCAACACGACGTGGCATGGACTCGACTAACGTCTGAAGTAATGCTGGAGGGAATTGACTCCATGAATCCTGCAGTACAGTCAATAAATCCGTAAGGTGGAGATCTCTTCTGAACAGCATGTTGCAAAGCATCCCAGATTTGCTCAATAATGTTCATGTCTGGAGAGTTTGGTGGCCAATGGAAGTGTTTAAACTCAGAATAGTGTTCCTGTAGCTACTATGTAGCAGTTCTGGACGTGTGGGGTGTCGCATCGCCCAGCTGGAATTGCTCAAGTCCGTCGGAATGCACAATGGACATAAATGAATGGAGGTGATAAGACAAGATGCTTACGTACGTGTCACCTGTCAGAGTCGTATCTAGGCGTACCAGGGGTCCTATATCACTCCAGCTGCACACGCCCCACACCATTACAGAGTCTCCACCAGTTTGAAGAGTCCCCTGTTGATATGCGGAATCCATGGATTCATGGAGTTGTCTCCATACCCGTACACGTCCATCCGCTCGATACAATTTGAAATGAGTCTCGTCCGACCAGGCAACATGTTTCCAGTCATCAAAAGTGCAATGTCGGTGTTGACGGCTCCAGGCGATGCATATAGCTTTGTGTAGAGCAGTCATCAAGAATACACGAATGGGCCTTCGGCTCCGGAAGTCCATATCGATGATGATTCGTTGAACGGTAGGCAACTGTTGTGCACTAGAAGTGAGTCTGACGGCAAGTTCCATTTGCAGTGGATGAGGGGGGAAAGGCGAAGGGGGAATCCGCGTCTGTGGGCTGTCTCCACTTTACTTATTTGTTTTTCATTTTTATACATAAACCGCAAGCTATAAAATACGCTTGTTTTGAACATTAATTAAAATTGTGATTTAGTTGCTTTCAAAACAGAACCAAAATCTTGTAATGCTGCCTTGTAACTTAAGACTGTACAGTTTAGATAATTCAGTTATTTGTTCCCTGGGTCATAACTTTAATATCTCGTAATGACTTTGAACAAGTTATTTTATATGCTATAAAACAGAATTTGATTTTTATTAATGCCACTTTCTTACCATTTACAGAAGACTTGATATAACAGTACAGGAATATTCAGTTTAATAACTGAAGCAAGCATGTATTATTTTCCACTTCTCAAGCTACAGGTTCCAGAATAAAAGTTCCTCCACAAAACTGAACGAGTCGCTCACAAGAAACTTTTCAATGAACGCTATTTTTTGCTCCTTGTAGCGTATTGGAATTACGGACATATTTATTCCTGCTAAAATGTGATGCATTATTTAGAAGAAATCTTATTAGGGAACGTATGTACATGTGAAACTGTGATTAAAAAGATTATTCCGTAAACAGCTGTATAGAAGACAATTGGGGTTGAACCGAGCGTTAAATTTTTATTGTACGCTTCCTTTAGTGAAAAAATATTCAAATGAGTTGCTGGTCGATTGAGTTCTCTGAGTAACACTAAAAACGATCCGCGCCTGGGATATCACGGCCCTCGTGGTACTGAGGCGTAAACTGCATTTTTGACACAGTCGTGTGGCGCTTCGGCTTTCTTCGTTTATACTCACGCATTTCTGACATCAAATGCCACCTACCTGTCAGCAGCGGTTTCTCCTTTTGGGCACACGCCACCCACCTGCGTTTCGCTCGTACCGATATGTGTCGCCAACTTGCTGGTTTCCTATTTTCGTTTGCGCCGTCTACTTGCAGCTGCTCGCCTGCTTTTTTCCGCTATGTGCCACCAACTTGTGTATCGCTCGCCATCTATTTTTATTTCGCATCAGCCACTTGCTGAAAGCGAAGGGGTGTTGGCTGCACCGCGTATACTCACATACGTGGAGCCCCTCTTACCAGTAAACCCTCGATTCTTTAAAGGATCGAACTCCCATTTATAAAACACCTTTAAACGTCTAATTACTTTACAAATAGATTAATGTATTCAATATTTTACGTGAAGCATGTAAGGGAGAAAAAGTTTGAAATTATGCTTAAACTTTGTTGGAAGTCGCTAAATGCTCTCATTATGAAACACTAAATGAATATAGGGTGGGTGATTTGCTCTTCATTTTAAGCAAAAGAAAATTTTTCACGCATCTCAAAATCTATGACATATCTCCTGAAGTATGTAACTTTACAGTGATATTTTGCAAGTACTTTCAGACGTATAAGTACACTACTGGCCATTAAAATTGCTACACCAAGAAGAAATGTAGATGATAAACGAGTATTCATTGGACAAATATATTATACTAGAACTGACATGTGACTACATTTTCACGCAATTTGGGTGCATAGATCCTGAGAAATCAGTACGCAGAACTACCACCTCTGGCCGTAATAACGGCCTTGATACGCCTGGGCATTGAGTCAAACAGATCTTGGATGGCGTGTACAGGTACAGCTGCCCACGCAGCTTCAACACGATACCACAGTTCATCAAGAGTAGTGACTGGCGTATTGTGACGAGCCAGTTGCTCGGCCACCATTGACCAGACGTTTTCAATTGGTGAGAGATCTGGAGAATGTGCTGTCTGCGGCAGTCAAACATTTTCTGTATCCAGAGGACCTGCAACATGCGGTCGTGCATTATCCTGCTGAAATGTAGGGTTTCGCAGGGATTGAATGAAGGGTAGAGCCACGGGTCGTAACACATCTGAAATGTAACGTCCACTGTTCAAAGTGCCGTCAATGCGAACAAGAGGTGACCGTGACGTGTAACCAATGGCACCCAATACCATCACGCCGGGTGATACGCCAGTATGGCGATGACGAATACACGCTTCCAATGTGCGTTCACCGCGATGTCGCCAAACACGGACGCGACCATCATGATGCTGTAAACAGAACCTGGATTCATCCGAAAAAATGACGTTTTGCCATTCGTGCACCCAGGTTCGTCGTTGAGTACACCATCGCAGGCGATCCTGTCTCTGATGCAGCGTCAAGGGTAACCGCAGCCATGGTCTCCGAGCTGATAGTCCATGCTGCTGCAAACGTCGTCGAACTGTTGGTGCAGATGGTCGTTGTCTTGCAAACGTCCCCATCTGTTGACTCAGGGATCGAGACGTGGCTGCACGATCCGTTGCAGCTATGCGGATAAGATGCCTGTCTTCTCGACTGCTAGCGATACGAGGCCGTTGGGATCCAGCACGGCGTTCCGTATTACCCTCCTGAACCCACCGATTCCATATTCTGCTAACAGTCATTTGATCTCGACCAACGCGAGCAGCAATGTCGCGATACGATAAACCGCAATCGCGATAGGCTACAATCGGACCTTTATCAAAGTGGAAACGTGATGGTACGCATTTCTCCTCCTTACACGACGCATCACAACAACGTTTCACCAGGCAACGCCGGTCAACTGCTGTTTGTGTATGAGAAATCGGTTGGAAACTTTCCTCATGACAGCACGTTGTAGTTGTCGCCACCTGCGCCAACCTTGTGTGAATGCCCTGAAAAGCTAATCATTTGCATATCACAGCATCTTCTTCCTGTCGGTTAAATTTCGCGTCTGTAGTACGTCATCTTCTTGGTGTAGCAATTTTAATGCCAAGTAGTGTTGACACTATCTGCAGACTGCAATGTGAATACAATTGGTAGTAAAGAAGTGAAAAATTAAAACGTTATGCCCGATGATGTTTTATGCGCGCCATTTTAAGAAGAAGTTGGTGTTTCACGAACCTATATGTCTATGACGTCATATCTCTTGAACTATATGTCGCACAACGGTATAATTTTTCAGGTACGTTCAGTTAAAACGTTCATGTCTGCTGAAGTTTTACAGCATGAAAGGCGAAAAGATAGAATGCGACTCACTTTTTTTTTCTTTTCACCATTTTGTGTGTGGGAGGGACGGGGTGGGGGGGGGGGGGGGTAGTGACAGCGAGAAAAAATTTCGTAGAGGTTTGAAATTACGCGTGAAGTTTGTTGGAAGTCGCTAAGTGCTCTCATTCTCAAATACTGGATGAATAAGTCCGGGCATCTGCGCGCCGTCAATTACGCAACCTCAAGACACGCAGTTCCTAGATGTAATACATGTCTTACTGTGTTAAACTTTTAACATTACGATTATACCTCTTAATGAGCAGATTATGACAGCACCTTAAATTTTTAAATTCGATCAATAACTGCACAAAATACTTTAAGTAAAATTTTTGTATTATAGATCGGAAGTTTTATTCTTTATTGGCTTCGACAGTGCCGGCCGTTGTGGGCGAGCAGTTCTAGGCGCTTCAGTCTGAAACAGCCCTACCGCTACGGTCGCAGGTTCGAATCCTGCCTCGGGCATGGATGCGTGTGATTTCCTTAGGTTGGTTAGGTTTAAGTAGTTCTAAGTTCTAGGGGACTGATGACCTCAGATGTTAAGTCCCATAGTGCTCAGAGCCATTTTAAGCTTCGACAGTGTCAGACCACTGACAAGTAACGCATTTTCTGTTTGCTTTTTTCCAGCAGCACAAGTTTTATATTACGGGTAACCAATTCCAGCCGTTTGGTTGTATTACTTCGACATGTGTGAGGAAAGTCTCCACAAACTTTTTCATCTGTTTCCAGTCCACTCAAGTCTTGAGGAACTTTGCAGCGTAAATACACTAACGTGACTAAAGTCGTGAGAAAGCGATATACACAAATACAGATGGCGATAGTGTCTCGTACCAAGATATAAAAGGCAAGGGCATTGGTGGAGCTGTTACTTGTACTCGGGTGATTCATGTGAAAAGATTTCCGACGAGATTGTGGCAGCACGACGGGAATTAACACACTTTGAACGCGGTATGACAGTTGGAGCTAGACGCGTGCGACATTCCACAGCCTGGTAGCGGACGTTCGTCTCACTGGCACTATGCATCGGTACCACTCAGGAATGCGCTGCCGAGTGGTGTAAACAGAGTCAGCAAAGCAGGACGCGGACGTCAAATGGCCATCCTGCCCTGCGACATCACGACGTCAGCGCCACAGCAGTTAGACGACGTGCCCGCAGAGGACGTATCTGTGGGTGTCACATCATTTCATCATTGTAGCTCAAGACTAAATAAAAGGTGTAACGTCTTGCAGTGGAGTTTTCCTAGCCACTCCTGGCCAGCACCACCACTTTCACAACCCACTACTCCACCACCGCTACCCACAGGGGTTCCACTCACTCCAGGTCTGTACAGAGTGGTGTCAGTAGAATTTTGGTATCAGTGGACCTCGTCTGGCTGCTGGTACCAGCACAGCCGACCTCTACACAGCACAACTTCGCAGTCACAGCACTCAGTTACGTCAGACAGTGGGGTGAGGGAAGAAACTATGATTTTTCCGGTTGTTTTCCCTGTTTTATGTGAAGAGAGTATATAATCTGAGTGTGTGATGCACAGGGATTTGATGGTTATGTGTGTGCAACCGGGGGGGGGGGGGGGGGGGGGGTTTGATCTTTCACAATTACATGGTAATAGTACATTGGAGCATTATTACAACCTGTGAGATGTGGTGAATGTAATTTGCCAGAGCATTCTGCACCTTGTAAGGAGTCAGTAACTGTACTTTATGGTAACTGTCATGGGTTCGGGCATGTGGCTAGTCAGTGCACAGAATAAAGACGGATGATGATAAGTTAGTAGTAGGGCCAGGAGAGAACGGGAATAAATATGCCCTTTGTTCTCATATAGCAAGGGTCATTGATAAGATACGCCCCTAACCCTCCTCCTCCCCCGAGGGATGAGGTGAGGTCATCGAACCATAGGGCTGGTTCTGGGTTTTCCGGCGTGACGTCAAACGCCGGCACGACGATCAAGAATGGAAGAGCAGAGAAGGCTGTGAGACGACGTCAGCCAATAGTACGCTGACAGACCTCTCTCTAGAACGACACCGAGGCAGGAGTGTCATCTAGGCCAAGAGAATATAAGAGCCGCTCCGTCTGGACGCCGCCCAAGTCGAGCCGACCTACGAACGCTACAGGAGTGCTGGTTCACTTGTATTACGAACTGTATATACTGAAGAGCTTGCTAATGTTTGTCTGTCGCCCTTGCTTGCGACACGTCTATATCTCACAAAGTTAAGTGTTGTTATCATTTCCTTTTGTAATATAATCCATTAATACGATTTGCTTGAATTGTTGTCTAGTTGTCTAGCGATGCGAGAAAGCAGCTTTCCTAGGCACTCTATATTAGACGAGTGGGTAGAACACAACACTGGAAGAGAGGGCTACTTTTCTGGTATACCGAGGTCATCGGTAAGATGAGCTCCCTCCCCCTCCCATCCCTCCTTCCGACATGTGGTGCGGTTGTTGAACCACATGTCTGGGACTGGGGAAAGAAGCTATTGTTCTAGTACGCCGAGGTCACTAGGCCAATAGAAATAAAGTTCTCCCTCCCTCCTCACCCCTCGTTTTCTTTATCCCAGTTGCGTGAATTTCGTCATTCATTTGAGGTCTGTACTTAACAGTAAAAGGACCACCATGAAATGCCACCAGAAATGGAGCAATAAGAAGAAGAGTGAGTAATTGTCAATCCTTTATTAGTATTATGAAAAATTATTGTTATTATTACTATCGTATGTGTTGTACTTACTTTTTTTTGTTCCGACAGCGCAAAAGGTCCCTGATGCCGTACAAGTGGAAATGCCTGACCAGACCACTCACTGCTATCTGTACCACCACAGCAACACACAGGGGGTCTTCTGGATGAATCGGGCTATGCTGCACCATCACAGTTACAGCAGCAGCAGCAGCCGCCGTCGGAGCACGCTCAGGCTGCAGTTCGCCAGTTGCTACAATTTGGCTGCTAACAGATCAAAACGTGTGAATGTAGTGTTATTGAAGTGGAGAATGTCCAACGGCTCTGTATTAGAGTACAGTGCGCGTGGTATGGATGAGACTACCTGTGCAGTGTGATGGAATACATCGAGAGAAAGATGACAACCGAGTACGACCCGTCGCTTATTGCTGTTAACGTGCATATGTTTGGAATCGTGACATACAGAATTTTTCGCTGGCGCCTGTACCTCAGAGCTGCGTCCTGTGACTTTCTAGACTAATAGCGAACCCGCAATGCCTCGCAATTGCTAAATATGTATGGGAATTGGATGTAAGTCTAGACCTCGTCTTCCTCCTCACCTCTCTCTCTGGCTTCACCTCGCTTGGTCCATCTCCTCCTCCTCCTCCTCCTCCTCCCTCCCTTATTCTGTTGTTCCCCTTCTCCTTCTCATCCTCCCCTCCCTCTCTGTCCATTTCTGTCCATCTCCTCCTTCCTCCTCTTTAAGCTCATTTCCTCTTCCTTTTTTCTGACTTTGAGCCTTGTTTATTGGTGTTACAAAGGAAACCTTGATAGGAAACTGAAGCAGCTTTAAATGAATGGTTAAATCAGTTGGGATCATTGCTATACAGGGTATGAGAGTGACCTCTCCAGCTGATGGATCTGTGAGGATAGTAGCTTCGACGACACAATTTTGCATGGTTTTAATCTGCAAATGGGTAGGATTACAAAGTTTCGGCCGATTCAGATTCTGTAATAGTATTTTAATCATAAGCCGTTAAGTCATAAATATAAGCTTCCTGTTTTCTGTTATAACTGTGAGGAATAAAATGAAACAGTACGTTGTTGTAAATGTGCCTAAAATTAAATGTGAGGGAAAAATAACATACAGGGTGAACATTAATGAAGCCAACAAACTGCAGGGACAGATTCCTGACTGGAAATTGAGAAAAAAAGGCCCTATGAACATGTGTCCGGAAATACATCGTCACCACGGTGAGGGCACTGACAAATGAAAGTTACTTTGATCATATATCCAGTGTTCCTCGTGTGCCAAGGCTGGGTGATCGAGCGGCGTACTGTACGCAGTAGAATGGTCCGGGATCACGTATCATGTCGGTAACAAGCCGAGGTGGTGTTTGTGTACGGCCAGGCAGACGGAAACGGTCGAGAGGGATCACTGCTATACCAAAACACGTACCCTCACGGACACCAACCACATAACAAAAATTTTCAAGTTCTTTTTGGTCGTTTCTGTGATCATGGATCCTGTCATACAGACGAACTTGCATGGAGGCGGCGGAGTGTGCATAAACCAGATTTGGAGGACAAGGTTTTTCAGGTTCTAAAGACGAACGCTTGTACAAGCTCCAGGACAGTGGCTCGCCAACATGGTATAAGTCAAAGTAAGATTATGTTTATCCATTCTGCCACTTATACAGAACCGTGCCTGAATCACATAGCCTGCAACACGCTAGGAACACATAACAGGTAGTCATAGTACTTTTCATTCGTCTGCGCCATCTGCCGTGGCAACGATGCATTTTCGAACTCATGTTCATGAGACCTTTTTTTCCTCCATTTCCAATCAGGAATTCGTCCTTCCAGCTTGTCGGTCTTATTTACGATCACCCTGTACCTGGGAGAAACAATTTTTCTAATGGTTTAAGTAGCCTGATATCATAGTTTAAACTGGCAGCAGGAAAGAAAACTAAACAACACATTTTCACAGCACAGCGCAGCACTTGCAGTCGGGTTTTTACAGAAAAAAAATAGAGCCTATGTTCTGAATGTTTATTAGAGCACTGTGCAAAAATTTGAAATAAACAAATCAAGAACTTTTAGAGATTTTTATCAGCAACGTTTGCCTGTTATATCTTATATATATTTATATACTATACACATTTAAAAAATACATAGTGTATGACCGTCCAAATTTTATTAGAATATCGTGTGGAAATTTGAAGTAAATAGGTAAAGAGCTGTTCGAGATTTTTGCTAACAATGTTTACTACTTGCATATTACGTATATATTTATGTACAATATATTTTAAAAATATCTAGCCTGTGTCTGCCCAAATTTTTATTACAGTATCGTGTAACAATTGGAAGTAATTCAGACAAGAACATTTCGAGATTCCTGCCAACAACTTTTCTCTGTTACGTGATATATACACTTACACACTACATATAATGAAGAAGGATGTAGTCTCTGTGAGTTAAAATGTTTGTTACAGTACGATGTAAAAATCTGAAGTAAATTGATGAAGAACTTTTCGAGATTTCTCGCCAACAACTTTCTATTTTATATGCATATTTATACGCCTCATATATTTTGAATATGTAATCTATGCCATCCATTTGTTTTTTAGAGTATTGTGTAAAAATTTTAAGAAAACCTGTCAAGAAAGTTTAGAGATCTTTGCCAACAACGTTTCTCTTTTATATACACTCCTGGAAATTGAAATAAGAACACCGTGAATTCATTGTCCCAGGAAGGGGAAACTTTATTGACACATTCCTGGGGTCAGATACATCACATGATCACACTGACAGAACCACAGGCACATAGACACAGGCAACAGAGCATGCACAATGTCGGCACTAGTACAGTGTATATCCACCTTTCGCAGCAATGCAGGCTGCTATTCTCCGATGGAGACGATCGTAGAGATGCTGGATGTAATCCTGTGGAACGGCTTGCCATGCCATTTCCACCTGGCGCCTCAGTTCGACCAGCGTTCGTGCTGAACGTGCAGAACGCGTGAGACGACGCTTCATCCAGTCCCAAACATGCTCAATGGGGGACAGATCCGGAGATCTTGCTGGCCAGGGTAGTTGACTTACACCTTCTAGAGCACGTTGGGTGGCACGGGATACATGCGGACGTGCATTGTCCTGTTGGAACAGCAAGTTCCCTTGCCGGTCTAGGAATGGTAGAACGATGGGTTCGATGACGGTTTGGATGTACCGTGCACTATTCAGTGTCACCTCGACGATCACCAGTGGTGTACGGCCAGTGTACGAGATCGCTCCCCACACCATGATGCCGGGTGTTGGCCCTGTGTGCCTCGGTCGTATGCAGTCCTGATTGTGGCGCTCACCTGCACGGCGCCAAACACGCATACGACCATCATTGGCACCAAGGCAGAAGCGACTCTCATCGCTGAAGACGACACGTCTCCATTCGTCCCTCCATTCACGCCTGTCGCGACACCACTGGAGGCGGGCTGCACGATGTTGGGGCGTGAGCGGAAGACGGCCTAACGGTGTGCGGAACCGTAGCCCAGCAGAGACGGTTGCGAATGGTCCTCGCCGATACCCCAGGAGCAACAGTGTCCCTAATTTGCTGGGAAGTGGCGGTGCGGTCCCCTACGGCACTGCGTAGGATCCTACGGTCTTGGCGCGCATCCGTGCGTCGCTGCGGTCCGGTCCCAGGTCGACGGGCACGTGCACCTTCCGCCGACCACTGGCGACAACATCGATGTACTGTGGAGACCTCACGCCCCACGTGTTGAGCAATTCGGCGGTACGTCCACCCGGCCTCCCGCATGCCCACTATACGCCCTCGCTCAAAGTCCGTCAACTGCACATACGGTTCACGTCCACGCTGTCGCGGCATGCTACCAGTGTTAAAGACTGCGATGGAGCTCCGTATGCCACGGCAAACTGGCTGACACTGACGGCGGCGGTGCACAAATGCTGCGCAGCTAGCGCCATTCGACGGCCAACACCGCGGTTCCTGGTGTGTCCGCTGTGCCGTGCGTGTGATCATTGCTTGTACAGCCCTCTCGCAGTGTCCGGAGCAAGTATGGTGGGTCTGACACACCGGTGTCAATGTGTTCTTTTTTCCATTTCCAGGAGTGTAGTATATATATTTATGTACCATATTTATGAAAAAATATCTAGCATGTGTCCGTCTGAGCGTTTATTGGAGTGTCCGTTAAAATTGGAAGTAAATCAGTGAAGAACTTTTAGAGATTTTTGATGACAACATATGAACTTATATGTGATACGTATTTAAAAATGTGTAGCCTGTGTCCGTCTGTACATTTATTAGAATATAATGTAAAAATCCGAAGTAAATCATCAAGATCTTTTCGAGATTTTTGGTATATATATGTTGCATATATCTATACATACGTTTATAAGAGTATGTAAAAATGTAGTAGATCAGCCAAGAAATTTCTAAGATTTTTTCTTAAAACCTTTCCCCTTTAACTGATGTGTGTATGTGTGTGTGTGTGTGTGTGTGTGTGTGTGTGTGTGTGTCCGGGGGAAAACGAGTATTACACTGGTTAGTTGCTTGATTTGGGGGAGGGTGACATGTAAAAATGTAAAGTATATCAATCAAAAACTTTTCAATATTCTTGGTAATAACGTTAAACTAAGACTGTCTTCACATAGCAGCATACACTGAGGTGACAAAAGTCATGGCATACCTCCTAATGTCGTGCTGGACCTCTTTTTGCCCGGCGCAGCGCAGCAATTCAACATGGTATGGACTCAGCAAGTCGTTGGGAGTCCTATGCAGAAATACTAAGCCATGCTGCATCTATAACGGTCCATATGACCTCTCGATTATATGCAATAAGTGTTCTATGGGATAAATGTCGCGCACCCTGGTGGCCAAATCATTTACTAGAACTCTCCAGAATGTTCTTCAAACCAATCGCAAACAATTGTGGCCCAGTGAAATGGCCCTTGGTCATCCATAAAAATTCCGTCGTTCAATGGCTGCAAAATTTTCCTCGACATTTTGTTGCCCTAGTCGAGAATTGTAAAATCACTGCCCCCTTTTTTTTACTACTGTCGGTCTCCTCGAACCGCCCCCCCCCCCCCCCCTTTTCATCAACAACATCCATAGGCGTAACAATGCAGATCTCCTATTATACATTTAATCATTAAACTAAGGTGACCAGTCGTCGTCTTTGTCTGGGAACAGTCTTCAGCTTTCATACTTTGTCCTCAACTGCTTTAAAATTGATTGGGGCTAACAGATGCTATCTTTTTTTCTTTTTTTTTTTTTTGCCCTCAGGTTTTGAAATTGCCCAAAATAATTGCAATAGAAAGAATGTGCTGAACATTTTAAACAAGAACTAAACTGAATATACCAGTGCGTCCAAATTTGGCATCAATTCTTTGTTTTATTTAATTGCAAACAAAAGGACAAATAAAGTTGTGGAACTATTTTCTGGTGCAAATGAATTTTTCCTTGAATTTAGAAATTATGCTATACTGAAGTTTGTGCCACTTGAAAGTGTTATACTTCTTACAGGAAACACCTGTAGTTCTTATTTAAAGTAGGGGATACGAGTGCTGCGTTTCCTGTTGCCACGTAAATCATAAATCCAAAGAAGGAATAAAAGTGCACATCCGAGAAGCTGTGAGAAATCGCTGGCTCGCTGCAATACCCAGAAACGATTTTGTGCCTACACATCATTCAAGGGTAATAGTCAAATGGTTCTAATGGCTCTGAGCACTACGCGACTTAACTTCTGAGGTCATCAGTCGCCTAGAACTTAGAACTAATTAAACCTAACTAACCTAAGGACATCACTCACATCCATGTCCGAGACAGGATTCGAACCTGCGACCGCAGCGGTCGCTCGGCTCCAGACTGTAGCGCCTAGAACCGCACGTCCACTCCGGCCGGCTGGGTAATAGTCCAGGCAAGTTAGGAAAAATGGGGGAAAAAATTTATAAGGTTTTGAAACTTTGTGAAAGCACTCTTAGGGGATATAGAAGTAAAAAACAGAAAAGTTCCCTCCCCTATCGGGTGAGCTTCCCATTCCCTCACCCCTTAATGTAGTTTATTTTCCTTTTTTCAATCTTTACTAAAAACGGTTCATTTAACGAAGTTATTTATATGATAGAAAATATTTCTGTTGAAATTCTACTCAGAGAAAGTCAAATGCATGTTTAATCATGGTAATTAGTTCATGAGTGCTAAAATTTGAAGGTAAAAAAAGTGAAATTTCTTTTAGAACAGACTTTTATTTATACAAAACAATTTTGCTTTATAGTCTTTTACTTTAGATTTATGAAACTTAAAATATAGCAATGAAAACAATTTTTCATGAAAATTAAGAATTACTGTAAAACTAATCAACAATTAGTTTTGTTGTAATACATTTACAATCATGTGTACAGCAAGCAGACAATGAAAATACCACAATATCTATCAAACAAATAAATTATTGTATTTTCTTTTGCATAAAACCATCATCCAAATCTTCTGTCAAATCCCTGCGAGGCACATTAGTGCAGCCTTAACAACGTCAGTTTTTGGACATTGTTGTGCAATGTACGTCAGCCTTCACACATCCGCACTTTCTTCCGCAGCCTTGAGTTCAGCCGCATGAAATCAGTATATTCTCTGGAGCAGGTGGTCATTTCATGTGAATCGGGGATAGGGATGAGTTTGATTCCCTCCAGCCCTAGTTTCTGGGATCCAAGTTGTTCCCCAGCCATAGCTGGAGTTGAAGATAAACTTGGTAAAAGTGGAAGCGTCCTGCATCAGTAGTGGGTGGCAAACGAGAGAGTAAGAGAGTATGACAGCATTGTTTGCCTGACCCACAAGTACATTAAAACATTTAAATCGAATGGCATTTAAGTTGTCATCATCAGGACTCTCTGCTGTTTTTGCGTAGAGAAAGAGTATACATTTCTCTCCTGCTTTTGCAATGGTAGCAGGAAAGGAAGCTGGATCGTTGAATATCTGTGGAATATTATGAAGTTGGGAATACCGGTTGAATAGTTGGAAAGCTTGCAGCTTTCCTTTCCCAAACAAGGCTGAAGTGCTGTCGCAACTACTTACTGCATCAAGAAACAGTACTGAATTCTTGCATTCATGAATGAGTGAGGAGCACGTATATTTTTAGAACTGTAACACCTCGTTCTGATCCTACCTTTACCTTCCTTCATCAGGATTATGTCTGTATCGTCTGGAGCAAGAGCGATAAGTAACACAAGATCTACATCTTGACCCACTACAATCACTTTCTGGTAAAACTTTGAGGTATTTATTACTTTTGCAACTATTTCAACATCTGCATCGTCATCCGCAATCCTGATTTCAATACCAAAACTTTCTAGTATTTGCACAAGCTGTGTAATAAGCATTTCCTTATTACTGAGGTTACTAAGAAAGGCGGACTGTTCAACACATAACGTCCCGTCATTAAAGAAAATTTCTCGTGAGATCCGTTTCATCCTTCGCCTTTGGCGTTCAATAGTTTTTTATGTTCAGAGAACTTTCTGAATAACCATTCCGGCCGCGGTGGTCTCGAGGTTCTAGGCGCTCAGTCCGGAACCGCGCGGCTGCTACGGTCGCAGGTTCGAATCCTGCCTCGGGCATGGATGTATGTGATGTCCTTAGGTTAGTTAGGTTTAAGTAGTTCGAAGTTCTAGGGGACTGATGACCACAGATGTTAAGTCCCATAGTGCTCAGAGCCATTTGAACCATTTTTTTGAATAACCATCAAATACAACAGTAACATCATCTTCATAACGTCTCTGAATATAGGCTATTAAGGTTTTATAAATGTCACCAGAAGTTCCATTCTCGGGCCACACGACATGGTGGAGAAGAAACCCTCCATCTATAACAAAGAACTTAGATTCATTATTGTCAATATTCCTGTCAGGTACTTGATTGAAAGGATTGTACAGCGGCGAAATTTTTGTTTCCCCTCATCAATCCACTGCTGTCAAACACAGACATTGATATACTCAATAATTCGTCCGTGAAGCAATCCTTTAGATCATCAAGTGAATGAAACGTGCACAGTATTCTCTGAAATAACTGCGTTGTATCTGCTTTAGTTTTTTTTTTTTTTTTTTTCAAGCCTAACAGTTGACATGCACATTGTCCTAACCATGCTGGATCGCTTAAGCTTCAGAGAACCAAATTTTGGCGAGACAGTAACGATGGTTCGAAGAGCTTTTTCATCAGCAGACACAGCTTTGTAGCAATTTACTTCCTGAGAACTACTAATCCGTATCCTGACGAATACAATTGCTCCTTATAAACAAATGGAGTGTGTTGTTGCAACCATAGCTTAAATGTTCTGCGAATTTTCTCGTCAATTTCTATCCTCCCACTTATCAGTTCAATATGCTGACCACTAGAAACCGAATGTAAATTTCAGAACTGTTCCCTAGCTTCAGATATGTGATGGGCTATTGGTATACCGCAAATCCGTCGGTTCAACACACTATCGGTGAAGCCCCTTACGTGTGAAACACCTTCAGTGCTCTCCAGGTTCTTCATAAGCGTTTGTTTTATCGTCATGTCGATCCATACTCCACACCAATACTTATCAGAGCGTCGAACCGTGAAGAAGCTGTCCTTGGTGAATTTATCGAATTCCGCGGGTTTCATGGTATCTTTCAGTGTACGCACGACCAGAAAGTGTATGGGGTACAGAAGCTGCAGCATATACAGTCTCCAAAAGTTGAGAGTGTCCACTGTCTCTCGTTAAGAACCTTATTGCGCCTAGAAAAGGCATTATCAAGTGAAATCCTCCTAATTGAATAACTACATTAGTGAATAGCTCATTCCTCCATTAGCCTCCACTGCAACTATATCTTTTGCTTCATGTAGAGTGGTTGATCAAACATCACTTTACATGTTTGCTGTGTGGTCTCATTACTCTCCGTGATGGCATAAGGTAAAGCACCTAAAATAGTACTATAATTTGTGGCCGGGTTGTTGATGAATTGAAGCGCTAATACATTTGATTGCATATAAGGTTCTCCAGCTGTGATTTTCTTCATAAAACCTTGCCATGGACGAATAGAAAGCTGTAAAAATTTTCCCTTCGTCCAAATAAAATTGTGATTGGTAGGCACTGTTGCTTTAGTGAATGATTGTTCTGAGTAGACATTTTATTGAACAACTTCTTCAATTTCAACTCTATTCTGCCTTCGGAATATTAGCAGACTTACTTTTTGGGCACTTGCTGTTTCGGTAGAGCTCGGCATGACAGAGAGTTTCGTTACTGCCTGATGTTCTATCGTTCTCCCGGGAGTCACACACCTGATTCCATCCATAGCATGGAATGTACCTTTGCCTGCCATTGTTGCAGTACTGAAGTCAGCATTATCGAAAACGAACCGCGAGAACGAATCATTTGAAATATTTGGTTTCCAGAACTGAACGGCAGAAGCCTTAAATAAAGCCGCATTGCTATATGAAGAGCAGAAACCCATATTTGAGACAATTTCAGCAATGTTTTTTTATCCTACTTTACGAAACAATCATACTGCAAGAACAAGTTGCAGTGGGGAGATAAATGAACGAGACCTGGTAGCTGACACAGTCGTTAGGAGTTTTTGCTGGACATTTTTTAAAGGGGACTCTTCAATGCCTTTCTTTTTTCACAAAACCACACTCTTCAAAAATTCTTGTAAAGTGTCAGGAACCATAACTTCAGCATTCTCTGTCAAGTCATTGATATCTGGATAATCGGCAATACTGTAAGGAGTCATTCTTATATCTTCACGGATGATGGCTGCTGCTGCTTCTACTATTCTCTTGCTCTCATCATTCTCATTAACAGCTCGTTCCTTGTGCCAGTGATTCAAAAGTTTGTGGCCACTGCTAGAAAACATACAATTGGGGGATTTTTTGGCATTGTGGCAAACAAGACCCATCACCGAAGTGTTGAGTCAGTTTGTTTTTCAGAGTTTTTATGGTCGTTGTCTCTCCTTCTGGGAGATATTCATTAACTTTCTGCAACAAATATACCGGTGAAAATTGACGTTCCCCTGCGCTATCTATAAATCTGCATAATTCTTGAAAAGCGGCATCGAAGTTAGTGTCTTGAGGGCGGCATCTTTTTCGAGCAGAGGAGAGGTTCGACACTAATTTAGCATAGCAATCTTGATGATAACGGGCTTCTGCATCTACTATACAAAATGCACTATTGATGCTTTCGGCTAAATTCCTGACAATAAGTACGAAGCTGGCTGTAGACTCATTGTCATTTATGTAACTGTTTTGACAAAGGATAGTTATATTGATTGTTGTGCTGTAACAGATTTGTCAAAAACCTTTTCACCTGGAAAGTATTGTTCGGACATCAAATCACTTTTAGGGCAAAACAGGGTGGACTTTAATTATAAATCTCGAACGACTGAAGATAAAAGACGGATGTTCCTGTCAATACTTCCTGATTGTCCGTCTTACTTCTCATCGCAGCTGGCTTTCAGGGAATGTCGAATGGATCAGAAGCAGCACAACGTCAGAAAGCCATAATTAAAGTGTGAAATCGTCTGAGCTGTATGAAAAATAAATAAAATATCAAATATTTCTCAGTTATTAGGGGGCATAAAATCAACTATTCTTTATTTTGGACGATCATCAGCAAGACAGATAGTGTAAATATTTTAAAGTGGAGATACCAGAAATTGTACCTCAGTTGCGCTCTCCTGTAGCTATTAAAGAACAGTTGGAAGTTTCCATGTTTTTGAAGGAATTTTAGTTAATAGCTTGTCGAACATATACATATTTCATATGAAAGTAAATTATTTTCATGACATTGAAGGTATGCTTAGTCTGTTGAAAACCGTGCATCCCGAAAATCTGAAGATAAGCAGCACTTATTAGAGACAATGCAAGGTATTTTACATAAGCTTATTGAAGACTCTGATTCAAAAGTTTTTTTTTCAGTTTGTAAAATCTCAAATACATCTTATGGGTAGCAGGCACAGGCTAAGATACAAACCAGAGAACTTGTTGTTGTTTCCTCTTGTGCAAATTATTCTCCAGCTGACTATAGTTTCATTTTGAAATCTGGAAATTTGTAAATGCCCCAGCCAAGCACAATAGGGAGACTTTGTTCTGCACTTAATGGGTGCCCTGAATTAGAAAAAAAGTTGAAAGCAGTTTCTTACTTTACTTTAAGAGTAAAGTTCCTCTGTTGCAGTCCCAGGATATGATTGTAGCCTTAATGGTTGATGAGGTCTATATTAAGCAATATCTTGATTGTAAAGCTGGCAGTGTTGTTGGAAATGCATTTGATTCTCAAGAGTTAGCTAGTAGTGCACGAACATTTATGATAAGTAGCATATTATTTCCATTTCAAAGATGTTGTACACTTTTTTCCTGTTAGCACTATAACTGCTGAACTGTTGCCCACTATTCTGAAGAAGGTAGTTCTTGGCTTGAAAGACATAGGGTTCAGAATGCTTGCAGTAGTAAGTGATAATAATTCTACAGATAGGAAGGCTATGACATATTCCTCAGACAAGCCTAAGCTGAGTATTGCTTATCCCCATTCTGCAATCAGCACAATGCCTCACATTGTCATAATTGATGTGCAATTATTTAAGTGCATTAAAAATAATTGGCTTAACCAGAAAATAACTTCCACATTTCCTTCATTTGACGGGAGCTCAGATTCACTTTAGAAGATTTGTTTTCAGAAATAAGAAAACTGAACAACTTAGAATCTGTTAAATTGTTGAAATATAGGTTGTCACTGAAAACACTGTATCCTTCTTCTTTAGAAAATCAAAATGTTAAATTAGTATTCCAAATTTTCAATGACTGCATTTTGAAAGCATTAAAGGCATTGAGTCCATCCAATAACTTATATATGAAGGTACAGCAGAGTGCATCAGAATTATTTCTTTGTGGTGGAAAGTTTTAAATGTGAAGACACCTCACATAGGCTTACTGAGCAGGGATGATATGCAAGAACCTTTTATTTATACAAGTAGTTAGTGTCATGAGCCATGGATAATTTTGTACAATAAATCATAATAACATGGACTGAGTCATTTTACATTCTCATCGTAAACACAGATAAGCAGTTTGTCTTCTTAAACAATTTTCTTATATGGCTAGAAAAATAGGAAGAATTGGCAAAAGGCATAGGAATCTTTAAAAAAGAAACATTGTCTGCTCTAAAGCTGTCTACACATTCCATTCTTGTTATTACAAATTACTGTGTAGATGAGCAGAATCTCCAGTATCTGGTGAGTAGTAACTCTTCTTTTCATAATATTGTTACATTCTATCCTGAACTTTCTTTAAAATATGTTTTGCATGAAAAATTTCAAACTGACCTTCTTGAAGACAGGTTTGGAAAGTGCAGGCAACTGGCGAGGCCACAATACCATATTCCACCAAACAAATTTTTAAAGTAGAGAAAAAGCAGTGATTTTTTTACAGTTTTAATTTCTTTAAAATATGGAATAGACAGACCAATTTAAGTGAATTATTTTGATGGTTTAGGGCCTTGAAAGGATTACAGGACAGAACATACACCATTTCCACACAACATTGTTTCTTTATCCATATCAGTTTCTGACATCACTGGCGTTAACAATTACTTGTCCGCAATAACATATCTTGTTGGCTACTGTGCATACACAATCACAACAAAATTAAAGTGTGATGTATGCAAGGGTAGCTTCGTATTTCACAAAGCCATGCATTATGAGGAGTACTTCAAGCTTTTAAGAAACTAGATGGAGGAGGCTTACTCCACTCACATCCATTTGTTGTGAATGCTGTTGCATTCAAATATAACACTATGTCTGAGCTTGTTGATCCTGAATATGAAAATCACTTGCTGCACTAGCAAAAACACAGACAAGAGGCTACAAGTTTTATACTGCTTAATTTTGCATCAAATTTTGAGAAGCTCGATTTCTGTGGCAATCATACAACTGGAGACATACTCAAAATAATTATCTGGGTTGCAAAAAATTCATTATTGATAAATTACTGCATTAAAAAATAAACACATTGGGTATAGGGTCAAAAGGTAACAAGAAGAGAAAGCTGGAAAGATTATTTAAAAAATGACAATTCTTTTTCATCTGCCTCTTCCAGTAATGCTGATCCAGAACTGTATGGGTTGTGAGCTCCTTTAACCAACCTATCATTCTCTTAGCTTCTTCTATGTCTATTCTGAATATTGTTTTTGCCTGTAAATATTTTCTGTATAATATTTCCTTTGAGCTTAGTTCACTAGTATACTATATTTTTTCTTTCACTAGTTTTATCTGTGTTGTGACAGAATGACACACTATGAAAATACTTAAAATATGTCAGCTTACTGATTTGTCTCTCGCCAAGATTTTCAATGATTCTAAGTGCAAATATGGCTGAACTAAGTTGTTTTAGGAGTTCCAAAATGTGCTTTCTCCAATTTCAATTTTCATCAATATGGACATCTAAGAATTTTGAAGTTTCCACTCTATTTATTATTTCCTCATCATGTGCTACACTTATCATTGGTGTAATACTCCTAGATGTGGAGAACTGAATATGTTGTGTCTTCTGAAAATTGATGATGAGACCATTCGCAGAAAACCACTTATGATACTTTTAAGAACATTGTTCACCATTTCTTCTGTTTCTGTATGTTTTTTTGGACTCATTCCAATACTAGTATCATCTGCAAAATGAACTAATTCTGCTCATTGTATGACTGAAGATCGCTTACATATACACACATAAAAAAAAAATTTTGTATCACCCCAGTTCCCAGAACTCCTGAAGATAGATGTTGACTGTGGACACAGACACAGACACAGACCCTTTGACTGTTCAGAGATATCACTAAACATGCCCAAAGATGTAAACAACCATGTATGAGCAGCACCTATTAGACAGAGGGGGTTCGACAGCCAGTCAGTTCCAGTCATTCCACCAGGAAGGAGGTACACGGTTCGTGTCGTCTGTAGTTCAACCATGCCTAGATGGTCAATACCATGGTTCAATCATGTCCGTATTGTTACTTTGTGCCAGGAAGGGCTCTTAATAAGGGAAGTGTCCAGGTGTCTCAGAGTGAACCAAAGCGATGTTGTTCGGACATGGAGGAGATATTGAGAAACAGGAACTGTCGATGAGATGGCTCAGAGGAACCCTAACAGCAACACCACCATGTTGAATAATGCTTTTCCTGCAGCCACATGATGTCGTGTTATGAGTCAAACTGCCCGCAATAGGCTGCATGATGCGCAACTTCACTCCCGACGTCCATGGCGAGGTCCATCTTTGCAACCATCACATCATGCAGTATGGTACGGATGGGCCCAACAACAAGCCAAATGGACTGCTCAGAACTGGCATCACATTCTCTTCACTGATGAGTGTCACATATGCCTTCAACCAGACAATTGTCCGAGACGTATTTGGAGGCAACCCATTCAGGCTGAATGCCTTAGACACACTTTCCTGTGAGTGCAGCAAGGTGGAGGTTCCATGATGTTTTGGGGTAGCATTATGTGGGGCTGATGTACACCACTAGTGGTCATGGAAGGCGCCGTAACGACTGTACTATACGTGAATGCCATCCTCCGACCAATAGTGCAACCATACCAGCAGCATATTGGCGAGGTATTCATCTTCATGGATGACAATTCGTGCCCCCATTGGGCACATCTTGTGAATGACTTCCTTCAGGATAACATCGCTCAACTAGGGTGGCTAGCATGTTCTCCAGACATGAACCCCTGTCGAACATGCCTGGGATAGATTTAACAGGGCTGTTTGTGGACAACGTGACCCACCAACTACTCTGAGGGACCTACACCGAATCGCTGTTGAGGAGTGGGACAATCTGGACCAACAGTGCCTTGATGAACTTGTGGATAGTATGCCATGATGAATACAGGCATGCATCAATGCAAGAGGACATGCAACTGGGTATTAGAGGTACCAGTGTGTACAGTAATCTGCACCACAACCTCCGAAGGTCTAGGTGTATGGTGGTACAACATGCAATGTGTGGTTTTCATGAGGAATAAAAGGGCAGAAATAATGTTTATGTTGATCTCTGTTCCAATTTTCTGTACAGATTCCGGAACTCTCGAAACGGAGGTGATATAAAATTTTTCTTGATGTGTGTATGATGAACAATAGTGGACCTAAGACTGCGCCTTGGGGAACTCCATACGTGATTTCTCCCCAGTCAGAATCATGTCCACAGACTAAATTGGTTGGATTAGTAAGAGCAACTTTCTAAATTATTTTGCTTTGGTAGGTACATGTGCTCAATTTATATTACTTCAAGATGATGTTTTGTCACATATAATGCAACCGTAGAACTACCTTTTGATTTTCAGTTAAGCTCATCTTTCTTACATTTTGAATTGAATGGAATTTTATTTGATCCTGTAGGATAACATGGTGTACAGTAAATGTACATGTAATATTGGACACATGGAAAAAAGTAAATATACATTATCCCATACTTCTAACAATTATTCTTACATTCCAAAGTCACTGATTATAAATAACAGCATAAACAACTTTAATGTGATAAGTATTCTTCAGCACTGTAATATTACTTTTCCACTAGACATTCTTTAAAGTTCTTTGGAAAGTTAGTTTCATGTACACTGTCAGGCAGATTTTTAGGCAGACTAGTTAGTAATTTGATACCTGAATACCAAGGTCCTTTTTCAAATGCTGCCAGTCAGTTAGGTATACTTTGTATGTCGTTATTCCTCTGTGTGTTGTGGCTGTGTACATTAGCATATGTAATCCACTCTGCAGTATGTTTTGTGATGTATATTATTGTTTTAAATATGTACAAAGATGTAAAAGCTAAGATGCCTAGATATTTAAAGCAGCTTCCTCTTAAAATGATTATAATTGCTTTTCTTTGTAATGTGAACAATATCTTTGTTTCTTGAATGTTTGAGTTTCCCCACAATGAGACTCCGTACTGCATGTGTGGTTCAAAGAGTCTGAGGTAAAATGTGCACAGAAGCTGTTTGTCTGCATACTGCACTAGCTGCTTCATCATGAATATCATGGATCTGATTTCTTACAGACAGAATTAATATGTTGTTTCCATGCCATCTCATTATCCATAGTAACACCTAAAACTCTAGTGAGCCTCGTTTTATCCACTTCTAAACCCATGTGCACAAGCCTCTCTTTCTTTAATTCTGAACGCTGTAAAAAAAGTCCTTTTTAGGTATATCACCAATCCATTTTCCAAGAACAACTGATCTGAGATGTTTGAAGAAATGTATGTCCTTCTCTCAAGCTGTTCAAATTTTGGTCACTGTTCAGTGTTGTCATGTCATCTGTATAAAATATTTTTTTCTCTTTTTCTTCAACACCTATATAATTAACGAATAGATTAAATGGCAATAGCCCTCTTACGGATCAAGCAGTACTCCATATTTCACAGCTTTTGTGTCTGACGAATATGCATTCCCTGTTCATATGTATTGTTTCCCTTTGCATCAGTACTATTCTATCCACTCCCTGGCTTGCCCTTGAATACCAGTTATCCAATTTTTGTATCAGTGTTTTATGCTCAGTAGCACTGAATGCTTTGGAAAGATACAAGAATATTGCAAATACAACTTTTCTTTCCATCTAAGGACCATATCATGTATTTTGTCAGGCTGACAATTGTTGGTTCTGTTGACTTACCCTTCCTGAAACCATTCTGTGATGTACAAGAATGTTATGTTTGTCCGTGTAATCAACACGGTGCTTATACATAAGCATTTACAGGATTTTTGAGAAATCTGATATCAGTGGAACTGGACTGTAATTGTAGGGGTCGTCCTCCTCCCCTTTCTTGTAGACTGGCATCACCCAGCTTATTTTCAGTTTTTCTGGAAAAATGCCGTCTGTTACTTCTAGGAAGTCAAATTCTGTACAGTTTTCCTCTGTTCTTCTTCTGTGACTGGTTTCAAGAACGTGGTTCTGTTTGATATATTTTACATACTTTAGTAATGCTTTTTGGACTGTTTCTTTCCAATTTTAGTATCACTAACATATTTATGATTGAGGCTGTTTCTCTACCATCTGTTACCACTGTGCTGTTTGTTTGCATGTATAGGATCTCTGTTTTATTGTTTGATCTTTCTTTTCCCTTTATTTCACCATCAGTTACATTGCAAGCTGCCTTTATCTTTCTTTCCTTCTTTCTTTTTTTAGTTCATTATGGTGGTACTGATTGTTCTTGCTTTTGCCCCTCTTACTATCTTACTATTTTTCTGTACTTCTTTTGTACTATTTTATTGTCTTACTCATCCACTGTGTGTGATTCTGCAGATTTTCTTGTCTCTTTACTTCAGGGAATGGTACATTTAAAAAATGGGATTTAATTGTTCTAATAAAGTAACTAACATTTTGCTCACTGCTGATTCTTTTCTCTATGGATGTTTGTATTGATTCAGATACTATGTCACTACTTATCGAGAAGCAAACCAGCTGTCCATGGTGATAAGATAATTCTGTTTCTACATCTATACCTATACTCTACCAACCACCGTGAAGTGCATGGCAGAGGGTAGATTCCATTGTACTATTTATTAGGGTTTCTTCCCATTCCATTCCATTTAGACTACATGAGACTTGCAATTAATATTGGTAATCATGATGTCAATAGCTGTCTGACTTTGAGAAGTAACTGTTGTTACTGCACATATTCTTGCTTACATATTATACTGTATTAACAAGTCTTCAAAATTTGTGTTGTTTTTCTACATTTTCCCGCGTCAATATTGAAGAATATTGCCGTTTTCCCATAAAACAATGTTTTTCTTCTTATTCATTCTTAGTAAGTTAGCAATCTTTTTTTAGAAAGATGCTAATCTTGTTAGCTAATGATCTGTACGCACAAAACACTCTAATGTCATATATCACTACACCAGTAATTTCAAAGTCTTTTTCTCTACCTGTGGGTAATCTCACACTTTTACTGTTTCTCATTTTAATGTATATAGAAACTCCACCACCTTTATGTTTAGATCTACAGAAGTAACTTTATAAGACATAGGCCTTTGTCAAGTTAGCTATCTAACTTTTGGTTAGCCCATGTTCAGTGATATACCATATGTCTGGTTGTATTTCCCTTAAAAGTACTTCTGCTCTAATTTCTGTTTGCCAATGTACTCAGTACTATGTGTGTAGTAATTGTAAGTAATTTTTCTTTTGATAATGTAAATGTTGTGGGCTGTAATCCCCTCTTTTTGTGTGATGCTTATATTTTGCTTTACCAGCTGGAGCATCTGACAATTTCACCCCTACCAGGCCATATTAGTTAGGTTGCTCTTAATGATTTTTTAGACATCTGTGAGTGTTCTGCTGACTGTTAACAGACCCCACTGTATTTAAATGCATACCATCCTTTGCTAGGTAGTTTTCACACAAAAATTTGTTTGGGGCCTGTGAAAAGTGCCCCAATACAAACACATTATTCACTGATGGCACAGTTTACTTTGGAGATAATATTTGTCACTCACTAACCTTCTTTTTATGATTCTGCTAAGTATCAGTTGGAATCCTTCATAGACATTTCTTGCTGAACGAATCATGTTTCTTGTTTCATTAGTAATGTCTTCTTAGGTGCTGCTCCATATCATGTCAGACATGAACCACGGACCTTGCCGTTGGTGGGGAGGCTTGCGTGCCTCAGCGATACAGATAGCCGTACCGTAGGTGCAACCACAACGGAGGGGTATCTGTTGAGAGGCCAGACAAATGTGTGGTTCCTGAAGAGGGGCAGCAGCCTTTTCAGTAGTTGCAAGGGCAACAGTCTGGATGATTGACTGATCTGGCCTTGTAACATTAACCAAAACGGCCTTGCTGTGCTGGTACTGCGAACGGCTGAAAGCAAGGGGAAACTACAGCCGTAATTTTTCCCGAGGGCATGCAGCTTTACTGTATGATTACATGATGATGGCGTCCTTTTGGGTAAAATATTCCGGAGGTAAAATAGTCCCCCATTCGGATCTCCGGGCGGAGACTACTCAAGAGGACGTCGTTATCAGGAAAAAGAAAATTGGCATTCTACGGATCGGAGCGTGGAATGCCAGATCCCTTAATCGGGCAGGTAGGTTAGAAAATTTAAAAAGGGAAATGGATAGGTTGAAGTTAGATATAGTGGGAATTAGTGAAGTTCGGTGGCAGGAGGAACAAGACTTCTGGTCAGGTGACTACAGGGTTATAAACACAAAATCAAATAGGGGTAATGCAGGAGTAGGTTTAATAATGAATAGGAAAATAGGAATGTGGGTAAGCTACTACAAACACCATAGTGAACGCATTATTGTGGCCAAGATAGATACGAAGCCCACACCTACTACAGTAGTACAAGTTTATATGCCAACTAGCTCTGCAGATGACGAAGAAATTGAAGAAATGTATGATGAAATAAAAGAAATTATTCAGATTGTGAAGGGAGACGAAAATTTAATAGTCATGGGTGACTGGAATTGGAGTGTAGGAAAAGGGAGAGAAGGAAACATAGTAGGTGAATATGGATTGGGGGACAGAAATGAAAGAGGAAGCCGCCTGGTAGAATTTTGCACAGAGCACAACATAATCATAACTAACACTTGGTTTAAGAATCATGAAAGAAGGTTGTATACATGGAAGAACCCTGGAGATACTAAAAGGTATCAGATAGATTATATAATGGTAAGACAGAGATTTAGGAACCAGGTTTTAAATTGTAAGACATTTCCAGGGGCAGATGTGGACTCTGACCACAATCTATTGGTTATGACCTGTAGATTAAAACTGAAGAAACTGCAAAAAGGTGGGAATTTAAGGAGATGGGACCTGGATAAACTAAAAGAACCAGAGGTTGTACAGAGATTCAGGGAGAGCATAAGGGAGCAAATGACAGGAATGGGGGAAAGAAATACAGTAGAAGAAGAATGGGTAGCTTTGAGGGATGAAGTAGTGAAGGCAGCAGTGGATCAAGTAGGTAAAAAGACGAGGGCTAGTAGAAATCCTTGGGTAACAGAAGAAATATTGAATTTAATTGATGAAAGGAGAAAATATAAAAATGCAGTAAGTGAAACAGGCAAAAAGGAATACAAACGTCTCAAAAATGAGATCGACAGGAAGTGCAAAATGGCTAAGCAGGGATAGCTAGAGGACAAATGTAAGGATGTAGAGTCCTATCTCACTAGGGGTAAGATAGATACCGCCTACAGGAAAATTAAAGAGACCTTTGGAGATAAGAGAACGACTTGTATGAATATCAAGAGCTCAGATGGAAACCCAGTTCTAAGCAAAGAAGGGAAAGCAGAAAGGTGGAAGGAGTATATAGAGGGTCTATACAAGGGCGATGTACTTGAGGACAATATTATGGAAATGGAAGAGGATGTAGATAAAGATGAAATGGGAGATATGATACTGCGTGAAGAGTTTGACAGAGCACTGAAAGACCTGAGTCGAAACAAGGCCCCGGGAGTAGACAACATTCCGTTAGAACTACTGACGGCTTTGGGAGAGCCAGTCCTGACAAAACTCTACCATCTGGTGAGCAAGATGTATGAAACAGGCGAAATGCCCACAGACTTCAAGAAGAATATAATAATTCCAATCCCAAAGAAAGCAGGTGTTGACAGATGTGAAAATTACCGAACTATCAGTTTAATAAGTCACAGCTGCAAAATACTAACACGAATTCTTTACAGACGAATGGAAAAACTAGTAGAAGCCAACCTCGGGGAAGATCAGTTTGGATTCCGTAGAAACACTGGAACACGTGAGGCAATACTGACCTTACGACTTATCTTAGAAGAAAGATTAAGGAAAGACAAACCTACGTTTCTAGCATTTGTAGACTTAGAGAAAGCTTTTGACAATGTTGACTGGAATACTCTCTTTCAAATTCTAAAGGTGGCAGGGGTAAAATACAGGGAGCGAAAGGCTATTTACAATTTATACAGAAACCAGATGGCAGTTATAAGAGTCGAGGGACATGAAAGGGAAGCAGTGGTTGGGAAGGGAGTAAGACAGGGTTGTAGCCTCTCCCCGATGTTGTTCAATCTGTATATTGAGCAAGCAGTAAAGGAAACAAAAGAAAAATTCGGAGTAGGTATTAAAATTCATGGGGAAGAAATAAAAACTTTGAGGTTCGCCGATGACATTGTAATTCTGTCAGAGACAGCAAAGGACTTGGAAGAGCAGTTGAATGGAATGGACAGTGTCTTGAAAGGAGGATATAAGATGAACATCAACAAAAGCAAAACAAGGATAATGGAATGTAGTCTAATTAAATCGGGTGATGCTGAGGGAATTAGATTAGGAAATGAGGCACTTAAAGTAGTAAAGGAGTTTTGCTATTTGGGGAGCAAAATAACTGATGATGGTCGAAGTAGAGAGGATATAAAATGTAGGCTGGCAATGGCAAGGAAAGCGTTTCTGAAGAAGAGAAATTTGTTAACATCCAGTATTGATTTAAGTGCCAGGAAGTCATTTCTGAAAGTATTCGTATGGAGTGTAGCCATGTATGGAAGTGAAACATGGACGATAAATAGTTTGGACAAGAAGAGAATAGAAGCTTTCGAAATGTGGTGCTACAGAAGAATGCTGAAGATTAGATGGGTAGATCACATAACTAATGAGGAAGTATTGAATAGGATTGGGGAGAAGAGAAGTTTGTGGCACAACTTGACCAGAAGAAGGGATCGGTTGGTAGGACATGTTCTGAGGCATCAAGGGATCACCAATTTAGTATTGGAGGGCAGCGTGGAGGGTAAAAATCGTAGAGGGAGACCAAGAGATGAATACACTAAGCAGATTCAGAAGGATGTAGGTTGCAGTAGGTACTGGGAGATGAAAAGGCTTGCACAGGATAGAGTAGCATGGAGAGCTGCATCAAACCAGTCTCAGGACTGAAGACCACAACAACAACAACAACATGTTTTGATGTCCAAATGTATTTTGATACATGTGTTACCACAATGTTAGTCAGCATAGTTTTATTTCAGTGCAGTTTGTATTGCATTATGTGCACAACTTCTTTCTGTTAACGCTGTGCCTTACAATGAATGTTTGTCAAGTTTTCTGAATGGGTTATATGTCAAGAAACACAATATGTGCTCATAGATGAGTGTGAAATTATTGGTTTTGAGTGGTGTGCCTACATTAAGCAATCCTCTTCTAGTGTCATTGTGTGCTTTGAGGGAGTTACAAGAAATTATGTAGTTATTACTTGACTCTGATTCATTGATTACTGGTGAAAAACTTAACTTTCTGCTTGATGCTGGATGTATGTTGAGCAATTTTTAACCACGTTTTTGTTTCTAGTATGCATGAAATAAAATATTTTTTCTTCAGTTTTAGTATATTCTGATATTAAGAAATAGCTTTCTTTCTATAGTGAGACAAACATCTCAGTATCTTATACGCTACTGCTGTGTGTGTTATGTATCCGTCTGACTTTTTGTAACAGTTTATTGATATTGTCATGCAACTTTTCTGTGCTGTGAAATAAATTTTCAATCATTCTGTGGCACAAAAACGTTTTATATTCCATATCGTTCTACCAGATTTTTTAGTTTCCAGGTTTTTTGTTTCACAGAGCTACAGGATCATTATGGCCTATTATACAAACATCTACAGAATCATTTTGGCTCTTTATACAAATATCGCAATTTCTGAAATAATTTTGAACTTAAATTATCTTTGAAATTTGTTTTGATGAATCCTGTGTTTCACATATCAAGCAATGTTTTCCTTCCTCCTTCCGCACAGGCCATGAAGGCCCGAAGGAACGGACTGGCCGCTATGTCATCCTCGGCCCTCAGGCGTCACTGGATGCGGATATGTAGGGGCATGTGGTCAGTACACTGCTCTCCCGGCCGTATGTCAGTTTACGAGACCGGAGCCGCTACTTCTCAATCAAGTAGCTACTCAGTTTGCCTCACAAGGGCTGGGTGCATCCCACTTGCCAACAGCGCCCGGCAGACCGGATGGTCACCCATCCAAGTGCTAGCACAGCCAGACAGCGCTGAACTTGGGTGATCTGACGGGAACCGATGTTACCACTGCAGCAAGGCCGTTGGCTACTATGCAATGCGGGAAAGAGAATTTCGATGTAAGAACTTTGTGAGGAATGTAATATCATTCTCTGACAATACTTTCAGTCAAGAATATAAAAGACACCCAAAATTTTTCTTGTCTGAGGTTGCTACAGGCCTGAAAAATCAAGGAAATAAAAGATCGTCGCCGTGTTTTTTGATCTAATGAACATTGTCTCGGAAGATACGGAATGGAGTAGTGGTATCTACTCCATTCCGTCAAATGATACAGGTTCCGTGTGCAGTCAGCAAGGATAAATGGAGACGAAAATTTGCTAAACTAACCAGGGAAATAAATTCTTATGTCCTTCCTGTACGAGCACTGTTGTTTGATTTCAAAAGGGGAACGTCTGTTTCTTAGTACGTATGACGGATTTTCTTTTTAATACTGCCAGATAACCCCTGAGGTAAGAGGGAAAGAACGAATTTAAAACTTCAGTTTATCTTCTACAAATGCGTATTTACAGTAAAATGTCAAAACAATTTTACATGTTCAAAAATCGTAGAGCAGTTTTGGTCAGTTATTTTACGCAATGGTAAAAATTTCCTTAGTTTCATTACAAGGCTGTGAAAGAGAAGAAAGCATGGAAAACCGGCGTAGTTTCAGGTCTGAAATTTGAAGTCCCTATAGCTGCATCATGCTCACAGCGAACTTCGTACACAGACTCGGTCATCTATAGGTGACGTCACCAGCACGCAGACCTGTAGTCCAGGTGGTGTTGGTGGGAGGCAGACAGGCTGTCAGTGGAAGGGGGTGGGTGCAGGTTGGTGGTACTGCGCCGGTCGCTTGCAACACCTTCTGCTGCGATATCTGCAGTTGCTCCCAGCGCTGAAGTGAAACAAGCTCCATGATATTCATGGAGAAGGGCACTGGACTAAGAAACCACACAAACTAGGAGAATCAGACGTATCACGAAACTTTTATCCTCGTTACCAATGTTATGTCTGTGACCACAAAGGGGACAACAAACTTATTCATGCGCCACCAGAAGTGGTGAACAACACTTTATTAAGTCAATAAACAAGGAACATGAGTAATAGGAAAGTAAACAGTCACTGCTTGATGACAAGAACGAAATAATGAGATACTTCCAGGCAAACAGAAATAAGGTTACTTTATATCCACCATTAACAAGGTTCAGCGAGAACGGAGGTTTGATCATTGAAGTAGAGCTGTCTGACAGCGTCGTAAGTACCAAGTCCCGTGAGGCAGTGGTCGAAAGAGATAACACCCTGGGACTACAACAGAGGAACTGTACTCTTAATGTAATGCGAGAAACTGCTGTCAAGTTTTTCTAATTCAGGGACAACATTAGGTGCAGAACAAAGTCTCCGTACTGTGCTTGGATGGGGCATTAACAAGTTTCCAGATTCCCTGATGAATCTATAGGCAACTGTAGAAATAATTTGCACAAGAGAAAACAACAGAAAGTACTCTGGTCTGTATCTTAGTCCGTGTCTGATACTCACAAGATGCATTTGGGACCTCACAAACTGAAAAAAAACCTTTTTCATCAGAGAATTCAATAAATTTATCTAAAGTACTTTGCATTATTTCAGGTAAGTGCTGTTTATCTTCAAATTCTGGAGATGCATGGTTTTCAGCAGACTTCAGTATACTTTCAATATCATTAAAATAATTTACTTTCATAGGAAATTTGCATATATTCGGCAAGCTATTAACTAAAATTTCTTTATGAAAAACAGAAACTTCCAACTGTTCATTAATAACTTCAGAATGACACAACTGAAGTGCAGCTCCTGGTGTCTCCATGTTAACAAAAATTAGATGGTCTGTCTTGCTGATGACAGTCCAGAACAAACGAAAATTGATCTTTTGCCCCCTACGTTATTGACAAGCATTCTACAGCCAGTTCATACTAATCTTGTTAACTATGGTGTTAGATCAAGAAACAGCAAATCTTGGTATTTCATACATACCATAAATGCCGTTATAAACGTTTGTCAACTGTGCTGCAGCGGAAACAAATAACACGCTATAAATTGATCTTCCTTCACTAATCGTTGAATGATGTGTAGCCACAAAATCCTTTCTGTGTGTTGCAGAGAGCCAGCGATTTCTCAGCTTTTCGCATTTGGAAAACCGGAACATGAGAACTTTTAATCCTACCTTGGGTTTATAATTTCCCTGGCAATATGGGACAAGAACTGCAGGAGTGTAGTGTATGAAACATAACACTTTCAAGTGGCACGAACTTTCAATAGAACACATTCGCGAGGTGAAGCTTACTGTAACAAATGGTCAAATATTTGTGACGTTACGTTCCAATTTGGCAGCTGTGCGTAGGCCTGTGTAGCTAGAAGGCGTTGATGCACGCCCCATCGAAGCCCACAAAAATGACAGGCCGAGTCAAAGCACGTGACGCCGCAGTCCTTGCTAGTGCCAGCAGATGTCTCCGGCACGGAGCGATTAACTACACTGGTTTCCAAAATTAAACCAACAAACGGAAATTTTTCAAGGTTGTGTTTATTTTGCCACAAAACAATATAAACAAATGATAGCAAAGGAGAAACAATGTAAAGAATACAGAACGCAAACAGCTGCAAAAAGCATAGCAGTAGATGCAAACATTCTTCTTTTTTTCCAACTTAACAGATTTACACACATATTCCGACAACTGGTTAATGTGCTCACTATGGGGTGTGACTTCATCTGGCAACAATACAGGCCTGACAACGACGGAGCATGCTGTGAATAACTTCATTAATGTCATGTTGAGGCAATAACCTCCAGTCTTCCTGCAGAGCTGCTCGCAAGTCTTGGAGAGTGGTTAGTGGATGTTGACGTGACGCAACCCATGTCCCTAGTGCATCCCAGAAATGCTCTATGGGATCCAAATCGGGAGAGCGAGCAGGCCACGCCAGGCGTGCAGTATGTTTCCAAGAAAACATCAGCCACTTGTGCTCTATGAGGTCGAGCATTATCGTCCATCAATACGAGCTTTTGGCGCACAGCATCTCGCAACAACCGTACATGAGATCCAAAGATCTCGTCATGGTACCTGACAGCACTTAACCCTTGCCAATTCACCCGTACAATTTCATGGAGAGGTGTTCGAGTGGTCAACATAATCCCTGCCCAGACCATTAACGATCCTCCTCGATATCAGTCTCTTTCCACAGTGGTCGGGTCTCGAAATCGTGTTCCACATTGCCTTGAGATGCGAAGCCCTCGAGAATCACTCTCCAGACCTATTCGGTACTCACTGTGGAAAGAACATTGGCCCACTATTCAACTGTCCAGTTGGTATATTGACGACTCCACTCTAGACGTTCCCTTCTGTGAAGACGCGTCAGAGGCACACATACAGCAGGTCTCCGACAATAAAGCCCACGCTGTCGAAGCCTTCTCTACACCGTTTGCCTCGATACAGTACATCCAGTGGATGCTGCGAGGACAGATGCCAGTTGCTGCGCAGCACTAACGCGGTGCCATTGAGCCCTTACAGCGAAATAACGGTCCTCTCTTTCTAATGTCACACGTGGTCGGCCCTGCCCTGGTCTTCGGAGTACAGTTTCGGTCTCTCTAAACTGTCGCCACATCCAAGAAACAAAAGAGTGATTCACGTCCAGCCATCGCGCCACATGAGTTTTCGAATGTCCTGCTTGCATTCCTCCTATGGCCCTTCACCATAGAGATCTGGTAGGCAGACGCCTACCATACTGCACCATCTATGACTGTGTACGCAGCGATTGTGGATGGTTGGTTGGTTTGTTTAAATGGGGGGAGGGGCCAAACAGCGAGGTCGTCGATCCTATCAGATCAGGAAAGGAAGTCAGCCGTGCCCTTTCAAAGGAAGCATCCGGGCATTTTCTTGAAGCGATTTAGGGAAATCACGGAAAACCTATATCAGGATAGCCGGACGCGGGTTTGAATCGTTCCGAATGCGATTCCATTGTGCTAACCGCTGCGCCACCTCGCTCGATTGTGGATGTGTGAGTACTCGGTCAATACTATTCCGTTTGATAGGTGCCTTGACGTCATCATTGGCGTGGTTTTCCGTTGACTGAAATGCCATTTTCCGTGCAGAACACGATCGTACGGCAATCTGTTGAGAGTTTGTATGATTACTTCGTGACTTAAACACAAGACGGGGAAACAGCGGTTTGTTGCGTTAATTATGGACACCTGTGTATTTCAGACGAGTGTAATAATTCTTAAGTGCTCGTTTAAATGCATGTAAGCCATCGATAGCACATGACAAAGCTAGAACTTTCAGTGGGTACCTTTTCATTTGTATTTTGATTTCCTGTAGGCCCTGCGCAGATCCAAGTGTTCACAAATTATGGCGGACAAGGCGACTAGTGTGACATCACCAGGTTCGTTGCAGTGCCCGTATTTCCCGTGGACCCCCATACTGCATCCAATGATGCAAGTGGCAGAGGATGACACGGCGGTAGATCCGTCCCAATTGGCCCATCAGGGCCAGACCTTGGATCTTTGCTTGCGTTCCTTTCCTTGACACATTCCAACCAAATTCAGATTGCGAAAAATTCAATATTCATTTATTCTGAAAGTTCGTACGGTTTTTCCAGTAATAATGGTCCTAATTGGGATAATTATGAGTCTTAGCATGTTTGAACCAATCAACTACATCATTGTGTTTAGCTGCTCTCATATATTATCTCACTGGCTCGAGAAATTGCTATTAAACAATCAAGTAATTTTATTTGTATTTTTAATTTTCTTCAACAATATAGAGACAGCAATGCCAAAATCTTTACAGATTCCCATTTTCGAGCTCCTTCTTTCGTAAACTGCCTTAAGAACCTTCGTCTTCATTTTAAGTGAAATAGTAGTTTGCTTTCGACCCGACCTCTCCGCCACTGCTCCCAAAAAATAAATTTAGTACCTGTATTTAACAACGTGTTAGTTACGGCTCCTGCTCGATAACATTGGTCGCGGGACATATCTGAGATGCATTTTTCGTTTCTACTTAAATAAAACCAAATCGTAAGTGAAAGTGCCCTTGGATGGAATAAAACCATATGATTAACTGTCTCAAGCTTCATTAATCCTCACTTCTTAACAAAAGATGTAGTTAAGTATAGAGTAATAATACAGACATTATACTAGATTGACATTTTTAAACTGGTGTTGAGCGTTCTTTTTCTTAGGCTTTCTGCTACTACTTGCTAAAACGTGTGTGATTTTCTATATCTGTTCTCTTGTCATTACTGAAGAGACTCCCCGAGTACGGAAGCGTGAATGTTAACCCGCGTACAGTCAAGGGTGCATCAGTTAGGGTGCCCTACTGACCATCAGATGATCTGTCGTCCGCTCATTATCTCCTAGTCCCCTTTTCGAAGTACTTTTACAATAGTTGTGCATCATTTCGATTACTGCTGTCCTGGAATTGCTTATTGATGTTAGGAGGGTTGGATTTTTACAGTGGAGCGGTGTATTTCCCGACGAATCTCTGTAAAAGTTCTGAAACGAATGCCATGCAGTGCTTCCTTCGTCTTAGGAATCAAGTTGAAGTCAGAAGGACTTAGACCAGGGAACGTGGTGGATGGTACAGCACTTCCTAACACCATCGATCGAACACATCAGTCACAACCTATGCCATATGGGCCCGAGTGTTGTTCGCACAGTGATTGGCGGGTTGTGCAGAAAATGTCACCGCTTATATCTCTAGGCTGCTCATTTTCGGAACACAACCTGCAACCAGTTTAGAGAAAGTAGCAGTGACACTTTCTGCACGACCGGCCCATCATTGTCAGGACAATGCTCGGGCTCATAAGGCGCAAGTTGTGACTGATTTGTTGGGTCTATGGGGCTAGGAAATACTTCAAATGGTTCAAATGGCTCTCAGCACTATGGGACTTAACATCTGTGGTCATCAGTCCCCTAGAACTTAGAACTACTTAAACCTAACTGACCTAAGGACATCACACACATCCATGCCTGAGGCAGGATCCGAACCTGCGACCGGACTGAGGGCCTAGAACCGCTTGGCCACCACGGCCGGCTGGGAAATACTGTACCATGCACTAAAATCCCCGGACTTAATCCCTTCTCACTTCAACTTGATTCCTAATATGGAAGAGCACTTCATGACATTCGCTTCAGAACTGTTACAGAGATTCGTCGGGCAACAGACCGCTCCACACGAACTATCAACACAACTGGTGCTGCTAAGGGTATCCTACGACTTTCACATTGCTGGCAAAGTGCTATGCACAATGCTGGTGACTACTCTGAAGCACAGTAAAACTCTGAAACAACTATCTATTTTGTATAAGTTGTAAATAAACAGTTGTAACGATGAAAGTTCCACCCCTCGTACATCATCAGCGTATGCGAGTAATCTTCACACACTGTGTTGGATTCCTTTGGGGTCAGTTTTAGCAAATTCTCTTTCAGTCTTTTCTATAGAATAAGTTAAAATAATATATGTGAGATGGCATATCTTTGTCGCAGTACTGTGTACCCCTTAAAATATTCAGTTTGTCCTGTTAGTTTCTCTCTTCGGCAGGAATTGTCTTCTACACACGTTACCTAATCCGATGTACTCATCACCGTGAGTACGATTTTTACTGGATTCCATTCAGTTTTGATTATCATCATAATAACGATGACAGTTAAGTGAACCTCAGAAAGAGTCTGCCAGGAGAAGAGTTTTTAACTTGGATTATAAAATAAGTAGTTTCTCTAATTTATTACGGAAGCCTGATAAAATATATTCTGCATCGTAATGTACACTTCTCTGGCGGCAGGGTATTTCAATGACAGTAGGCCCGTGTGCAAAGTGTCAGGCTCATTTTCCTAGTACGTACATTCAGAACTAACGAAATAAGGAACATATTCTTGTTGCAGCCACTTCCTGAAGAGCATTCGCTTGAGACTTGGTGTACCCGTTCGTGTTCGCACGTAGAGCCGTGGCTTGACCTAATCAATAGCACCGGACGCTGTGCATACCATCCTTCACAATGCCCCTCCACTGTATGTATATATTCGAACAATAAAGCAGCGAGGCAACATCTAAGCGCATTAAAAACGAAAAATAACAAGGATCTCCTGATACAAAATATTAAAAAAAAATAGAGGCAACAAGACCACAAGTTATGTATGGACATCTGTTTTATATTTTTTAAAGAGAATTATGAACAACTGCATTATATTCCGACAAAACAATTTTCCGTGTAGAGAAACCAAATACGTCATATCTAAACATTTGACCCTTCTAACATGATGAAATACACAATAAATACGTCGGCAACATTGTAGCACATAACATGTTTGGCTAGTTTCTTTGTCAAATGGTTCAAATGGCTCTGTGCACTATGCGATTTAACTTCTGAGGTCATCAGTCGCCTAGAACTTAGAACTGATTAAACCTAACTAACCTAAGGACATCACACACATCCATGCCCGAGGCAGGATGCGAACCTGCGACCGTAGCGGTCGCTCGGCTCCAGACTGTAGCGCCTAGAACCGCACGGCCACTCCGGCCGGCAGTTTCTTTGTCCTCCGTCCTATTTTTTAATTTTTTAATGTTTTATTATATGGCCTGTCTCTTTTACAGTGAGTTTGTATTCTCTAATATTGTTACAAGATTTCAAACAAATTTGCAGTGCTCTTTTGGTAGACGTACAAACCAGAGATCCTACTTCCTTCAAAACTTAATTAAAGCATGTGGTGAGTAAGAGAACGGGCGTAGCACCATTCCATCTCAGAAATATTCTCCTCATTTTAGATATAACGTTTTCTCTTGTTTACAGAGGCATAATGCAACAACGAATGATGAGACTTCACAGAAAATACGACCAGATAATAAACTGTCTCAGCATTTGACAGCCATTATGCTACGATTTGGTACCCTTCTCGTGAGAAACTGGCCGTCACTCAAAGTTCTGAAAATGTACCTAGAATATTTTCCATTCGGCTGCAAAGACAGAGAGGAAATGGAATTATATAAAAAAAAGAAAAACTAGTAACGCCAGAGACGTGAATTTGTTTCTCCCAGTTTTTCTGGTAACATGTATCCTGAGGATTTTCAGATGCCCTCTTGGCTGTGAAGAGTATATATCTATTATTTCAAAAGAGAGGAAATATACAGAGCATTATAACGACTACAAATTAGAAGCAGCTGCGGAAGCCACATCTGAAATTTGGAATTAGGAAAGCATTACATTCGTTGGAGCGAGGGACGTTGCTCTCGTGTCGTTCTGCGATTCAAGCGGGGCGTTTTTGCGACAATGAGTTCCGACAAGGTTAAACAGCTTATAAAGTACTAAAAAAGCAGTACTAAAGTAGTAAGAAAAGCAGGTACGGTACTTCATGACGTCGTCTCATTACTGATTGACAGTTTAGTGCGACAAGCGGGAACATCCAATGAAATAAACCAACTCTCAGAGGGATATTAAAGATACCGCAAAAAATTGTTGGCAAAATAGTAGCTGTCGCTTTAGTTGTATAGAAGGCATAACGAAATGGTATATAGTGATTAAACATGTTCTTTCGCGCTGAATGCTAAAGCTACACAAAGCTAAACCTCAGGTGAAGACGATTCTCCGAATTATTACAGCTTTTATGACTTCACCGCTACGAATGAAACACGGGAATAAAATTTAATACTACCTGAATAGAAAAATAATTTTTCTGCAGATTTTTAACTTATTGATGTTAGGAAGAACTCCGCTTACAGCTGGTAAAATTATGTTTATTAAAACACGGCCGGTTTCGTGGCTTTAAGTCGCATAATATGGTGAACAACGTTAAAAGATCATAGGCATACCCATCACTCCTAGTCAAAATTTACTATTCAGAGAATATCGTCAATACTATGGTGAACGAAAGGTAAAGTAGAAGTTCCCCATTCTTTAAAATTTGCTTGCATCGGTATGACAGCAGGGCAAACTCAAAGAGAGAGAGAGCTTTAATAAACAACAATTTTCCAACTGTAAGCGGAGTTCTTCCTAACATCATGTCTTTCAACAGCTGCGGTTGCCCGGAATATAAAATTAAAAGAATAGTTAGTTTACAAAACTATTTTAACTTACGATCGTTAACTATTAAAAACAACGCGAATTGATGATCCCGGTTTCCACATACAGTTTCTTCGTCATTATTATTTAATAAAAAAACATTATTCATTTAACAGAATGTATAGAGTTGTTCAGCTGTGTCAGAGAATAAAGATTTTTAACGTTTCAATAAATAGAGTGATAATACTTAATGTTCTGATGATGCGGATTTATTACCAGCGTACGATTGCCGTTCTTGTAGCTGAGAAATAGTTTCTTTGTTTCACTGTATTCCCGCAACAGTCTCATTTACGTTTGGTATCAGGTAGTACATCAGAGTGTGGTTGTGCCAAAGTGCTAAAATATGCGGATGCCAACTTGAGGGCAATCTATACCCGTGGAACTCATCGGAAAATCACTTGCGTTCAAGATCTCGAATGTACTAGCAGGTTACAGAGTTCGTCCGCTAGATGGCAGATCTGGTCGTCAGCCTTGCAGTGAGGCGATGCTATCGATAGTTGCGGCCCCGCGCCTCGACTCCATAATCGATACATCTCGCTATTTGTATACCCACGCGGCACAGTGGCGATAGTCAATTGGTTGTTAGCAAGCGCGTAGTGCGGTTGGGGACTGAAACTCGGGCACTGTCACATTCATAACAGAATGTCGGGTTACGAGGCATCAACAAACGTGGCCAACAATGGCGACTTTTTGGAGGTTAACCCGGAGCGTTCTTCAAAATACATTTACGTTTTGACGTTTCTAAGCGCAATTGGAGGATTCCTTTTTGGCTATGACACGGGTGTGGTGTCTGGTGCTATGTTGCTCATAAGGTAAGTTCATTCTTCCAGTAAACTAGTTTTTTCGATTTCGTGTTAAAATTAGTGTTCCGCAGTAATGGCATGACATGCTTCCTGCATTGTACCCATATTCTCGTGCGGCTTCTGCTTTGAGTCAGAGGTGTGTGTGCTGTAACCGGCTTTTTATAAATAACCGAAAATTTTCTGAAAGTTCGAAGTTGTTCTATTATATTTTGTTTTACAAGTGATCATAGAGTGTTGTTATATTGCAGAAAGTTTCAGTTTTAACGGAAAATAGATGTCTTCAGGTTAAATCCTAGAATGAAATTCCTAGGTCAGTTAATCTTTAATATACTGTAGCCAGTGTAAAATTGCTTGGAGGTTACACATTTACTGGCGTAAAGTTAACCAAGGTGATGATATTCAAATGTAATCGCGTAGACTGTTAAATTTCGTAACGGTGCGCTGTGGAAGCTACTAGAAATGCGGCCACCCCCACGTTGCTATGGTGAAAGTAAATTCCACGACGTGCAACATCATTCAGGGTTTGCGCACCAAAAAAAATTGTTGCAGTTTTAAGGAAGGCTCTCTCCTGGCATGTAACAAACATTGAAAATTTATTTATACTGCCTTCAAGTTTAGAATACACTCCTGCCGATTGGTGCTAGTGAAAGAGCTCTTGGTGGAAGGAGCACGTGTTTATTCGTGAAGCTTTGTGACTGTTGTCTAATAGATTCACATTTTCGTCCTCTAAGTGTGACTTATATTGTTGTTGGACGGTACATCCTTACAATGAAAGATCGCCGGTGTCAGCTTTTTGTTTTTCCCGCTCCGGTGAAGATCTTTGAACGGAAAATTCCCACGACCGTAGTGGTGTGGGTATGAGCAGTGAGCGACTCTTTCTACATTGTCTCCGCTTCTTTAAATGCTTTTTTTGTTTTGTTTGCTTAAGTTTGTAAATCGACCTGCGTGGGATTGCCATTAGTAAACTGGAACATTTTCTTTTTTCTCTCTCTCTTTGCAACATACGCTCAGGGTAAGCGATTCAAATGTTGCATATTTAATTTTGCGCGTAAATCCGTCAACAAAATACCGCTTTCCAAAATATCTTGCTGTTTATCTTTCAGTTGTCGCCAGCAACACTAGAGAAGTATAAAAGATGAGAAGTAAACAGAACGTTTCTCGCTCTTTCTTTTATTGGTGTGTATCAGTGCAAAATATTAACTCATTTTAGTGCGACAAGCATTAGAAACCAGTTTATGTTAGCTCCCACCCACTTCGGTTTTTTTAAGGCGGTGGTCGTTCACATACTGTACAATTGTTTTAGGTTCTACGCAAACATGCTTTGTTGACACTAGGTCCGGCGTTACTGCTAATAGATCACCGTACCTCTATTGATACTGAAAGATGATGTGAATAGTGCAATTAAATGTTTTCACATGCATTCACGAGTTGAGACAGGGACTTAACAAGAGCTAAGTAAAAGCGACGTTATTAGGTGGTTGCTCGCAACTTGTCTTGCTGACACTAGGTCTGGCGCGTTTTCCCTTCTGCAACTTCGATGTGACATTGTATACTGGTCGCTGGGCTGGTCAGTTCAGAAACGGTATCGTGTAGTTTGTTTGATGATAACACTGCTGTTTACGTGAAAGCAGTACTACTGTCAAGAGCGTGTTTAGAATCTAAGCTGTGGAGGTTGGGAGACGAAGTGGGCGGGGCTCAGCTCGTTGGTTTCGGAGTGAATGACAAGGCCTAATGTGGTGCAGGGAACCTGATGTTATTCAAAACGGCTTCCAGTCATCTCATAATGGATAAATACAGGCCCTGTATGTATTTCAAGGTAATTTTATATCATTCTTCCTGCAAAGTAGTGGCGTGTTCATGTAACAATGATGGAGGTGGATAGCTACCGCGCACTCTTTTCTCGAAAGTAGACGACGAAGGCTCAGTATTACGATCTGGTGAATGTGGTGACCAGGGGAGAAGCGACGATTAATCTTCGTGCTCACAAAACCAGTCCTTGACGATGGGAGTTGTTAGCAGTGGCTCTGTCGTCTTAAAAAAACAGCATGGCCATTGCGGAACAACTATTGTACAAGGGGATTGACCTGATCCGCCAAAATGGGTGGTGCGATTCCGCAGAGTAACCTTGGAGCGCATGGAATACCACGATTTGGCATCCCAGATCATCGCCGAAACCCCGCCATGGAATGAACTTTCTTCCATAGTCCAGGTTTTACGGCTTTTTCTGATATGTGCATTTGCATCACTGATGAGTGATATTATTGTTTCATCTAGTCCTGCAATTCCCTGCTTATGGAGCTCCCTTTGTTTTGGTTCGGCCCTGACAGTGTTCGCGCGTCCGTCATTCAGTTCCGCAGCTGTCGTCCTATTTTTCGTCGTAATCCTCTTCAGTGACCGCCTGTCACGATCACTCAACTTAGACTTTCGTGCCCATATTTCGTGATATTTTTCCACTTTCCCAGTATGCGGTATAAATCTTCTATATGATGCCACTAGAAATACTAAACACTTCGGTTGTCTTAGCTACGGAAGCTCACGCCGTACGAGGACCAACATTTTGCCCACGTTTGAATTCACGTAGCTCCGCCATAATACTCACAACTACCGAGAACACTGTTGTGACCACGACTGACGCTTGTAACGTATTGAGGACATGGCACAGGTGCTGTGCGTGGTCAAATAAAACCGTGCAGTCTGTGGGATTGGCTAGCATCTGCAATTATGTTCAGGCATGCGTTTCTCGTGGTGTTTGCATATTTTTTTAAAACTCCTGTCCTTCATTTATTCTGAAGTGTTGCCCAAACTCAATATTTCTTACGAAAATTCACTCATTGTTTCCGCCTGGTTCTCAATTGCTTAGCAGACAGCGAGAGCGTCAAGTGACAAGAAAATTGATAAATTTTTGCCAGTAGATATTACCATGTGCTACTTCACCGACTCTTCTCCGAGAACACTGTAGTGACATCCAGGCTTCAGTGGCTGATACCAGTTCTGGAGAGTAACCATAGAGGATCCGCGCAAAAACTGTAGGTTTCAAATCAGTGTTGGTCCATGTTGCGTAATTCGCGGAAAGAGCACCCTCAATAAAATGACAGGCTTACATACAAAACAGTTACTTCCGGCAGTACACATTATATCCTGAGACTGTTCTCTGCTTCCTTTTTTTTTTAAACCTCCACTCAGCTTTTTTAAGTATTTGAGTTGTCCGGATTAGCTTCAAGTTGTATTGTGTATTCAGTTCTTACTTGCAGTTGTGAGCAGAAGGTATATTCTAGCACCATAACTTGTCCATTTTTGCTTCGTAATCGTACTTGTAACAATGAAAATTTTCGTGATGCATAGCACAGACCATTTCTCCTAAATTTACGTACATACATACACCGCGAGCAACTGTACGGTGCGTTCCGTAGGGTACCTTGTACCACTACTAGCCATTTCCTTTCCTGTTCCATTCGTAGGTAGAGCGAGGGAAAAACGACCGTCTATATGCTTTCGTATAGCCGTAATTTTTCGTATCTTATCCCCGTGGCCCTTATACTAAATGTATGTTGGCTGCAGTAGGATCTTCCTGCAGTCGGCTTTTAAATGCCGTTTCTCTAAATTTTTTCAGTAGTGTTTCTCGGAAAGAGCGTCACCTTCCCTCCAGGGATTCCCATTTGAGTTCCCGAAACATCTCCGTAACACTCGCGTGTTGTTCGAACGTACCGATCATAAATCTAGCAGCTCGTCTGTGAATTGCGTCGATGTCTTCCTCTAATCCGACCTGGTTCGGATCCCAAATACTCCAGCAGTACTAAAGAATAGGTCGCACTGCGGTCCTATATGCGGTCTCCTTTACAGACGAACCACACTTTCCTAGAATTTTCCCAAGAAACTGAAGTCGACCATTCGCCTTCCCTACCCATTCCTCACATATTCATTCCGTTTCATATCGTTTTGCAACTTTTCGTCCAGATATTTAAACGACATGACTGTGTCAAGCAATATACTACTAATGCTGTATCCGATCATTATAGGTTTATTTTTCATACTCACCCGCATTAACTTACGTTTTCCCACATTTAGAGCTAGCTGCCATTTATCACACTTACTAGAAATTTTATCTGAGTTATATTGTATCTTCCTACAGTCACTCAACTCCGACAACTTGCCGTGCACCAAAGCATCATCAGCAAACAACCGCAGACTGCTTTTTACTATATCAGCCAGATCATTTATGTATATAGAAAATAATAGCGGTGTTATCACACGTCCATGCAGCACTCCTGACGATTCCCTTGTCTTTGAATAATCGCCATCGAGGTCAACGTACTGAGTTCTGTTACTTAAGAAATCTTAGAGCCACTCACATATCTGGGAACTTATTCCGTGTGCTCATACCTTCGTTAACAATCTGCATATCGAAACTTGCTGTAGGATTCCTACCAATGTGACATTTGTTACATTTCGCTTTCATGGTGTTGCACAACGGCCAGCAGTGTAGGAACAAACATCGAAGCTCTTCTCAGAACTATCTGATTTTCACGGGCAACATTCTGTGCAGCTGCTAAGTTTGTTTTGCGATACACTCGATTATCAGACGCACATCGAGCCTCATTTCTGCCTCCTTTTCTCATATTGTTTGCCTGGTTAACTCATGGAACTTGAACTCAAAAGGACCGTGGTTCCAATTTCCGTTCAGCTGTTCGATTTGATTGTGTGTAAGCGCAGGATGATGTAGCCAAGACACGCCACCTAAAATTTGTCGAAAATCTTTAAATATGTCCTGGTGTGGTTTTCGATAGCTTATAGCGGAAAATGTGGCAAATTATCAGACTACGTCGGAAAAGGCCTAAAGTATCGAATTTTTTTTTTCTTGACCATTATTTCTCAGCATAACCTACCCTGGAACACCCTTACAAGCTTTTCAGGCTGTTTCTGACCTACCCGTATATTTCATCCGTGGCAGTGGAAAGAGACTCCGGAGACCAATTCGACGACACAACGTGTGTGGAACTTTATCAAATAGTAACAAAATAACAGTTCCACAAGCCACTGTCACGCACTCCGAAGGCAAGAGCGCAAAAACGTCTGCCTTACTGCACCATAACCATATGTACGCAAACAAGGTACTCTAGTACCGTTCGTAAGTTTGTTGTTACGAGTGTCATTTCAAGTACTCAATGTTGGCCTTGAGCAGTGATATGTTATAAAGTGATTCTGGCAATACTGCACGTTGAATTTCACCTTGACTTTACGCATGTCATGTCCGTACTCTACAGTTCGTGTCATGAGTCGTCGGTGTTTCCTTGTAGACCTCTTCCTTCAGTTTTCCCCACAGATAAAAGTCCAGAAATATTAAATCAGGGGACCGTGCAAGCCTTTCGTGTTTCACGAACGTCCCATACAACGAGGTCCAAATGTTCTGCTAGGTCTGCGATTCTGTGCAGAAGGAGCGGGACATCCGTTATGTTAGTACCACATGGATTACAATATCGTCTGCCAAATCTTCCAGTATGAGCGGTGGCATATCTTGCAGGAACTGTAGATACTTGACTGTTTACACTTATCAAAATTGGAAACAGTGATGACTGTAAATTTCCAGGACCACACGTTGACAGATCATGGTCGATACTTATAGTTTTCCTAGGCAGCGCGGATTTTCAACGAAATCTTGCATGGAAACGCCGCATCACTTTCTATTATTCGTAGACACAGTTCAAAGAACTGTAAAAGATTTTCAAAGTCTGTCATGAAGCTGTTGATGAAGCGAAAATTGTAAGGCAAGAAATGGTGATTGTGTATTCCCACTAGTAAAATGTTAGTCGCCTTTCTCTCATCACTTGCTGATACTTTTTGTTTGCGCATTTTATTCTTCAAAAATGGTTCAAATGGCTCCGAGCACTGTGGGACTTAACATCTGAGGTCATCAGTCCCCTAGAACTCAGAAATACTTAAACCTAACTAACCTAAGGACATTACACACATCAATGCCCGAGGCAGGATTCGAACCTGCGACGTAGCGGTTGCGCGGTTCCAGACTGAAGCGCCTAGAACCACTCGGCCACATTGGCCGGTTTTTATTCTTCACACTTGTTTCTTGAAGTATTGCATAAGGTTAGCAAAGACAGGCCATGATAACCTGGCACCATTTGAATACACTCCAATAAACATCTGCATCACTACTGTAGCTGTTTAACATTTGTCACAAACGATAACTAACCACTTTTCAGACTGTCTTACACGTCGGAATGTCTGAATAGCATTACGAGCAGGATTTTTGATCGCTACAGCAGTAGAGCGCAGATTGATGGCCTTCACACGCGTAGGTACAAACACTTTTATCGCAATCCGTCGATTTTTTTCTCTTTGTATGTGGTCGTTGGTTAGTAAAACTTCATATGTTTATTTAATTAATGTTTAACTGTTCTGCGCAATGCGTGTTGAAGTGACTGCTCCTGTCAGGTTAAAACTGTGCGCCTGACCGACATCCGAACCCAAACTCTTGCGTTTTCCGGGCAATGCGCATTCAGTCACCCTTCATCAACCAACTCGTAGTTCCAGCAAGACACGCAGTAAAGCCTCTGGCGTTTGGATGTGAGTGAGGTAGCGCAGTGTTTAACGTACTGGAACACCGTCCAACCATCCAGATTTAAGTTTTCCGTGGTTTCCCTAGATCGCTTAAGGCGAACACCGCAATGGTTCATTTTGTAAAGGGTGCGGCTTATATCCTTGCCGTAGTCCAACTTGGGTAGCTTTTTCGTTGTCTTGGCGTTAAACCCTAATCTTATTTCGTTATTGTGGGGTATGAAATGCAGAAAAGAAAGCTTTGAGCCACGCTGAGGTGCGTGCAGCAATCTTTACTCAGTAGTATTTCCGCAACTTTGTATGAATTTCTCACTACTGCGACATCGTGATGATAAAGGAGTCAGTGAGTACGCCTTTTCCGCTCCCTCACCTTCAAAAAGTTCAATCCTTATATTGGCTTATAATTGCTCCACGTCGTTCGGCTTCGGAGGAAGAGTTATTGTCTTCTAAAGGGACGTAATTCACGCGGAAAGTTTACTTTACCTGGGCTGCATGGCTGGGATTTTAAACAAATTATTCCAGAAAACGAATCCTATGCGTTAATTATTGGGCCACTTTGTTAAGATTCTCGAGGGCGAAGGGCGGAGAAAAACAATGAACGGAAGCTACTGGTAGACGTTACTTTTTTCACCCACGTTTGTCCCCATTTCATAAAATAATTTGTAGTTGGCAAACATCGCCACTTCACGCGTTTATCAGATATGGACAGGACGTGATATACTTTGTTGCCCAAATTTATGGTCTTGCTGGTAGCCTAATTTTAGGGTGTGCCTGAGTATTAGTTGAAAAAACGTGACTAGCTCGACAACACTTGGCTAAAGTTATAAAGTTCAGCTGGGTGTAGGTTTCAGTAGTCATACAGAAGCGCAGGTGCTTGCACAGGACAGACTATCATGGGCAGCTGAATGGCCCTAGATTTTGGGAAAAAACGCAACTTCGTGATTTACTGGGTTAGGCGTGCTCGCTAAGTCTGCAATTAGAGCGTTAAGGGCTGCCGTTGCTTAAGAGTGCTTCACTCTCTGGGTCCAGTGAATCATTCAAAATGCAGCTGACCTTCTGTCGTAATGAAAATTAAAGTGAGATAAGAACCGTGTGCTGAACATGTGTCGAACCCAGCCTTTGTCTTTCATGAAAAATATTCATACCAGCAGAGCAAAAACGTAAAAACTGTGGCAGTGATGTGCGCTGCAGGACGACACGCAGGAAGTATTAAAGTAAAACTTGGCCAAGAGGCCCCTGAAGAGGGGCACGCACAATGCTATCCCAGAAGATAAATGTAGTGCGCAGTCACTTTTTTAAAATCCCTTCAATTTCACTCCATTGCGACGCAGTAAAATTTAGTTCCAAGGTGCGTACTGCACCTATCTATAACAGTGCAAACGTTTAGAGCCTTGTGATGTCACCCCTGGCTCTTTGACGCTTCAAACAGAAAGGTGTCAACACAACTGAGGATAAGGTCAGAGCTCAAAACTTTATTTGGGTGTAAAGTGAATGAATGATGTCACATCGGCACCAAATTACGTCACAAGTCTGCCCAACACCAAAGTGTACGTTTCGTACGATGGGAAGGTCATCACACCACCTCTTCCCACATTTCGCCCATTCTTTTGACGCCTCTGCAACGGGAGTCAGAATCACGACGCCTGGCGTTGAATTCGCGCGGATTTCTTGTGGGTGGCAAAGGAAAACATTTCAGACGTACAGCTGCTCAAAACTGACACGAAAACACCTCAGGAGGTGGCACAAAAGGCATCAATAAATCCACACCTTCTTTTGGGGCGTCCGTTTACAACACATTTTACGATCGAAAACTACAGTTTACAGTGCGATACGCAACAACAGAACGACATTCCTGACACCCTTCGACACTGCTGACACCCTCCGGACGATACAGCCCTTCTCTAAGGACATAGCAAGGCTGCAACTCCATTGAACCTGATCCGACTCTTGGAGTGTGGTGCGACCACAATTTTTCCCTGGTATACAGGGTGGAGGCACTAGGTACCTTCAAAAACATCCGACGAAATTGGAACGTGGTTCAAGTAACGAAGAGTGTTTCCTTCTTCAGCCCTCATGTGGTGTGACCACTGTGGGGAGGGGAGGGTTGAGACGTTGACACATGCGTGAATAAAACGGCAAAGGATTCATGTAAAACGCCCCAGTTCGACAACCGCCTCAGTAATCCCACACACCTTTGTTGAGCACTTTAAAATGATTTGTACAGAGACAGAAACAACTCTTGACCGAACCCCAGGCAACACCTCGACAACCTTCAGCTGAGTAGCACTATACTAGTACCTAGCATGTGCTTGTGGGCATGGGGAATCTGGGTGATATCGCAAGGGGTTACCTGGCTGCGGGAAATCGGTACAGTTTTAAAATGCTCAACAAAGATGAGTGGGTGGCACGGAGGGTGTTGCTGAACCGGGTGGTTTCAGAGGGACCGTTTGCGGTCTTATTGACCCACGTGTCAATGTCGCTGCCCCAATGATCACGCCACAGGAGGGCTGAAAAAGCGTAAACACTATTCGCCCTTGCGGTCACTTTCAAATTTTATCGAAGGGTTTCTAACGGTCCCTAGTGGTTCCACTCTGTACACCAGAGCAAAAATTGCAGTCGCACTGCGCTCAAAAGGGGTGCGATCGCGTTCAATGAGATTGCAGCGGTGCGATGTGTTTAGAGAAACGTTGAATCGTCCGAAGGCTGTAAGCAGTGACAAAGGTTATCAAGAATGTCGTTTTGTTGCGCGTCACAGCGCAAACTGTCGTTTCCGGCTGCAAAATGTGTTGAATGAATGCCCAAGGAAGGGATGGTTTCATTGACCTCTTTACGCCACCCCTTGATGCTTTTTCTTGTCGATTTTGAGCGGCGGTCTGTCTGAAATCTTTACCTCTGCTATTCATAAGAAAACCGCATGATTCCAGGGTAAGAAAGGAATTGATGATCTTCCCATCGTGTGATAAGGCCACAGTGGCGTTGGGTAAAATTTTGGTGAAATTCGATATAAACGTGACATCATTAACCCACCTTACATGCCGCATGAACTTCGGAACTCTGGCTTTTTTTCGCATGTGTCGACACCTCACTGTTCGATGTGTCGTAGAGACCGAGCGTGACGTTGCAGGGCGCCACACTTCTGACCATTACAGAGGAAGGTTGTGGGCACCTTTCAGCCAAATATCAAACTTACGCCTCACAATGGGTGGGGGTGGGGGGGGGGGGATGTCGAGGTTTCAAACAGTGATCCTTTCATTCTTTTGCACAATGTAGTGTAACGTGCACTGCACTGTCTTAAGAGATAGGCAGGTGAGACGGACTAAGAAATCAGCCAGCCTGAGTGGATTTTGGGCAGTTCCCCACACTCGTTTAGGCGAATATCCTTAGGCCCTTTGCTGCCATTTCTTCTCTACACTCAGTGCGTTTTGATGTCCAGAAGTAGTCTATACTGATGGCTTAATGGTTGCCGGTCACACTAGCTTTGCTTATTTTTATGCGGGATGTACTGGATTCTACTCCTTGCTGGATGAGTGCAGTATTTTCACTGCAGAATTAGTAGCCATCTTTCATGCTCTTGAGCATATTTGTTCCTGCACCAGTAAGTCTTTCCACTTTTGTAGCTACTCTTAAAGTAGTTTGCAAGCTCTTGACCAGTGTTAACCTCGCCATCCCTTGGTTCTAACTATCCAGAAAGCTCTTTGTGCCCTCAATGTCAATGGTTAGTAGTCTTTGTCAGAACTCCAGGTCCCAGAACTGCTCTCATTAATGAACCGTCACAACGCCCATATAGTACTAGGGACAGAAAGTGGACTGAAACCAGACGTAAACAGTAATGAAATCCTAAACTCAGACTGGAATGTATACCACAGAGACAGGCTGGACAATGAAGGGGGAGGCGTGTTTATAGCGATAAGAAGTGCAATAGTATCGAAGGAAATTGACGGAGATCCGAAATGTGAAATGATTTGGGTGAAGGTCACGGTTAAAGCAGGCCCAGACATGGTAATTCGATGTCTCTATAGGCCCCCTGTCTCAGCAGCTGTTGTGGCTGAGCACCTGAAGGATAATTTGGAAAATATTTCGAGTAGATTTCCCCACCATGTTATAGTTCTGGGTGGAGATTTTAATTTGCCGGATATAGACTGGGAGACTCAAACGTTCATAACGGGTGGCAGGGACAAAGAATCCAGTGAAATTTTTTTAAGTGCTTTATCTGAAAACTACCTTGAGCAGTTAAACAGAGAACCGACTCGTGGCGATAACATATTAGACCTTCTGGTGACAAACAGACCCGAACTATTTGAAACAGTTAACGCAGAACAGGGAATCAGCGATCATAAAGTGGTTACGGCATCGACGATTTTAGCCGTAAATAGAAATATTAAAACAGGTAGGAAGATTTTTCTGTTTAGCAAAAGTGACAAAAAGCAGATTTCAGAGTACCTGATGGCTCAATACAAAAGTTTTGTCTCAAGTACAGATAGTGTTGAGGATCTGTGGACAAAGTTCAAAACCATCGTACAATATGCGTTAGATGAGTATGTGCCAAGCAAGATCGTAAGAGATAGAAAAGAGCCACCGTGGTACAACAACTGAGTTAGAAAACTGCTGCGGAAGCAAAGGGAACTTCACAGCAAACATAAACATAGCCAGACAAACAAAAATTACGCGAAGCGAAATGTAGTGTGAGGAGGGCTATGCGAGAGGCGTTCAATGAACTCGAAAGTAAAGTTCTTTGTATTGACTTGGCAGAAAATCCTAAGAAATTTTGGTCTTATGTCAAAGCGGTAGGTGGATCAAAACAAAATGTCCAGACACTCTGTGACGAAAATGGTACTGAAACAGAGGATGACAGACTAAAGGCCGAAATACTAAATGTCTTTTTCCAAAGCTGTTTCACAGAGGAAGACTGCACTGTAGTTCCCTCTCTACATTGTCGTACATATGACAAAATGGTAGATATCGAAATAGACGACAGAGGGATAGAGAAACAATTAAAATCGCTCAAAAGAGGAAAGGCCGCTGGACCTGATGGGATACCAGTTCGATTTTACACAGAGTACGCGAAGGAACTTGCCCCCCCCCTTCTTGCAGCGGTGTACCGTAGGTCTCTAGAAGAGCGTAGCGTTCCAAAGGATTGGAAAAGGGCACAGGTCATCCCCGTTTTCAAGAAGGGACGTCGAACAGATGTGCAGAACTATAGACCTATATCTCTAACGTCGATCAGTTGTAGAATTTTGGAACACGTGTTATGTTAGAGTATAGTGACTTTTCTGGAGACTATAAATCTACTCTGTAGGAATCAGCATGGGTTTCGAAAAAGACGGTCGTGTGAAACCCAGCTCGCGCTATTCGTCCACGAGACTCAGAGGGCCATAGACACGGGTTGACAGGTAGATGCCGTGTTTCTTGACATCCTCAAGGCGTTCGATACTGTTCCCCACAGTCGTTTAATGAACAAAGTAAGAGCATATGGACTATCAGACCAATTGTGTGATTGGATTGAAGAGTTCCTAGATAACAGAACGCAGCATGTTATTCTCAATGGAGAGGAGTCTTCCGAAGTAAGAGTGATTTCAGGTGTGCCGCAGGGGAGTGTCATAGGACCGTTGCTATTCACAATATACATAAATGACCTTGTGGATGACATCGGAAGTTCACTGAGGCTTTTTGCGGATGATGCTGTGGTATATCGAGAGGTTGTAACAATGGAAAATTGTACTGAAATGCAGGAGGATCTGCAGCGAATTGACGCATGGTGCAGGGAACGGCAATTGAATCTCAATGTAGACAAGTGTAATGTACTGCGAATACATAGAAAGATAGATCCCTTATCATTTAGCTACAAAATAGCAGGTCAGCAACTGGAAGCAGTTAATTCCATAAATTATCTGGGAGTACGCATTAGGAGTGATTTAAAATGGAATGATCATATAAAGTTGATCTTCGGTAAAGCAGATGCCAGACTGAGATTCATTGGAAGAATCCTAAGGAAATGCAATCCGAAAACAAAGGAAGTAGGTTACAGTACGCTTGTTCGCCCACTGCTTGAATACTGCTCAGCAGTGTGGGATCCGTACCAGATAGGGTTGATAGAATAGATAGAGAAGATCCAACGGAGAGCAGCGCGCTTCGTTACAGGATCATTTAGTAATCGCGAAAGCATTACGGAGATGATAAACTCCAGTGGAAGACTCAGTAGGAGAGACGCTCAGTAGCTCGGTACGGGCTTTTGTTAGAGTTTCGAGAACATACTTTCACCGAAGAGTCAAGCAGTATATTGCTCCCTCCTACGTATATCTCGCGAAGAGACCATGAGGATAAAATCAGAGAGATTAGAGCCCACACAGAAGCATACCGACAATCCTTCTTTCCACGAACAATACGAGACTGGAATAGAAGGGAGAACCGATAGACGTACTCAGGGTACTCTCCGCCACACACTGTCAGGTGGCTTGCGGAGTATGGATGTAGATGCTGGGATTGCGGGCAATTAAATCGCCAACTAGCTGGCCAAATAGGCTACCTGCAGTCTGGCTCGTGGGATCAGTATTATACCATTAATTTCTAAGGATTTAGAATATGGAAGGGCATACTCTGACTTTGTCGAACAAATTACATGCCATAAAGGAGGCCCTCCATGCAATCCTCTCACAAGGACTCCGTCATCCTTTGCTGGCTCTGCATCGACCATACTCAGCTGACTCATCGTAATGTCTCTGTAATGAGGATCTGCCCCATTGTTGTTGTGGTGCCCATTTGATGGTGATCCACATTTTGATGACTGTGCTAACCTAGCCGCCCTGTGGCGGACTCTTAAACTTCCTCTCACTTAACATGGCTTTTTACCACACTCTGAGGGCACCTCATTCGTGTAAGCCCGTTGAGGAGTTTGGCAGAACGCCCTGTTGCCTCCTCTGCTCTGAATGGGCAGCAGCTGTCTGGGCTTGGTGGTCCACCCCAGCCCTCGCCTACCCACTGGTTTGCTCTTTCACCATTCGTGTTCTGTTTGACTAGGTGTTCTATCGTTGTCTTCCTGTGCTTCTGATGCTCTGTCCATGTTGCTAGTCTTTCCTGGGTATTGGTGTGCGGGGTGCCTTTCGTAAGGGGTTGGGGTATGTGCCACTTCTCCCTTTCTGCCTTTGGGGGCCTCCAGCTGCTCCCTGACTGAGGCACCCTACGTGCCTCCTTTCTTCCTTTCCCTCCTTTTCTTCTTCTTTGTTCCTTTCTGTAGGCTTTCTTGACTTTCGATAGACTTAGGGGTTTTGCACACTAGGCACTTACTTGGTGTGTAGTTTTGTTGTCTTGGGTGTTCCAGATAGAAAGGACTGATGACCTCGTAGTTTGGTCCCTTTTAATCATTAAACCAACCAACTACTCCATGTTGTGTACAGCACAGCTTAAAGCATTGCTCCCTCTCTTGGAGAAAGAACACCGTGCTGTTTCAGATGTTCTCATTTGAGCTGACTGCAGCATCCTCGATGTAGATCTTTTCAGTGGTACTCTGTATTCCAGCGCTGGAGGATGCCCCCCCCCCCCCCCTCTCCTCCGCCCCCCATTCAGGTTGTGTTGTCACATGCTCATCACCATGAGGAGGATTGAAGGTAGCCCCTTCCATTGGAGGTTTACGACGGTCGAGAAGGTTTTCAGTTTACTTGAACGAGAAACACCTGTCATCGATATGCACCTAGGATTGTAATAGGCCTTCATTCGGAGGACGTGGACGAAATCTCTGCGTTTTTGTCTTCTCGATGAAGGGTCATGTATATGACGCCCGACAAGCGACAAGGGATAAAATATGGCCCAAAATAGCACTTTACTGACTTTTCTGGTAGTCTCACTTTCGGCACAGCTCTAAAAATCCATACCAAGTCTCACAGGCTCACCTCACTGGCTAGAGTCGTGAGCATCCAGGGTCCATATATGATCCAGCTACCTTGCTTCTACAGTCCTGGTGTCGAGGTGTTTCACGGTTTCGTCTTACGTATAGCCTGATTGAATCAGGAACAGTGTATCCATTGCCATATTGGCATCACTGTCATGGAGCAGAAACAATGGCGTGAAGCCTGTAGTGTCTTGCTTCACTGCGTTCTATGCAAACCTCACGATGGGCAGTAACTTATACCACACTCTGTTGGACACCAACGTACATTGAGAGAAAATTTACAAATACCATACTAAAGCGTTGCGTGAGACCATTCGTCTGTGGGTGAAGGCATTTGCTATCCTGTGTGTGATGTCTCAGTTTGAAATTATCTCCAATAACAGCCGTCAACTGGACAACTTTTCCACGATCATAGATGACATGGGGGCTCCATTTTTCAGAAGGTCTTCTTGCAGAAACTTTGCAGTTCTGAAGCTTTGGCAGTCTGAACAGCTTTGGTGACAGAGTAGCGAGGGAGATAGTGGATTCCTATTTGTCGACTTTGGGAACATCACCAAGAGGTAGATTCCAACTTTATGGAAAAGCGCTGCTGCAGGCAGAGTTGACATCAGTTGCCATGGAAGTAACTGCGACACTGCCTATGTCATTGGCATTCTTTACAGTGGTTCACATAGTGTCTAACGGACCAGAGTCTTCATGAATGCTAGGTGACCAGTGTTGGTGCGGCGTGGAAATACTTCAGGATAGTTGGCCGTCGATGAGCCGGGATGACTATCAGCAATTCACCTTATAGCATTAATTGTAATTTGTTTGATTGGTTCCTCCTCCTTCAAGGCTTCTGTGTTATTTCCAGCAGTGATGGATCTTCCCTCTGTTCTGCAGCCATGACGTTTATGACTGAGACTTCGTCCACGCAGCTGTGTTCTACCAAAGCAATCCTTGAAAGCCAATCAGTGTCCTTGTGTTTGCGTCCACATTTGTATATCACTGTGTTGTATTCCGGAAGCTTCAGTGCCCATCTCGCCAGTCGACATGTTCAGGGCGTTCACGATGGAAACATACCGGCGTGTTCTTCTGTCCTCCAAATGTCTGTTGTTCTGCTTGGCGTTGGGTATACCTGCGTTGGTCGGATGCTGGGCTGTCGTTTGATAGCTGCAACATAATCCAGAGATTGCAGAGACCATTCTTCTTGGCGCGTTCGACTGGTGGCTGAGGTTGGTACTAAAGATAGATACTTTTCTTCAACATTTTCTATTAACTTCTGACGCATGCGGTCGACATTGGTGTTTTATATCCCTGGTGTATTCGGTGCGACACTAATGGCTGCCATAAACTGCTTATCTCTTCTCTTACTACCTAGCATTTGAAAGAGGCGACTTCATTATTGTCTTCCACAACTGACTGTCACTTCTTTGGTCCGAGTTGTTGCCGTTGGATTTCCTCGATGCTCTGACATCACTTGACAAATTCTTTGTTGTTGTGTCATCCTTTACCTGAAGAGTTTAATACAAACCTCATGCGACGCCTTGCATAAAGTGTGAAATTTTGTCGGCTTGTGTCATAGTCGGATTCAGAATGTGGCATAGGACCAAAACTTTCTGTATGTAAGTATCTGTTTTCCCCAAGAAGTTTGGCCTTGTTCTTCAGATAAACAGACTTGCTGCTGATTGTCGTTTTCTTCAGTTCCACCTGGAATTTGTCTCAGCTTTAGAACTTCTCTTCGTTTTTTCTCGAGTCACTGTCGTGCTGTGCCGTCCTGACCAACGTCTCCGGTAAATACTGATGGATGCCTGGTGTGCAGCTGACTTCCTACTGTTTTGGGAGCCTTGGTTACATTAATACACGGACTTAGGAAAGATTTACTGCTTGTTTTCCGGTTCCTGTCCATGTAGACGACAGATTTCACTTTGCCTACTTGGCGCCACTGTATTTAAATGATTTTAAATACCCGGCGTCTCCACCAAACGACGTCACTTCGTAACCACAATAAAGTCAAAATCCTAAAATAGGATAATCAGTGAAGTATAACACTTAGCACTGAAAGCACGTTTATTACAGGCACAGTGCAGATCTGCTTCGTGGATGGAGTGTGTTGCTATTTATGCAATCACTGAATATTGCAGAATATGCAAACATAATTTCGAGAACATTATAGAAATGATAAATACTAAGTAATAAATATTTATTGATGATCGGTTTTGAACCGGCGATCCACAGTACGCCAGCATGCTCAACTGCAGCAAACTGCGAGAAAGTCAGCCCGCAGAAATATGTAAGAGTTATACGTACTTAGTTAATAAATTTCTTCTAATTTCCTTTGTGGGTGAAAACCTTTGTAAAACAAAAATCACAGCTAGGTTTCAATTTTCTTTGTGATATTCGTTGTTGGCATAATGCAATTGATAAATATTAGTTAGCTTCAAGCAATTCATATTTTCACTGTTGCACTGTGTAGTACGTACGACGTTTACTTCTCTGTTCTGGAACTGCTTGCCTCGCCGGGTATCTTCGCAAAATGTTTGCGTAAGATAGGCGAGCTTCGTTGCGGAAGGACCGAATCGCAACTTACGCGTCAATGGCTCGTTTCCTTACGAATCTTGCAAGTTGTCCAATGATCGTGACGTCCAGTGCGTTGACGTTTCCGCCCGCTGTGACGAAATAACTTGTGGCCGCTAAATTGTAGGGGCGGACTCTGTGGCTGTTATTGTTTTGTGGCCAATCGGCGGGATGGAGGTTCAAGGCTGTGACAGCCGCGGCGGCGCTGCCCCCACCCTGGCGACGGGAAGTTATCTTGGGATAATCGCACCCTCGTTTAGACATTCGCGTCGCCGTTACATCACGGCGCTTCTCACGCCAGTTGTGGCTCCCCGTCTCTCTTTCTCCCTCCCTCTCTCCTAGCTCCTCGGCGCAGATTTACAGTCTGACCGACTGGCAGATTCTTTGGTCGTTAGGCGTTTTGCGTCCTTACAGGAGGATGAGAGCAATATAACGCGCGATGTTTTCATTAGAATGAAATGGCAATCGAAAATCAGTACCGTAGGGGGACTTTACCCCGGGTTTCCTGCCTTGCGTGAACAGTCGCCTTAACCATTAAGCTACTGTATCTGAGCAGGCTTCCATGCCTGACTCACTTACCCTGCTGGCCATAAACCCTCTAGTCCCATCAATATGAAAAGAAATATAATTTTATAATTTTTCATATAATTAACCTTTATCACAGTAAGCAGCAAATCCAAGAAGAAATGGATAAAAAATAAAAACTCTATTGTTTCAAGGAGGTGGTTTCACTTGGAACTAGGACATACGGTTTTCAACCACACATAATTTTATGTGATACATTTGACAGCAAATCTGCACTTTTACTAGATTCAGTTCCACATCTCGAAACTTCCGTGAACTCATAATGCTAAAAACAGTTTATATATAGACACAATCTGCTACAGTCAAGTAGCACAACCTCCGCGCCAGCTGTTGCTTTAAACGGTATAAGTGACTGCTACAATGCACTACATTCGTAATAGTATCTCACAGTATCACTGCCTGTCTCTGTCCAACAATAGCATCTTTGGTTTCATGCTAAAGGCCTTGGTACTTAATACATTAATAAAAAGGTATTTTCACGCAGAAACCACTTTTATTCAAAGGGTTAAAATTGCAACTTTGGGAGTGACATGAAACAACGAAAATTTTCTTATTGTGCGTATACAGCTTAGTAGGAAGAATATGGGTGATTTTGGGGGTGTACAAGGTACGAAATATAGTACACAGATCAGCCATCTCTGGCAGCAACAACGTGTCTAACCGGACTGGGCATAGAGTTGAACTGTGCTTGGATGACAGATACGCGTACGTCATTTCATGCTGCTTCAACGCTATGCCTGAGTCCATCAATTGTAGTAGCGTTCCAATCTCACGAGAGCCCGTGACTGAATGTTTTCAGTGGGTGAGAGATAAAGGGAACGTGTTGGACAGTGCAACATCTGAGGTCATCTGTCCCCTAGACTTAGAACTACTTAAACCTAACTAACCCAAGGACATCACACACATCCATGCCCGAGGCAGTATTCGAACCTGCGACCGTAGCGGTCGCGCGGTTCCAGATTGTAGCGTCTAGAACCGCTCGTACACTCCGGCCGGCCCAAACGTAACACCTACACGTTTACTTGAGAATGGCGCTACAGCCGAAACAAGCTTTTAGAAAAGAAGAAACATTGCTAATTAAACTATTACAGCTCATCTGGAATTATTCATTATAAAATGTCACATTAGTTTGTATTCTCGTTTATTCCACATTCAACATGAGAATATATGTGCTACGCCAAACGAAAACGGGGCACGGAGCAACGTCACTGTTACGTGCATACGACCAAAAAGCGCGCCGTTTCTGCATACTTTTTGTCATGGTAGCTTGTATTTATGGTTAATAGCCAGTTGTGAAACTTATCATTTATTTTTGGAACTGTTTCGAAGACAGATGTAAATTTATTTTAATAATTAACCACCAGTTAGAGGATTCGCTTCGTCCTCGTGTCTTATTTTCTCGTACTGTCGTCACAGACCCTGTAATATGTCAATAGTTTGTGTATTTCAACGTATTTGGTAGATATTCTCTGAATAGAGATTAAATATTTAAATAAATTTACAGCAGTCTTCGAAAGAGTTACATACATACACGCTATAGAAATTAGTGTACAAACAGAAGAAAAATCACTGCTAACTTGGCGTTCATTGTACTGATATATAATAACAGTCATGCAAAGCGGTTGCGTATGTCGTGGCAATGTCGCGACTTCTTGGTTATATTTCCCAACTCGCTTACTCGTCCTGTTTTCTACGCTGGTCTAGTCCACTAGTAAGTAATCCACAACAGACTTAAGTGACGAGTTTGCGCTTAAATGGGCAGCGGCGGATACTGGAGAGTCCTTTCGCCGAGCAAATGGAGCTGGCGAGTTCGGAGATGTTACAGGACGTGCTAACGAGTTTACCTGCTATAGGCCGTGTATGTACGGGAGGGGGAGGGGGGGACAAAAATAAGGAAATGTCCAAAACACAACATACTACCATGCTTAAAACTATTCAGTGAACCCGCTGGTATTCAAAACAACTTTTAGTCGTCTCGGAATGGATAAATACCGTTGCTGTAGGGTTTTCAAGGGAATCTTATGTCATTCTTCTTGCAAAATAATGGCAAGTTCAGGTAACTATGATGGACGTGGATAGCGATCACGCACCCGTCTCTCCAAGTTACACCACAAAGGTTCAACAATATTGAGATCTAGTGATCGTGGTGGCCTGGGGAGATACGACAGTTCATCCTTGTGCTCACAAAATCAGTCCTGTACGATGTGAGCTGTATGAACAGGGGCTCTGTCATCTTTGAACCCAGCACCACCGCTGCGAAACAAACATTGTACCATGGGATGGACCTGACCAGCCAAAATGGTCACACAACCCTCGGCAGTGTGACCTTGCAGAGTAACCATGGGGCCCACGTTTCATTATTGGGAAGTAAACCAGGCCAGAAGTCGGAAGGAGTGTGAAACGAGAGACATCCGACGAAATGACTATTTAATTTCTCCATATTTCAGGTTTAATGGGTTCGGCACAACGTTTTCCTGTTCCGGCCGTTTACATCACTGATGTGTGGTTTTGGAAGTCTAGTTTGCCCTGAAATTTCCAGTTTGTGGAGCTCTCTTCGTGTTAGTTTGGTGCTGACAGCGTTTCGAGAGTGCGACATTCAATTCTGCAATGACTTACAGCTGTCGTAGCCTTATTTTTCTTCAGTCCTCTGCAATTATCGTCAGTCGCGATCACCACTTCCGTCCACGTTATCACTTAGTGGATGATGTTTTTCCTCTTTCCCTGTATTCGGTATAAAACTTCGACACGGTGTCTCCTGGAAATACCAAACACTTCGGATACCTTGGAAACACCAACCACAAGAACACCAACAGTTTGCTCACTTCCGAATTCAATGACCCTCGACATAATGTGCTGACAACTGACCACGAGTGACTCTTACAACGTGCCGTTCGTGGCCGAATAAAACGGCGCAACCTGCAGGCTTGGCTAGCATCTGCATTTATGTTCAAGCGTACATTTCTCTCGGTATCTCCATATTTTTGTGCAGCCCCAGTATACAAGGTATTTCAAAAATATTCATCTGATTTCGCAAAACATTATTCTGCATATAAATGTGAAGATAGAAACATGAGGTAAATATTAACTTAACATAGACTCTAAAAGCTACCTTGGCAGCAGTTGTGAGTTGGCCACTCATACGGTTGTCGGTAGTGGTCTACCTGATGCAGCTATCTCCATCGCACGCTCCTTCGTTCATTACGCAGCGGGCGTTCAGTCGAGGAGGTGATTACGCAGTAACAAAGCGTTCTACGTTTTCCGTTTCAACGGGTGCAATTCAGTTAAAACTTTATGGCGCGATTTTCCTCTAGAGTTCGGCATTGCGCCTCCAACAGCTAAAAACATTCGACGATTTCGCATTGTGCTAGTGGCCTCAAAAGTCACATTAGCCCGCGGTGTGTGTGTGTGTTTTTTTTTATCTGTGTATGGAGGAGGTGGAGGGGTTGTGTAATACTCAGTTTATGACCTTCCCCTTTTAACAACTTTCGGGTGACTAAGCTGCCGTTTAGCAATACCGATGAATCCAGTAACGCTAAATATTCTCGAAAGAGTTCGGACCTAGTTTTGCTGTCGCCTGGTTCTTAGTCTAAATGCGATGGAGACGCGTCGAGGATTTATGAAAGCTATATAAAACTGTGATTTAAGCGTAAACAGTATGGCGAGGCTATATGCGCACGCATGTAGGTCTAAAAGAAATATCGTTGTAAAATCAGATGGTTCTTTTGAAAATCAAGCTTTGTAGTTCCATGCACTAGGTAAAAACTACCTCAAGTTGCTGTCTTGACTCCTGTAGAAAATGCAGTCCAGTAATATCTAATCTTTGTGAAACACCCTGTGTACAACTGATCTGTGAACTCCGCTGCGTCCAGAACTGATGAAAATCTTTAATTTGCTATGAACTGCTTTTAATTTGAAAATGCCAAAGTATTAGTACTAATGAACATATTTGTGGTTAGTTAAAATCACTTGTTTAACGAGTGGTGTTATAAGGCACCTAATTTTAATCCTATTTGAAATTTAACGTGAAATCATTTTGAAGTTAATCAAGTATATTATCAGTGCGAATGGTTATAAAGCATTGCAAAATAATTAATATCAAGTGGGATTGGAAACCAGTATTATTATAATGAAGTGTTTCTGTAAGGTGTGCATAGTTGATGATAAAGGAAGGAACAGTTAAGGGCCCCCCACTTTAATCTTTAATGGCAGGAGAAAGTTACTTTGAGTCTGTGTTTTTGCACATGAATCTGAAACATTACAACTGTGGAATGAATATTAAATGTGTTATTTAAGTGTCATTATTGTTTTTGTGATGTGTATATATGTGTAAGTTAAACTTGATTTCTTGTCAGGTGCTACTTAGTCTCGTGTTGTATTTGGGAACATTTTGTGCTGAATTAAAGGCTGAAGTGATGTTTGCAGTTAAAAGGAGTAAAGTTTCTTTTACATTTCTGGGATTGCTAACCTATGCTGTTGATAACTATTGCTACCCAGTGTATAGTTCGTCTGGTCGTTATAGGTGTTCATTGCACTCTACTAAGAAAGAATTAAAGTCCTTTTCAAAAGAGTATATTTAAATCCTTTGAGAACAATGTTTTCACGTTATTATGTCTAATTAGGCTGGCGACCGTTTTTTTGTTTCATTTACGTAAATTTTTCACTACTTTCATTATTTTCAAAATTATAGTCTTTCTGCTTTGTACTAATTACCATAATACGAAGTTCATGTTCGATACACTCTATTCGTTAGGTTAATGCACGGTCAAACTTTTCAAAATTCCTCCCAGAGGGTAATGCTTACTGCATGTTAAGGTCATATTTGGCAGTCAACATTCCGCGGTTGCGCTATACTTGGGTTTCCTATGACAGGACTAGAAGACCGGTTATGAGGAAACAGGTAGCACGCAAACCCAGTAGTGTTATACTATTCCATCTAGGAGTAATGCTATGAAATAGGAGAAACACGTCAAATCAGAATCAGGGAAGGTGACGAAACAAAATTTGTTGGGAGAATTATGAAAACCGTTTTTGCACACAGAAAATGAAAAATTAACTAGTGCGACCAATTTTAAAGTATTGTTAAACGTTTGGAGGCGTTATCCAATATGTCTGACAAGACATCAGACGAACTAGGGATTCGCTGCTAGCAAAGTAAGAGGTCGGTGTATAGCCCAAGTATAACGGTGATACTCAAGGAACGTAAATAGTAATTTCCGCAGAAGAGACGACGTTCTTGCGAAGCACTGTTGCATATATAAAGAGAAACGCTGTTCGAAAAATACTGGACAAATATTCTGCAGCTTCCTTCGTGTGCCTCATGAAGTGACCATCGGAATAAGGTTGCCGAGTTTTGGGTGTGTACCAAGCAATATACTCCAATTTTTTTTTTCGCTCTCCTTACGCGAATGGAATGGGAAAGGAAATCACTAACGTTGTTGCATCGTACTCTCCGTCACGCACCATAAGGGGGCTTGCAGAGTGTGTATATCCATGGGGAACAAGAGTGGCATCTGGATCGGGGTGTGTGTGTGTGTGTGTGTGTGTGTGTGTGTGTGTGTGTGTGTGTGTGTGTGTGTTTGTTTGGGGGGGGGGGGGGAAGCAGAAGGGAGACTTACTCTGGTCATGGTATCAGACTACCAGTTCCAACTCAAAAAGAGAGTTGGATCGTAACTGTCCTATTCCCTTAACAATGCAGATTCAGTTCTTATTTGTTTCGGCAGTTTTTGCAAGTAAAGTGGTTTGCATGTGCAGAACTTTCACAGCTGCAGCTATGTCGTCTGCAGTTTCGAAGCAGTAGTTCCGTTAGACCGATGCTGAAGCTGAAGAGTCCGTGGCATCTCTCTGGTCGCCGTTGGAAAATGAAAATAAACATTGACATTTTTTATGCAGAAAAATTCGTCCGTGTGGTATACCCCTGATTGTTTCCCTGAAAATAAGGAAGAGTACAGCCTGTGGAACGATCTGACGCTTCAGTTGGAAGGAAGGGTAGTACGAACCTATCGATACCACACGCCTTGCTTATTCATGACGTCATCAAATTAGCTGAAGTAGACCGTTCATTGAAATCGTATATGCATTACATTCCATAAGAAGGCTGTTAGTTATTCTGACGACATAAGTCATTCGTTTCGCTGGCTCTCGTGTAAATGTCATCTTTCATCCAAATGTTGACCTATGGGCTGCGCTACAAATCAGCATGCCACAACAGCTTACATTCTAAAACATAATATACTAGACTATATGTATGATCAGTGCTGTTCCCTATCTCTGGTTTAATGCACGACATCACACGCTACGTTATTCAGGGTGTATACGACCCGGGAGATCCGGGAAAAAATCCGGGAATTTTTTCATCCGGGAGAAAACCGGGAAAAACCCGGCAATATTTTAGAATTCCGGGAATTTTTCGTTGTATTCAGTCAAATTTTTGTAGTTTTGACTGGTAAGAACCGATACTCTAACAAAGAATATTACTGTATCCCGCTACTGCAGAATAATACTTCAGCAATAAAACATGAACGAGTGAAAAAACGAAAATAAAACTTAAACTGCAAAGTAAATGTGCCATATACAGCAAGAAAACAAAGTGCTCATAAAAGCGTCTGCCAAGAGCAAAATTTGTCAAAGGCTTTAGGAAGAATATGCAATGATTCGTAACAACAAATTGCCTCCGATGAGCGTGACGTCACAACTTTTTACATTAGATTCTTTTTAGCAGTTACAAGCGGAATCATGCGCATGCGCCGTTGAGTAGTACCTTCTCCCGCTTCTGGCTACAGAAATGTGGCTGTTGGCTGTGTAAGCAGCCGCAGGTTCGAATCTCTTGTTTCTTTTATGACCTAATGTAAGATCTTTTAATGTTTTACACGTACGAACATACGGCTCCCTACAACATCGTAGCTGTGCAAGCGCGGTGACGCCTGTCATCTGGCGCCCTCTGGCAACTGCAGAAACGAACCCATTTCTAACAGGTCGCGGGAAAATATCCCGAATGGTGGTTTGAAAAGCGTTACTATCAAAGAAAATTTCCTTTTACGCAAGTTGAATGACGTACGAGAATGTACGATGAATTTCTTAAATCAAAGACCGTTTGAATCTCGTTTAAAAATACTCTTTGATGACGAGCCATTTAGATGAATTTCGAGCCGAGAATAACAGACATTTATGTCGTTATTAAAAATTTTAATGGCACATTTGTGTGATATATCTTAAATTGTAATACGCACATAAAAGATCAACATTATATGTGAATGCTTAGCTTCTCTTCCAGCGTATTAATCTTATAGACTCAATATTATAAGTGAAAGCTTTACTTTTCTTGTAGCAACACTATGTATATTAATTTAAACCATTAACTTCTACGGTTTGTGTGTTCGCGCTACTTAACAGTGATGTTGCTATTGGCTGACTTCATCACGTGTCATAAGCACTGAATACCTGGTATCATCGGCTGATGAAAATCACGTGACACGAGCTATGACTGGCTTACAAAAGCGCATCGCAATCTCGATTTCAATGCTTCGGAAAGTAACATGCAGTGTTTGGTGGAATTCGAATTTATACTTTCGTAATACGAAAATATGCAGCGTACATGTTACTGCACATCAAAGATCTTTCCAAAGAGTTTTTTTTTCCCCTGTGTTTCATTTTCTAAAGCGCCAGGAAATTCTACGCCCATGTATAAAACCATTACCATTCAAAGGATGGATAAGTTATACAGTTTTGAGAGAAAATATACTGTCAGTTAACAGGGAAAAAGTATGTTTTCATCCGGGAGAAAATGTATTTTTAACTGGGAAATCCGGGAGAGAAATCTAGGAATTTTTCTTCTTTGTCCACGTATACACACTGTTATTACTTAACGAATCAAAGCCGACATCCGGTGTCGGTAGGTTCAACAATCCCGCAGGAAGTATTAGTGATATTGCGGGCACGTAGTAGCAGCAGGGGCAGGCCCGCTGCCTGTGGGACGCGGCGGTGTTTCTGGCTGCGTGATGGCTGAGTACCTCGGTACACTTTCATTGTCGTCTTTTACCGCCTGCGCAGTCCTGAAAAACTTAGCAGCTTGCTCCTTTTCCGCTGTTGCATGTCACCAGCGCATAATGCCGCGTCCTCTTGCCTCTGGATGGAAGCTCCCAGTACGCTGTTGTCTGCCAGCTGCGCGCTAGAGTAGCAGAACCGCTCCATCACAGGAAAGGATATAATTAAGGAGAAATCTGGGACAGAGAAATAAAGCTCAGGGAGAAGAAATCAATTTTTGGGCTAGACAATGAGTAATTCATCTACGTCCATACTCGGAAAAATATGGCGGTGCGCATGGAAGTGGTACTTACATTTACACCACCATGTCGAAGACGTGGAACACATGTTGAATAGTATTGATAGTCCCTTGCAAAGAGTTGCAAGTTGAACGGAAATGAAGATAAAATGACAATGGGGTGCGGTCGAATTAAGTCAGGCGATGCTAAAGAAATTATATTAGAAAATACAACACTGAAAGTAATGAAACGCTTTTTTTCTGGGAGCAGATTGGTTTTATTAAAGATTCCAATATACCATATTATTCCCCACTCTTTTGGCTACAACCCCCCCTTTTTTTCCAACGTAATCTACTTTCAATGCGGTGGCCTTACGCCACCTTACTGGGAAGCCCGTGTACCCGCATGGTACACGCTACAGGTCGACGTTGGAGCCAACGTCTTGCTGCATCATCTACGTACTGCTTCCCGCGGAGTGCAGCCTTCTTTGGTCCAAACAGATGGTAGGTGCGATATCGGGGCTGTAGGACGCATGAGTAAGAACAGTCCAGTAAAGTTTTGCGAGCTCCTCTCAGGTGCACAGACTTTTGAGGCCTTACGTTGTCATGGAGAAGGAGAAATTCGTTTGAATTTTTGCGTCTACAAACAAATGGTACTTCATTGCTCTTTATGGTCTTCTGTTAGGCAGCGAGGAACCCAGTGGGCGCACGCCTTTGAGCACCCAAATTGTTGAGTGTATCAACTCTTCCAACAGACACACCCAGTTGTGATCCGTTCCGTCAATCATCTCGAATAATTGTGTTCGCACGTTGCAGCATTGCAGGAGTCACCCCTGTGTGCGGCCGGTCGGCACGCAGGAGATAGGACAGGTTGTGAGACTTTGTCGCGATTATAAACGCCTCGCCCAACGACTCACGGTGCTTTTGCTCATTGCCTGGTACTCGTAGACATTCTCCAAGGACCTACAAATATCTGTGATGCTCTGTTTTTCCGCCGAAGGAAACTCAGACAGCTCTCCCACTGGAACGCACCTCCGTTACAGACGCCTTTCTGAAGGCTACGTATAGCGCCACCACCTGTCGGAAGTTCATGAAACTGTAGGGGCTGAAGCGGGAATATTCCACCATGTCCCACAAAAAATTCCGCAGTTTTTCAACCGAAATTGGCCTAAAAAAAGTTTTGCGTTACTTATTGAACGCCCGAGACAGGGTTGTAGCCTATCTCCAATGTTATTCAATCTGTATATTGAGCAAACAGTAAAGTAAACAAAAGAAAAATTCGGAGTAGGAATTAAAATCCATGGAGAAGTAATAAAAACTTTGAGGTTTGCCGATGACATTGTAATTCTGTCAGAGACAGCAAAGGGCCTGGAAGAGCAGCTGAACGGAATGGACAGTGTCTTGAAAGGAGGAGATAAGATGAACATCAAAAGCAAAACGAGGATAATGGAATGTAGTCGAATTAAGTCGGGTGATGCTGAGGGAATCAGATTAGAAAATGAGACGCTTAAAGTACTAAATGAGTTTTGCTATTTGGTTCAAATGGTTCAAATGGCTCTGAGCACTATGGGATTTAACATCTTAGGTCATAAGTCTCTTAGAACTTAGAACTACTTAAACCTAACTAACCTAAGGACATCACACACACCCATGCCCGAGGCAGGATTCGAATCTGCGACCGTAGCGGTCCCGCGGTTGCGGACTGCAGCGCCAGAACCGCACGGCCACCGCGGCCAGCTTGCTATTTGGGGAGCAAAATAACTGATGATGGTCGAAGTAGAGAAGATATAAAATGTAGACTGTCAATGGCAAGGAAAGCATTTCTGAAGAAGAGAAATTTCTAAACATCAAGTTTAGATTTAAACGTCAGGAAGACGTTTCTGAAAGTATTTGTATGGAGTGTAGCCATGTATGGAAGTGAAACGTGGACGATAAATAGTTTAGACAAGAAGAGAATAGAAGCTTTCCAAATGTGGTGCTACAGAAGAATGCTGAGATTAGATGGGTAGATCACATAACTAATGAGGAGGTATTGAACAGAATTGGAGAGAAGAGAAATTTGTGGCACAACTTGACTAGGAGAAGGGATCGGTTGGTAGGGCATATTCTGAAGCATCAATGGATCACCAATGTAGTATTCGAGGGCAGCGTGGAGGGTAAAAGTCGTAGAGGGAGACCAAGAGACAAATACACTAAAGAGATTCAGAGGGATGTAGGTTGAAATAGGTACTGGGAGATGAAGAAGCTTGCACAGGATAGAGTAGCATGGAGAGCTGCATCAAACCAGTCTCAGGACTGAAGACCACAACAACAACAACAACAACAACATTGAACGCCCCCTCGTAGTTATCGAGTTTCGCTATTTCTGTAGCCAGGAAACTAATGGCGAATGGAAAAATGACTATAAAATTTAGAATGGTTATAGTAAGAAAATCTACACTCAAAAACAAAATATTTTAGGAAGTTATTTTTAAACGTATTTGTTTGGAATTTAGTCCAATACGGAAGTGAAATGTGGATGATAAACACTAGACACGTAAACAAGTCTTTGAAATGTGATACTACAGAAAAATGCTGAAAATATGATCTATAGATCGAATAATTAATGAAGAGGTAGTGAATCGAAGGGATAGGCTGTCGCGAGGTAGCCTGAGGCAACGAGGAATATGTAATATAGTAAAGGGTGGGTAGTGCGTGTATATGGTGTGGTGGATCGGGGGTGGTTGTAGAGGAAGACAAAGGGTTGAATGCCATAAGTAGGTCGAAAGGTTGTATCTTCCTGCAGAAGATACAGTAAACTGCGGAGAATCCGAAATAATTTACTCTTCTGCCACTTCACATTCATTATACGGACACCAAAAAGCGCACTTGATTAGAAGTACCAGTGTGAACTGCGTAAATGTCAAGTTGGGGGAGGACGTGCTTGTTGGGCAACATGTACAGCATACGATACTTATTCACCTAAAACACCAACGTAATCATTGGACGTAACTCACCCTTAGATTTAAGTCTTAGATAGCAACAGTAATATCGAAGAACGAAATTGTGGTCATGACCTCAGCCGAGAATGCCACACTCTCATTTTCGCTAATATAGTAACAACAGCTAAGTTTAATTGAATAAAAAAGAATCGAAGCATAGCTTTTTGAATGATTCTGATCTCTCCCAGTCACTGTTGATCCGTGTTAATTCGTCTCAACAGTAATTACATAAACGGCAGGCTTCTTAGTGGCGGTGAGATGTTTTAAGATTGATACTCAGCTGCAATGAAACAGATAGTGCAAGTTGAGTCGGACATTTGCTGACAGAAACGAATTGTTAAGAGCTGCTCGTTAAATTGTGTTCACTTTACGCCACATTACCTTTACTTTCTTCTGTGTTCGGCAATACACATAACTGAAGTCATTTTTGCCGACGGTTACTCTCCACTTATCTTTCGATAGGTCGTGTATGAAGACTCACGGTCTACCTCATATCAAATTTCTCCTATTAACTTAATTTCAGCATGTTTGTAATTTAAGTTATTGTTCAGCCGACATCCTTCTCTAACTTTGTGCAGCTGAATGGTCGAAACAATCAATCATACCATATTGGAGTGTACAAATGAACCCTTTTACCACCTTACAAAGATTTATGTAAAACGTGTGTAGGTATCAATAACTGACTGTATTACGAATACCATGTCGATCATTGCAAAGGAGGACTGTTCCACAGTGAACATGCGTACTTGCCGGCTGCGGTGACCGAGCGGTTCTTGGCGCGTCAGTCCGGAACCGCGCGACTGCTACGGTCTCAGGTTCGAATCCTGCCTCGGGCACGGTTGTGTGTGATGTCCTTAGGTTAATTAGGTTTAAGTAGTTCTAAGTTCTAGGGAACTGATGACCTCAGATGTTCAGTCCCATAGTGCTCAGAGCCATTTTTTTTTAAGAAGCTTATTCGGATTTCGGGTCAACCACACTGTAATTTACTTAGATTGCTCCACATTTTTCGCCAAGTAGTGGTTAAGACGGAGTCGTATTAGGGAGGAGCTGGATTAAACTCTGCTTAGATGATCACTTTGAAAAAGTACACGGCCGATTTTGTTACCCATGATAGTCCAACGAGAATTTGAGGTCCACCTCTAAAGACGTTGTCGTGGACTGGGATTTAAACCCTAATCTACTTCCTACCTTAGATTACTCAACAAGAATGGGTTTTTATAGTAAGTTTCTTACAGAAAGTTGAATCCAATGGCTTTCGTGGCCTTTAATGCCGTCAATCCGCAACACACAGTTACCTTTGCAGAATGAAGCAGTACCGGTTGAAGTGCCCATATTCTGCAATTCTGCGTAGTGCACATGTCCTTGGAGATGGAAATGGGCTTCGCCTGTCCACAGAATGTTCCATGGCCATTCGTTGTTCACTTCTGCGCGAGCGAGAAATTCTAGAACAAACGTTTGTTTGTCTTACAGGTAGGTCAGCATGAAGCAACTCCTGCACATGGATAGCAGTGCAGGATAGTCGTTAGAATTTTATGCATTGTGCTCACAAGCATGTCCAATGTTCAGGCAATTCCCCTTGCACTCCATGGTTTCACACTACCGCTCGACCCCTCCATAAATGCTGCGGCCACATCTTCTACTGAAATCAGATCACTTGTTTTCCTCCCTCTGCCACATTGCACTTCAGTAGAACCTGTCTCTCCGAATTTCGTAATCATTTTCTCCAGGCCCTTTGCAGATAGCGGGCCGATACCCTTTTTCATACCCTTGAGTGTCCGGAAGTTTTGCAGAGCTACTGGCGCACAATCATCTTGTAAAACAGCTTCGCCAGCAGCGTGCGATCCTGCAGTGAGACAGTCATGCCGAGCGTCTCAGATACAAACAGAAACAGCCGTGTACCCAGCATCATTTGTTTTGCGCATTCTGCCGCTTACAGAACCATCTACGGGTAAAATTTCCCTTAAATTCTTTGTTTCCATAACGTTTCACCTTTCCTTCTATTCCATCCTACGCATGGGTGTAGAGGCATAACGTAGTAAGCCCCTTGACGACCTGCCTCCACGAAGCTCTGTCTTCGGTATGGTGACTTGCTTGCTGCAAGTCCATCTCGACCAGGCTTTTAATCTGTCTATCCACCGCATTGGTGGACGTCCTCTTTTTCTTCGGCCGTTGACTTTTCCCTCTGTGAGTGTTCTTTCCTTTGCCCCTTGCCTTCTGGCAGTGTGGCCAAAATACGTATTTCAGCTGATTTTGGTTGACGAGGATCGAGAGTCTTGTTCTGATACCGAGCTGCCTCAGGATCTACGCATTAATTAAATGCGCTGCCGATAGTGTTCGAGGTAATATTCTATTGCACCACATTTCAGAGCATCAATCCTGCTACGATCCGCCACCTTCATCGTCAAAGTTCATGCTGCATAGCTCACGCTAGGAAAGATTAAAGTTCGGACGAGGGTGAGCCTTATCTTGTCAGTGATGGAGGCGGCCTTCCAGATGCAAGCAAGTTTCCCTGTAGAATTTCTGGCAGTCGGATTGCGCGTACGAATCTCAGGCCCGCAATCTCCAGTATCAGGAACGACACATACTAAACACTCGAAGGGGCTGATGACCCCTTAGCCAGCCATTATTGTGTTGTAAGGTCTGTTACCAGTAGGGCAATCTACAGTCATCTTTTTGGCCTGTGTTGCCGATTTAAGGACCGTATTCTCTGCTTCGCTCGGCCATCCTTCGTATGATGGTTTCCAATTGATATTCGTCTGCTGTAATTTTCAGAGTGTCATCTCCATACCTGAAATTAATTTTTCTGCCGCTTAGGCATGGGTGTCGTCATACCAGTCTTAGATAAGCTCCTTCATAATGTGCTCACTATATGCATTGAGCAATAGGGCGACGGGTGGTGGTGGTGGTGGTGGTGGTGGTGGGGGGAGAGAGAGAGAGAGAGAGAGAGAGAGAGAGAGAGAGAGAGAGAGAGAGAGAGAGAGAGTGCGCAACCTCGTCTCACTCTGACATTATTGTTCAAATCTTCCCGCAAATAAATGGTTGTTGGCTGCTTTGTAAGTGCCAGAGGTTTACAAAGTCCGTGCTAAATCTAAATATATCCATCCTACGTCCAACCCTAGAGAAAAATTTTAAAATATATCTGACTCTGCTATCAAGCTTATAGAAATGGCGCAATGCCGTCAGGTCGTCATGTCATCCTGTGCCATGTAACATCGTTTGGATGAGGTATGGAGGGGCCTTGTCAGCACACCGCTCTGCTGGCAGTTATCTGCTTTCCAAATCTTGAAAGCCGGTACTTCACTCTAGAGTAACTCGTCATCTGGCATCACTAAGCTCAGTACACACCATTTCAGTCCTCACAAATCTCCGGCAGTACCAGAGATTGAATCTGGGTCCTCCACATGACAGAACTACATCCAACTCTACTACGATTATTACGCATTGTCCCTCACCAGTACGTGCCTGGCTCGGGGTTCTAAGCATTCCTGTGTGGATGACCACTTAGTATAATAATCTTACAATACTAATTGACATAATATTATGTCGAAAATTCCGTTGGTTGGTTGGTTGGTTTTGGGGAAGGAGACCAGACAGCGTGGTCATCGGTCTCATCGGATTAGGGAAGGATGGGGAAGGAAGTCGGCCGTGCCCTTTCAGAGGAACCATCCCGGCATTTGCCCGGAGTGATTTAGGGAAATCACGGAAAACCTAAATCAGGATGGCCGGACGCGGGATTGAACCTTCGTCCTCCCGAATGCGAGTCCAGTGTCTTGAAAATTCCGTCCTAGTAAGTATGTACTGCTGTGGAAGTTACACTTTGTCCTCATTATCAACTCGATTCGTTTATGGGAGGCATTAATTTTTGGTGTTTGACCAGCTCGTACAGTTTATGGCGCAGCGCACTAGCTTATGAGGCCACTGCACAACTGTGCTTGGTTGCCTGATATGGCCCGTAATGTCAACAGGTGCACTATATCTTGAGTAGGAACACTAATGAGTGTTCTAAGCCTGTCATTAATGCAAGGGAAAATGCTCCTCTTGGACATTCCAGTGCTCCTAGTGTATCATTCTGACTGCCATTATTCCAATCTTCGTATTCTTGCTATATCTGTGCTATATCTGCAGATTCCAGTGATCTCATATACTCGACAGCACTGTGCCCCTTCTAGCCTTTTAAAGTGCCATGATAACTACTAAACATCTGATGGTCGCCAGTTAGCCCTCTAATGGTGTTAAGCGAAAGGCTCCAGTAAGCCTCAAGAGCAAAATCCACTATGTACATCTTACCATTGTTCCTTGCCGCTACCGATGAATGGGTTGCATTGATAAGCTGATAGCAAAGCGAACAGTAACACTGAGGACAAATTTGTGGTATAGCATTAAGACATACAGTGGAAAATTTCTAGTTGCAGAGAGGCATAGACAATCGTTTACATTTTGACGGTTTCTTGTGTAACAGCTGTGACATTTTCAAAATAGTTATTTTCATTTACTTTATAATCTATAGATTGTGGATGATTAGAATGATAGCGTATTTACGAGCTGTAACAAGTAGGGAATTCGTCTCTGCTTTGATGGAACCTCCATCACATTGCGAGTAGCACTTAGTTATCATTGTAGCTCGTTGGAGCGGTACATCATAGCAAGAGTGTGGTTTCCCACGCTCGCTTAAGCAAATACTTCGCTGGTTAGCCGGCCGCTGTGACCGAGCGGTTCTAGGCCCTTCAGTCTGAAACCGCGCGACCGCTACGGTCGCAGGTTCGAATCCTGCCTCGGGCATGGAAGTGTGAGACGTCCATAGGTTAGTTAGGTTTAAGTAGTTCTAAGTTCTAGGGAACTGATGACCTCAGATGTTAAGTCCCATAGTGCTCAGAGCCATTTGAACCATTTTTTTTAGGTGTTCCGCATAACGTTGGGATACAACGCGTAAACAGCTGCCGCTTTCACAAAACATATTGTATTTCCCAGTGTTCGAGGCATTTATTGGGCATAGTATATCCTTTCTCTACTTGGATGGTTTGATAATAGTTAACTGTCAGCTCCCAACGACGAAGGAAGTCGTCGAAATCTTGATATCGTTGAACGTAATGCGCCAAGAAAACCGCAGCAAATGGCAAGATTTTCTTCGCCAAAAACGATGTTTCCATGAAAATTTGTATGGATTTTCAGCAATCCCCGCCAGCTTCATGTTGACTAACTTTGTATGTGCGTATGACTATAGTCTTTCATCCATTTGGCATTTGTAGTCTTCTACGAATCGGATACGGTTTTGTCACTTTTCATTTAGCCCTTTAAGGAGTCACATCGTCTTCTGTAGTGTATGAATACGTTTAAACAGTGCAAGAAAATACTCTGCTTAAATTAGCGGTGCGAGTTGCATACGTTCATTATAGAGCCGTCCGTAAGTCCGTATTGATCTACGAACAACAGAGCGAGGAGCCCAATGTACCAATCTCGCTAAAGTTTCCTGCCATGGCCAGGGTACCTACATTACAGCGCTGCGTCATGTATTTGTAATTGTTCCAGACTTCCGCTCTCGGTACGGAATTCCAGTCACGCCGACGGGCGATTGAATAGTCATCAACGGCAGCGGCACGTTGATTACGTAATCTGCCTGCTAATGACTTCTGAAACTCAAGCGGGCCAAATGGGAGAAAACACGTAGTCGCGCATTTGCTTTAGGAGCTAAAGTCTTTCCAAATTATTTCGCCCACCGCTGCAAAAAAATTGAGCTAGGCTCAAATAAAATAGTATGAGGAATAACAGACATGGCTTATTATAAATAAAAGCGAAGACTGTCACGGGTGAAAGTCATGATAATAGAAGAATTAAAAAAAAAACAAAAAAAAAAACATTCCACTAAACACGGTTCTACAACCAAATATGCGGGTACGATCGAACACTGACTTCAGAATGAAATATTGTGGTAGTTAACAGAAATTTGTTGGAAATGTCAAGTTTCCGATTAAATCACCAACTAATTTGGATCAAATTTAGCCGTTGACGCATGTGATACCTGCACGGTAGACATCAGCGCATTTTGGTGCTGATGTAAGACATGTAATTCGTCCAGACGGATAGGTCGAGCAGGTCCTGTGCTCTTGTCTCCATCATCACCTGACCTCAATCTTCTGGTTTGGTCTGTCACACAAGTGAGGTGTGCAGCGCTCTCGTTGACAGTGTTGAGCGTTGAAGGACTGGAGAAGAATATTGCGCATTCTTCTCTATACTTAGATGTCTTATCTCCCTTCAAAGAGAAGTGCGGTGTTGTATCCGACAACACGTGAAACACCACTTTTAAAAGATACGCGTGTACAGTGCATTGTAACACGTAATATGCTGAGTAGAGTTGCACAGTACGTCATACTAAGTTAGGCCATGGATGAAATTTGAGCCCAGTTAGATGAGGACTTAATCGAAAAGTTTATGTTTGTACTAACTAGAACAATGCTTTAAAGTGAGTAGTGTTTCGCAAGCACACATTTGCAATTACATCGCAAGTTGCTCGTTTCCTGACTCATATTTACTGCGACGTTTTTGCTTCTAATATAGTATACGAGGTGCGGCTAGAAAAAAACCGGACTGATGCTGGAAAAAAAACATTTATTTACAATTATTTACAATTTCATGTTATCTCCTTCAATGTACTCTCCTCCTCGGTCTCTACACCGCTCCATACGAATTTTCCACTGTTCATAGCAATGCTGCAGATCATTTTCGGTAAGTCCATACATTACTTCCGTCGCTTTTTCTTTTACTGCTTCAACAGTCTCAAATCTAGTTCCTTTCAAAGCTGACTTGACTTTAGGGAAAAGAAAAAAGTCACAGGGGGCCAAATCAGGTGAGTAGGGTGGATGATCTAAGATGGGAACGTTGTGTTTTGCCAAAAACGTCTTCACTGACAACGCACTGTGAGCTGGGGCATTGTCTTGGTGAAGGATCCATGACTTTTTTTCTCCACAAATCGTTCCGTTTTCTCCGTACTCGCTCACGTAGGGTAGCCAGGACGCTAATGTAGTAATGCTGATTCACTGTTTGTCTCTCTGGTACCCAATCAATGTGCACAATCCCTTTGATGTCAAAAAAAAAAACAATCATCATTGCCTTGAATTTCGATTTTGACATTCGTGCTTTTTTTTTTTTTTGTCGTGGAGAACCAGGAGTTTGCCGATGCATCGATTGGCGTTTAGTTTCGGGATCGTAAGTAAAAAATCACGATTCATCGCAAGTAATAACATTTTGTAGGAAGGTGGGATCACTTTCAATGTTTTCCAGGATGTCAGAACAAATCATTCTTCGGCGTTCCTTCTGTTCAATTGTGAGACACTTTGGAACCATTTTTGAACACACTTTGTTCATGTTGAAACTTTCATGAAGAATCTGCCCAACACTTTCCTTGTCAACTCCTGTTAACTCAGACACTGCTCTGATTGTTAAACGGCGATCTTGTCGAACAAGTTTACCGACTTTTTCAGTGTTTGCATCAGTTTTTGCTGACAATGGTCTGCCAGTACGAGTGTCATCACTGGTGTCTTCGCGGCCATCTTTAAATCGTTTAAACCACTCAAACACTTGTGTTCGCGATAAACAATCATCGCCGTACACTTGTTGTAACATTACAAACGTTTCACTTGCAGATTTTCCTAGTTTGAAACAAAATTTGATGTTAACACGCTGTTCTTTCTGTACACTCAACATTTTCCGACGCACAGACAAAACGTCAACTACTTAAAACAGACGCCACGGGCAGACTGAGTGCAGGAGGCAGATGAAACTCGAGCAGTAGGCGGAGCGAGAGTCACGTGACAGGCCACGCGACTTTCAGCCTTATTTCATTCGTTTTATTGTTTCACCAGTACTAGTCCGGTTTTTTTCTAGCCACACCTCGTACTTCACCGATGTCAGTTTCCTCTGTTAACTATGGACACTCCATATAGTATGTCTTCAGTTGCAAAAACAGCAAAATAGGTACTGATACTAAAAGGGGATAATGATACATTGCTATTGTTCTCTCGTGCAGTCGCTGGAGAGACTGTGTGACCTAACCTGTTTAAAAGTGAAATGTCTGACGTCAGTTGTGGACAACAAAAACACAATTTTCTTGCTTAGATGTTTACATGCACAGTGCCACATATTCTGTACATTCTTTCACCGCTTAAGTTGTCTGTAATTAGAGATGATCAGTGAATGCTGTAAGTAGGAGTTCCCGCGGAGTTCTGTAACTCCGCTTATCTTCCCTGCGAAGCAATCGGTGTCCAGAGGAAGGGAGGAAGCGGTCTTGTTGGCCGGAGTTAAGCTGGCCAGCGTACGCTAGGTGGAAATGACGAATACACTGCGCATCACAATTACAGGATCACTTTTTCGATATCCTGTAATTCTCCCGCATTGCGACGCATAGTTTTGAAAGTTGGCTCAACAATGTTCGCAAAAATCTTCTGTAACGTGGCAGAAGCATGCCTCCCTACGACGCCACCCTCGGGCTCGGCGACGCATCAAATAGCAGGATGTCGACACTTGCGAAAACAGACCATCATGTGAGGTGTCAGGTGGATTAACGGTGTCACGTTGGCACCCCAATTCTACCCAACACCACCGTGGACATGTACCACCATTGAAGATCGTCGCATTCCCTTCTTACCTACATTTCTCCCTTTCCTTTGATGCCTTCGCAGTGGAGGTCAGAAACGCGACACCCAGCGTTGAAATCACTCGGCTTTCTTACGTGTGGTCGACAAAAAATTTCACACACACCACTGCTCAGAATCGACGCGAAAAGGGCTGAGGGGGCAGCGTAATGGGCGTCAATGGAACCACGCTGGCCTGTGTGGCCGAGCGGCTCTAGGCACTTCAGTCCGGAACCGCGCTGGTGCTGTGATCGCAGGTTCGAATCCTGCCTCGGGCATGGATGTGTGTGATGTCCTTAGGTTGGTTAGGTTTAAGTAGTTCTGAGTTCTAGGGGACTAATGACCACAGATGTTAAGTCCCATAGTGCTCAGAGCCATTTGTAATCCCCAAATACTCAAAAATAAGCGTAAAATATACCTATTCAGAAAAGCAGAAAAAAATTCACTTGACGCCTTCCTTAGAGACAATCTCCGCTCCTTCCAAATTAATAATATAAGTGTTGACCAGATGTGGCTTGAATTCAGAGAAATAGTATCGGCAGCAATTGAGAGATTTATACCATATAAATTAACAAACGACCGAACTGATCCTCCTTGGTACACAAAACGGGTCAGAACACTGTTGCAGAAACAACGAAACAAACATGCAAAATTTAAACAGACTCAAAATACCCAAGATTGGCGATCTTTTACAGAAGCTCGAAATGTAGCGCGGACTTCAATGCGAGATACTTATCATAATTTCCACAATGAAACTTCGTCTCGAAATCGGGCAGAAAATCCGAAGAGATTCTGGTCGTATGTGAAGTATGTTAGCGGCAAGAAGCAATCAATGCCTTCTCTGCGCGATAGCAATGGAGATACTATCGAAGACAGTGTTGCCAAAGCAGAGTTACTAAACACAGCCTTCTGAAATGGCTTCACAATAGAAGATGAAGTAAATATTACAAAATTCGAATGAAGAACAGCTGCCAACATGAATAATGTAGAAGTAAATATCCTCGGAGTAGCGAAGCAAGTCTTCTGGTCCATACTGTATACCAGTGAGGTTTCTTTCTGAGTATGCTGATGGAATAGCTTCATACTTAACAATCATATACAACCGTTCGACCGAGCGAGGTGGCGCAGTCGTTAGCACACTGGACTCGCATTCGAGAGGACGACGGTTCAATCCCGCGTCCGGCCATCCTGAATCAGGTTTTCCATAAATCGCTTCAGGCAAATGCCGGGATGGGTCCGTTGAAAGGGCACGGCCGACTTCTTCCCCGTCCTTCACTTATCTGATGAGACCGATGATCTCACTGTCTGGTCTCCTCCCCAAAACAACCCACCCACAACCGTTCGCTCGACGAAAGATCCGTACCCAAAGACTGGAAAGTTCCACAGGTCGGACCAATATTCAAGAAAGGTAGTAGGAGTAATCCACTTAATTACAGGCCCATATTATTAACGTCAGTATGCAGCAGGATTTTGGAAGATATATTGTGTTCGAACATATGAATCATCTCGAAGAAAACGATCTAGTGACACATAGTCAACATGGATTTAGAAAACATCGTTCTTGTGAAACACAAATAGCTCTTTATTCGCATGAAGTGTCAAGTGCTATTGACAAGGGAATTCAGATCGATTCCGTATTTTTGGAAAGCTTTTGACACTGTACCACACAAGCGGCTTGTAGTGACATTGCGTGCCTGTAGAATATAGTCTGTTATGCGACTTTTTTTTTTTTTTTTTTTTTTTTTTTTTTTTTTTCATGCTGTTTAAAGCGTCGCCCAGCCCGTGGGTGACGTCGCAGGGCGCCACGCTTTTACATCATTATAGAGGAAGGTTGTAGTCACTTGTGAACCAAATTTCAAACTTACGCGTCACAATGGGAAACAATTACAGGGTTTCGAAAAAGTGAGCCTTTAATTGTGCTGCGCGGTGTAAATGGAGCAAGCTGCATCCGTTCAGTGCAAGGGGAAGTGCGTAGAAATAGTGGGGTGGTTGTCGACGGTGAAGAGAGGCATGTCACTGGCGAAGTGCAGCGAGGCGCTCGCAAGGCAATCTGTGTCCGGGCCAGCCTCCCTGAGGGATCACTGGGAAGAGGAAACACCGCCCCTACCCTCGGGGACCCTGGCTGCGGGCCGCTCGCCGTTTGCACGCTCCATTTCCTCACCTGCCGTGAAACATCGCTCCCGCAAAACAAGGGACGTATTTGTCATTCTTCTCTTAAAACTTGTTAATTATACTTCTGTTTTATTGAGATTCTCGGCCTGCGTAGTTTCGTCTGGGATTTTTTTTTAGTAAGCGAATTTACATTATTTTTTTGTCATCTCATCTCATGTTACGTCATGTAACTTCCTGTCATGTCACGTGATATCATGTCAGTATAGCAATTAAAGCAAGTTCATTCAAGAGAAAAATGTAGGCTTCAAACATCTGGCGGGTGAAGGCGGTGGCTCTAGATTTGCAGCAAGTAGGGAATATATGTGTTTGGCGTGCTTTCGACGATGAGAGATCATGAAGAGCTGGAGCTCAAGTAAGGATTGAGGAACGGTGAGGTAGGAAATGGGACGTATCGTTTCCAAAGGAATCATGCTAACATTTGCCTTAAGCGATTAACGGAACCACGGAACGCCGAAATCTGAACGGCCAACGTCGAAATTGAACACTCTTCCTCCCGGTTGCTAGTTGCAACGGGCGTGAAACCTCGGAATTTTGTTTTTAGCCAAATTCCGCCCGTTGCTCAACACTGTGTGACCGAGCGAGGTGGCGCAGTGGTTAGCGCAGTGGATTCGCATTCGGGAGGACAACTGTTCAAACCCACCTCCGGCCGTCCTGATTTAGGTTTTCCTTGATTTCTTTAAATCGCTTCAGGCAAATGCCGGGATGGTTCCTTCGAAAGGGCACGCCCGAATTCCTCCTCCATCCTTCCCTTATCCAATGGGACTGATGACGACGTTGTTTGGTCCCCTCCCCCAAATCATCCCTCCATCCAATCTATGTGACCGGCGGTAGGGGTGCGAGACCTAATGGTATGATCGACACAGAGCGATGCGTGTTTGTGAGCAGCGCCTCGCGGACTCTTTTTACTACCTGAACGTAGTAATGATTAGGAAACCAGTTTCCGTCTTGGCTAGTGGACAAAGAACGAACATACACAATTCTAGAGTACAGCTCCAGGGTTTGCTGTTCTTACCAGGTAGGCGTAGTACTACAGAGCTAACGAATTCAGAGACAAGCTGCAAGCATCGTAAAATGTCGTTACACCCCATTTGAAAGCGTAAAAGAAATTCTAGAGAAACTGTATTATGACTTTTTGGAAGAAAGGTAGAGTTTTATCCTGTTGGATAAATCTAGAGAACCGGTATCTGTGAAAGACTGTAACTTCTACTGCCTCTTCGTACATCTCGTGTAGGGATCATAGGAATAAGACGAGAGAGACGAGGCACGCACCGAGTCAAATACATAGTCGGTTGTCCCTCGCTTCGTACACGAAAGGAACAGGAAAAAGGGGCTCTCATTGGTACAAAGTCTCCTCAGCCATGTGTTAAACAGTGGCTTGCAAAGTATAAAGGTCATTAAAAAAGTACCGAAAATTTTTCGATGGTAGGACTCATCGAAACAAGGAAAAAAGTACAGTAAACTATTGTCTGGAAACGTGCTCGGGCTGAGAGCTGAACACTTGTTGATAGGAGAGGCTGCAAACATACTGTTACGAATATGAACAGAGTCGTCGTATTGGTATTCCGTCGACGTATCAACAAATTGTTTCAGTGTCGTTCTGTATCACAGTACTCAAGCTGTACATCAATCTGAGCAACGGGAGTCTGCAGTCAACCGATCTGTGCTGCAGTACAATAAATTACTCGCTACTATGTGTATATATCGTGTTGTCTTATCTACTTCCACGAATTTTTTTTCTTTGTTGTGGCGGCTGTGATTTCCTGCTATGGGTTCGCAAATGGAAGTAGCCTGCGAGCCCGTCACGTCTGAGCAAAAATTGTACCCATGTCGCTGAGTACCATCTTACAAACTTTTCGGGTGGTTTTTCCAGTGACTTTGAGAGAAAGGTTCTTTAGGACCCACAAGGTAAGCAGTAGAGAGCTTCGTTTAGCCGTCGCGCTGTAGTTGAAGAAACTGCATTTAGTGGGCGAAAATCCTTGAACCAGTGTTCTACGACTAGCAGCAGCGAAAGGCGTTGAGTAATCTTCTCGTCTGGACGGTACTTGATGAACAGTTGTTGTATCCATAGCATCTTCAGCGCGTCAAAGCCCTAAAGCTACCACTGCGGCAGATTCCAGTTCTTTAAATGGCAATTTTTATTTGCGTCATTGTAATGCACACATTGAGGCTGGCGGTCTTGAGATCCGGCGATAACGATGGACATGGGGCAACTATTGTGTCAAAACAGCAAGAATGAACACCTAAGCCGGCCGGAGTGGCCGAGCGATTCTACGCGCTACAGTCTGGAACCGCGCGACCGCTACGGTCGCAGGTTCGAATCCTGCCTCGGGCATGGATGTGTGTGATGTCCTTAGTTAGGTTTAAGTAGTTCTAAGTTCTATGGGACTGATGACCTTAGAAGTTAAGTCCCATAGTGCTCAGAGCCATTTGAACCATTTTTTATTTTTATTTTTTTTAATTTTTTGACCACCTGATTGCGTTTAACATTCAAACGGGATTGTCCTATAAGTTGACCTTGAAGATCTGTCCACTCCAAAAATGTAGAGACGATCTCGTACGAGCTTATATGGATTTCAACCATCTTCAACATTTGGCGCATTTGCTTACAGACGTGGTTCATGACTGAAGTGCAGATCGGCCTCAACTCGGTATTCTAGGAAATATACATTTCACTGGTAAGTTGACGGATCCGTATTCTGCAAGTTTCAAAGACAAATAATCTCCATCTCCGAAACCAACAATGAGCTGGAGACTGGTAAATTCTTCCACGGACAGCACAGACAATTACATGTTCTTTTACGACACTCTACCAACCAACCCACGTGCTGCGTTCGGTTGTTCGTTACGAAGTACGAGGAAATTACAAACACGGGCTTCACACCTATTTCTGATACCTCATACTGCTTAAAATATTCATTTGTAGCCATTAAATTAGTGTCCTATGCGCCTTTATAATTATTATTGGCTAACGTTGCGAGGCGATATGAACTAGAGCGAGCACATAAGTAAGTAGTAGGGAAGGCGAATGGTCGACTTCAGTTTATTGGAAGAATGCTAGGCAACTGTAGCTCATCTATAATGGAGACCGCTTATCTAACGACAGTGCGACCCATTCTTGAACATTACTGGAGCGTTCTGGATCTCCAGCAGGTCTGATTAAAGGAAGACATGGAAGCATTTCGGAGGGGTGCTGCTAGAATTATTACTGGCGGGTTTGATCAACACGGAAATTCTCCGCGAACTCAAATGGGAATTCCTGGAGGGAAGATGATTTTCTTTTCGCGGAATGCTACTGAGAAAATTTAGAGAATCCACATTTACAGCTGACTGCAGAATGATTCTGCTGCCGCCAACTTTCATTTCGCTTAAGGACACCTAACGCAAGATAGGAGAAATTAGGGCTCTTACGGAAGTGTATAGACATTTTTTCTTTGGTCTATTTCCTAGTGGAACAAGAAAGAGAATGAGTAGTAGTGGTGTAAGGTACCATCCGCCAAGTACCTTGTGGTAGCTTGCAGAGTACGAATGTGACTGCCTAGTTAAAGCAATGCGAGGATGCTCTTTTATCCCGCAATGACATGGCTACTGCGCTTAATGGGCAGAAGGCGGCACCTTTTCTGCTGGTGACTTGATACCAGTTAGACGCTGTTGACCCAGGGAGCCTGCATTATGTGAGCCCGGGACGCTAGGGTGCTCCAGATGAATCACAGAGCATTACACGGCTGTCTGGCCTCGGCCTTCTTATACATACCACGGAGGTGCACAACTGTCTGCTTACGAACGTACCCTCTGTTTCTTCCTATTGAAGGGGCAGCCTGTTACAATGTAAGGCGATAAAAAGGTTGGATATCTTTTTAGTGTTTCGGAGAATCCGTCCAACTAGAGAGATCTGAACTGACAGTTAGTCATTCCGGCCTTTGCGGAAGTGGGGATGTAACATAAGCTTCCACATTGAGTCTTTAGCTCTGCAACGGAGTGTCAGCTGTTGCGAAACATCCTGCCAGATCAAAACTTTGTGTCCGACCGCGACTCTTACCAATAAGAGCATCATCCGAGAAAGGCAAGATTCCGGTTTCGTTTCCTGGCCAAGCACACAGTTTCAATTCTCCAGGATGTACGATGTGACTTAACCTAGCTACTGTAGTCAGTGTTACTTCATTTTACAAGATTTGACTTTCCATCGACTAACTCATCAGCAATGACTCACACATTCATACCTGACTAGTAGTACATCATATATCTATTGCGGCTGCTATCTTGCCTGTTGAGGGGAAAGTCCGCAAAAACGAAATTTCTACTGTCCAGTCCGAAAGCAAATGTTTTTATCAGATTGGGAAGCATCATGACTGATACAGGGGTTACTGACCGCAAGGTTGTTGTAGCGAGAGGGAATAGCGTAACACCCAAACCCACCAAAAATGAACGCAAAATTTATCTATTTAAAAAGGCAGTTAAAAATTCGCTTGACGCCTTCCTAAGAGACAGTCTCCATTACTTCCGAACCAACTATGAGAGTATAGACCGGAAGTAGCTTAAATTCAAAGAAGTCGTACTGTCAGCTCTTGATAAATTTGTACCAAACATATTAATAAAGAGACGGAACCGATCCTCCATGGTACACAAACTAGTTCAGAACACTATTTCAGAATATTATTTCAGAATCGACAAAAAGGCATGCCAAATTTAAAAGAATACAAAATCCCGAAGATTGGCAAAGTTTTACAGAAACTCGAAATTTAGTGCAGATTTCAGTATGAGATGCTTTTAATAACTCCCACCGTGACACTGTCTAGAACTGTGACAGAAACTCCAAACAGATCCTGGTCGTGTGTAAAGTACACCAGCGGCAAGACCCAATCAATCGCTCCACTGCGCGATAGCGATGATAATTTTATTGATGACAGCGCCACTAAGGCGTAGTTACTAAATACGGTTTTCCGAAATTCCTTCAACGAAGAAGACGAACTAAATATTCCAGAATTCGAATCGAGAACTGCTGCCAACATGAATAACTCTATATATATCGTCAGTATAGTTAAGCAGCTCAAATGGGACAAGTCTTCCGGATAAGACTGTATAACAGTTAGATTCCTTTCAGAGAATGCTGATAAAATAGCTCGATTACTATCAGTCGTGCAGAACCGCTAGTTCGACGAAAGATCCGTACCGAAACAGTGGAAAGCTGCATAGGTCAGAGTTGTACACAAGAACGGAAATAAGTATTCCGCCGAATTGCAGACTCCTATCACTGACGTCGATTTGTTGTAGGATTTAGGAACATAGACTGTGTTCGAACATTTTACCTCTTAGAAACTGACTGTTTACATATAGTCAGCACAGTTTCAGAAAATATCTTCCTTGTGCAACACAACTAGCTCTTCATTCTTGGGAAGTAATGAGTGATATCGATATGGGCTCTCAGATTGATTCCACATTTCTGGATTTCCAGAAGGCTTTTGCTACCGTTCCTCACAAGCGGCTTCTCATCAGATAACATGCATGCCTATAGAATATAGTCTCAGTTGTGCGACTACATTCCTGATTTGCCTCTTAAATTGTTTGTAGATGATTCTGTCACATACCGCGGAATGCTTAGTAGATGCAACAAATCTACCAGAGAGACTGCCGACACACACTTTTCCGTTCTCTGCTAGAGTATTGGTGTGCGGTATGGTATCCTTCACAGATAGGATTGACAGGACATCGAGGAAGTTCAAAGGAAAGCAGCTTGTTTTGTATGTTTTGTACTAAATTGTGTGAGTGAGAGAGAGAGAGAGAGAGAGAGAGAGAGAGAGAGAGAGAGAGAGAGAGAGAGGCGGGGGGGGGGGGGGGGGGGGGGATGGGAGGGGGACTCTATGATAAGCTAGTTGGGGTAGCAATCATTAAAACCAAGGCGTTTATGGATGCGGCAAGATCTTTCACGATATTACTATCTCTAACTTTCTCTTCCGAATGCGAAAATAATTTGTTGATGTCCACTTACACAAGGAGAAATGATCATCGTAATAAAAGGAGAAATCAGAGCTCGCACTGAGAGAGATTTAAGTGTTCGTTTCGTCTGCGCGCTGTTAGAGATGGTAACGCTAAAGAAATAGAATGAAAGTGGTTAGAAAACCCTGTGTTAGATACTAAATTGTGAATTGCAGAGTAGTCATGTAGATGTATATTCAGAACACTAACGATTATGCGAGAAATAGGGAAAAAGCAATCTTTGTGCTGTTCTTGTTGGAACGTCAGTGACGGCAACTTTTCTACCAGGAACATATTGAAGGAGGTGCTAAAGTGGCGTGGCAAAGCTGTGGGCTTGTAATAGTGTCCAAATTTCAATCTAACAGTCTTTACGCTTCCCACTGGGGGCCGAACAGCGCAATAACGCAGGGTTCGGTGTGGGGCGGCGGTGGGGTGAGTGGATTGCTGTAAGCTGTTGTGGGGTTGTTAACCACTGAGGGATACAGGGGGGATGAAGCCTCTACGTCGTTTCTAGGTCCCCAGTTCCACACAAATATGGTTTAAAAGGGAGCCTGTCACTCGGAATTGAATGTACGTCGACCGACCTCTCCGTAGAGGGACAGCTTCATAGCTAGTCATCTCACACGCCGTCTTGTCAGTTTGTACACTTCCTTGTTATATAATTGAATTGACATGCCTTTCACATTCATGTCTAGCACTCCGAGAGTGCGCAACGGAAGTGTTAAAATACACTCCTGGAAATGGAAAAAAGAACACATTGACACCGGTGTGTCAGACCCACCATACTTGCTCCGGACACTGCGAGAGGGCTGTACAAGCAATGATCACACGCACGGCACAGCGGACACACCAGGAATCGCGGTGTTGGCCGTCGAATGGCGCTAGCTGCGCAGCATTTGTGCACCGCCGCCGTCAGTGTCAGCCAGTTTGCCGTGGCATACGGAGCTCCATCGCAGTCTTTAACACTGCTAGCATGCCGCGACAGCGTGGACGTGAACCGTATGTGCAGTTGACGGACTTTGAGCGAGGGCGTATAGTGGGCATGCGGGAGGCCGGGTGGACGTACCGCCGAATTGCTCAACACGTGGGGCGTGAGGTCTCCACAGTACATCGATGTTGTCGCCAGTGGTCGGCGGAAGGTGCACGTGCCCGTCGACCTGGGACCGGACCGCAGCGACGCACGGATGCACGCCAAGACCGTAGGATCCTACGTAGTGCCGTAGGGGACCGCACCGCCACTTCCCAGTAAATTAGGGACACTGTTGCTCCTGGGGTATCGGCGAGGACCATTCGCAACCGTCTCCATGAAGCTGGGCTACGGTCCCGCACACCGTTAGGCCGTCTTCCGCTCACGCCCCAACATCGTGCAGCCCGCCTCCAGTGGTGTCGCGACAGGCGTGAATGGAGGGACGAATGGAGACGTGTCGTCTTCAGCGATGAGAGTCGCTTCTGCCTTGGTGCCAATGATGGTCGTATGCGTGTTTGGCGCCGTGCAGGTGAGCGCCACAATCAGGACTGCATACGACCGAGGCACACAGGGCCAACACCCGGCATCATGGTGTGGGGAGCGATCTCCTACACTGGCCGTACACCACTGGTGATCGTCGAGGGGACACTGAATAGTGCACGGTACATCCAAACCGTCATCCAACCCATCGTTCTACCATTCCTAGACCGGCAAGGGAACTTGCTGTTCCAACAGGACAATGCACGTCCGCATGTATCCCGTGCCACCCAACGTGCTCTAGAAGGTGTAAGTCAACTACCCTGGCCAGCAAGATCTCCGGATCTGTCCCCCATTGAGCATGTTTGGGACTGGATGAAGCGTCGTCTCACGCGGTCTGCACGTCCAGCACGAACGCTGGTCCAACTGAGGCGCCAGGTGGAAATGGCATGGCAAGCCGTTCCACAGGACTACATCCAGCATCTCTACGATCGTCTCCATGGGAGAATAGCAGCCTGCATGGCTGCGAAAGGTGGATATACACTGTACTAGTGCCGACATTGTGCATGCTCTGTTGCCTGTGTCTATGTGCCTGTGGTTCTGTCAGTGTGATCATGTGATGTATCTGACCCCAGGAATGTGTCAATAAAGTTTCCCCTTCCTGGGACAATGAATTCACGGTGTTCTTATTTCAATTTCCAGGAGTGTAAGTGACGCACGTGTTCAGCCGCGTGTAAATAACGTTGAGAGATGCATGGAAATGTCTTCCACAGTTCTAAGCTCCTGTTTCTGAATATTTAATTTCCCTCTTCACTGAGTTCAGAGTATTACTAATGGTTGGCTATAAGCCAAATATGGAAATAGGTAACCTTTTGGATGAGCATCGTGTACGTTGATATGCTCCATTTCGCAAAAACCTGTCAAGTTGTGCCTGCATGCCATCTGTGTGGAAAGTTTATCGCGTTCGTTTGAGATGGTTTTCCATGTTATTTTTGTCGCACTATGTTTCCTCGAAGTAATAGATGTCCTTACAATACGCGTGACTTATTTCGCAGAAGTCAGGATATTTTTCTTTCTTGCGATACTTGCGAACATGCGTAGTTGTTAACGCAACCTGTTAAGCCTCGAACGCGGCTTTAGAGGCTATGACGAAGAAAGTTGGGATATTTTTAATTCCCTTCTTGTTTAGCCATCTGCCTCCTTAAATTCATTTTTTAATGTTCTTAACGAACTACCATTTACGCACCTGAATATAATCTGCATTTTCATAAAAGAGAAAGGGTGACCATCATTTTAAAGAATATAACACCAGATCTAATTTTGTGCTTAGTCTTATGTGTGTAATTAATTTTCTAATTTATTTCAAATATTCCTAGTTAATATCTTCTGTTATAGGGCGAAAGTCTATCGTTGATGTATAAACAAATATAAATTCTGTAATAATTATAAACATTTGGAGGACGAAATATTAGCAGACTTAAAGTATCTATTTGGCTCTAGTCGGACACATGTTAGCATAGCCAGTCCTTCATTAATTCCAAAGTAATTAACAGTTTTGTCAAAAGTATTGTTTGCGTAACTACGTATGTTAATTTCACGATTTAAACAAACAATTCGGCTTAATTCTTGCAGTAGAAGAAACTGTTAAAAATAACCAATTTTTCGATGTATTCCGTTAGTATAATGAGTTAACTTTTAGTTGTACTTTCTGTAAATTAACTTCGAACAATGTATAGTTTCAGTACCGATTATTGTGATATATAAGGGCGCGATTTTTTGTCACGAGACAGTCAGTCCATGGTCGGGTTTCAGACGAGTAACCTGTGCTGGTTAAAACAACAACAATGCTTCAATTTAACTGTGAAATAAGTGTTAAACAATTAGGCCGCGTGTAAAAACCAATGACAGGGACAGCTCCATACGTACTTGATTATTCTTCAAGAACTGTAGACTCTGTGGTTATGTTTTTTCTGCTCGTAGCTGTTCAACAGTAAACTATCGTAGCAGTATGGGGAGTTCCGCCCGCAAACTATTAATGAGGCTTTTTTCAAGTTAAACAATAGTCCACTAGACATATGACACTGTATTATTGGGGGTTGTGAACAGTGAAATCAAAGTACTATGAAACACAACTGTGCACTTTTCGGCTACATAATTTGCAATAGTCAGTGTCGGAAACCACAACCCATTTTTTCAGCCAGTGTAGCAACGCAGTACGTCGACACAGAGAACAGCAATCAACAAACGAAGAATCAAAAGCAGGTGGGACCGCCACAAGGCGGTACTAAGCCGTATATGAGCCACAAACGTTGTCCGTTCTTTTTAAAAGTTAGTGCTCGGCTGTGAATTATGACCGCTATCACAAAATTTGAAATGAACATTGCACGGTTTTATCTTTTGTAGTAATATAGTTAGGAGAACAGATAAATTTTATTTCTGGTCGTCTTTCTTTCCGTTACTGAACAAGCCAGCTGCTATAGTTTAGATATGGTCTTGATTGGCTCAGCTGTACTGAATAATAGCCGCCTTAGGTTTGCTATAGCTTGCTTTGATTATTAACGTACAACGTTTTCTGAGAAAACTATTCCACTGAAATGAGAACCTTCACTTTCTTTTTAACAATATATTTTGCGTCTCATCAGTGGTGTGTTCGAAAGTATCATCAAGCCCCCGCCATCTAGCCGATTTTACGCGTAGTGTCTAATTACGACATGTTGTTGGTTAGAGAAATACTAAGCCATAAACAAAGTAAGGTTCAAAAAATTGTTCAAATGGCTCTAAGCACTATGGGACTTAACATATGAGGTCATTAGTCCCCTAGACTTAGAACTACTGAAACCTAACTAACCTAAGGACATCACACACATCCATACCCGAGGCCTGCGACCGTAGTAGTCACGCGGTTCCGGACTGAAGCGCCTAGAACCGCTTGGCCACCGCGGCCGGCAAACAAAGTAAGGGAATACTGTATATACCCATTAGCTTTCATTTTGCCATGGCTTCTCATTTCACAACAAAATATTCTCACGTCACCCGGACATGGGTAATCTCTCATAAATTACTTATGATACAGAAACAACGATTTATTTCTGTTTAATACACGTTACTTTTTAGTGTACAGAAATACATAATGCCTTTTCGATGAAATTATCACTTTTTAACGTATATTAAGAATCGAGGGTATAGCTCTCGTTAATGTTAACCACTGGAATTGCGGGAAATATTGTCGCTGTAAAGTTTTAGTGGTGTTCGCGATGTTCACGTGCTAAGTAGAGATGAAAGTGCGTTGCGCTGCCAACATTGCCTGTTACTTTTGGCACTTCCCGGTTTTTCTTTCCGGTACATATCTTCAAACATTAATAAGCATCATATGTCTATACTTCGTTATTACGGAGCCATCAATGCCAGCAAGGAAAAAAAAATAAAAAACCTCGGTAGATAAAAATTTGAGTGAACTGATCATACACCGAAGTACGCGCTCTTCTGTTGTAGTGTCACCTACCGAAGATCTTGTTTAAATATTTTGACGAGCTTTGGAAAGTTAGGATCGTTCTTGTTACGTAGGCTAACATGATGCGCAGCTTAAGTGCAAGGGACAGCATTGCCATAGTCGTAGGCCTGAAGTAAGATTAACACGATGGAAAAAAAAGCAGCCAAAGTTGCAGATTTCACTATCATTTACTTGATGTGCGGTTTCTGGTTGGGGCCCATCTTCAGATCGTCCTGCAGGACAGAAAACCAAAATTACTATAATGTACAATACAGTTATTACCAAAATATTGACTGCACGTCAGAAAAACAGAACATATTGTTTCAAGTTATACGTGCCAGATTGCCGGCCGCGGTGGTCTAGCGGTTCTAGGCGCTCAGTCCGGAACCGCGCGACTGCTACGGTCGCAGGTTCGAATCCTGCCTCGGGCATGGATGTGTGTGATGTCCTTAGGTTAGTTAGGTTTAAGTAGTTCTAAGTTCTAGGGGACTGATGACCACAGATGTTAAGTCCCATAGTGCTCAGAGCCATACGTGCCAGATTGTCAAAATGGTATTTTCCAAAATATAAAAACCACGTCAGGGTACTGTACGAAGTGCAAATGAACAGTTCCAGAGCGCACAGATAACTGGCAATCTCTATTCCTGCTGCCGTAAGGCATCTTGACATGGTTTTTATATTTCTGGTTCAAATGGCTCTGAGCACTATGGGACTTAACATCTGAGGTCATCAGTCCCCTAGAACTTAGAACTACTTAAACCTAACTAACCTAAGGACATCACACAACACCCAGTCATCACGAGGCAGAGAAAAATCCCTGACCCCGCCGGGAATCGAACCCGGGAACCCGGGCGTGGGAAGCGAGAAAGCTACCGCACGACCACGAGCTGCGGACTATATTTCTGGGAAATACCATTTTAACTATATGGTACGTATATCTTGAAACGATACGTTCCGTATTTTTGTCGTGCTCTCAGTAATTTGGTAACAGTTCTATTGTACATGATTATAACTTCGGTTTTCTGTCCTGTAGGATGATTTGAAAATTGGTCCCTATTATTCTGTTGTACTGATTAACGCAAGTTACTGCCCTGCAATTACTCCAGCGTGCTGGAAGTTTGTCCTGAAGTAAGACTGTCGTGTGACGTGTTCAAGGTTGATTGAACGTCCTGAAACACCGGCGTTGTACAAAGTACCTCTAAGCTTCAGAATCAAAATTATGCAGATTGTAGAGGATCAGGTACTGAGTGCTTCAGTGCAAGGAACTAATGACAGAGAAAAATAGTTCCGTTTGGTAACATAAACAACTTAAGCTCATAGCAACTAGTCAAAATGACGACGGTCGGTCTCAGAATGGAGCTCTGGGTTCAAAATAATTTCGCTCCACTGCTTGCACACAGTATTTGTGATAGGGGCGTAAATGCTACGTCACCAGTACCATCTTTTCTGTGTTCTTAGAAGTGTCCACTTCACGCGCATGTTGAAGGACCCTTATAGGTGAATCTTCCCACAGTTTCAGTAACGAGTAATTCCCCCATCTTCAACAACCATTCATGATCTGTAAACGGTGGTGATCTCCACCGTTAACACTTCAGGCACTGTGAATTGTTTTTAAGATAGTGCTACCAACGCTGATTCGGCAGGCATTTATTAGTTACGAAACGTAAACCGTTTACAAGCACGTGCTATTTCAAGATCTCGTACCGCTTGAAATATTCTTTCCGACCATTGGTTTTTAATTCTGTCGCCTATGTGTAATCCTTGTAGACGCTTCAATATACTGCGCAGAGCCACCCAATAATACGGTTAAAGTACATAGTCTGAGTCTGTTCGTCAAGCACGAGGAATTAAGAGCGTGATGTAAACAGTTTGTGCCGAGTTGTCACCCACTGGGATTAATAAAAGTAATGCCCCAGCTCCTGTTTGCTGTCCATCTTCGTCACCTCTTTATTAAGCGCAGGCTCGTCAAATATTTCGAATGGAGCCCCGTACCCTCTCGTCAGACAATGTGAATTACATAGGTCGCACGCCGTCTCCTCGGTGAACGTACGGCTGGCGGAAAACCTTGTTTTATTTGTGCTCTCTTTAAAGTTCAACGAAATAATCGATGCCATCACATGTGGTCGTCTTGAGTAAAAACTGTCGGCAACCCTTTGATTTGAAACATGACAGTGCTTCAGTAGGCGTGGTTCTGTTTGATATGCTCTTGCCTCCTCCGATCTCTCGACCGACTACCCAGTCATTTATAGATAGACTTAAACTTCAACGTGGGCTCAAAAAAGTAGTGTAACTCAGCATTTTTCGCAAATGTAAATCATTGTCAGAGGCGGAAAGAGCGTTAAGTCACAGAAGTACGTAGTTCCAAATCCAACTAGGGATTTTGCGCCGGATGTAAGGATATGCAGTCTAGCACTTCCACACGTCGCCACCTTTCCCTTTGCCCTTGCGACAGAGGGGACAGGAAGAGTAGTGGCGTAAAGTTTCTGATAACCAGTCCTGTCGCCAATGTCTTGGATTAAATTCCAAACCTCTTCGCAGTGTGCCGTAAAGTGAGGGTATGCGACATTGTGGTTGGTAGTCCACCTGTCCGCCGGATGGTGACATTAAGCATCATCACGTCCAACGTGAACACACACACACACACACACACACACACACACACACACACACACACAGGAAGCGAGCGGGTTGAAGTCTCTTCACATCATAAAGGGATATGACGACAAGTGTGAATATTGCTGAAATGCTGTGTAGGCGCTGTGGTGGACAGAATAATGATGGGACAGATGACTGATCCATCATACAAGAGACAAGAGGTATGGGGGTTCTTAAACTGATGGCAGCACTGTGACGTCGCCACGAAGCAACAACTGCAGGTGTACCCAGTGTTCAATCGTGGGTCGGATCGGTGATCAGTCGTGAGACCGTGTGTATGTCTTGCATGAGAGGTGTTCAATTGAACAAACCATTGTGTCCATGAACACCAACATGCTGCATACATTCACCCATCCAGAATAAACAGATATGCTGTGTGGGGGTACTGCGACAGTGCCCGTGCGGCTGTCACAGAATACCAGAAACGTGTCCCTGACGGCGAACCCCCTTTGCCAGGGTATTTTCCGGGGTTTATCAAACATTACGATAGTCCAGAACATTGCCCAGTGTACACGTAACATCAGAACGTGAGACCATCCAGACGGTTGAGGAAAGGGAATACGTTATTGCAATGGTACATTGGAGTTCGCACCACCTGTACACAGCACATTAGCCGTCAGCTAGATATTCCACGAATGCGAGTGTGGCGTACGTTACATTTTGAGCGCTTATACTCCTCCCATTGGCAGCCTGTGCAATATGTGCATTCAGTTGCTTCAGTAAATAGATAACAATTTCGTGAATGGTTAGCTGTATACAGAGACGTCGTGCAGTACAGTTTATTTACAGACGAGGCTACAGTTACACGCAGTGGTATCATGAACATTCGCAGTTATCATACACGGACGATGTTACTAGATTCCAAGTCAGATTCTCAGTGAACATCTCGTGCGGTATGATTGATGACCTGGTAATAGGGTAGTTTTTTCCGATAGGCTGTGACAAAGGTGGTCCACTGTTTGTTGTTACAAGGATTTAAATTACTGTACTTCTTCTGCGTGGTACTTGCTTTTAGGGTGTTTTAGATTCACAAAGAAGTACATCGTTTTAGTTCTCTGCACAGGCCTCTTTTAACGTTATAGGCGTAACATTCTCTTATTACACTATTACAATAAACATATATATGCAACTTCCTTCGATTTTTAACCGCACAAGATTGGTCATGAAGACTAGTTTCTCTTAAATACTGCCCGCGGTCTGAGGCGCCATGTCACGGATTGCACGGCCCCTTCCGCCGGAGGTTAGAGTTCTCCCTCAGGAATGGGTGTGTGTGTTATTCTTAGCATAAATTAGTTTAGGTAGGGACCGATGACCTCAGCAGTTTGGTCTCTTAGGAATTCACACACATTTGAACATTCTTTCTTAAACACTTGCCGGTCACTTCCTCCCCCGATATTTCCTTAACTTCAAAAACGTGGTTACTGTTTTGAGGATCTGTGCCTTTCTTTATAGAAGAAGACCTGAAGTACGAGTCCAATTTTAGATTCTGGAAGCCAACATAAATTAAGATTGTGGTATGGAACGCCGTACCCAAGACATGCCCTGGAATGCAGCTGCCCTCTCGCTCTCTCATTAATAGTTTTCCGCTCGCGCAGTTGAAGACGTTCTCAGTCACAAATGCTGAATTCGCACGCCTCTTAGTATCTGCCGGCAAATCACAGTCGCCTATCACGCAGAAACTATTCCATTCGTCATAGTGGCAGGAGCTCTGACGCCCCCCCCCCCCTCCCCCCCCTCACACATTCAGTGGAGCTATCTGTAAGCCACCTGTCCGTGAGCGTACACATTACGCTTTATCTGTGGCATGTAGTACAATCCGTTAGCACCACGGGGAGCCACGGTATTTTAGCACCGGTAAGGCACTTCAGGAAGGACACTTAACGTTAGCATTTTCCTCGATGCACGCTGTTTTAGAGCGGTGAATCAGATTACGTATGTTCAACGTGCTAAAATTACGCCGCGACATTCATAAGGGTCCTTCTGAGTCAAATCTGAAGTGACTGTCAGTATTTATAAGAGAGCTTAATTTATTTGTTGTCATCTTGCAGGCTTTCTCGGCAAAATTAATGATTTTAAAGTTTCCTTCCACAATTTTTCGCCAATTTCCGTAGTTGTCTTGGTCTGGTGTGCAGTGCGGATCTCGTTGATAGCTGCAAGCAAACTGTGAATGAGGCAGGCTGTGCGCTGCGCTTGTGATTGTTCCTCTAAGCTGGCAAGGAATAAAATACTCTCTAACAAATTTAAAGCCAGCCAAAACTCTATGCCAGGCCGTAAAAAATTGTGAGGACCTTTGAACAAATAAGCGTTCTCTACGGGTAGTGCCAACATTGATATTTTCAAATTTCAGTGACGTTATTTTTCCTGTAGTGGGCATCTTGAGATTAAGTGCAGTGTAAAAAAAATTACAAAAATAGGTAGAAGGAAACGTAATAATCCTATCTTGTGAAACAACATAGTGTGCTGGAAAAGTTTCTATGCAAACTAATTGAAACTAGTCAAGGCGCGCCGTTCATAAAAACGATTACACGATGCGAATACATCGGCAAAATGCGATTAGGATATCAAAAAATTGAATATCCCCAATGTCTGTCAAACGGGTTTCTGAAAAGGACCGGAACGATGAAAAACTGCAGAGAGAAAATTGTAACGTTTGATAACCGGAGTTAATTAGATTTGAAAAGAGCGGCTATGTAGACTGTGGAAATAAATACCGAAAAATCCTTTAATTACCTTACTCGTTGGCATGCGTAAAGGACGCTGCACAAGTTAGGAACAGATGCACAGCAGAGTTTCATGGAGCGGGAGCACAACGTGTATGGGCGGCCCCGCTGACAAACACAGAAGTCGAAAAATATAGTAATCAGGCCTCGAGTGCAAGTAACGCAGCAGAATCAGATGGAATAAGAGATTTGACAACAATGATATTTTTTCCAAGCTTTAAGAAGGCTGAAGCCCGCTTTACTTGATTTACTGACCCACACTTTACTTAAACAAAAAGCCTTTGTTCCTCTTAATTAAATGATCCGCCTTTCTAATCTCGATTGCATCCTGTATTATACTGTTCAAGAAATTCGTCGTTTGAGGAAACTTGCACAACACTAGGATGTATAGGAATTGTTAAAGACGTATAAAGAAAAAGTGTTACAACCGACTCAGAGCCTACTAAATCTGCTATCGGTAAACACCGTCTCACGTGTGAAGCTTGAAATGGAATACGAAGAGACCTTTTAGCGTTTCCTTCTTCATACCTTTCTTTATGCATATGTCGAAATGACTATGACGACACAGTGTTCAGGAATGCATCAAGAAAGGGGGGAGGGGATTAGAGTATCTCCGCCACACTCCGTAAAGTGGGTTGCGGGGTGTAGTTTTAATCGTACTAGTAGTGCCGGGAAACTGAAGTACACGTAGGTAACGATATCTGGGTGACCTCTCATACACTGGAACCAGGTTAAATTTTCGCTCCGTTAAGGTGTGAAAATTCATTTTCTAGCAACACTAGGGCTGTGACTACGCATGTCGTCTTTCTCAGCAGTGCCAGTACAGTGTAGAGATGGGCAAACTCTTTCATCCTTGGGAACTAGTTCACCGCTGATCGTTCTTTTTTTTGGGAACCGTTCATTTTTACTCGTTCACCGTTCATTTTTGCTTAGTATATGGTTCTTACGAAAAACTGAAAACTAGTAGTGTAGGTGACTGAAGGATGGAGGGCACCAAGAGGGGGCACTTGCCTACGCTTTGGAGTATAGAGTTTTTATTCATTACAGGATTCTTACACACTTCTAGAAGTAATTTCTGTGATTCTGCAGAACCTCTCGTCTAGCCAACTGTAGCCTTGTGTGGCTGATCGCAGGGAAATAATATAGGGTGGCGCACGGAAAACCGGCCCCGAATACAGATTGCTCGCCAATTACGGACGATGTGTTGCCCGTTACGAGCAGATACAACAAACAGACAAATATGTAATAATTAGGCAGTGAAGAGATAACAAGCTAATGCAAGCAACAATAGCGAAACAATCGATGACGATGTGTAAAGAGCTGGAGAAGAGAACGTGAAAATCTCACGCGACGCGCATGGGCTATAGCTCATGTAGTCTTGTAAACCTGTTGGTGGCTGTTTCCCAACTTAACAGACCACAACTGTCGTGCATAAAATTCTTCGTTTCGCCTTCCACTACATAGCTATGCTACGTTGTAAACAATAATCGTTTACACCCTATATATACTTCACGTTGTCTCTGAGTTCGAAGGCGTAGTAGAGACTTTATGAAAGCATAAAATAAAATTACACACGGAATAACATATCTGAAACCTAAAGATCAAGCACACACAGCGAACCCAGCTAAATATCGCCCCATAACATGCCTACCAACAATATACAAAATATTAACTTCAGTCATTAAACAGAAATTAATGACACATACAACACAGAACAAAATTATACATGAAGAACAAAAAGGCTGTTGCAAAGGAGCACGAGGATGTAAAGAGCAACTGATAATAGATGCAGAGGTGACATATCAAGCTAAAACTAAACAAAGGTCGCTACACTGCGCATACATTGATTACCAAAAAGCTTTTGATAGTGTACCCCACTCATGGTTACTACAAATATTGGAAATATACAAAGTAGATCCTAAAGTGATACAGTTCCTAAACATAGTAATGAAAAATTGGAAAACCACACTTAATATCCAAACAAATTCAAATAATATCACATCACAGCCAATACAGATTAAGCGTGGAATATACCAAGGAGACTCATTAAGTCCTTTCTGGTTCTGCCTTGCTCTGAACCCACTATCCAACATGCTAAATAATACAAATTATGGATACAATATTACTGGAACATACCCACACAAAATCACACATTTGCTATACATGGATGATCTAAAACTACTGGCAGCAACAAATCAACAACTCAACCAATTACTAAAGATAACAGAAGGATTCAGCAATGATATAAGTATGGCTTTTGGAACAGACAAATGTAAGAAAAATAGCGTAGTCAAGGGAAAACACACTAAACAAGAAGATTACATATTGGATAACCACAGCGACTGCATAGAAGCGATGGAAGAAACGGATGCCTATAAATATCTAGGCTACAGACAAAAAATAGGAATAGATAATACAAATATTAAAGAAGAACTAAAAGAAAAAATATAGACAAAGACTAACAAAAATACTGAAAACAGAATTGACACCAAGAAACAAGACAAAAGCTATAAATACTTATGCCACACCAATATTGACCTACTCATTTGGAGTAGTGAAATAGAGTAACACAGACCTAGAAACACTCAATACACCTACACGATCACATTGCCACAAATATAGAATACATCACATACATTCAGCAACAGAAAGATTCACATTAAGCAGAAAGGAAGGAGGAAGGGGATTTATCGACATAAAAAAACCTACATTATGGACAGGTAGACAAAATTCTTTCTAGAACGAGCGGAAACTAGCAAAATACACAAAGCAATCACTCATATAAATACATCGGCTACACCACTGCAATTTCATAACCACTTCTACAACCCTTTAGATCACATAACATCAACAGATACAAAGAAAGTAAATTGGAAAAAGAAAACACTACATGGCAAGCACCCGTATCATCTAACACAGCTCACATCGATCAAGACACATCCAACACATGGCTAAGAAAAGGCAATATATACAGTGAGACGGAAGGATTCATGATTGCAATACAGGATCAAACAATAAACACCAGATATTACAGCAAGCATATTATTAAAGATCCCAATACCACAACAGATAAATGCAGACTTTGCAAACAACAAATAGAAACAGTAGATCACATCACAAGTGGATGTACAATACTAGCAAATACAGAATACCCCAGAAGACATGACAATGTAGCAAAAATAATACATCAACAGCTTGCCTTACAAGGTAAACTTATAAAACATGTTCCCACATACAAGTATGCACCACAAAATGTACTGGAGAATGATGAATACAAATTATACTGGAACAGAACCATTATAACAGATAAAACAACACCACATAACAAACCTGACATCTTACTCACCAATAAAAAGAAGAAATTAACACAACTAATCGAAATATCCATACCCAATACAACAAATATACAAAAGAAAACAGGAGAAAAAGTTGAAAAATACATCCAACTGGCTGAGGAAGTCAAGGACATGTTGCATCAGAATAAAGTTGACATTATACCAATTATACTATCAACTACAAGAGTCATACCACACAATATCCACCAGTACATCAATGCAATACAGCTACATCCAAACTTATATATACAACTACAGAAATCTGTAATTATTGACACTTGTTCAATTACCCGATAGTTCCTAAATGCAATGTAACATATACCGTACAGTTAAAAGGAAGTCACGCTTGATCAAGGTCCGCGTCACCTTCCATTTTTAACCAGAAATAACGTCTGAGACAAGAAAGAAATAATAATAAAGTTCGCAATAATAAAGTTTTTGGTTTGAAAGCTCCTTCTGAACAAATGTTTTTGAGATAATAAGTTAATACAATTCTATGGCAACCTATGTCTTTTCAAATGGAGAGGCACCGCTTTTCCTACTGAGCCAAAATGGCCCACAACACTTTTTTTTTTTTTTTTTTTTTTTTTTTTTTTTTTCGAAGAAACGAAACTAGCAGGTAAAGCTAATTGGAAACAACCAAACTTAAAAATAATTAGAGCCTTCCTAAATGTAATGTTTTGTATATGAAAGATACACGAAAATCGTTTTATATGAATTTTCTTACACTAAAAATTAAGCAGATTATTGAAAGTTAGCTGCTAAATCAAGTCGATGAAACCAAAAAATATACGAATAGCAAAAAATAAAAAATTAAAAATAAAAACCTTGCCTTGTTATAAGTATGTCTTCTGCTGTTCATCGATATAATGAAGTGAGCTGATATGCACTTTTGTTACCTGAAAAGACATACCTATTACATACAACGTAATTTTTATATAATTTACGTAACTATAAAATACTTTTTGATTGCCGGTCGTGGATACTAAATAGCCAGAACCAAGTGCAGGGACAGTTTGGAACACACGTAAAATAGGCGAGCGCAGTGAACGAAACGAACAACTAGATACTGAACTATCTAGGAGCAGTCGGCAGTGGAACTGAGACAGGTGGTCATGCGAAGAACGACGAGTGCGGCCGAGGGAGACAGAGACCGAGGCTAGAACGAGAACTTCCGAAGTGACCCCCGCGACCGAAGTGAACTAGTGAACCGATCGTTCCTCGTTCCCGGGAACTATAAGTAGACCGCCACGACCGAAGTGAACTATGAACCGATCGTTCCTTGGAATTCGTTCCTCGGTCCTTTCGTTCATCTTGTTGAACCGTTCCTTTGCACACGTTCGTTCGCGAACTACCCATCTCTAGTCCAGTGGGCTATGCAGGAAAGCCTCTGTGCGACTTGGAAAATTGGAGTCGAGAGATACTGCTCTGGGCCGTATGACGTGCTTGGATAGCTCAATCGGTACAGAAAAGTTCAGAGGTAGGGAGCGAGGCGCTGTGTTGCACAGCTTTAATCTTTCGGGGAAATTTCGAGAAACCAGTGCTTCGCTGCCGTGCGGTACTGCTGCTCCTGTATAGGCCAGGCAGGCGCTGCCGAGAGGTGGGGATGGCGTCTGGAGTTAGGGGGTCCGTGTTTTTCCACTGTCTCGGCGCTGAGTTGGGCGAGCTGTCTATCAGCCACTTAGTTGCGCAACGGAGGTGGGCCCGCGCCCCTGTGCCCACGGCTCATTGGCACGCCCCGTCAATTTCTCGACTGCAATAAACGGACGTATTCCCTAGTACTGGCCGCCATATGCGATTGACATCTATTTGTCCTCCTGGCTACTGGAACTTTAAGGTTCACGGTTGATGCCACACTACACAGTGCAGTTCGTCACTAGCAGAGTTTCGGATTTCCACGCCCACATCGTTATTACATCCAGTGGCCAAGAAAGCGCAAAAGACGGTGACTATGTGGTCGTAGAGATCTGTCGAAGGACAATTCCGGGGTTCTGTCTCCGAGGCCTAAGGAGATCACCGTAGTTGAGGCACGAACTAGTTAGGGAACGGAGTGCTGTGGATAGTTACCTGGCTCTGAGGCAAATGTGCACATACCAGTTTGATCGCCTTACAGTCCAACACAACAGGGGACCAATATGGTCTGGTAGCAAGGATCAAGACGGGATCCACGTCACCTGGATCATAGTTGAAACTTGACTGTGCGGCTGATCCCGGAGGAGGTTAGTCATCCCTCGTGCGTGTGTGCGTGTGTGCGTGCGTGTGTGCGTTTGTCTTCAGGATAATTTAGGTTATGTAGTGTGTAAGCTTAGAGACTGATGACCTTAGCAGTTAAGTCCCATAAGATTACACACACACACACACACACACACACACACACACACACACACACACACACACACAGTTGAAACGGAGTGCTAGATGTAGAAACAACGACCTACCTTCTCATGCTCTTGACATAGACAGGTGTGGTCCCAGGAACACTATCATTTGATATAATGCTACAGGAGAATAAATGTTACACAGTTGTTACAAATCGTAAATATGTGGAACAGAGCATGGACTATTTGCATGGATTTTAGATTACATCATTGATTGTCCGAAGTACCAAAACTGCAAAACTAGAAGAATTTTAGCTATTCTCCATACAAGTTGGCGAGCGATTCGGTACTGTGAAAGCATGTCGATGGCAATTACGCTCGTCTCACGGCACCTTCGACCGATCAATGTGGTGCAGTAATTAAGACACAGGACCCAGATTCGGGAGGATCGGAATAAGATTCCTCGTCTGGCTGTACACACTGATGTTTCTACGAATGCCCAAAATCGCTAAAGGCAGATTCTGGGGTGCCTCCTTCGAAACGAAGACTCCCCATGCTTTTCTAGTCAAAGCCTGTGCTCTGTCACTAATGACCTCGACGTCAGCGTAACGATAAATCCCAGTCTTCCGCTTGTCAAGACACGATTATTCTCACTATTGGTGTGTTTGTGTCATTGGTCGATGTGATTGCCCACAGTGTTAGCTACAACCCCCCGTCCACCCCCCAACTCCCTATTCACTGATTTCTGAGTGTGAAACAGAATTCAGGTGACATACGTGGTGATGTCACTACATACTTCGCGCAGGTCTGTATGTTACACTGCAACAGTACTGGTGTCTTCCCTCACTCCCCCCCCCCCCCCCCCCCCCCGCGCAATCCCTTGACAGTGTGTTGTGGTGAAACGACGGATCTTAGAATCTTAGATAGCAGACCGACTACGACGGTATGAAGTCTGTTAAAATTATCGATTTCACCCTCATCATCGCTGACCCTGATACAGCTAAGAAGGTGCCTAGTGCGACGCGCACCAACATGAACGTTACATATTCATTCGAGCACTGACCTGGATCGCATCGAAAGTTAATTATAAACATCTAGTAGTTCCACATACACAACATATTTGATTGTTAGTTACAAACACAAGGAGCGAGTAGATGTCACTGAAATAATGATTAATCCTGATTAACATAAGTCTGGAAACCAGTGATCTCCCCGATACGACATACGCAGTAACACTAATTTTGCAACACTAGTAATGTCTCATACTAGTTTTGGATGATGTTCCAGATAGCGAAAAGATGCGCATGTGGTACATGTACATGATGGTGCTCCTGCACACACTTTCATGTGGTTGTCTGGGAATATGTAACACGAGTTTTCAACAAGGGTACCAGTCATGCTTGGCCAATACCTGGTCTCTCAAGTCCCCCGACCTGAACACGACGGATTTTTTTGTGTGAATGTTTAAAAGCTTTCATCCCTGTTGATCTTGCTGATGAACACCGAGGTCACGTTGTGAATGGTTGGCAGTGCAGTCGGAACACGCCTGGGAATTTAGAACGTGTGATCATCGATGAGCAGATGTGCTGAAGCCTGCCTTCACATGAACGATGGCTATGCGGAATACTTGTTGTAATGTGTTCGTACTCAAGTGCAGATGTACAGTTTAGATCCTCGGGGACTCTGTTATTAAGTATTTATGTGTCCAGTCGTAATATATCGTATCGGGGAAATCATACGTTTCCAGTCCTGTGTTTGTGATTATTTGCTTATTTCGTTGTCCTCTAATTGCTCCATTCGTTTACACCTATAATAGTGAAGCTCTTTGTATAATTGGAAAGTCACTGTATAGTACATCACAGGGGAAGCGCCATACGAATCTTAGCGATTTTCTATGTTATTCCGTTCGCTTATTGAGCGCGGGGGAGGGGGGTGGGGGTGGGAGAGACTGATACACACTGATAAAATCCACCTCGGTGGCTCAGAGGGTGGGTGCCAGACTACAAATCCAAACGTCCAGTGTTAGGTCCTCTGGATCCTAGGATTACTTCTGCCACGTGCTCTCTTCTCTAATCGCAGTGAGTTTTTTATATGAAAAATGCAGAACTGCGTCGCGGTTCTAAGTTCACGTGAAATTATAGGTCTAGCTGCGTAAGTCGAAAGCTCGGAGCAAGGAAATTGCATACTACCTCAAATAACACCGTGCGTAGTAAATCATTGTGAAGTTTTATCTACCCATCACGTTGATAACAGCCTTAATTACTTCCAGCCTAATTTTTCTCATAATTTTCCTCATTCCTATTCGTTATTTACTATGAATATAGAATTGTTCAATGTTCGACTCTCTCCTTCTAACACTGGTTCTCTAATTTTACGAAGCAGGCTTCGATAGAATAAAGCAGCTTTTTTTGAGCACTTTAGTATGAGCTGTATAGCGTAAGGAGAGGCATGCATGAACTTTAAATGAATTCGAAAGCAAATTCTATCCACCGATTTGACAAAAAATACTAAAATGTTTTGGTCTTTCAAAGTTTGCAGTAGGCGCCGGTTACCCTAGTTATACAACTGGTTGGATGTGAAATTTAAGTGTGAATACTAGAAAGGATTTGCATACAGATAAACATTTAATTCCACACCCAGTGAGAAGTTAAAAGAAACCTCGGTAATAGCTCTATTATTCAAAACCTAAAGTTTTAAGCTCAAGGTAGAAATTATGATCCTAAACCGAATGCTTTGACATAAGGAAGTAATGGCCTGACTGAATATTTAATTCCTTACTGATGTAAATATGTTAAACCTTACTGCAATCACCTAAGCTTATATCATCTATTTAAAGTATCATCCGCCAGTCTCAGTATTACAAGGGCAGAGACATTTCGCCACACCTCTCAAATACCCCCCCGCCCCCCCCCCCCCCCCCGTTGCATTTCCGTCCCTCTCCCCCTCCCACGGGAATACGTAGCACGAATCTTCTTCTTCTTCTTCGCCAATATCTGAACTCTCAGGTCCCCGGCCTGAACACCTGGACGGCTGGACGGAAAGTTGAACCGAAGCCCTTCCTTATGGTATTCAATTCGCTAACCATTGCGCCATCTCTCTCGGTTGGAAAAGTGTTAACAGAACGTATTTTAACTACCTTGATGATAGTGTACTGGTTTGCTTCGAGTACAAACTAACTCCAACAATGAATGGAAGAACGTCATAGAGCAAGTATGTAAGTAGAGCTGAAAAACAGGCGCTTTTCATTCGTTAGGCTTTTCCAGGCAATGCATCCTGTTGTGCTATGCATTAAATATAAGTATGCAAGTTCCTGTAACAAGTAATGCTCCGTCTTCGGTAACCAGTCATGAACTTGAAATACTGGAAATACCGTCGACGGACAATAGAATTTGCATTACCCCTTTAAGGTAGCTGCAACACTGTCGGTTCGGCAGGCAGTCGTTGGTTGTGGCATATGAGCATGTGACAAAAACCTACCTCACGCATTGTCCATTCAAGAACATTGGTTCCATATTTCAGAACACTCAATGTAGGCTCCTCTAGTAGGTTTGGGACAGCCCCGTGTATAGGTGTTGACTAGAACTGCGCAGCAGTATACGACACTTCACAAGAACGTCGTGTCAGAGTGGAGTTGTGGAACAATGCAGCCCGTGAATGAACGCCACGATTGAAGTGGTCTCAGAAGCTACTAATAGAACGCTTGAGAGAGCGTGAGAGCGGTCGCTGTAGTGAGGAAACACCGCAGGACCTTGACGGTAGGAATGAGAATTCCTAAACAGTAAGATGCGAGGCCGTACAAGTCGCAGTTTTCGCCGTTATACCCACCCAACAACTGTAGTTAAACTCTCGGCTTATGCGAGGAAAAACCTGACTGTGATTTCCACCACAAAATCAGTAGAATTATGATGGAGGAAACTAGACGCTATGCCAATGGTCCGCTGACATGTGTAGACATACGTTAGACAAGAGCGGCGGTAGTTGCGTAATACACTTCGCTGAAGGTGCCTACAGTGACCGTGAAACTTAATCAGGCGCATTCATTCTCACTTAAATTTACACCTGAGGCTGCTCCATCCAGGAATCTAATACGACTGCAGTACATGCCTAGTATACATGGTTGTGTATCAAAACTATTCTCTACTGCGCGAGAGGACGTCCTCTGATATCTAAACTGGTAAAAGGGAAGGACTAAGAATGGAAAATGAGAGGTTGTCCCGTCGACGACGAGGTCGTTAAAAACTGAGCATTAGGCCGAACGTGGAAATGAAAAGAATCATTGTGGCATTTCCCTTCGGCGATTTAGGGAAAACACACAAAACCAAAATCTGGAAGGCGGGACGGAAATTTGAACCGTAGCGCTTCCGAATGGTATTCCATTCACTAACCACTGCGCCACCTCTCTCGGTTGGGGAAGTGTTAACACAACGTATTTTAACTACCTTCTTTACACTAGTAATACTGTACTGGTTTGCTTCTGGTACAAACTCCAACAATGAATAGAAGAACGTCATAGAGCAAATATGTGAGTAGAGCTGAAAACCAGTTACACTTACACTAAAATAATGTACACCAGCTTATAAAGTAGAAAACTGTACAAACTAACAATATAGTCTTAGAACCAGTTTGTGTATTTATATTTAGAACAGTTGGACGGCGATTAGATGGACAGCAAAAAAAGTAAAAAAAGTCAATAGTGCTTTTGGCAAACTAAAGAGGGTTTTGAAAATTAGGGTGGCAAGGACTGTGTTTTTACAATCAATGTATATCATCAGTTTAGAAAATTGTTGTGAGCCATGAGCCTTTGATACGAAACTACTAAAACACTTACTACGGTGTCGTCTAACTGACGTGTTAAAGATCTTCTCTAGAACTGAAGGAGAGAAATGTGTGCGAACTTTGTCTTGCACACCTTGACTCCCGAAGAAAACAGATACGTGAATGCCCGCCGCGTCTTGACTGAAAAGCAAAACGTAGACAATTACTTTCTGAAAAAATCATCACAGGTGACGACACTTAGTGTCATCGATACGAATCCACCACAAACCGACAAAGTGCAGAAATTTGCAAGAAAGATCAATGCATTTTACGCATAGCAGGCATTCAAGCCAATGTGATACGCGAGTTGAACAACGCCCCAAAGAAGGATTTTCTGACAGTTTCGTATGGTTGTATGAACGTTCCGTGCGATGTATTAAAGTGGCAGGGGGCTATGCGGAACACTGGAAACATTCATATCACCATTTTAGCTTTTCTATTTGTCATTAATTCTATGTCGAAATTTTTTAGATTGAGAGGGTAGGTTTACTTACCGAGCAAAGTGGTGTCGCACTTTAGGAATTTTTGGTAGAAGCAGCAGAACAAAGGAAAAGGGTCACCAGGCTGATCGGAGTGACGAAGTAATTACGTCCTTAACGAGAAGATAACGGAGAGACACGTAGGCAGGTGAATGGATGGTAAATGTACTAAGAAGTTCTTCGCTGTCTTGAGGCAGATGATGACGACAGCAACGTGAAGGAACGTGGGTAGATTACATTAGAAAATATGCAGGAGCAAGATGAACGGTGTGTGTAACTGAAGACAGTACTTCGCTGGGGAGATAGGAGGAGGCTTTTATCCGGTACTGAATGTCAAAAATCTGATGCTGAAATTCCTTACGTCAAAACTAAACGAAACTCTCATTAAACGGGAAGGTTGGCTTTGAAAGGCACAGTGATTTACTAAGCGCAGTACTATGGCAGGCGGTATGGCTCTTGCTTCACAATTCCTGAAGGCTGACTCTTTCGGCCATATACTTAAATGAGAGCGCAGTGCTCGTTAACTCACAACCTACAGCGAAAATAATGTATATCTCATTTCTTCCTTGTTGTAAATTGTTTCGGTATAGGTACTATTTGTGTCTGGTACTATATTTTATTCAAAACAGAATTAACAACTTTTGGAACAATAAAATGCATCTGCAAGCATTTTCTTTCAGTTGCCCTCAAGGAACTTCTTTCTCGTTTTAATTGCCGTATTTTTGAGGGTAGTTCTGCATGTCTGTAGGTAATAATTTGTCGATTTTCGTTTTCTTAAACATTTCCTAATGAAGGAATATTGGTCGTGTCGGTATTATGTTTAGCCACTGATGCTACGCCGCACTTGCCCTTCGCTTTAAAAAAATGGTTCAAATGGCTCTGAGCACTATGGGACTTAATATCTGAGGTCATCTGTCCGCTAGAACTTAGAGCTACTTAAACCTAACTAACCTAAGGACATCACACACATCCATGCCCAAGGCAGGATTCGAACCTGCGACCGTAGCGGTCGTGCGGTTCCAGACTGTAGCGCCTAGAACCGCTCGTTCACCTCGGCCGGCCCCTCGCTTTCGTCCGATCTTTTTGGTTCTTTGCTGCAATTCAGACGCTATCTGCATAAGGTTGACATGTAAAGTCCACACCGTAGAAATTTTGAGTTTTACTCCGATCAAAAAGACCAAGCAAGGTGGCGCAGTGGTTATCACACTGGTCTGCATTTGGGAGGATGACGGTTCAGACCCGAGTGTGGCCATCCTGATTTACGTGTTATGTGATTTACCCCAAATCGCTTCAGGCAAATGCCGGGGTGGTTCCTTTAAAAGGGCAATGCCGACCTCCTTCTCTATCCATGCCTAATAAGACAGTACCGATGATCTCGCTGTTTAATCCCGTACTCGAAATAAACCAACCAACTCCGATTAAAAGGATACTGCGGTGTCATCATCATAATTATCATCAATAAAGGACATCTTGTTTTACAGGCTTGTGATACCTGGACAAGTGACGGAGCGATAATCATAATTCTCGATATGAAATTAGGGTATATGTTTTAATGGCGTTTATGAATATGTAACTGAATCCTTTTGCGATCGTTACACTGGGTAACTACTTGTGAATTATTCCATCGAGCGCTTACACGAAGTCCACCGACCGTACAGCTCCTCTTGCTTTTGCTGTGTATGTTGCCACAATAAAGTCTCTATCCGAAACACTGTGCAGCTTCAATGTTAGATGTACACAGAGCATTGTCGATCGGGGGTTACTTTAACTCGCAGAAAAAGATCGTAGGACCAACTGTGGATCGAATCCAGACGATTTGGTTTTGTAGACTGACAAAATAGCGCACACCCTTATAGAGAATTTTAGTAAGATGGCGTGGACAGGTCACAAACGCTGTCAAAATTGGTTTGTTACACATGGGGTTGAGAGGGTGCAACAGGGGTAGTTATCGCATTTTCTATCACTACCAACAAAACGTAGAAAATAACACGCAGTAGTTTGTGATCATCACTGAAAAGTGGCCGTGATTAATGGCCCGGTGGCTCCTAAAGGCCAAGATAACGGTGGGTGACGTTAACGTCTCTGCTTGTGCGAACACATGTAAACCAACTTCATACATGTACGTAAGAAAGTAAGTTACAAATGTTGTCGCACGCTAAGACCATTGCGCAAGAAGAGTGGCGCATTGTCAGAAGAGAGTGCATGTTCTGTGTTTCCTGCCGAGGTAATTCGGCTGCGGTACGGATAACAGATGCATCGCAGTATGCGAGTAAAACGGCGCGGCAACTGGAAACCTGTTCCAGAGTTGGACACATTACAATTTTTGTGGTGGAAACGCTTAAACTTCTCACAACCTCACCTTTAAATTCAAGCCCTATGTGGACCAAATGCAGTGTCGCATCCAGCCGTAGTCTAATGGCGCCAACAATTTGACCAACGCTGCCCAGGCTTGGGTGATGCTGATCGAGAAGGAAGATTTTGCACCATGCAGTATCTTCCTCTTTCGGCAAGCTGAAAGAACATACGGTGGGAAAGGAATTTTCCAACGATGAGTGTTGACACTGCGGTTCTCGAATGGCTCTGTGGCCAACGGTCGGATTTCTATTGTCGATGACTTGAACGATTGGTAGAACGTTCCGACCGTCACTTACAGAGATTTGGTCATCCTGTTGAAAAATAGTGTCGTGTATCTCTCATTTGTAAGTGTAGTGCAGCAGTCAATAAAAGTTACTTGGCCTGCCATAATAATGTGTAATCTAACCTTTCAAAGTCACGTCGTTGTTTCAGATTATGTCAGAAAAGTGGCTCTTGTTGTAACAGGTGGTCAGAAGTGGTAATATTTTGATGCACCTTGAATGGTTTTGAACACAGCGACTACCTCAAAAAAATTACATGACTGCTTACACGGAGTTATCAATATTGATAAATCTCTCTAACTCGACACTTCAGAATTTAAAATATTAGTAATCAATAGCTTAAGAACAAATGCCTATAATAAACTGTTCTTCTGTCGCAAGTGTTCTATTCTAGTTATCAAAATTCAAATATGTATTTCGAAATTATTCATCAATATATCCCGTACGAACAAAATAGCAAACACAAAATTGCCATCTCGAAGATTCTCCCATGTGTATGGAACAGAGGCTGTAGCTCTCCCAGTATTAAAAAATAAGAGAATTTAAATTTAACTTTCCCTTACTTTGATGGTAGAAATCATGGCGTGAGAAAATGTAACGTTAGCTACCATCCTCCGACGCTCTAATCGTGTCAGGAAAAAAATCAAACTTTCAGGATTTCTCCTTTGCTTGATCCTATCAAAGGTTTATGTGTGATTAAAGTGATACCTTACGCCGTGGTTCTAATGTTATGATAAACTGTACGTCTCCTTATAAGTGTTAGGGTGTGCCGTCTCCAATAGAATTGGAACTAGGAAAGCATTATAGTGCCTGAGCCTCATGTCGATGAATGTGACCTCTTGGTAGCTGACAACACTTCTGCACCATTCCGTGTAGGGAGAGCTCCAGAAACTTGAAGATTTCTAACTGCAGCGCATGATTACGCAACGTGTGTTCCTATTCATTTAGCGGGGTGGGAGATTATGAGAGAGAGAGAGAGAGAGAGAGAGAGAGAGAGAGAGAGAGAGAGAGAACTCAAACCAAGAAAGAAAGAGAAGGGAAATAACACATGTGTACATTTGTGTACAAAACGTAAGGACGAAAATAACTTTCGTATGATGTCACTGCCAAGTGACATAGCTCGATGAAGCTTGGACCATACATAGAAAGAACTGAGACTGTATAGTACAGAAGATAATTGAAAGAATAGATGAACAGGAATGGCGCTTTTATTCAAAGACAATAATAACACTGAAGTCACCGCTATTCATGGTGAGCCCCTTGACATTGCAGAGGGCGGGACACGGTTCTTAATAGGGTGTGTGATCACTACGGACCGCAGTACATGCTTTGAAACGTGCTACCATGCTGGCCACAAGGTTGATAAAGAGTTCTTGTAAGAGGACGTTCGGTTCTTCCAACGGCGCTATTTACTGTCGCACCCCACATGTGTTCGATGGGATTTACGTCGGGGGGAATGGGTAGGCCAGTCCATTCGCCGCATATCGTCTAGCTCAAAGAGCTGCTCCACTTTCGCTCTTCGATCGCACGTTGTCATCCAAAACTATGTCAGAGCGGAATGTACCCATGAAAAGCAGCGCGTGGAGAACAACTCTGCCACAAAGACGTTGTTCAGTGGGTGTGCAGTGTTCAAAGATCTGGAAGTCAGTACCACCATGCCAAATTATGCTTCCCCACACGATAACACCTGGAGCACCAAAATGATCATGTTCGATAACGCTGGATGTACCCTCAGATGGTGTGTCGTGGGTTCAGTAATGCCCCGAGAAACATAGTGGTTCTAAAGTTATAATAATAATAATAATAATAATAATAATAATAATAAACCACACTTAATATCCAAACAAATTCAAATAATATCACATCACAGCCAATACAGATTAAGCGTAGAATATACCAAGGAGACTCATTAAGTCCTTTCTGGTTCTGCCTTGCTCTGAACCCACTATCCAACATGCTAAATAATACAAATTATGGATACAATATTACTGGAACATACCCACACAAAATCACACATTTGCTATACATGGATGATCTAAAACTACTGGCAGCAACAAATCAACAACTCAACCAATTACTAAAGATAACAGAAGGATTCAGCAATGATATAAGTATGGCTTTTGGAACAGACAAATGTAAGAAAAATAGCATAGTCAAGGGAAAACACACTAAACAAGAAGATTACATATTGGATAACCACAGCGACTGCATAGAAGCGATGGAAAAAACGGATGCCTATAAATATCTAGGATACAGACAAAAAATAGGAATAGATAATACAAATATTAAAAAAGAACTAAAAGAAAAATATAGACAAAGACTAACAAAAATACTGAAAACAGAATTGACAGCAAGAAACAAGACAAAAGCTATAAATACTTATGCCATACCAATATTGACCTACTCATTTGGAGTAGTGAAATGGAGTAACACAGACCTAGAAGCACTCAATACACTTACACGATCACAATGCCACAAATATAGAATACATCACATACATTCAGCAACAGAAAGATTCACATTAAGCAGAAAGGAAGGAGGAAGAGGATTTATCGACATAAAAAACCTACATTATGGGCAGGTAGACAATTTAAGAAAATTCTTTCTAGAACGAGCAGAAACAAGCAAAATACACAAAGCAATCACTCATATAAATACATCGGCTACACCACTGCAATTTCATAACCACTTCTACAACCCTTTAGATCACATAACATCAACAGATACGAAGAAAGTAAATTGGAAAAAGAAAACACTTCATGGCAAGCACCCGTATCATCTAACACAGCCACACATCGATCAAGACGCATCCAACACATGGCTAAGAAAAGGCAATATATACAGTGAGACAGAAGGATTCATGATTGCAATACAGGATCAAACAATAAACACCAGGTATTACAGCAAGCATATTATTAAAGATCCCAATACCACAACGGATAAATGCAGACTTTGTAAACAACAAATAGAAACAGTAGATCACATCACAAGCGGATGTACAATACTAGCAAATACAGAATACCCCAGAAGACATGACAATGTCGCAAAAATAATACATCAACAGCTTGCCTTACAACATAAACTTTCAAAACAACAGGTTCCTACATACAAGTATACACCACAAAATGTACTGGAGAATGATGAATGCAAATTATACTGGAACAGAACCATTATAACAGATAAAACAATGCCACATGACAAACCTGACATCATACTCACCAATAAAAAGAAGAAATTAACACAACTAATCGAAATATCCATACCCAATACAACAAATATACAAAAGAAAACAGGAGAAAAAATTGAAAAATACATCCAACTGGCTGAGGAAGTCAAGGACATGTGGCATCAGGATAAAGTTGACATTATACCAATTATACTATCAACTACAAGAGTCATACCACACAATTTCCACCAGTACATCAATGCAATACAGCTACTTCCAAACTTATATATACAAGGTCCGCGTCACCTTCCATTTTTAACCAGACGTAACGTCCGAGACAAGAAAGAAATAATAATAATAAAAAGTAATAATAAAAGGCTGTAATACCCTGTAGAAGTTTCTTTATCTCTGCATAACTATGGAAACCTACTTTCACATGAACTTGCTTTCTAGCCTTGATCTCCCTGTAAAATTTAACTCCCCACTTCCCTCTACAAGCAATTTCAATATTCATTAATGCTTCAGAATGTGTCCCATCAACCGCTTCCTTCTTTTCGTAAAGTTGTACCATAACTTTTTTTGTCCTCAGTTCTATTCCATACCTTTTCAGTAGTTACCCAATCTATCCGTCAGTTCTTCAGCAATCTTCTGTAACATCACATTTCAAAAGCTTCTATTCACTTCTTGCGTTATATTATGACAATAGAAGAGTTTATTGTAGTTGTAAACGAGTTTATACGCTGTCCAGTCATGTCAATGTGACCAGCGCCTATGTTCGACATCAACGTGCCATACACACTCACAGATGGCAGGTGGCAGTAGTAGCAGCGGAGGATTATATAATGTCGGAGGTGGTGGGGGGGGGGGGGAGGGAGGGAGGTGAGAAGGGGACACACATGTAAAAACAGTGCAGTCTTTGTTTTGTAATGCGGAAAAGGATCTATTTACACTCCTGGAAATTGAAATAAGAACACCGTGAATTCACTGTCCCAGGAAGGGGAAACTTTATCGACACATTCCTGGGGTCAGATACATCACATGATCACACTGACAGAACCACAGGCACATAGACACAGGCAACAGAGCATGCACAATGTCGGCACTAGTACAGTGTATATCCACCTTTCGCAGCAATGCAGGCTGCTATTGTCCCATGGAGACGATCGTAGAGATGCTGGATGTAGTCATGTGGAACGGCTTGCCATGCCATTTCCACCTGGCGCCTCAGTTGGACCAGCGTTCGTGCTGGACGTGCAGACCGCGTGAGACGACGCTTCATCCAGTCCCAAACATGCTCAATGGGGGACAGATCCGGAGATCTTGCTGGCCAGGGTAGTTGACTTACACCTTCCAGAGCACGTTGGGTGGCACGAGATACATGCGGACGTGCATTGTCCTGTTGGAACAGCAAGTTCCCTTGCCGGTCTAGGAATGGTAGAACGATGGGTTCGATGACGGTTTGGATGTACCGTGCACTATTCAGTGTCCCCTCGACGATCACCAGTGGTGTACGGCCAGTGTAGGAGATCGCTCCCCACACCATGATGCCGGGTGTTGGCCCTGTGTGCCTCGGTCGTATGCAGTCCTGATTGTGGCGCTCACCTGCACGGCGCCAAACACGCATACGACCATCATTGGCACCAAGGCAGAAGCGACTCTCATCGCTGAAGACGACACGTCTCCATTCGTCCCTCCATTCACGCCTGTCGCGACACCACTGGAGGCGGGCTGCACGATGTTGGGGCGTGAGCGGAAGACGGCCTAACGGTGTGCGGGACCGTAGCCCAGCTTCATGGAGACGGTTGCGAATGGTCCTCGCCGATACCCCAGGAGCAACAGTGTCCCTAATTTGCTGGGAAGTGGCGGTGCGGTCCCCTACGGCACTGCGTAGGATCCTACGTTCTTGGCGTGCATCCGTGCGTCGCTGCGGTCCGGTCCCAGGTCGACGGGCACGTGCACCTTCCGCCGACCACTGCCGACAACATCGATGTACTGTGGAGACCTCACGCCCCACGTGTTGAGCAATTCGGCGGTACGTCCACCCGGCCTCCCGCATGCCCACTATACGCCCTCGCTCAAAGTCCATCACCTGCACATACGGTTCACGTCCACGCTGTCGTGGCATGCTACCAGTGTTAAAGACTGCGATGGAGCTCCGTATGCCACGGCAAACTGGCTGACACTGACGGCGGCGGTGCACAAATGCTGCGCAGCTAGCGCCATTCGACGGCCAACACCGCGGTTCCTGGTGTGTCCGCTGTGCCGTGCGTGTGATCATTGCTTGTACAGCCCTCTCGCAGTGTCCGGAGCAAGTATGGTGGGTCTGACACACCGGGGTCAATGTGTCCTTTCTCCATTTCCAGGAGTGTAGTTCCAGCGTGCGGATGTGGCTTAGATTCTGTAAAATAGTATAGACAGTAATATAAGGATTTGTACCGAATCGAAATATACCAAGTAAATAAATAATAAATGGAACTGCCACTCTCCCCTCCAGAATACACAAAATACGAGGTGTGGCTAGAAAAAAACCGGACTAGTACTGGTGAAACAATAAAACGAATGCAATAAGGCTGAAAGTCGCGTGGCCTGTCACGCGACTCTCGCTCCGCCTACTGCTCGAGTTTCATCTGCCTCCTGCACTCAGTCTGCCCGTGGCGTCTGTTTTAAGTAGTTGACGTTTTGTCTGTGCGTCGGAAAATGTTGAGTGTACAGAAAGAACAGTGTGTTAACATCAAATTTTGTTTCAAACTAGGAAAATCTGCAAGTGAAACGTTTGTAATGTTACAACAAGTGTACGGCGATGATTGTTTATCGCGAACACAAGTGTTTGAGTGGTTTAAACGATTTAAAGATGGCCGCGAAGACACCAGTGATGACACTCGCACTGGCAGACCATTGTCAGCAAAAACTGATGCAAACATTGAAAAAATCTGTAAACTTGTTCGACAAGATCGCCGTTTAACAATCAGAGCAGTGTCTGAGTTAACAGGAGTTGACAAGGAACAAGTTTACCGATTTTTTCAATGTTTGCATCGGTTTTTGCTGACAATGGTCTGCCAGTGCGAATGTCATCACTGGTGTCTTCGCGGCCATCTTTAAATCGTTTAAACCACTCAAACACTTGTTCGCGATAAACAATCTTCGCCGTACACTTGTTGTAACATTACAAACGTTTCACTTGCAGATTTTCCTAGTTTGAAACAAAATTTGATGTTAACACGCTGTTCTTTCTGTACTCTCAACATTTTCCGACGCACAGACAAAACGTCAACTACTTAAAACAGACGCCACGGGCAGACTGAGTGCAGGAGGCAGATGAAACTCGAGCAGTAGGCGGAGCGAGAGTCACGTGACAGGCCACGCGACTTTCAGCCTTATTGCATTCGTTTTATTGTTTCACCAGTACTAGTCCGGTTTTTTTCTAGCCACATTTCGTAGGTCAGAGCACTGTTGCAGACGCAACGGAAAAGGCATGCCAAATTTTAAAAGACGCAAACTCCTCAAAATTCTGGTCGTATTTGAAGTACGGCAGTAGGAAGGCACAATCAGTAACTTCACTGTGCAATAGAGAAGGTAATGTTAGTGCCAATAAAGCGGATTTTTCCGAAATTCTTTCACCAAAGATGACGAAGAAGTGTTTGAGAATTCGAATCAAGAACTGCTGTCAACATGAGTAACTTGAAAGTAGATATCCCCGGTGTAGCGAAGCAACTCAAGTAACTTAATAAAGGCAAGTCTTCGTGTCCAGGTCGTATATCAGCTATAATACTTTCGGAGTGTGCTGATGTAATAGCTCCGTATGTGGTAATCATATACACCCGCGCTCTCGACGAGACTGGCACCGAAAGACTGGAAATTTGCACAGGTCACACCAATACTCAAGAACGGATATACGAGTAACCAGGTGAATTACAGACCCCCTATCACTGACGTCGATTTACAGCGGGATTTTGGTACATAAACTATGTTCGAACATTATGAATTACCTTGAAGAAAACTATCTGTTGACACACATTGTCAGCGCAGTTTCAGCGGCTTCTCATGAAGTTACGTTCCTATGGATTCGTAATTTTCTGCTGGAAAGAGCACAGTTCGTAGTAACTGACGGAAAATCATAGCGTAGGACGGCAGCGACATTTGGCGTTCGCCAAGGAAGTGTTATAGGCCCTCTGCTGTTCTTAAGCTCCATAAACGGTTTAGGAGACAATATGAGCAGCCCTCTTAGATTGTTTGCAAATTATACTGTAATTTAGGGTCTAGTAATGTCATCAGATCAAAAACAATTGCAAAATCATTTAGACAACATATCTGTATGGTGCAATTAGTGGCAATTGAGCCTAAATAATGAAAAGTATGAGGTCATCCACACGAGTACTAAAAACAAAGCCGGCCGCGGTAGCCGAGAGGTTCTAGGCACTTCAGTCCGGAACTATGCGGCTGCTACGGTCGCAGGTTCGAATCCTCGCGCATGGATCTGTGTGACGTCCTTAGGTTAGTTAGGTTTAAGTAGTTCTAAGTTTAGGGGACTGATGACCTCAGATGTTAAGTCCCATAGTGCTGAGAGCCATTTGAACTAAAACAATACGTTAAATTTCAGTTACACAATAAATCACACAGATATAAATGCTGTCAGTGTAACTAAATGCCTAGGAATTACAGTTACGAGCAACTGAAGTTGGAACGATCACATAGATAATGTTGTGGGGAAGGCAAACAAAGGACTACGTTTTGTTGGCAGGACACTTGGAAAATGCAACAGTTATACTAACAATACTGCCTACGCAACGCTTGTCCGTTCGCTGCTAGTTTTTTGCTGTATGGTATGGGATCCTTAATAAGTTGGATCGACGGAAGAGATCTAAAAAGTTCAGAGAAGTGCAGCTCTTTGTGTATTATCGCAAAATAGGGTAGAAAGCGTCACCAATACGATATGCGAGTTGGGGTGGCATCATTAAAACAAAGGCGTTTTTCAATCTCCAACGCTCCTCCGAATGCGAAAATACTCGCATTTTACCTGTCTTCATAGTGAGAATTGATCACTGTAATAAAATAGGAAATCGGAGCTCACAAGGAAAGATTTAAGTACGAGTTTTTCCCGCGCATTGTTAGAGAGTAGAACGGTAGAGAAATAATGGGAAAATGGTCCGATAACAACCCTCTACCAGACACTTAAGTTTGAATTGCGTAGTAGTGAGGTAGATGTAGACACATTGCGAGCTTATGTATGCGAAATTTTGACACCTAGTTCCCTTTTCGAGTTTAGATTTGACTGCAGTCTTCCTCAGATACAGGAACTCTAAAAGTTACCCAACAGAGTAATCACAGAACTGGCGGTTTTGTTTCACTTTCCTGATCATCTCTGCTACACTTCCCGTAAGGGATGTACTGGCCCGCCGCGATCTTAGCGGCACGTCTCTCTGTTTTTCCGATACCTGTTATCGTGAATGCTTGATAAGAACTCCAAACGTCGGAGCAGTACTCCGGAATCGGTCCCGTTACAATCTTGTGTGCGGTATTCTTTACAGAGGCATGGCGCAGTAGAACATTAGGCTCTGATGCTTTAAATGAAGGTGGATTTAGTAATAGAATACAGCCACAGTAAGGGATGACTATTCCTTCTTTTTCTCATGGTTATTTCCCACGTGGCAGTACCTCCCGGATATCTGAAAGGGGGAATAATCCAGAATCTTCTGCCAAGGGAGAAATCATCATGACACTTCTTTCGGTTACAGGCCACATGTCCTGTAGATACACATAATTTATCTTAAATGTAGCGATCCATTGCCTTTTGCATTCCCAGGTTCCGCCACCTTTTAGAGGCATTTCCTGCTCCTCAGCTTTCTTTGACAAGGGCCTAGCAGAAGAGAATCGAAATGTTTGAGCTGTAGCGCTACAAAAGTGTGTTGAAAATCAGGGGAACTGATAAGGTAAGAGATGAAGAGGTTCTCCAAAGAATCGGCGAAAAAAGGAACGTTGGAAAACACAAGAATATGGGACAGCATGATGGAACAAGAAACCCTAGTTTTTATGTGTAGTTGCATGAGGAAAATTAAAAAGAATCTGATCATTAATGTTAACACTAACCGTATATACATATCCTGTAATCAGCCTCGTTTCACACCATCTCGATAAAACAATCTTTCAGGTGGACTGTGGAACATGCAACTAACAAACATCAGGCAATAACCTCCATGGTACTAGAGGGAGCTATAGAGGATAAAAAATGTAAAGGAAGACAGAGACTGGAATACATCCAACAAACAACTGAGGGCATTGGGTAAAAGAGCTACTGGGAGATGGAGAATAATTCGCAGCGGGTCTTGTCAGAATACTGATGACTCAAACAAGCAAGTATGGGACGAGGCAGTGCAGTTATTAATGGGCTACACTGGTATTTGGGAGAAGCGTTGGTCAGACCTCCGTCTGGCCACCCTTGTCTGAGTTTTCCGTGGTTTTCGCAAAGCATAGTCTACTTACTTCTTGACCTGGGCTTCCTACGTCAAGATAGCATGCTAACAACCAGAATGCTCTTCAAGCATCTGTAGGCTACTATCGTGCTCCCATATTGGATCCCACTGCCATTTCAGAAATACGACATCGTGGAATTTATATGAAACTAACTTAGATTGGAATGGCGTGACACTGAAAATATCCCACCAACAGAACTCTTTCCGGCTGAATGCCGCGCGTTATGCAGGACGCTTCTGTAGGCGGATTCGTTGAAATTCTGTGCTCAGACAGAAAGTGAATTCGTAACTGGATCCTTATTTGAAACATTTACCCATTTATCCATATCTCTCTATCTCCCCCTCTCCCTCTCTCTGGGTTAACGATTGGCGTCTGGTAATGGGAAGACAGACAAATTATGACGTGAAGATACACTGGTCGTCGGAAATTGTTGACAGCTAAGTGACACGTCCGATAAAAATGTAATGCTGGATGTTGATTGGTTTGTGGTGCGCTCAACTGCACGGTCATCAGCGCTTGTACACATTCCCAATCTGTAGACAGTCCAGTCTAGCCACTTTCATGAATGACGATAGAATGATGAGGGCAACACAAACACCCAGTCTCCGGGCAGAGAAAATTCCAAACCCGGCCGGGAATCGAACCCGGGACCCCGTGATCCAGATATAGCAACGATAGGTAATGTTAGATGAAAGATGGAACGATTGCAGTGCGTGATAGCGTACCACTCTTCGCGAAGTTTCGCGACAATCGTGCGGGCTACTGATTTTATGTTTGCCCACCGCCGGCCTTCATTGCACAAGTGCAGAATGCAAGCCAGACCGATCGTCACTCGATGGAGTTACGAGAGACGATTCACTTCGAAAACCAAATTCTTAGCCAAGCGTTGTCACCAGCACAGTCAATAATAATCCGTGCAGATCGAAGTCAGAGTAGCGTAGTAGCCTCCGTCGTCGTCGTCGTCGTCGTCGTCGTAATAGTTCCCTAGATCTTGTAGATAGGCAGCGTGTAGGTGTAGAACCTCAACTGATTGGTATTTCTTTATTTTTCTCTCTATTCTTGCTTCAATTTCCCACGAGTGTAGTGGATAATACCGCTCTTCAACGAAAGATTTCACATGTTCAATACAGCTTTAATCATACGAAACAGATTAAATGTATTCTGTTTTAAAGTATGCATTCAAGTGTAAAATAATCCTTTTTTTTAATAATAAGATCTAAAACAGCTAAATTTTAATTACGAATGATGATGTTGAAGCTTCAGTGATATATTTTTGATGCTTGTGATGCTTCGAAATGATTGTTTATTATATTGGTGTAATGACAAGTACTACAATAGGGCTCTCTGGAACCACTGAGAACATCTAACAGCTATTGATATGGAGATTGTAGGAGTGGGGGGGGGGGGGGGGGAGGGGGGATACGGAAGGACTGGGTGAACTGGAGCGTTTTTGATTACAGGTGAAACGAAGGATAAATCTGTGGATGGATTTCGTCGTTGCGTAGTGTGATTGGGTTGACTTTCTGGTGGTAGTCAAAGGATAAGGCCTGGAGGCTCGTGGAAGATAGGCTATGGACGTAGTGACGCAGCAGGGTAAGTGGACTGGTCATTTGTGGTTAGCTGTTTGGATGCTGGGAATGGCGTTTCCGGTTTGTGCATTGCGTTCGGAAATGCTCAAATAAGATAGTGTAGGAAATCGGTGAGTTGATACGGAATGCGAGTTGGTGATGGTAGGCAGACACGGAAGATTTCTAGATTTCCGAGCGGCTTGTAGAATTTGGGGGGCAACGGCCTTGGCGCAGTGGGTACACTGGTTCCCGTGAGATAACCGAAGTTAAGCGCTGTTTGGCGTGGCCGACACTTGGATGGGCGACCATCCAGCAGTCATGCGCTGTTGCCATTTTTCGGGGTGCACTCAGCCTCGTGATCTAAATTGAGGAGCTACTCGACAGAGTAGTAATGGCTTCGGTCAAGAATACCATCATAACGACCGGGAGAGCGGTGTGCTGACCCCACGCCCCTCCTATCCGCATCCTCCTCGGAGGAAGCAACTCGTGGCCTAACGACGGAGTGGTTGTTTTTTTTAGAGAGAGAGGCGGAGATACTGGTATCATTGGTGTCAGGTAGCATGAGGCCCAATGCAACCACGGTATGAGCTGATTGGCCGCGCCCATGTGACGGAGAGTGGCGTATGAAATCTTAAACCGCCTCTGTCTCCCGGTGAGTGACCTACACGTGCTGAAGGTGCTGTGTCGATAGGGGGTGAGCCATGCATTCGTAACGTTGTCGTGCAGATCTCTCAAAACTGCTCTCTCCCTCAATTTTAAGCAAATATCGTTACGCTGTTCTAGATAGAGAGCTGTATTGTGTGCAGAGTCTGTAAAATATCTTCTATTAAAACGGCTAAGTGTTGAACATTAGTATTTATGGCAAACCAAGGCCAAACCATTTGCTCGAGATTACTTGAGCAGGTAACATGCGGAAAATGCAGTCTGTGGGTTGCCATTAGTTCAAATGGCTCTAAGCACTATGGGACTTAACATCTGAGTTAATCAGGCCCCTAGACTTAAAACTACTTAAACCTAACCAATCTAAGGACATCACACACATCCACGCCCCCCCCCCCTCCCCAGGGGGTCCACCACTCTTTTGTTGATATGTGCGTAGCAAGCACGGGACCCCGAGCTAATGTGGCCTTCCTTCCTTTCCGGGCTGCGTACCTTCCCTTTCCGCATGCTTCCCCATCCCCCCTCTTCGCCCCCCCTCCCCTCACCTCCGCCTCTTTCCATCCCTTTCTCCCCCTCTGGGAGTATGTTTTGTGCCTACGTCGGAGACGGACGCTCGAAACTGTAACAAATTCTTTGCTTTCTCCGCTTGCAAGTCTTCGTCTTCCTTTGTCCTTCTCTTTTACCTCTTCTCTTTGCTCTTTTCTCTGCTGCGGCGTTTGAGACATCTCTTCTTTCCTTTCCCTTTCTCTTTTTTCCTCCCTGTGCGTGTCTGAAGGCCGGCCCAACGCATTTCCATGCGTAGCCGGTGACGGGGTAACTCGTAATTCCCTGCCCCGGGTAGACAGGTAGGACACGTACGTACCCCCTGGTAACGGCCTGGCCCAGGGAGGGGTGATTACCCGAGCTGATACCTACCGAAAGTGCCGATTGGTCCCTCCGTCTGTTTGTCGGGAGGTGTGACCTGAGGTGTGAACAATCACCTAAGGCGGGAGTGCCCTCAGAGAGGGCCCCCACAAGGAAGGAGCGCGCCATCGGAGACGCCGGTAATCATGGGGGATACTTTCGCAATGGTTTCCTCACCTTCTACTACATCAGCTCACAAGCGTAAGTTCAATGAGTCTCAGCCACAGACAGTCCTTCCATCGTTGCCACAGTCCCTTGTTGTTTCTCGGTCTGGCGAAGGTCACGACTTCTCCACGGTCAACCCTTTCATTATTCAGAAAGGTGTCGACGCAATTGCAGGTCCTGTAAAATCTTGTTCCAGATTACGGAATGGCACCCTGTTGTTAGAAACAGTCAGTGCCCTCCAGGCACAAAAATTGCTGCGTACTACACTGCTACACACCTTCCCTGTCCGGGTTGAAGCGCACCGCACTTTAAATTCCTCGTGTGGAGTCGTTTATACACGCTCCCTCGATGGATTGTCTGATGAAGAAATTCAGCACTACCTGTCTGACCAGGGCGTAACGGCTGTTCATAGAGTTATGAAAAGGGTTGACATGAACATCATTCCCACCCGCACTGTCTTCTTGACATTTGACAAAGTTCAACTCCCATCGAAAATCAAAGCAGGCTATGAGATAATTTCCGTTCGCCCTTACATCCCAAACCCTACGTGTTGGTATCGGTGTCAGCGGTTCAATCACACCAGCCAGTCCTGTTCCAATCCGGCCAAATGTGTTACATGTGGCAAGGATGCCCATGAGGGTGCTTGTCCACCTCCATCCCCTCGCTGCATCAACTGTATGGGTGACCACGCTGTTTCCTCTCGAGATTGCCCCATTTTTAAAGACGAAAAGCTCATCCAGGAAATCAGAGTGAAGGAAAAGGTGTCGACCTTTGCTGCTGGAAAATTATTCGCCAGTCGAAAGCCCACTATGCCTCAGACAGGAAAATACAGCACTGTCCTTGCCTCTCCTCGGCCAACAAAGGAGGCGGCCACGTAGACTTGTGACCTTACCTTTAGTGCCACGGTCGTCAGATCGGCCAGCGCAAAGATCGCCCGTTCAACCTCACCACTTTCGCCTGCCCACTCTATGGCTCGCCCTTCATCGGGTTCTGCTAAATCTCGAGCCGCAAAGTCAGACCCCTGCACTTCAACAAAAGAGCCTACTCGTGAAGATTTTGTACGTACCCCAACTTCACAACCATCGGTTCCTCCTTCATCTAAACATCATGTTTCCAAGAAGGCTAATAAGAAACCCAGTTCCTCTCCTTCTCCGCCAAGGCGTGTCTCATCTACAGCACCACCTGGCGGTAATCGCCCTAGGCCGTCTTCTGTGTCGCCGAGGCGCACTGCTGGCGGCCGATCGCTGGTGGCAGGAGCTGCTCCTGAACAACCTATGGATCAGGATCTTCTGCCTTCGGCTGACTGCCATTCCATGCTGTCGGTCACAAGCTCTGAGCAGTCGCTGAGTTGACGGCAACCTTGGTCACATTCCTCCATTTTCTGTTCACCCTATGTCCATTATCCACTGGAATATCCGCGGCCTTCGAGCCAATCTGGATGAATTGTCGATCCTCTTACGATCGTACTCGCCGGTCATCTTCTGTCTTCAGGAAAGAAAGCTGCGTCCCCATGACCGCTTTGTTCTCCCCCATTTTCAGTCCGTCCGATTTGATCTCCCCTCTGTTGAAGGCACTCCAGCACATGGAGGACTCATGATTCTTCTCCATGAAACTCTCCATTATCACCCGATCCCCTTAAACACTTCCTTCCAAGCTGTCGCTGTCTGTCTTTCCCTTTCTGGATATACCTTTTCCTCTTTGTACTGTATACATTCCATCGTCCATACCAATGGCACGAGCTCATCTCCTTCATCTTCTTGGTCAGCTTCCACCCCCCTATTTGCTGGTTGGGGACTTCAATGCCCACCATCCGCTTTGGGGATCTCCACATCCTTGTCCGCATGGCTCACTATTGCTAGACGTCTTCCACCACGCGGATCTAGTTTGCCTCAACACTGGGTTCCCTACATTTTTGTCTGCCTCCACGACAAATTTATCTCATTTGGACCTTTCGGTCGGTACTGTACCGCTAGCTCGGCGCTTCGAATGGTTCGCCCTTGATGATACACACTCGAGTGACCACTTTCCATGTGTCCTTAGACGGCAGCCTCAACAGCCATATATGCGCCCGCGACGCTGGAAGTTTGGCCAAGCCGATTGGACACTTTTTTTCGTCTCTAGCGACATTCGATGACCGTCACTTTCCTAGCGTCGACGATGAAGTCACACATATTACAGGCGTTATTCTTACAGCTGCGGAACGTTCAATACCATGCACTTCCGCATTGCCCCGGCGCCCCCCAGTTCCCTGGTGGAACGCGGCATGCCGTGACGCAATACGTGAGCGGCGACGTGCTCTTCGCGTTTTCCGCCACCATCCTACTTTGGACAACTGTATTCGCTATAAGCAGTTCCGAGCGCGATGCCGTCGCGTCATCCGCGATAGCAAGAAGGAAAGCTGGAAATTCTTTATCAGCTCATTTACCACCTTCACTCCCTCCTCGGAAGTTAGGAGTCGGATTCGACGGTTCTCAGGCGCGCCTAGTTTCTCCCCGGTCTCTGGGCTCACTGTCGCGCATGATAAATTAGTGGACCCCGTGCAATTTCTAACTCATTGGGTCAACACCTTGCTGAGATTTCGAGCTCTTCAAATTACCCGCCAACTTTTCTCCCGAAGAAACGTGCAGCGGAAGTGCTACCTCTTGCTTTCTCCTCTCAAAATCGCGAAAGCTACAATACTGTTTTCTCCATGCGGTAACTCCAACATGCACTCTCTTCTTATCGCTCCTCCGCCCCAGGACCGGATGGTATCCACATCCAAATGTTGCTGCATTTATCATACCATAGTCTGCTTTACCTGTGCCTGTACCTGTACCTGAATTGTGTAAATTCGCGTAGTCGTTTGTCTACTGTTTTTGTTTTGAACGGCCAGTGTCGGTTGGTCACAGTCAGTGTGCTCCCTGCCGCCGTTGGATAAGCAGCTGAGCAGCAAGTCGTATACTCATAGCTCACTCGTTTGTTACATGGTTTAATTCTTAATTTCTTTGCGTGTTTTTGGTACTTGCATTGTTTAATTCATAAATTTCTGGCGTATTATAGTATTTGAGAGTTGTAGCATCGCGTTTTAGTACCTGAATAGTGTAATTTCGCTTAGTCTCCTTCCGCCGCCGAGCAGTGTCAGCAGTGCGCAAGTAGCAGCATTACTGACTGAATTTACTAGGCAATCTTGTATTTTAATAACCGTTCAAATTTTGTCGATTTGTTTGCGCTCTCTGTAGATTAGTTCAGACGTTCTTAGCAAAACAGTTCTTAGCATGGATAGGGACTGCAACTGCTGTGTTCGGATGCAGGCTGAGTTGGCATCCCTTCGCTCCCAGCTTCAGGCAGTGTTGGCTTCGGTTACACAGCTTGAGGCTGTTGCCAATGGGCATCACTGTGGGGGTCCGGATGGGGGTTTGTCGGGGACGGCCAGCTCGTCCCACGCATCCCCTGATCGGACTAAGAATGTGGTTGCCCGGGATACTGCCCACATTGAGGCTGATCCCTCACCTGTGGTAGAGTGGGAGGTCGTTTCAAGGTGTGGCAGGGGGCGAAAGACATTCCGGAGGGCTGAACGGAAAGCCTCTCCAGTTTGTCTGACGAACCGGTTTCAGGCTCTGTCTCAGGCTGATACTGATCTTCGGCCTGACATGGCTGCTTGTCCTGTTCCAGAGGTTGCCCCTCAGTCTGCAAGATCCGGGCAGTGCAGAGGGTGGGCTTACTGGTAGTTGGGAGCTCCAACGTCAGGCGCGTAATGGGGCCCCTTAGGGAAATGGCAGCAAGAGAGGGGAGGAAAACCAATGTGCACTCCGTGTGCATACCGGGGGGAGTCATTCCAGATGTGGAAAGGGTCCTTCCGGATGCCATGAAGGGTACAGGGTGCACCCATCTGCAGGTGGTCGCTCATGTCGGCACCAATGATGTGTGTCGCTATGGATCGGAGGAAATCCTCTCTGGCTTCCGGCGGCTATCTGATTTGGTGAAGACTGCCAGTCTCGCTAGCGGGATGAAAGCAGAGCTCACCATCTGCAGCATCGTCGACAGGACTGACTGCGGACCTTTGGTACAGAGCCGAGTGGAGGGTCTGAATCAGAGGCTGAGACGGTTCTGCGACCGTGTGGGCTGCAGATTCCTCGACTTGCGCCATAGGGTGGTGGGGTTTCGGGTTCCGCTGGATAGGTCAGGAGTCCACTACACCCAACAAGCGGCTACACGGGTAGCAGGGGTTGTGTGGCGTGGGCTGGGCGGTTTTTTAGGTTAGATGGCCTTGGGCAAGTACAGAAAGGGCAACAGCCTCAACGGGTGCGGGGCAAAGTCAGGACATGCGGGGACCAAGCAGCAATCGGTATTGTAATTGTAAACTGTCGAAGCTGCGTTGGTAAAGTACCGGAACTTCAAGCGCTGATAGAAAGCACCGAAGCTGAAATCGTTATAGGTACAGAAAGCTGGCTTAAGCCAGAGATAAATTCTGCCGAAATTTTTACAAAGGTACAGACGGTGTTTAGAAAGGATAGATTGCATGCAACCGGTGGTGGAGTGTTCGTCGCTGTTAGTAGTAGTTTATCCTGTAGTGAAGTAGAAGTGGATAGTTCCTCTGAATTATTATGGGTGGAGGTTACACTAAACAACCGAACTAGGTTAATAATTGGCTCCTTTTACCGACCTCCCGACTCAGCAGCATTAGTGGCAGAACAAGTGAGAGAAAATTTGGAATACATTTCACATAAATTTTCTCAGCATGTTATAGTTTTAGGTGGAGATTTCAATTTACCAGATATGGACTGGGACACTCAGATGTTTAGGACGGGTGGTAGGGACAGAGCATCGAGTGACATTATACTGAGTGCACTATCCGAAAATTACCTCGAGCAATTAAACAGAGAACCGACTCGTGGAGCTAACATCTTGGACCTACTGATAACAAACAGACCCGAACTTCTCGACTCTGTATGTACAGAACAGGGAATCAGTGATCATAAGGCCGTTGCAGCATCCCTGAATATGGAAGTTAATAGGAATATAAAAAAAGGAGGAAGGTTTATCTGTTTAGAAAGAGTAATAGAAGGCAGATTTCAGACGACCTAACAGATCAAAACGAAAATTTCTGTTCCGACACTGACAATGTTGAGTGTTTATGGAAAAAGTTCAAGGCAATCGTAAAATGCGTTTTAGACAGGTACGTGCCGAGTAAAACTGTGAGGGACGGGAAAAACCCACCGTGGTACAACAACAAAGTTAGGAAACTACTGCGAAAGCAAAGAGAGCTCCACTCCAAGTTTAAACGCAGCCAAAACCTCTCAGACAAACAGAAGCTAAACGATGTCAAAGTTAGCGTAAGGAGGGCTATGCGTGAAGCAAAGAGAGCTCCACTCCAAGTTTAAACGCAGCCAAAACCTCTCAGACAAACAGAAGCTAAACGATGTCAAAGTTAGCGTAAGGAGGGCTATGCGTGAAGCGTTCAGTGAATTCGAAAGTGAAATTCTATGTACCGACTTGACAGAAAATCCTAGGAAGTTCTGGTCTTACGTTAAATCAGTAAGTGGCTCGAAACAGCATATCCAGACACTACGGGATGATGATGGCATTGAAACAGAGGATGACACGCGTAAAGCTGAAATACTAAACACCTTTTTCCAAAGCTGTTTCACAGAGGAAGACCGCACTGCAGTTCCTTCTCTAAATCCTCGCACAAACGAAAAAATGGCTGACATCGAAATAAGTGTCCAAGGAATAGAAAAGCAACTGGAATCACTCAATAGAGGAAAGTCCACTGGACCTGACGGGATACCAATTCGATTCTACGCAGAGTACGCGAAAGAACTTGCCCCCCATCTAACAGCCGTGTACCGCAAGTCTCTAGAGGAACGGAGGGTTCCAAATGATTGGAAAAGAGCACAGATAGTCCCAGTCTTCAAGAAGGGTCGTCGAGCAGAAGCGCAAAACTATAGACCTATATCTCTGACGTCGATCTGTTGTAGAATTTTAGAACATGTTTTTTGCTCGAGTATCATGTCATTTCTGGAAACCCAGAATCTACTATGTAGGAATAAACATGGATTCCGGAAACAGCGATCGTGTGAGACCCAACTCGCTTTATTTGTTCATGAGACCCAGAAAATATTAGATACAGGCTCCCAGGTAGATGCTATTTTTCTTGACTTCCGGAAGGCGTTCGATACAGTTTCGCACTGTCGCCTGATAAACAAAGTAAGAGCCTACGGAATATCAGACCAGCTGTGTGGCTGGATTGAAGAGTTTTTGGCAAACAGAACACAGCATGTTGTTATCAATGGAGAGACGTCTACAGACGTTAAAGTAACCTCTGGCGTGCCACAGGGGAGTGTTATAGGACCATTGCTTTTCACAATATATATAAATGACCTAGTAGATAGTGTCGGAAGTTCCATGCGGCTTTTCGCGGATGATGCTGTAGTATATAGAGAAGTTGCAGCATTAGAAAATGGTAGCGAAATGCAGGAAGATCTGCAGCGGATAGGCACTTGGTGCAGGGAGTGGCAACTGACCCTTAACATAGACAAATGTAATGTATTGCGAATACATAGAAAGAAGGATCCTTTATTGTATGATTATATGATAGCGGAACAAACACTGGTAGCAGTTACTTCTGTAAAATATCTGGGAGTATGCGTGCGGAACGATTTGAAGTGGAATGATCATATAAAATTAATTGTTGGTAAGGCGGGTACAAGGTTGAGATTCATTGGGAGAGTGCTTAGAAAATGTAGTCCATCAACAAAGGAGGTGGCTTACAAAACACTCGTTCGACCTATACTTGAGTATTGCTCATCAGTGTGGGATCCGTACCAGGTCGGGTTGACGGAGGAGATAGAAAAGATCCAAAGAAGAGCGGCGCGTTTCGTCACCGGGTTATTTGGTAACCGTGATAGCGTTACGGAGATGTTTAATAAACTCAAGTGGCAGACTCTGCAAGAGAGGCGCTCTGCATCGCGGTGTAGCTTGCTCGCCAGGTTTCGAGAGGGTGCGTTTCTGGATGAGGTATCGAATATATTGCTTCCCCCTACTTATACCTCCCGAGGAGATCACGAATGTAAAATTAGAGAGATTAGAGCGCGCACGGAGGCTTTCAGACAGTCGTTCTTCCCGCGAACCATACGCGACTGGAACAGGAAAGGGAGGTAATGACAGTGGCACGTAAAGTGCCCTCCGCCACACACCGTTGGGTGGCTTGCGGAGTATCAATGTAGATGTAGATGTAGATGTACCTCCTTCGCCTTTATAATCGAATTTGGACCGACAGTACTTTTCCCAGACGATGGCGGGAAGCTATCGTCGTTCCTGTTCCGAAACCTGGAAAGGACAAACATCTCCCCTCTAGCTATCGCCCCATTTCTCTCACGAGTAGTGTATGTAAGGTTTTGGAGCGTATGGTGAATTACCGTTTAGCTTGGTGGCTGGAGTCCCGCAGTCTTTTAACACCTGCCTAATGCGGTTTCCGAAAGCATCGTTCTGCAATTGACCATCTTGTTGCTCTCTCCACTTATATCATGAACAATTTTCTCCGGAAATGCCAAACAGTAGCAATATTTTTTGATCTGGAGAGAGCATACGATACCTGTTGGAGGACAGGCATCCTCCGCACACTGTTCTCTTGGGGGCTTTCGAGATCGGCTGCCCCTTTTTCTTCACGAATTTATGGCAGAGCGCACATTTAAAGTGCGGGTGAACACCACTCTCTCGCGTACTTTCTCCCAAGAAAACGGGGTACCCCAGGGCTCCGTGCTGAGTGTTTTACTTTTTGCCATTGCCATAAATCCGATTATGGATTGTCCCCTTCCTGATGTCTCGGGCTCCCTCTTTGTGGACGATTTTGCGATCTTCTACAGCTCTCAACGGACCAGCCTTCTTGAACGACGGCCCGCATCTCGTGGTCGTGCGGTAGCGTTCTCGCTTCCCACGCCCGGGTTCCCGGGTTCGATTCCCGGCGGGGTCAGGGATTTTCTCTGCCTCGTGATGGCTGGGTGTTGTGTGATGTCCTTAGGTTAGTTAGGTTTAAGTAGTTCTAAGTTCTAGGGGACTGATGACCTCTGAAGTTAAGTCCCATAGTGCTCATAGCCATTTGAACCATTTGGCTGCGTCCCCGTATCTGCCTGCTCCGTGACCTTTGTCAATTTCCCAAGGATGGTACCCCTTCACTTGTTTATCGTCGGGCATTTGCTGCTCTATGTGCACAAATGAAGGAAGCCACATTTATTTACACTGATGGCTCGAAAACATCGTTAGGTGTAGGGAGTGCCTATATCGTTGGCTACACCCCCCAGTCGATTTCGGCTTCCTGACCAGTGTTCGGTTTATACTGCGGAGCTTTACTCTGTTCTCAAGGCTGTCCAATACATCAGCGGATACACTGTTATCTGTTCAGATTCTCTCAGCTCTCTCCTCAGTCTCCAAGCTCTCTACTCTGTCCACCCTCTGGTCCACCGGATTCAGGACTGCCGGCGCTTGCTCCATTTGGGGGGCGTCTCTGTGGCGTTCTTCTGGCTCCCAGGACACGTTGGTATCTGTGGCAATGAGGCGACCGATATAGCGGCCAAGGCTGCAGTCTCTCTTCTTCGGACAGCTATTCGATCGATTCCCTTCGCCGATCTACGGAGCGTTTTATGTCGTCGTGTTGTTCTTTTATGGCACGCACATTGGTCGACACTTCGCCATAACAAATCGCGGGACGTGAAAGCTCTTCCCTGTGCTTGGATCTCTTCCTCCCGAACGCGTCGTCGGGAGGAGGTAATCTTAACTAGACTCCGGATAGGGCACTGTCTTTTTAGCCATCGACATCTTTTAAGCGGCGGTCCTCCCCCACTCTGTCCCCACTGCTCTCAGCTGTGGACGGTAAGACACCTTTTGAGTGCCCCTATTTTATTCCGTTACGCGCCCGTCTACAGCTGTCGCCTGATATATCTTCCATTTTAGCGCATGACACGCGCTCAGCCGATCGCGTTCTCGAGTTCATTAGTGTCAGTGAGATGACGTGAGTCATTTGAAGCTCTTTTTGGGGACAAAAGCTTTTCTTCTGGTTTTTAGTTTCCCCACTTTGAGTTTCGCTCCCATTGCTGCTAATTTCCAATTTGGTTTTTTACCTTTTCCTAAGCCACAGACCGGCGCTAATGACTGTAGCAATTTTGCGCCCTAAAACAAAACAAAACAAAAAAAAATATCCATGCCCGAGGCAGGATTCGAACCTGCGACTGTAGTAGCAGCGTGGTTCCGGACTGAAGCGCCTGGAACCGCTCGGTCACAACGGCCTGCTTCGCCATTAGTCATTCTACGAGTTTTTTTCTGTAAGAGAAGTAAACGCCAGCAAAATGATTTAGTGATGATTTTTCTCGTCTGCACCCTTTATCAGAAAAGATAATAAAAATGAGCTGAAATTAAATGATCGTGTGGCTAGGTCGTCCCTTCAGATATACCTGACACCCGGTGCAAGTATTTTTAATTGTTGCCACTTCGTCGACTTGCGTATCGGTGAGGGTAAAATGATGATGAAGACAGGACCCAGTCGCCGAGCGGAGAAAATTTCCGCCTCGGCAGGGAATCTATCCCGGGCCCCTCGCATGGCATTCTGCCGCGCTGAGCATTCAGCTATGGAGGCAGACTGAAAATGGTTAATTTATTATGGCGTCGCCAAGAAAGGAAACTTTCCTTTCATATCGATAGATTTTTTTTTTCTTTTTAGAAACTACCTGTGTCACGGAGTCATTAAAAAAAACACTTAGCTGTGTCACTAGTGTGCAGTTAGTTTCTTAAATGTCATTGGTCGCTACGCAATGTAGCTATCGACTTGATGGGCCTCATTGTTAAACTCGCAAGGCTGCTTCACATTTTTAACGCTCCTAATCTGTCGCCGTTCGAGGGCAATGGAAAGGCAAGCTATAAGCGAAAATAAATACACAACAAGAAATTCGTCGAGTTTTATGCTTTTTACGAGAACAGTTAACGACTGATAAATCTTGCAGCACAGACATATCATTCAAAATGGCTGAAACTGAAGCGACATTCTCATCAGCACTTGGTGACATATCTGGCTACTGACGTCTAACATAGCGCAAAACGATACAAACTCCGTTATTAGAGAGCGTCTCCCATGTTGAGGAGTAAACAGTGGAAGATTTTTTTTTTTTAGCAGCAGCAGCAGCGTCTCTCATTTAGCGGTTTGGAGTGAGTCAGTTCAGTGGAATTGATTCAGAAGCGGAGCGGAACCCTTTTGTGTAATTACTGGCGGTGTTTACGCAGGCGGCGCGCGCGCTGACACCAGCTCGGGCGAGCGCGACGGCCGTATACCAGGCGGATTTGTTAGCGTTGTCATCACAGGTACGTCGAGACGCGGCCACGAGGACACAAGATAGCCGCGTGCTGTTGCAAAACTTCCTGGGTGAGGGAGAAAAGTGCGATAGGATCGAGTCCCCGAATCAGGATTAGACGACGACCCCGGTACGGGTATGTTTTGCTTAAAAGACGGAAAATTCTTATAATTGACGCAGCATACGCTGTACTTTTGATAGCATGTGTGTGACAAGCCAAACTCCACGCTGTATTCTCTGGGATGTGCTAACCGCTCTGCACCGGGGAGCTGTTCTGGAGTTTAGGAAGGAAAGGCGAGGAGTCTGCGACACGTCGAAGCTTCAAGTTGATCTGGGAGACGTGCTCCTGTCGTCCAATTGGCAGCGATCCGGCATCGAATGCCGGTCCGCTCCACAGTTTTAACCTGTCACGCAGACTTAGATTTTATTCTTAAAAGTTTTGTAGAGACTGCTACCTACCACAATTCTACATTATCCCGCTTAATTTATTTTATTTCTGCAACACGTTTCTGGGTACGGCCTAATTGTGAGGTATACATCGCAATACGAGAAATTTTGACTTAAATATACACAGATGTCACGATAGCATTTTAGTGTCATCGTGTACTGCTGACTACATGCAGAGAAAGGTAAGTAAAACACGTTTTGGAGGGCGTTTACTGGTGTGTTGTTAACATAGAAATGTAAATGATAATTCTTTCTGTGCATCCTTCTTATGGAGTATTCTCTCTTTTCTACCACGGGGGCCGTTTGCATTTTGTTGTTCACTGTATGTAATAATACCAAGTACACTATCAATATGTTGTTTATTGCATAAATCATCACTGTGTACTAAAACTAAGAAGGAGATTCTTTAAAAAAAAAAAAGCTTGGTCCGACGTAAATGTCAGTGTGTCGGTGTTGATAACGTCTCACATCGTAATAAAATTTAACACACCATTGTTTTGATCGCCACTCACTACACCAGACTCTTCAAATGTCTCACGTGTTGCATAGCGCACTGTTCAGACCGCATCTTGATAGTGTAGTCAGGCATTGACTAAATGTGAGATTTAAGGCGCACCGATGCCATTTAGAACACGGTTCTACGATCTCCTTCGTGTACTTGAAGTGGGACCAGATACTCTAAACGAACAGCCTGAACTCGAGGGATTCTTTCCTCGTGCTTAAATTGTGAACGTTAATCCTGGAGCATATAGTTTTAATCCGATGTTGGCAGTATTTCTTAACATGTTACCACGGTACAAATACAATTTTAAATTTTTGGTTGAGATTAAATGTTTCTTCGGTTCTGTGGCAGTTAAGTGATCGACGTCAATCGTACTGTGTTGTACACAATACCTTGTCTGTCACACAGAAATTCGTTGGCTTTCGAAAGCTAACATACTGGGCAGATTATACTTTCTACGACCTCAAAGGAGAGCCGGCTGGTGTGGCCGAGCGGTTCTAGGCGCTTCAGTCTGGAACCGCGCGACCGCTACGGTCGCAGGTTCGAATCCTGCCTCGGGCATGGATGTGTGTGTTGTCCTTAGGTTAGTTAGGTTTAAGTAGTTCTAAGTTCTAGGGGACTGATGACCTCAGATGTTAAGTCCCAAAGTGCTCAGAGCCATTTTTTGAACCTCAAAGGAGAGGTTTTGTTATTTCTAGATGGAAAAAAAGATACATCTTACTAGAGCAGTTTTCTCAACTGACATCTCAGATACTTTTGGATTATCTTGTGGATAATAAATTGAGCCTGCATTTGCAAGGTCCGGAAACAAATCTAGACGTCGTTGTAGATATATTTATCTTTGAAAATAAGCTTCATGTCTTTATTTGCAAATTTCAATCTCATATATATATATATATATATATATATATATATATATATATATATATATATATATATAAAAAATTGCATTCGCGACAATACAAAGATGCAGGACACGATTAGTGCAAACACACAAGAAAATAAAAAAAAATGGTTCAAATGGCTCTGAGCACTATGGGACTTAACATCTTAGGTCATCAGTCCCCTAGAACTACTTAAACCTAACTAACCTAAGGACATCACACACATCCATGCCCGAGGCAGGATTCGAACCTGCGACCGTAGCAGTCGTGCGGTTCCGGACTGAAGCGCCTATAACCGCTCGACCACCGCGGCCGGCCACATAAGAAAACATCGAAGTCGCTTTCCACTTTGGGAGGCGCATGTTCTTTGGGCACTGTCGCGCTGACAATGTTAGTTTTCCGAATTTGAAGTACGAGTCAGTGGGCCGCGTCTCGAGTGGATATGGGGACGATTTTGAGGAACAGTGAATGTGAGGGAATACTGGAAGTGGAATAAATGTAAACAATACGAGATCAGCGGGAATTAATTGGCAGGAAGAACATTAATTCACAGGAAATGATGGCAATAAGCAATCATTAAAGTACGCTGTGTTCAGATTTTGTGTTTTAGGTTATTTTTATTTTGTAGGGGAGGATCTTCACCGAACAGCTACATTTTTCCAGAATGAATTTTCACTTCACAGCGGGTTGTGCTCTGATTGGGTACTTTCTGGCATATTAAACCTGAATGCCGTACCAGAACTAGAACCTGGGACGCTTGCTTTTCGCGGGAAAGTGCTTCACCGCTCCGGTGACTGGGCTATCCAAACACGTCTCACGATCTGTCCACGCAGCCTTACTCCACTGCACACTGAAAATTCATTCTGGAAACAGTTCCCCAGTCTGTGTCTGCAATATCCTTTCTTCCAGGAGCGTTAGTACCGTGAGACATGCAGGAGAACTTTCGTGAATTTCGGGATGTAGGAGATGAGAGAAAGGCGAAGTAAAACTGTGGGGACAGACTGCGAGTCGCGCTTGGATAGCTTAGTCGGTAGAGCACTTACCCGCGAAGGGCAAAGGTCCCAGGTTAAGTCTCGGCCCGGCACGCAGTTTTAATCTGCTGGGAAGTTTTAGTTGCAAGTTTTCTTCGAGCTTGATTCGCAGAGCGGTTTCGGGAACGTCTATTTCCATTATCATTGCTGTATGATACGCGCCATACCACGTAGAAGAGTCGCCGCTATAAATTCCCAACACACCCGATCCATATACATAATCCGATAGTCTTGTCGTAGTTGAGCACCGCAGCAGTGATTTTTCGGGAATTTATAGCTACGGCTCTTATACATGATATGGCACATTATAGAGCATTGATAATGGAAATATAAGTTTCTGACACCGCTTTAGGAGTGAAGTTCAAATTAGCTGTTGATTGGATTTTTTTTTCTCTGCAAAATGGATTATACACATTCGGATCCGATCCAGGTACCTACCTCTTGGAAATGCATCAAGACATGTTTAAAGTTAATGATAGCATATGAATGATAAGAAACGGTAATTATCCTTCAGGAGTCTTCATTTAAGCTTTAGCAATTTTCACGGGAAACCAGAGTATTTTAAAAGTACTGCACGCTCACTTTAACGTGGCCTGTCTGCAGGAGATGGTGCGAGCATAATCACGCGATAGCCTTCTAACTTAGTGGATGGTTGGGGGGGGGGGGGGCAGGTGTAAAGGAAACAAGCCCCACCACTTTCTCGAAGAGAAGGCAGCACACTGGTATAAAAATTGCATTCACAGGACCTACTACACTGCTACTTAATGTTGTGCTGTCTAGTAACTAAGGTTTACAACGAGCGGAGAGATTCCGTACCGGCTCGAAGTTACCCGACTTCTACCGATTCCATTGGTCCTAAAAAAGGGTCGAGTTATGTTGTGCTTGTAGTAGTGATGAGTGTGAGTGTGGGCTGAAGCTATTTGGGATTGAAATTATTGTGTAACAAAATGTGGGTATAAAAACAAGTCTTCCTCAATATAAACCATGCACATCCTATCATCTATTAAATTACGATGAACAATAATGAAACTATATTAATATCGAAGCAGGATCTGGGATGGGCACTATGTACACGGCCTCAGCTCATTATCTTCTCTTCATTACCTTTACGCGGATGCTTCACCGCAACCAAATAATTTCTGATTGTCTACAGTTAAATTTACGTCCCCTAATAACCATTGGAATATAGAAAAGAGTGGAAGCTTACATATGTAACTGATTAAATATGACAATGAGCTAATTAAGTGATCTCTCTCTCTCTCTCTCTCTCTCTCTCTCTCTCTCTCTCTCTCTCTCTCTCTCGAGTTCTCAAGGGATATTTTAAAAGTTAGTTAAAATTAGTTCCTTCAATATGTAACTGCATAGATTACGCTTTTTCTTTCTATTTTCTTAGGTTTAGCGTTTCATTTCGTTAAACAGAAAACTGATATTTCTGTTGGCAACTGAACATACCTGTCACAGAGCCGCTGACTGCTACTGCTGTAGTAATCGATCAGTCCGTAAGTTCAAATATTAGTTTTGCGAATCTTTTACATTCGAGAAATAAGTTTTACAGCTGAGCTGTGTGAGGACTCTTTAACTTGTGCTAAAGTCCTCGTCACCTTTCAGTGGAGCCAACTGAGGTGATAAATGCAACTGCGAGTTCTTGTTCTTACTATTGCTGTTGCATTATAGACGGAGGAAGTTTATAAATCAACAGGGTTCTTTTTATTAACGACAGAAAAACTAGCGTTAATATGTCTATTAGTGGAATTGTTAATCTTCCTTCCCATATTGGCCGCGGGAATTTCTGCTGTAGTTCATACCATAGCTCCGAAACATCATCATTGCTAAATTGCTTGATGCACACGGATATTGGTGGAGGCTACTGGATTTGACACTTTCAGGAAGATAGCAAGTAATTGCGTTCGCAATAACTGAGAGGTTTGCATGACTGAAAAGCTAAGGTAGCCGACGGACGTATTCTGGCGCTGAAGTTCAGATTACCCTTGACAGTGGGGACAAGTCACTGAAAATGTTCCAGTCCAATTTTCCTAGACGTGCACATCATAGCTGAAAGATTTTAGTATTTGTCAGCTTTATACGATGATCATGTCAGAAGCGTAGACGTTCGCCATTATAAGATTGCAATTTGGGTCTGAAGGTATGTTCTGCCACACTGATCGTTCTCGTTGTAATGTATAAGGGCCGATCTAAAAGTTCCCGTTTGAAGGCTGTACAGTCCAGACTCGGTGTGTCAATCAGGCAAAGTCGCCGTTAGCGCTGAGGCAATCATCCCAACGACGCATCAGGTCTGGTAAAACACTATGACTTGCTGCGTAAAGAAATCAGTAACTGCCTGCTACACATCCTCGTTTGACAGGTGTCGTCGACCCTTCAAGGCCTTTTTCAAGGGACCGAAGATGTGATAATCGCATAGGGAGAGATCGGCCTATAGGGCATCATCAACCGCCCGCTTGTTGTTGTCAGTTATGAGGCTGGCCGCCCGTATCGATCGGCGTCTTGTGTCGTATCGAGACCAGCACGGAACTACGCGCACCGTACCACAACATTAGTTTTCGATAGACACGCTCCCCCATACGCAGTCTTCATTCTCTGATGTATGTGCACCGGTGTTTATCCTACGGCAGGTAAGAAAAGAATAACAGCACGCTGGACCTGCTAGGACCTGTACATGGTAGGTCAAAGTTGTGGTTGTTCTTTTTGTGCAAGTCAGGGAGATTTGGCAGTAACTACGTTGTACTGACAGCTGGGAGGAAGTCGAGGATGCAGTGTTTTAGCTCCAACCGATGTTATCATTCAGTGTCAGCACTATATTAGATACAGGACCTGATAGGCGGCGGTGATGCTGATAAAGAAAGCAAAAATCCACATTCATGTTCCGCAACACGTCCTGGAGGTACTTTGTACCACAGCTAGTCATCCCCTTTATTGCACCAGTCGCAAGTGTAGCGCGGGAGAGTGATTCTCTGTATGCCTCTGTAGCAGTGCTGTTCACGGAGCGGTATTTCTGGAGCTTATGCGACATACCAGTCACAGCCTCCCAGTTGCGGTGCTTCAATAAGGAGGGAGCCGAATTCAAACAACCGGCCTCCGTAGTCTCGGCTAGCGTCGTTTCCTTGAATCCGAAAGATAGGAGAGGCAATTTTACACTTTATGTAGAATAGACTATATGGCCTCATAAAATAACGAGCACTGTGTAATCTTAATGTTGTTAACCAACGGGATGCAGGTATAAAATTTTTTCAAACGAAACTATGCAGGTTTTTTTTGTCCCAGAATAGTAGTATTAGATGTGTTCTGCAGCTTTTCATGCATTCTCAATGAATTCCCACGTTGTTAGTATTACTAAGATAGTTTACTGTTGAGGAAAAATATAAAGTTTATGAAGAAGGGACTCTTGCAGTACGAAAACATGTAAACGAAAATTTCTGATGGTAACTGTATTCAAAAGTATAACAGAAAGAGTGTGTGTGTGTGTGTGTGTGTGTGTGTGTGTGTGTACCTGGGGGAGGGTTCGCTATTAAAGTTTCTAATAAGTTTGTATAAAAATATCCTCTGAATTTTTCATACACATGCTTCTTTTCGTACCTCCAGTCATATTTATTTATTGCCCACTCATGATTATAACAATCTTTGTGGCACCATTTAAAATGATTGTGGACGTTAGACGTTCTTCCACTTTCAGCCTACAACCACCCACACGTGCTAAATATAGCTTGTTTATGGTCGTCCACTCTTTCAGAAAGCTGTCAAACGTCCGATTTTTTTGTCATGTACTGCCTGGCCCAAAAAGTGAAGCACCAGAAGGAAAGGAGGAAACGAAATTAATCTTCATGGATTAGGATCGTATATAATTGTATTTCAGTGATAACAATATAGAGTCAAATTTATGAAGAACGTGGCAGTATGAGGCCACTTGCCAGTCGTGATTCAGTTGGGAAGAGTGTCAAAACCCGTTGTACCCCGTCCTGAAACAAACTGGTCCACAACTGTTGTAACTGGTCCGTGATATCCTCTATACTGACACTGGGATAGAGCTGACGTCGGAGCTGGTCCCACATATATTGTATCGGGGACACATACTGGGGGATCTTGCTGGCCACAGGAATACTTAAACACCACACGCACAGTTCTTAGAGACACGGGCTGTGTGTGGGCGAGTATTATCTTGTTGAAGAATGACAGCGATATTGTTGCCTGAGAGGTAACACACGAGGACGCAGGGCGACCGAGATGTACCACTGAGCCGTCAGAGTTCCCTCAACAACTACAGCTGTGATCTAAAGACAAATCTGATGGCTCTCCATATCGTGACGGTAGGAGTAAGCTGCTGTACTTTTCCAGAACATTGGAAGAAGAGGGCCTTTCGCCAGGTCGCAGCCATACTAGTTGACGACGGTCATCCAGAATAGTGAAGAACTGGGTTTCAACGTCGAACATAATGCTACGCCATTCATCAGTTCATGCCTCCCTGTGAGGGCACCATTCCAAACGCAACCGTCTCCAACCAATGGTGCACGTTGACGCAGGAAGCTGTAGGGAGTCCATTACTTCTTCTCACAAGGGAACCTCCCCATCGCACACACCCCCCCCCCCCTCAGATTTAGTTATAAGTTGGCACAGTGGATAGGCCTTGAAAAACTGAACACAGATCAATCGAGAAAACAGGAAGAAGTTGTGTGGAACTATGAAAAAAATAAGCAGAACACACAAACTGAGTAGCCCATGCGCAAGATAGGCAACATCAAGGATAGTGTGAGCTCAGGAGCGCCGTGGTGCCGTGGTGCCGTGCTTAGTGAGCAGCTGCGGAACGAGAGGTCTTTGGTCTTCCCTCGAGTGAAAACTTTACTTTCTTTATTTTCGCAAAGTTATGATCTGTCTGTTCGTTCATTGACGTCTCTGTTCACTTTAATATGTTTAGTGTCTGTGTTTAGCGACCGCACCGCAAAACCGCCGCAAAACCCTGCGATTAGTAGACGAAAGGATGTGCCTCTCCAATGGGAACATTTGATCGCAAGGTCATAGGTCAACCGATTCCTCCACAGGAAAACACGTCTGATATATTGTATACGACACTGGTGACGGCATGTGCGTCACATGACAGGAATATGTTGTCGACCCACCTAACTTGTGCACTTAGCGAATGGATAAAAAGATTCTTCTACCTTGCCCGATTTAGGTTTTCTTGTGGATGAGATAATCACTCCCAAACAAGTGATGAAAACATAAGTTTGTCACATAAACTGCAACAAATGACTGCAACAGTTTCACAGTCGCACAGCTTTCCCTGTGCTCTGTCAAAACATATGTTTTTAACGTTTTCAAATTTTTCCGTGTGTAGACTGTCAAATCCTGCATATGTCCAAGCAAATCTGAACATGTCCTGGAATTTTGGAGAGCGAAGTTGATTATATGTGTGTGCCTGAACTTTGATAATTGTCTGAAAATAAAAAGGTAAACTTTTCACTCGAGGGAGGACTTGAACCAAGGACCTCTCGTTCCGCAGCTGCTCACGCTAACCACGGCGCTCCTGAGCTCACATTGTCCTTTATGTTGCCTATCTTTCACATGGACTAATCAGTTTGTATATTTTGCTTATTTTTTTCGTAGTTCCATACAACTTCTTCCTGTTTTCTCGATTGATCTGTGTTCAGTTTTTCAAGGCCTATCCACTGTGCCAACTTATAACTGAATCTGAGGGGGGTGCGATGGGGAGGTTCCCTTGTCAGATGGCAAACGCAGATGTTAAGTGCTTACGATGTGTTTGGTGCACTATACGGCGATCATTTCTTGTGGTGTTCTGACGTGTTCGACCAGAACCTTGACGATGAGTACGCCTGCCCTCACAGTCCCACGCAGTCCAGCATCGGGCCACTGTTACACCCGAATACCTCACAAATCTGAATATTTCACGATTCGACCAGCTGGCCAAACCGGAAAGCAGCCGTGAGAGACGCCTTTCAAATCCTGTCAGGTTGTGATGACGCTGTGTCACAAGAGTACGGAATCTCCGCGTCCTTTACAGTGGTCACTCAACATCTGACGCTGTTCACGCCCTTCATATACCCCGCCGGGTCTAGTAACAACATCAAACACGGACAAAACTAATGCACTCCGGTAGCCGTTGTACCTGTCAGAGAGGAGTGTATCTCTAACCATTTACGTATCCACCGACACCGTGTACATGTACGAAATTGCATTCACATCCGACCATGTCTTCTGGATGTTTTTTGTCAGGCAGTGATTTAAATAGAAAATACCGGTTACAAATACAATAATTATCTCAAAGCACTTTTACTAGAAGAATCTGTGAACCTATACAGACACGTATCTGCTTCTCTGTGAAGTATGTGAAGTGCACTAGAACACAGTGTGAATGATCGTTCACTCTTTCGGTAAATGACCTTTTCATCCGTTCTCTTGTCGCTTGCTATACCGCTGTGAATAACAGGAAGGAGGGCACCGATTTACTCGTCGTTTAACAGGATCAACTAACTATCTGTGCCCCAGACAAATGTCCGCGGCCTCCGTTTGCTCCTGCGGGGCTCCTTTCTTTCGTCGGCTCCTGCGGCAGCATCGGAGATAACCGGAGGGAGCACACTGCTCGGAAATACGACTTATTTTCTGGTTAACTAGAGAGGTTGACCAGCGCCAGTCTGCAAGAGTAATAATGTTCCCAATTTTTTCCTGACGGTCCTTAAACAAGATGAACACTGAAGACAGGAGAATATTTTTGCAGTCTGTCCCAAGTGCTTCTCCTATAAAGTTCCTCAATAGCGTTTTGCGAAATGCTCGTCTTCTTCCCTCCAAGGGTTCCTACCTAACCTCACAGGGTATTTCTGTAACAGTCTCGTACATACCAAACCAACTTATAGCAACACTTCTCTCTAGCAGTCCTCAAGAATGAATCACACAAGTGTTCTATACGCGGTTTCTTTCATACATGGTATTAGAAAAAGTACTCCCTAGTTTGAGAGGTGGTAGTATGGACCAAGACAAGGGAAAATAAAGTGTTGTAAACGCTGGTTCCAAAACGTAGGCCTTAAGAGCTATGAGCACTTGTTCATCTTAGGTACTGCGAAACACATCTCTTCCACTGCAAGCTTTTTTCCTGTTACGGGATCCCGGGTTAGGTTCCCGGCCGGGTTGGGGATTTTCTCTGCCCGAGAACTGGGTTTTTGTGTTGTCCTCATCATTTCATCATCATTCGTGACAGTGGTTAGATTGGACTGTGTAAAATTTGGGACTTTGTACGGGCGCTGATGATCGCGCAGTTGAGAACCCCACAAACCAATAGTCATCCTATTACGAATGACCTACAGAATGCAGTAAACAAATGAGAAAACATTATTCTGTTACTGTGTGTTCTGGATGTTTTTCAGTATACAGGACATGGGCTCGAGAGTTGCTTCCATTTGCCAGAGTATAGCAGACAATGATGTCTGCCATTTCCTGTGTCGGATAATAGGCTATCATTACGCTGGTAAGTGCAAAGATAAAATCATAGCGTGAAAGCGTTTCACCAACGTAACGAAACACAAACTAGTTCCATTGGAACTACTTACCCAGAACTGTGAATACGATTTGTGGTAACAACAGTAACAGACGTTTACTGCATGCTGTATCCATGGACAATAACAGTGCAACGTGTCTTCAGTTGCTACTGCGTCCTGTAGGTCGTTCGTAATTGCAAAGAGCTTTCAGCAGAATTATGTTTCACAGTGGCGAAGATGAACAAGTGCACATAGCTCTTACGGTATTTATTTTAGAACCCATAATTACTGAACATTATTTCTTTATTTTGGTCAATACTACCACCTCTCAAAATAGCGAGTACTTTTCAACGCCCTACTCTCTCTCTCTCTCTCTCTCTCTCCCCCCCCCCCCCCCCCCTCTCAAAAAATGGTTCAAATGGCTCTGAGCACTATGGGACTTCAACATCTCAGGTGATCAGTCCCCTAGAACTTAGAATTACTTAAACCTAACTAACCTAAGGACATCACACACATCCATGCCCGAGGCGGAATTCGAACCTGCGACCGTAGCAGTCGCGCGGTTCCGGACTACAGCGCCTAGAACCGCATGGCCACCGCGGCCGGCTCTCTCCCCCTCTCCCCCCCCCCTCCCCCCCCCCCCCCCCCCCCCGAATTCTCGCAATAAGCCGCAGTCGGTCCTACAACTGAATTTAAGGGTGCTTTCCATTTCATTTCGTGTCGCAGCATTACGCCTAGACATTTAACAGACTTGAAGGAAAGTGACGTGATTTGACGAAGTTTACGAGAGTGGGAATAAACTGTATTGCTTCCGTGGAAGTTGAAGTGCGTTGTTATAGTGTTAATTTCAGAGTTTCGCATGTTTGAACTCAAACACAAAGGGTTTTTACTTGTTAAAATATCTGAGGAAGTAGCAAGTATCCAGTTGCATTGATCAGACTGTCAGCGGTGTAAGCTTCGGGTCCGATTGTGGTATGTTGGAATCCCTCCGGCTGACTACTGATCAGAGCACCGTAGCAGTTCTCCTGTAGAGTGTTGTGAATTTTTGAAGCTTGTCTCGCGGGTTAAAGAGAGGCTGGCGACCTATATTAAGAACCACGTCGCTTGTATATTTTATCAGAAATTGGAGCAGGATCTGCCAATAAGTTCGTCATGCAAGTCTCGTCAGAAAGGCGTGAAACATGGGAACTGCGCCACGAATGTGGTTTCGGACTCTGCATCGTTAAAAAGGGGAGAAGTGTATTATCAGGTTGCTATATATATATATATATATATATATATATATATATATATATATATATATATATATGCTCCGCAAGCCACCTTACGGTGTGTGGCAGAGGGTACTTCTAATGCCTCTATTTTTTCCCCTTTCCTGCTCCATTCACGAATGGTGTGCGAGAAGAAACATTAACGGCAAAGCTCTCTGTGACCCAATTTTCTCGTCTTCGTCGTTTCGCGAGACGTATGTGGGAGGAAGTAATGCCCGACTCTTCTTCGACTGTTGGCTCTCGAAACTTCAACAGTAAATCTTTCGATGATGCACAACGCCTCTCCCAGTATCTGCCGTTGGAGTTGAGTACCTCCGTAACGCTCTCGCGGCGCGTAAAAAATCCTGTGACGAAACGTGCCGCTTTTCGTTGGATCTCTCTCTCTCTCTCTCTCTCTCCTCTATTAATACTACTTCGTAAAGGTCCCAAATTGATTAATAACGATCAAGAATCGGTCGAAAGATTTTTGTAAGACACTTATTTCGTGGATGAAATAAATTTCCTGAAGATTTTCCTAGTGGATCTCTATTTGGAATCTGCTTTTCCTGGTATTTGTTTAATATGGTCATTGCACTTTAGGTAGCTCCGAATGGCCAATCCTAGGTATTTTACGGTAATTACTGGTTACAGTGATTTTCCGCTAACCGTTTAGTTGTGCAGTAGCGGATCTCTTCGCCCGCTTGAGCTAAGGTTATGTTAATATGACTGGCCTCGGAGATATGTGGAAGTACGAATGCCTTAACACCATTCTGTTTGAAGGGAAAGAAGGAAAAAGGACATCAGAGGTTAAGTTTCCGTCGACGATCATGTTAGAGACCGAACTCGAGCTCGAATTGGAAAACATAAAACGGATGGCTAGATGGGGTTTCAAACGTTGCATCTTCCAAATTATCTATAGTGGCCCGGTTAAAGAATTGCGAAGTAATGTTGAATGAGGTAGACCTTGGGGTGACTTCCGTGCGACAAATGTCGCCACAAGTTTGTCGCGTACGTAAGTATAGCTTGCCATCTTATTATGCCCTCTTCAGCAGACGTCAAATTGTGTCGTGGAAATTCTAAAATTGCTGCTTCTTCTTAATAACAGCAATCCTCCAGTCTTTTTCAATTTCTCGGTGCCTGGTTTTCGCACGGAAGTAATTTCTTAAATTGATGAGCAGTTTGTTCCCACGAAAAAAAAATCAGCCAATTAACCTAGCTGTTGCTGTCCTCTTGTTTTTTCTATATTTAGCGAGAAAACGCTGTTGTTGAATAACATATCTTCGCAGTGGTAATGATTATGCACTTGTATTCCAGCTGCGACCCGTACAGAGTACACCGCGCTAGGGGGCGTAGCTATTACGGCAGTGAACCGGCATTTCGGAGAACGTCTCTCCGGACATCCATATTTAAGGTTTCCAACGCTTTCGCTAAATAGGCAAATGCTGGCATGGTTCCTTTGGAAAGGACGTAGCCGATTTCCTACTGCAGATTTGTCCTTTTCGTTTTTGTGCTCAGTCGCTAATGATCTCGCCGTCGAGTAGGCGTTAATTCTAACTCACCTTTTACACGGAGAGCTGAGGACGCCAAATCTTCTTACTTATTGTTGGTTGTTCGGACTGTAATTTACGTACATAAACGTTATTGCCTGCTCGTGTAGCGAGTAGAGCGCCAGCTTCCGGTACAGGAAGGTGAGCCAGAGCTGAATCGAGTCCTCACGGCGGATTAACGATCGTGGCTGGTGGACCGGCAGAGCAAGAGTATGATAATTTTTATTTTTTTTATTTTTATTTTTTAGGCGGTTTGTCATTCGCGTTTAGGCAAATGCTGGTCTGATCCCCACTTACAGCTTCAGAAAATACGATAAACAAAGTTAAAATAGGATTAAACACACATCAAAGCTTACACAATAAAGACAGGCGGTGCACACGACTTCCGTCCCTTAAGTAACTGACGACTGCAACAACAGGAAGGGCATCCGGCTGGAAAGTTAAATAAAATTAAATCTGGCAAAACGTGAGTGCAGTAGACTTAACAACATAATAAATCGGTACGCATGTGTCAGCATGCGATACCACTACGTTCGAAACAGGGACTTACAAGAAAGGAAGGATCAAGTATTTCGGATAGCACTTGGACTACGGACCATTTGTATACCCAGCAGAAGATTTGTCTTAATGTAACCATTCTGCAGCACAAGATCAATTCCTCAACATCACACACTTGCTCCAGCTTAGGCAAATGGAGCAAATCGATTGGTATTTATTGGGTTAGATGTGGTCTTCTGTGCCTCTTAAGGTGCTTGTGGAGGCACCGTTTAGTTTATGGACGATTCCTGAGAAAACCTGGAAAAAAGCGTTTTTCACCATTATTTCGCCATCAGCAGCGGATATCTAATTAACACTAGCAAATTGCGTGTAGCATATACCATTGAAATTTGAGTATTTATCTAGAAGTGCCACCTTCCCGATTCCAAAAATCTTTATCTGTTATCGAGAAACACACACAAATATGGTATTTTGATAGCACATCAAATGGCTAAACTTTTTACGATATGTTCCTACGAGCCCGATATGGAATAGCTTCGGACATTTTCTTGATGTCTTTATACGTTACCGAGATACAGAGATTCGAGGTTACCCTACTTGTACACGTAAAATACGCACATAAAATCCGGTGTGAAGCGAAAACTTAGTTCATAAAGGGACCTAATACGGAAGAACTATGCTGAAAAATATCTCCGTTATCATCACAAGGGTGCTGGGAACCTCGTGTTGTTATAATTAAGTACATGCAAAATTTTTGGGCACGTAAAATGCTGACTGAGGTGTAAAATTAGATTCGTGTTATTTCAGTGTAACATAAGTAAGTTATTAAAATTACTGCCCGAGAAAGTTCTTTTCGTGTGATTTACGTGCCCTGCTGTAGTAGGGAAAAGAAAAGAACCAGGAGGAAAATGCTCCTATTGGAGCGCTAAAAAGGCGAATATGCTCATGTTTAAAAGACTTCTCGCGAAAATTTTAAAGGTGCTCAGGAAGGTAGAAAGGAGCAACTAGTGCCCCACTTTTGCGTCAGTCTTTGAAAAATGAGCATATTCGCATTTTTTGTGTCCCGAGAGCAGCATTTTTCCACTGGAATATTAATGCTCACAATTTTATGAGTCGCTGACAAAAATTAAATTGGTATACACATCTTGACGACCCTACAGCTCATTAGCAGCATCTGCAAATAAGAAATTCAAAACCTTATTGGAGACTAGCGAGTAAAGTGCGCTTACTCTAAAATACTTGGGACATGGCGTCGTTTTCCTGTTAGGTACAGGGTGTTTCAAAAACATTGACCTCATTTCGCAAGACTATATCGTCTACTTGAATGAAGATAGAAACTTTAGGAAAATTTTAAATTCCGCATCGAAACTAAAAGATTACCATTGCGCCAGCTGGAGGTTTCCAGTCGATGGGGTTGGCGGTTGGCGTCTCCTGGGTACATCTCGCTCGTTCATAACCCAATGTGTGTCGAGTCTGCAAGCAGTAAGACGGTAACGAAAGGCGTTTCGCATTCTGCGTTTCAACAGATGGAATATATCCACATCTGTGCGGCGTGGTTTTCGTCGAGAGCACGGCCTTAATGATGGATCGACCGTAAACTGCGTAGGGGTCTCGTATTGCACCATTTGCCTCTAATGCTACCTGACTTCACCGTACGTGATAGGTTTGTGGGCGTTTGTGCCTCTCCTTATAACGACCTTGGGTGAACAGCGACACCGCGTAACAGCACCAGCGAAAGCAGTGACTCCAGATATACTCTCAAAAGTATGGGACAGATTGGTCTATCGACCGGATAATTGTCAGTCCAATGGTGATCGTATTGGACATTGGTGTGAAAGATAAATTAAAACTTTGGTATTTTATAATGAATTATTCCATCGTCATATTAAGCCGCGTGGAACATTCCTAGACACACTTGAAAATTAAAACTATGTTGCGGGCCCGGCCAAAAAGAAAATAACTTTGCTCTTACACGTAATTGTAAATATTACCCCGAGATTGTATGTGCGCGCATGTAAAAGATGTACTCTTATCAAAGCGAATGATTCTTACCTAGTAGATAGTGTCGGAAGTTCCTTGCGACTTTTCGCGGATGATGCTGTAGTATACAGAGAAGTTGAAGCATTAGAAAATTGTAGCGAAATTCAGGAAGATCTGCAGCGGATAGGCACTTGGTGCAGGGAGTGGCAACTGACCCTTAACATAGACAAATGTAATGTATTGCGAATACATAGAAAGAAGGATCCTTTATTGTATGATTATATGATAGCGGAACAAACACTGGTAGCAGTTACTTCTGTAAAATATCTGGGAGTATGCGTGCGGAACGATTTGAAGTGGAATGATCATATAAAATTAATTGTTGGTAAGGCGGGTACCAGGTTGAGATTCATTGGGAGAGTGCTTAGAAAATGTAGTCCGTCAACAAAGGAGGTGGCTCACAAAACACTCGTTCGACCTATACTTGAGTATTGCTCATGAGTGTGGGATCCGTACCAGATCGGTCTGACGGAGGAGATAGAGAAGATCCAAAGAAGAGCGGCGCGTTTCGTCACAGGGTTATTTGGTAACCGTGATAGCGTTACGGAGATGTTTAATAAACTCAAGTGGCAGACTCTGCAAGAGAGGCGCTCTGCATCGCGGTGTAGCTTGCTCGCCAGGTTTCGAGAGGGTGCGTTTCTGGATGAGGTATCGAATAAATTGCTTCCCCCTACTTATACCTCCCGAGGAGATCACGAATGTAAAATTAGAGAGATTAGAGCGCGCACGGAGGCTTTCAGACAGTCGTTCTTCCCGCGAACCATACGCGACTGGAACAGGAAAGGGAGGTAATGACAGTGGCACGTAAAGTGCCCTCCGCCACACACCGTTGGGTGGCTTGCGGAGTATAAATGCAGATGTAGATGTAGATGATCTTTGTAGTCCTATGCGTAAGTTAAAATATACCTTAAGTTTCTGTCTTCATTTGCACAGAAGATGCAGCCATCTGAATCTGGGTGAATCTTTTTGAAATTCACTGTAGTTGACGCAGGTGAGGAGTCAAAATGTAGTGTACCCTGTCGTCTGACGCTTGTGACAGTTTAATGCGTTTGTTAAAAGGCTTTTGAACACACATCAGTATGGTAGAGTAGTAATCTTAATTTGTAACTCACTTAATTCTGTTCTAATTGTCATTATTTTTCGATAAAAGTTGAGAATCTAATAGAGATGTGTTAAAAAATTGTAAAGAGCGAGATATTTTCAGATCGACACCAGCGGCTGCACTTCTACTTTGATAGGGCAGAGAAGGTACACTTGCAAGTATCCGGCAGATCACATTGCCGGTGGTGTTTGCTGCGGCCGTCCTCCTGTAAGACACACACGGGTCTATTTCCAGCGCACTCGCCAATGCCCACAACTCGGCCACCCGTAGACACGCAAAGCGGCTCAACAAAAGGTTTGTGTACGCTTATTCACTTCCGTACGTAATGTCCTATTCCGCTATCCCCCTAGTAAGTAAAGACAAGATTTTGTGGACCGAGTTAATCTTTCCTGAAATGATGTTAGCGATTAAAAATAACAAAAACCTGCTGTTCAAAAGTCCTACCGGGCGATTACAATTAAAGTGCAGCTACACGCAGTCTCCAGTGTAGGCTGTAATTATCGTATGGCAGCGAAACTTGGTACATATGCTAATGCGTTAATACAGAACCGATGTACGCTGGAAAAAAAATTAGTTATAATTCTGGCCATCAGGCGCAAATCTGGCGCTATGAATGCCAGAAAGATGTGTAGAAATGTTTACATATTTAATGGATCAGGAACGGGACGTGGGCAGAAAAGGTCAAAAAAGAGAGGACATAATGTTAATAGTATTATCATCATTTTTTTATTATTATTATTGCCAGCCGCTTACACAATTTATTCAATACGAGCACTGAAAACTTCGACGAGATGCTGTATCCGTAAAACACTGTGATCAATAGTTGCTCGCACAGGTCCGATGGTATCTGAGCAACGTGTTCCTTTATATTGGCCTTCAGATCTGGTGGAGACCGAAAGTGTCCCTGGTAACTGCGCCCTTTTATTTATCCCTAGAGCCAAAAGTCATTATGGATTCAGATCAGGTGCTCCTGCAGGGCACAGGGCATGCATTTGGGAAACCTCTGGAGGTAACACGTTCATGGAAGGCTGCATTAAACACATCTTTCACTGGGCGATCGACTTGAGGTGTTAACCGATCTTGCATGAAAATAGTGATTTCTATACAGTTGCGCTCTTGCAAAGCAAGAATCACATGCCTCACAAGGCTGCTTTGCAAGAGCGCAACTGTGGAGACGTCACGGTATACTTTATAGGCCCACTGGATGTATTCTCTTCAAAGAAGTACAGACCGATAATAAAGTTGCTTCTAGGCGCTACAGTCTGGGACCGCGCGACCGCTACGGTCGCAGGTTCGAATCCTGCCGTGGGCATGGATGTGTGTGCTGTCCTTCGGTTAGTTAAGTTTAAGTAGTTCTAAGTTCTAGGGGACTGATGACCTCAGAAGTTAAGTCCCATAGTGCTCAGAGTCCAATAAAGTTGCTTGTGAATCTACACCACAGAGTAACGTGTGGAAAGTGCGGTGGCTCTTCGTGCAGAGCAGGCGCTTTAACAGTACCCCATATTCGGTGATTCACTGCACCCTGTAGTATAAAACATGCTTCATCACTCCAATGAATATTGCTCGACATGTTATCAACTTACAATTGTGCCAGAAACCGAACAGTAAATTCAGAACGTTGCTGCGGATCATGAGGTTTCACTTGCTGCACTGTCTGGATTTGTACGGGTACCATTGTTAAATAGACAGCAAAACTTTGTGCTGTTGATCACGTGATGGGCAATTCTTGTGACACTGCACGAGTACTAGCACTACTCAGGGCACATAGTGCATGGTCAGTTACAGCAACAGCAACTTTGTCTGTAGCTTCCACTGGGATAGAGCACATCTTCTTCCAGGTGCCACACCAAGGTTGCCTGTTTCCGAATTTCGTTATCATATTATTTAAACCATTTAATGACACTGAGCGTTTCCTGAGCCCTTTCAGTCAGCGATACTCTCTCATTGCAGCACTGCAATTGCTGCCGCTCATATAAAACAGTTTCACTTACAGCACATGGTCTCTATTCTCGATACCATAGTGTTCACTCACGTTATAGTTTGTCATATGACAGCGTAAATGCCATACCGTCATATAAGCAGTATACAGCGCCATATTTACATCTCTGTTGGTCCACTGTGTTATCGGGACAGCGGCCGGTCAGATATTTACCAAGGAAAATCGCCAAACAGCCATACATTTTGAGAAGTTATTTTATTTAGGCAGCCAGTTTCGGCATCTCAATAATGCCATCTTTAGGCGCCTATGCACTTCCTGTGCAGTCAGACAAATCGATACTTCCATACTGGAGCCGTCAAAATCTGGATACCGTGAATTCATTTTTGGAGTGTTTATTTCGAAAAATTGACAACAATTCAAATCTTAGAAGTACACACTCCAAAAACGAATTCCTCCAAGGGGGCTCGTCCCCACTCTTTGGCGGGTTCATACATAGCTACCACGCGACCCCAGCCTTTGCAGCATTTTTTCACTTTCGTGCTGCATGTGTATCCTCTTGCTATTCTTTTTCCCCTCCCTAGGGGAACGTGTCTGGGGTATTACTGAGAATGTTCTGCATTCTGTCGCTGACGAGCAAACAGTCTCACCTTTGTTGTTCGCTGCTTTTTCCTTTCTTCGTATCCCTTCTCGTCTCGTTCCTCCGCTTCAGCGTTTGAGGATCCTCTTTTTTTTTCTTCCTCCCTGTGCGCTGCTGAAGGCCAGCCCACGCGTCTGACGCGTAACAGGTGACTGAATAACTCGTAATTCCCAGCCCTGGGTCGACAAGTAGGGTTCGCACGTACCCCCTGGTACAGGCCAGGCCCAGGGAGGGGTGATTGCCTGAGCTGTAACCTTCCAAAATTATCGATGGGTTCCTCTGTCAGGTGTTCGGTGTGTGTGAGACCTGAGGTGTGAACAATCACCTACGGTGGGTGCACCCCCCTTGTGAAGGGAGCCCCCTGTTGGAAGGAGCGCGCCATCGGAGACATTGATAATCATGGGGGATTTCCTCACGATGAGTCAATCTCCTTCCCACTCAACATCTACAAAACGTAAACGTAATGAGGCTCATGATTCAAAGACCCTTTCCTCTGCACCACGGCTCCTTGTGGTCTCATGTACTGAAGACGGTCAGTCCTTCGCCACGGTAAATCCGTTTATCATTCAGAAAGGTGTAGATGCAATTGCTGGCCCTGTGAAATCTTGTTCTCTTTTACAGAATGGCACTTTGCGTTTGGAGACCACTTCTGATTCTCAAGCACAACTGCTTCTCCATGGTTACTCTGTTCGTGTCGGGGCCCATAGAACTTTGAATTCTTCCCATGGTGTAATTTACAGCAGGCTGCTCGACGGTTTTATCGAGATTGAAATCCAGTCTTGCCTCTGTGATGAGGGTGTCACTGCCGTCCATCGTGTAATGCAAAAGGTAGGTTCCTCCTTAGTGCTCACCTGCACTCTTTCTCACGTATGATAGAGTGGTGCTTCCGTCCAAGCTCAAAGCAGGCTATGAAATTATTGCCGTCCAGCTGTACATTCCGAACCTGATGCGCTGCTACCAGTGTCATCGTTTCAACCACACTAGAACGTCTTGTCGACACCCAGCCACATGTCACCTATGGTACGGATGCGAACAAGGACATTGGTTCAAATGGCTCTGAGCACTATGGGACTTGACATCTATGGTCATCAGTCCCGTAGAACTTAGAACTACTTAAAACTAACTAACCTAAGGACATCACACAACACCCAGTCATCACGAGGCAGAGAAAATCCCTGACCCCGCCGGGAATCGAACCCGGGAGAGGACATTGGTCCACCTCCTTCTGCTTGCTGTATAAACTTCAATGGCGGCCTGCCGCCACTTCTCGGGATAGTCCAGTGTATCTTGATGAGCGAGCTGTTAAAGAGATCTGGGTAAAGGAAAGGGTGCCTTATAGTTGCTCGCAAGTTACTGGCTAGTTCAAACCCTGCATTCTCCCGTCTGGTACCTATAGTTCTGTTCTTGGTAACCCTCGCTCCACGAAGCATCTGGCCACGCAGACATATGACCTCCAATTCAGCTCTGACGTTGTGAAATCGCCCAGTGTCAAGTAGCATCGCCATCCCCCATCCAGCTGTGCAACAAGCCGTCAAACTCTGACCTCAAGGGGAGAAGCCACCAGCTACACAACTGGTAGGCTGGAAAGGACAGGAGGAGGACTCTTGTGCAGACTTCCCCCATCCCTCCAGCCAAGCAACACCCGAGTCTTCATCTAATTGTAAAGGCTCAAAGAAGTCTACCAAAGGCAAACGGTCTTCTACTTCGCCACATCGAAGATCCTCTTCGATGGTGTCGTCACGTGATACCTTAGTCTGGCCAGCCTCCATGTCGCTGGTGCGCACCACCATCCGTTTTCCAGCGTTGGACTCCACATACTAACAGCACGAACAAACTGATGCTTCTGTGGACCCCACGGAGCAGGATCCTCCTGCTTCTGTGTCCTGTAGTAGCGCCTCTTCCCCAGCTGGCACTCGGCAGCTGCCGAGGTGACACTCCTGCAGCTCTTAATCATCTTAACTCTCCTTCAATGGAACGTTCGCGGCCTTCGGTCCAACAAAGAGGATTTACAGCTGCAACTTATTGGGCAGCTACCTCCCCCCCCCCCCCTTTTTCCTACTCGGTGACTTTAATGCGCATTATTCCCTTTAGGGTTCTCCCAGGACCTGTCAGAGAGGTGCCCTCTTGGCTGACCTTCTTAACCAACTTAACCTCTTCTGCCTTTACACTGGAGCACCCACTTTCCCATCTGACTCCTTGCACACGTATTCCCATTTGGACCTTTCCTTCTGCACTGCCCAGCTTGCCCCTCGTTTTGACTGGTCTGTTCTTTCTGACACCTACTCGAGCGACCATTTCCTGTGTGCTGTCAGTTTTCTGACGCCTACTCCACCTCTGTGCACCCCGAAATCGAGGCTTCCTAAGGCTGGCTGGCAGCTTTACTCCTCCCTGGCGACCTTCGAAGAACGAGACTTCTCCAGTAGTGATGACCAGGTAGAATAACTCACAAACGTTATTCTTATTGCTGCAGAACATTTCATACCCTGCACTTCCTCTTTACCACGTCGTGTCCCAGTCCCTTAGTGGACTGAGGCATGCTCTGACATAGTTCGCGCACGGAGACGTGCTCTCCGCGCTTTTAGCCGCCACACTATGGAGGCAAACTGTATTCGTTAAAAACAGGTGCGTGCAAAGTGTCGTCGCGTTCTTCGGGATAGCAAAAGAGCTACCTGGATTTCATTCACTTGGTCTTTCAACAGTTGCACACCTTCCTCTGTCGTGTGGGCCAACCTCCGACGGCTTGCTGGAACCAAGATCCATTCCCCAGTTTCCAGCATGACAATGGCTGATGATGCCATTGTGGACCCTATTGCTGTCTCAAACACCTCTGGCCGCCATTTTGCAGAAGTTTCGAGCTCTTCCTATGCCCTTCTCTTCTTCGAACCGTGAGTGCTAAAATTCCGCTCGATCATCCTCTCATTTCATCCCAATCCTCCGCCCCAGGGCCAGACGCCATCGACATTCTGATGTTGCAGCACCTTTCTCTTGCTGGCAAGCAATTTCTGCTTAACACTTTCAGCTGCATCTGGGCAGAGGGCACATTTCCTGGACGCTGGCGTGAAGCCAGTCATACCCATACCTAAGCCCGGTAAGGACAGAGACCACCTCCTAGCTACCGCCCCATCTCTCTCACCAGCTGCGTTTGCAAGGTTATGGAACGTATGATTCATGCCCATCTGGTGTGGTGGCTAGAGTCTCGCCATTTACTAACGACTGCACAGTATGGATTTCGAGTGCGGCATTCTACAGTTGACCATCTCGTTACTTCGTCCATTCAGGTAATGAATGGTTTTTCTGCGGAAATCCCATACACTGGCCGTGTTTCTCGTTTTGGTAGAAGGCCTATGACACCTGCTTGAGAACTGGTATCCTCCATACTCTCTACACGTGAGGCTTCCGTGGGCGCCTGCCCTGTTTTCTTCGGACATTTTAACAAGACGGAGTTTTCAAGATGTGTGGGTTCTGCATTGTCGGACACCTTTATCCGGGAAAATGGTGTGCCTCAGGGTTCCGTCATGAGTGCCATCCTCTTTGCTATCGCCATTAACCCTATAATGGCCTGTCTCCTGCTGGGCATCTCCTGCTCTCTTTTTGTTGACGATTCTGTCATCTATTGCAGTTCTCCACGGACATGCCTCACTGAGCGGCGTGTTCAGCGCTGTCTTGAACGTCTTTACTCCTGGAACATCGACAATGGCTTTCGCTTTTTCACTGTCAAACCAGTCTATATGAATTTCTGGTGGCGCCAGTAGTTTCTCCCACCATCTTTCCATCTTGAGCCTGTTGGCCTATCGTTCGTTGAAACTACGAAATTCCTGGAGTTCATGATCGTTAGGAAACACTCTTGGGCCTCCCATTTATCTTACCTGGCAGCCCACTGTACTTGATCCCTCAATGTCCTACGTATCCTCAATGGTACTTCCTGGGGAGCCAACCTAACCACCCTCCTCCGTTTGCACCAGGCCCTTGGCCATTGGAAACTCGACTATGGGTGCTATGTTTATGCGTCTGCATGCCCATCCCTCTCACGCCGTCTCAATACTATCCACCATTGCGGTATCAGTTTGGCCACAGGTGCCTTTGACACTATCCCAGTTGAGAGTCTGTTTGCTGAAACTGCTGAACTACCACTGGTCTACTGCCATGGCTTTCTCCTCAGTAGGTATGCATGCCATTTGTCTGCCATGCATGGCCACCCCTCCTATGCCTCCTTCTTTGATTCCTTTGATCGTCACTATGGGGCTTGTCCATCTTCACTGTTACCTCCTGGAGTCCACTTTCGGCACTTGGTATGACGGCTTTACTTCACACTACCTGCACCTTTCTCAGCGAGTGTGAACCCTTCACCACCTTGGCTTTGTGAAGTGGCTCATGTTAACCTTGGCCTTTATTCGGTTCCTAAGGACACTACTCCAGCCTCGGTCTATCGCCTTCAGTTTCACGACCTTTGCATGGAACTTCATGATAGTACCTTCGTGTACATTGATGGCTCGCGGACTGACTGTGGGGTCAGGTGTGCCTTAGTCATTGGCACCTGAGTCTTTCGGTATTGGCTTCTGGCACAATCCTCGGTATTTACAGCCGAGCTCTTCGCCCTGTATCAGGCTACAGAATACATCCGACTTTTCAATTGTGTCTTCTACTCAGACTCACTCATTGCCCTACCTCCTGCAGGTCCGGGGGTTAGACAAGGCCCCGAAGAGCGAGTCAACTGGGGAAGGGCATCTTAAATGGTGCATTGTGTCCATCCATCATGCCTTGAGGTCTTTAGCCCACTTTCTCATCGTCGCACTGCAGTCCCGTCCATTCTCCATCTCTTGGGCGAGGACATCTTCCTGAGTACGTTTTCCACCATGCCCTATGCACTGTCGCTTTTTGCTGGGACGATGGCCATGGACTTCTTAGCACCTCACATCTTTCGCGGTAGCCAGTCTGTTGTGGTGGAGCCGCCATGTACCCTGTTGGTTGTAGCCCCCTGACAACACAGGGATTGCTCTGTTTATGCGTGTGCCATTAACTCCCCACGTATGTCAAGGAGAAGATGACCGTCATCCTGGCGCATTGGGACTACAAACAATGGCCATCCTGCCAGGCGGCTGCGGCTGAGTGCGCCCGTGGGGAGGGCCCCTGGTCAGAGTGGGTGGCATCAGGGCGGATGATTAGTGATGAAGCATACCACATCATCACTTGCTGGTGATCAAACACCAGCAGTCTCTAAGCATTCCAAGTCTCAGTATAATGCAAGAACGTACGACCTTAAATCATTTCCCTCCCTGGCCACACCATGGGAGGAACGCCATGCTAAGGATGGCAGTGAACCTTATTCATCCCGGTACCTCATATGTACAAGAACTGATGGGGACTCCTTTGTTTCGACAAAGCCACATCTTTTTGTAGAGCATTTAGAGGACAAGTTCAGGGAGGTGTGAAGGGCTTGTCCAAAATTCGCTCTGGGTCAGTCTTGATAAAAACAGCATCCTCTGCCCAGTCACAGGTATTACTCACTTGTGATAAGTTGGGGGATATTCCTGTTACCATCACGACACATCAGAGCTTAAATATGGTCCAGGCTATTATCTTCCACAGGGACCTTCTTTTGCAGTCTGACGACGAGCTGCGCGCCAATTTAGAGCGGCGAGGTGTTCATTTCGTGCGGCGCGTCCATCGGGTTCTGAGGGATAATCAGGTTGCCACCGGTGTCTTCGTCTTGGCCTTCGAGGGTAATACCTTACCCGAGAAGGTCAAGGTGATGGTCTACCACTATGATGTCAATCCATGTATCCCTCCCCCAATGCGGTGCTTTAAGCACTGGAAGGTTGGCCATACGTCTTCCCGCAGTACTTGCAGCATCACATGTCGAGATTGTGGACGTCCATCCCATCCCAATACTCCATGTGCCCCCCCCCCCCCCCCACCTCTCTCTCTCCATCTGTGTCATCTACAGAGAGCATCATTCACCTTGCTCGCCAGACTGCAGGATTTTACAGAAAGAGCGGAAAATCATGGAATATTTATTTTATTTATTTATTGCCAAATTATAGACCTGTTACCTGATGTTTAAAACAGGTCGTACATCTTACAATTTTCGTTTTTCATCTTTTTACAGTTTTATTTCCTTTTGTTTTATCTACAAAATTTACAAAGAATGACACTTTTCAAAATAACAATTTAAGGTTGAAATATAAATAAAATTTTGTTGTTTTTTAAGAAGAATATAGAAAGAAGATAGAATAGACGAGACATTTGTTAGTACCATCACTGATGTGACTGACGGTGAATACCTCGGAATGGTTTCTTCGAGCCGTTGACCGCCAGTCACACACACACACACACACACACACACACACACACACACACACACACAAACACAAATGGTTATTAATAGAGAAATAATGTTGCTTATCATATTTGTTACTAATCCTATGTATTAACTACTTTAGGTGCGCATCCATGTACAGCATTTGGTGTTTTCTTGGCTACATTGCTAGCAATTTGCTTATTTATTGTCACATCTCAGCTTCCTCCTCCTGTTCCTCCTCATTGTCGCTATTTTCACTGTCACTGTGGGTATCGCTGTCCATCCTCTGGAGATTTCTGTTACGCTGCACATAGGCATGTCTGTAATGTCGTGTCCGCATATACTCTTCATGTGTTGTTTTTGAAATACTGTTTGTCAGTGCGTTTAATTGTGCCCACTGTTCTTCGTCTCTTATTGCTGTGTATATATCTATGTCTGTATCTGTGTAATCTAAGTGTAGTGTATGTCTATTGTTCGCGTATTGCCCGCAGAAAAAGACAGTGTGCTCTGGGGAACCTTCTTCACCGCATGTGCATGTAGGTGTCTGCCTCAGTTAGGTTCGTGGGATAACGTCCGTGCCCGGTTAAGAAATGTACCATACCGCGGCTGGGATCGATATGTCTTATGCCAGGGAAGAAGTCGTGCAGTCTACGTCCCTTATCACTTAAATCCCACTCACCTTGCCATGTATCCGAACGCCAACTTTTAAGGTGACGTATCGTCTCTATGGCCACACCGGTTATTGTGTGTACCTTATCTAGTCTCCCCACCTTTAACCAGTACCTTGCAGCTCTGTATTTGATCGTGATATCTATGGGGCATATTCCGAGCACCACACAGTGCATCCGCTGAGGTGGTACCGAAGACTCCAGATAACCTAAGTAGGACACTTCTCTGCCCTCGTCTGACTGATGTTTTGTTGGCGACCACGTTCAGTCTATGTGCCCACGTGCTAGCTGCAAAGCTGAGTACTGATTCGAAGAGCGCACAGTGGTATGTACGTATGACTGGTAGAGGTAGTCTGTACTGTTTTGAATTTAGCCTCACCAGTTTGTGGAGTATTTTTTCTGCCTTGTCTGTTGTTAGCCTTATGTGTTCGAGGAAATTCAATTTTTCATCTATGTGTACCCCAAGATAGCGTGTAATGCGTGCTCGTTTGATGTTTGTGTCCTCAATTTTAACCGAAGGATTCCTTTGGAGTGATCCTTTCAGTAAGGTGTATGTTGTTTTGTTTTCGGCTATCCTGAGTTTGTTGTTGTGACACCACTGAGTAATTGTTTGTAGTAATCCACTGGCTTTCTCTTCTAACTGGGCTTTGTTGTTTGCAGTGACTACAACTAATAGGTCATCTGCGTAGGCGACAATTCCGTCTGACCTGTCATCCCCATCCAGAAGCTGTAGGAGGGGTTCGATTGTTATGTCCCAGAAGATAGGGCCGCAGATCGACCCTTGAGGACAGCCTTTGGTAATTCTTTTAATTACTTTCCGGCTGTCCATCTGCCATTCGACTACTCGGTCTTTACAGTAGTCTAGAAAACTGTTGTACAGTGATTGCGGTACCTCCAGATGTCTAAGCCTCTGAAACAGTGCTGGCCACCAAAGATTATCAAATGCTCCGGCAATGTCAATCATTATTGCCATGGCGTATTTCTGTTTTGTGTTGTTAACTATGTGCAGGGCCTGGTTGATGGCATCATCTATTGATCTGCCAGATCTGAAGCCGAACTGGTGTTGGCTCATACCCCTGAGAGCTCTGTGTGTTTGCAGGCGCTTACACAGTAGCTTCTCCTGAATCTTTGCTAGGGTGTTAATTAGGCATATTGGCCTGTAAGTCTTTGGATCTGAAGGATCCCTGTCCGCTGATTTCTTAATAATGATTGCTTTGGAGGTTTTCCTTACTGTAGGTACCCTGCCCAGCCGTAAGGCATCGTTCAGTAACGTTGTTAGGAACGGGGTGATCTGCGGTGCTAGTTTTTTCAGTGTTTCCGAGTGAATACCGTCTGGTCCAGGTTCTTTTTTGCTTTTGAGATCTGAGATTGCTAGCGCAACCTCTTCTTACGCAAAAGGGCAGGTGACAGTTGCAGTGTTGTATGGTGTGTATAGGTTTTCTCTTAGTGTTGCATGATATTGTGCGTCTGTATCGATAACGTCGTCAGGGAGCAGTTTATACAGCAGAAACTCCGCTGTATTCCTCCATCCCCTCGTCATCGTGCCGTCATCCTGCCTTAGCGTTCCCAGAACTAGTGGGGTTTTTATCTTCTCTGTCAGTATTTTGTATCGTTCCTCCCATATATTTTGCTCTGTTTGTGTTGTTACAAATAGCTCCCATTGTTGTCTACGCGTGTTGTATAGGGTCTGTCTACATAAGTCTTGTGCATGCCTATATGCTTAAAGTCTTATTCGTCTGTCCCTATCTGCTATCGCCCTTTGATATAATTTTCGTTTGCGTCTTGTTTGAGTCTCGTAAGTTCGTTGGTCCGTCGTACTGGTGAGCAATTTGTGTTCTTTGCTGTCGGTATTGAAGTGTTTTGTGCATGTTGTATCACCTGTGTTAGCTTGTGTGCTCTATAATCGATACTTCCATTGATGTTTTGTAGATCGTGTCGTTGGATAATTTCCGTTAATTTGTTCCAGTCTGCTTTGTGCAACAGCAAGTGTCTGGTGTGTGATTTGGTCATTGTGTTCTGAGTGTGAGTTAGTGTGTATGTTATGACATTATGATCACTACTGGTTATGTTGTCGTGTACAGTCCAGTTTGTTACGCATGCCATTGCTGCATTATTTGCTGGCGTGAAGTCGATATTACCGCTCGTACCATCGAACCCTGCGTATGTTGGTATAGGTCCTTCCGTATTCATTACATGTAATTGTGATTCTTGTATTAGATCGGTGATTATGCGTCCTCTGTCATCTGTTCTGTCTGAGTTCCAGAGGGTCGATCTGGAATTAATGTCAGCACTTATCACTAATTTTTTGCCTCTGGCATACATTGCTAGGTCTCTGATGTAGTCTGCATACGGCTGTATTTGATGGCTATATTGGGCGTACATTTATGCAATAACCCATGTGACGTTCCCTTTAGTTATCTCTATGGTAACCAAGTGTTGATTGCATAACTGTGTTACCTTAATTATAAGTTCTATTTAGAATTACTATTGCAGCCTTACAGTCATTGCTGCCTGTTATTGTGGTAGCATGTTTTGGTAGACATATCAGTTGCCCGTTTCTATTATAAGGTCCTTGTAAGCACATGATGTCTGCCTGCAGGTCTTGTGCTATTTTAGGGATTTCCGCGCTGACTGTCGTACTGTTTTTTTGTATTATGTTGTAAGATATTCATTTTTTGTCTATGTGTTCTGGGTGTTTTACGTGTACGAACCATGTACTGCCAGTCTGTGCGTAATCAAAATATGTTCGTCCGTGTGCTCTTACATGATATATATTGTCCAAGTTGAAAGATTCTGACCTGCGCAGGCAGACCTGGAGCATGAGATCGAGCAGTGGCTCTGCTGATGTAGGAATATTTTCTGTCTTTAGGATGATTCTGTCGGTTTGCTCAGTTACTGGAAAACAGAGAGAATCTCCCTTTGGATGGCACAATCTAAGTAGCATCCGCTGCGCTGTCTGCAGTATCTCTTTTTTCTCTAGCCTACTTCAAAGTAAGTTAACTTCTAAATTATCATAATTAGGTGCAGCTGGCTTGCTGTTGGTGCTGGTTTCTGTTGCGGTCTCTGAGGTGGTACTAGACGGATTGTGGCCTGGTGTTGGCCGCTGACTGGGGGACATTTTAAGACCTCTTTGGGATGTCACACGGTTACTTCTCGTTTTGTCACACGCCTCTTCAATGCTGTTTGCCTTCACGCGTTTTTCACTGATATTGGTGGTGCTTGCTGGCGTGGTGTCAGCGATGGTGGTGATTTGTATGGGACAGACTGTACGTGTTATGTTGTCTTTGTTTGTGTTTGGAGTTGAGGTTGTTGCTAGACACACGTTGACATCGTTGCAAATGTCACATCTCTCTCCCTCAGATTTGTCCTCATCTAATTGGTCTACTTTTATAAGTCTGGGTCCGGTAGTTTTGAGTTTTGTATTGGTCTGTAGCCTGAGTGTTTCGATGTGTTTTGATTCAGGGACTGCGTGCCTGTCTGTTCCTTGTTCCTTTTTCCCGGGGTGAAGAGTGCCTCCCGAGACAAATTTGACTGGTTTGATGTACTGTTCACATTTACGTGTGTCGTAGGGTTTTCCATGTGATGATGATTCTGGTTTGTGTTCATCCTGTGTGTGTGTGTGTGTGTGTGTGTGTGTGTGTGTGTGTGTGTGTGTACTTCGGCTGGGAGAAATTTTGAGGGAGTATGTCGGTTTTGTTTGTACATTTTCTTGTGCACAGTATATGTAAGCTCATCTTCCAACTCAACTGCCGGCCACGGTGGTCTCGCGGTTCTAGGCGCTGAGTCCGGAACCGCGCGACTGCTACGGTCGCAGGTTCGAATCCTGCCTCGGGCATGGATGTGTGTGATTTCCTTAGGTTAGTTAGGTTTAAGTAGTTCTTAGTTCTAGGGGACTGATGACCACAGATGTTAAGTCCCATAATGCTCAGAGCCATCTAATCTAATCTCTAATCTAGTCCCTATGTGGTCGCTGGAAATCGCTGAGGCAATTAAGGAGCGTCGGCGAGCTCTACAGCGGCATAAACGGCCCTCTTCCCCGAAGCACCGCATAGCCTTTAAGCGGCTCCGTGCCCGCGTTCGCCAGCTTATCAAAAAACTGAAGCAGGAGTGTTGGGAGAGATATGTCGCGACCATTGGGTGCCATACGTCACTTTCCCAAGGCTGGACGAAGATCAAACGTCTTTTTGGGTACCAGACCCCAACAGTTGTCCCTGGCATTAACATCAATGGCGTGTTATCTACCGACGCAAACACGGTTGCTGAGCACTGAGCACTATGCTCGAGCCTCTGCGTCGGAGAACTACACCCAGCCTTCGCACCCTCAAACGGCGGATGGAAAGGAAAGTCCTCTCGTTCGCTACACGCCACAGTGAACCCTATAACGCCCCATTTACAGAGTGGGAGCTCCTCAGTGCTCTTGCACATGATTAAACGTACCTTGTCTGACTACAAGCGACATTTCCTCATCTCCAACTGGATCTGGTGCAGTGGCGTCTTTCCATCGCAATGGCGGGAGACCACCATAATTCTGGTGCTTAAACCTGGTAAAAACCCTCTTGATGTGGATAGCTATCGGCCCATCAGCCTCACCAACGTTCTTTGTAAGCTGCTGGAACGTATGGTGTGTCGCAGTTGGGTTGGGTCCTGGAGTCACGTGGCCTACTTGCTCCATGTCAGTGCGGCTTTCGCCAGGGTCGCTCTACCACTGACATTCTTGTGTCCCTCGAGTCTGCCATCCGGAACAGCCTTTTCCAGACGCCAACACCTAGATGCCGTCTTGTTTTGACTTACGAAAAGTATATGACGCGCCCTGGTGATATCATGTCTTTGCCACATTAGGCGTGTGGGGTCTTAGAGGCCCGCTCCCGATTTTTATCCACAATTTCCTGTCGCTTCGTACTTCCCTTTACAAAGTTGGCGCATCCCCTAGTTCCCCCCCCCCTCCCCATATCCAGGAGAATGGGATCCCGCAGGGCTCCGTACTGAGTGTATCTCTCTTTTTAGGGGCCGTTTGTGGTCTAGCAGCAGCAGCTGTCGGGCCCTCCGTCTCACCTATGTATGCAGGCGACTTCTGCATTTCATACTGCTACTTCAGTACTGGTGTTGCTGAGCGTCGCCTACAGGGAGCCATCCACAAGGCGCAGTCATGGGCTCTAGCCCACGGTTTCCAGTTTTCAGCTGCAAAGTCGTGTGTCACGCACTTCTGTCAGTGTTGTACCATTCATCCGGACCCAGAACTTTACCTTCATGACAATCCACTCGCTGTAGTGGAGACATATCAATTCTTAGGACTGGTTTTTGGCACTCGATTTACTTGGCTACCTCATCTTAGTCAGCTTAAGCAGAAGTGCTGGCAGCACGTCAATGCCGTCCGTTGCCTGAGCAACACCAATTGGGGTGCAGATCGCTCTACACTGTTGCGGTTCTACAGAGCCGTTGTGCAATCCCAAATTGACTGTGGGAGTGTGGTTTATGATTTGGCAGTGCACTCAGCATTGCATTTACTCGACCCTGTGCACCACTGTAGGGTTCGACTAGCAAAGGGAGCTTTTAGGACGAGTCGAGTGACCAGCGTCCTGGTGAAGGCCGGAGTCCCTCCATTGCAGGTTAGGCGTGCACAACTGCTCGCCAGTTGCATTGCACACATTCGCAGTTCTCTTGCGCATCCGAATTACCGTCTCCTTTTCCCGCCCACGGCGTTTCATCTCCCGCATCGGCGGCCGAGGTCAGGGCTTACAATTGCAGTTAGTGTTCGGTCCCTTCTCTCCGAACTGGAGTCCTTGACTTTACGACCTATACTTGAGGTTCATTCACGAACAGCTCTATGGTGTACACCTAGGTCGCGGTGTCGCCTGGAACTTTCGCATGCCCTAAGGACTCAGTTAACCCTGCGACTCTCCATCACTTCCTCTCGATTCTTAACATGTACCGGGACCATGAAGTGGTTTACACCAATGGCTGGATGGCTGATGGTCATGTTGGCTTTGCCTATGTTCATGGAGGACATAATTGAGCAGCACTCCTTGCCAGGTGGCTCTGTTTTCACTGCAGAGCTGGCGGCCATATCTCGTGCCCTTGAGCACATCCGCTCATGCCCAGGCGAGTCATTTCTCCTGTGTACTGACTCCTTGAATAGCCTTCCAACTGTTGACCAGTGCTACCCTTGGCATCCTTCGGTAGTGACCATCCAGGAGTCCATCTATGCCCTGGAACGATTCAGTCGTTCATTGGTGTTTGTCTGGACCCCAGGTCACGCCGGAATCCCAGGCAACGAACTTGCCTACAGGCTGGCCAAACAAGCTTCGCGAAAACAGCTTATGGAGATCGACTTCTCTGAAACTGTGTTCAGTATTACGCCACAAGGTTTTGCGGCTTTGCGAGACGGAATGGCATAACCTCGGTACGCACAACAAGCAGCGTGCCATTAAGGAAACCACGAATGTGTGCAAGATCTCCGTGCGCGCCTCTCACAGGGACTCTGTGGTTCTCTGTCGGCTCCCTATTGGCTATACGTGGCTGACGCATGGTTACCTCCTCCGTCGCGAGGACCCACCTCGGTGTCGCTGTGGCTCACGAATGGCGGTCGTCCATCTCTTGCTGGACTGCCCACTTTTAGCCACTCTGCGGCGGACTTTTAACTTTCCCAGCACCCTACCTTCGGTGTTGGGCGGCAATGCCTCAACAGCTTTAGTTTTAGGTTTTATTCGTGAAGATGACTTTTATCATTTGCTGTAAGTTTTAGCCCGTGTCCTTTGTCCCTCTGTGTCCTCCATCCTAGTGCTTTCAGGGTGGAGGTTTTAATGTGTTGCAGAGTAGCTGGCTTTCCCTTTTTGTCCTCATGGTGAGCCAGCCATGGTAAACTGCTTCCTTGTTTTAACCTCTTCTACCTGTTTCTTGCGTCTTTGTCGTTTTCTTGTCCCCTTTTGTCCATTTAAGTGTTTGTTGCCCTTCAGTCGTTGTTGTGGTTTTTCCTTTCATTCTGTTCTGTGTTGTAAGTCTGATTGTATTATTCTCACCCTTGTGGCATTGTTTTCTTTGGACCAAGGGACCGATGACCTCGTAGTTTTGTCCCTTCCCCCCTCTTTCAAACCAATCAACCAATTCAGTGCCTTTTTGGAAGTCTATGTGCGCTGTACAACGCTCATCCCTTAGTGCAGCGGGTCCAGGAAAACGGCCATTTAATTTTTATTTGGACCTCCGTTTCTGTCTGGTGTCTCTTTTTAGCTATTTTTCCAAGTGCCTGTTTTGAGCTACGTTCTCTTCTGTCAATAGGGACTGACGAATAGTAGCTTAACTCCTCTCTGTGTTCGTGTTCGGTAGTTCTGACATGGGCGCGTATGACTCCAGTTGTTTTTTGCGCCATAAAGCAAAGCAAAATAAAACAAACAAAAACGAATTACAGTATCCAGATATTGATGGCTTTAGTATGCAAATATCGATATGTCTGATTGTCTGTACATGGAGTGTGTAAGGGCATGAAAATGGGGTTATTGAGATGCCCTAACTGGCTGTCTAAGTAAAATAACTTCTCAAAATTTACGGCTGTTTCATTGGTAAATATTGTTCGTGTAGAACCTTCGATACTGACGTCCTAACCGCTACTCGAAGACGAGTAACTTTTTTGCACCTCTGTGTTCCAAAACCTCAATTTTACCACTGACATATTTTAGGAGGAAAGAAGTCATTTACCCGCCCATGCATAAGTGCGAAGACATCAATTTAGTGGAGAGTATCGAAACTGGATAACCGGTAGTTGACAACAGGTAGCGGTTCATAATTCTGAGGAGGGAAAAATTTTTCATGAACTGTGGTTGGCTGGCAAGCAGAAGAGTCGTGATGGCATAATGTTCTCGATGCCCAGACTTGGCGTCAATGACCTGACTTAAATTTGAAACTTTTTCGCTACGTTTCGTGGAGTGAGGGAATGTGTGGTGGATTTTTACGTTTATTATTGGTGAAAAGGACTGGAAGACGCCTTACCTCAATCTTCGTGCTACACGAGTGAAGTGTAGTATGTGCCAGAATGTGATTTTATCCTTTACTTGTCGTCGTCGTTATCTACGCAATCATCAGTAACTTATACAAGAAAATTACAGTGAAATGAAATGTTAGTATGGCATTATTGGCCGGGAGACCGCATCTGTGTTTGTTCGGCCGCCTAGCAAGTCTTTTTATTTGACGCCACTTCGGCGACTAGCGCTTCAGTTATCGATCGATCACGTTGTTGTCGTGGGCAGCAGGAACACTGGACTGGAATAGTGGTTGAAAATAATAATTTGATGCTTCGGAGTCAATACGATTCAGAAAAGGCAAACGGACTATGGGCGATGTGTATTCGCTTGCTGTGGAATTACTTCAGCCTTCCAAATGAAGAAAAAAAGAAAAAAAAAAACAGTCGTCGCCGCTTTTCGTGACATTTAGGGGGCTTACGATCACGCTCAGATACCGACTGTCTTGGACAATCTGACGAAATTTTGAATTCATTCGTGGATGATACATACTGTCGGGACCCTACTCGCTCAAACAAGTCTGTCAGATTCGACGGAAAAATGCTCGAACCCTCTTGTCTCTTGGGGTGCAGTTTTAAGCCCCTGTTGTATACTCGCCGTCAGTCTACTCATTGCTTACAGTTACTATTCTCACTAAAATACTCCGGTATGCAGAAGATGATTGTGTTATTCAACTACAAACTCGTTTCAAAGAACCAAAGTGGAATTACTACTATTGAACACATCGACGAATGGCTGTCTACCAATGGGCTGGAGATATGGGCTTAAGAGATCGGTGATCATACTTTTTACAAATCGAACGCTGTTCGCACTGAATGGCAAGCCACATGCTAGATTCCTGGGAATGATATATGAATAAAAACTATGACGGGCGCCTCACATACAATCTACTTTTAATAAGTGCGAAGAAAGATTAAATGTAATTCTCTCTCTCGCCCATATGTAGTAGGGAACGCATCAGTGTATTCTACTCACCGTGTACCGAGGGTTTATTCGATCTAGATTGAACTACAGCTCTACACTGTATCATGATACGGCTAAGATTTATTCCACAAAGTTGTGTACACTTCAATAGAAATCCATACGTATCCGTCTTGGAAGAAGGAGAGATGTCCCTGAGCGTTACACATTAACCACAGTCCAATCGATTTTTCATTCGGGGTATGGCATTCATTGATAGTCCCGGCCATAAAAGTAGACTGCATTTACCAATTACTGACTACCTCCAACAGAAGAAATACAAATCCGGCCGTATGTAATAACTTTGAAATTTGGCTTCCTATCTTTCATTCTGTTACATACTCTTTTGTCAGATTCCAGTCTACTGTCTGAATAAGACATACTCGGAAAGTATATATGGCAGTTTTAATGGTCTCATTGACGCTCAGAGGCCTGGTTACACCTCTATGTACTCAAATGGATCCACAATGCCCCAAGCGTAGTATACTGGTTGTACTTTTCTATACCTTCAAATCTAAGTCAGTAAAACCTTTAAACTACCGAAAAGCGCTTTAGGTTTTCGGTGGAGAAATTGCATGTTTCCAAAGCACTGAAGTTTGTCAACTGTCTTTTTAAAGATGTCGACCGTGTCCACTCCCAGAGCGCCATTACAAATGTTTAGTAACGGAAATAGAATAAATCAACCAACTGTTATACAGGGTGGTCAGAAGCGGTCTGAGAAGGTTGTGAGGTGTCGCAGGGTAAGTTGTGTTGAGAAATAATTACCAAGAAAAAAGTTCCGCACGTTACGTCGTTTCGGAGTTTACTAGTATTGAAATTAGCCACAGGCTGTTGCGCGGTCAAATTCAAATGGCCCGCCACAGACGGCGTCGCCAAACATGTCTTTCGTTTGGATTCCTAAAACCGAACAAGAGAGCGGTACAGAAATTGGTTACGAGACGGTTGTAATGATAGACCCCTAGCAAAAGGCTCAGCAGTCTCGTGCGCTATTATATACGTTATGAGAACAACTGAAACTAATTGTATCCGGTGGGACGGTTGAATTTGCGCTCGCAACGGCCTGCTTGGATATCTGTAGTACTAATTAACTCCGAAACGGCGCAACTATCGAATTTTTTCTTAGTCATTTCTCAGCATAATCTACCCTGCAGCACCGTTACATGCTTTTCAGACCGTTTCTGACTACCCTGTATACTGGATGTGCTGCTGGAATACGTTCGAAGTAAACGGAGAGGGGCAGACAATCTAGCTTCTGTGGGTGCATTCCCAAGCTGTCACCCACTATAATGAGGAAGCTGACGCACTAGCGAAATAAGCTCCGTCTATAGGAACTGGCCTCGATTTGTCACGCCGTGTACAAACGACTTGGGTAGAGTCAAGAACCACAGAAAACGTAAATGGCAAGATATATAGGTACTGCTCCAGCAAGAGAAATGCAAGGTATTAATGCCGAGTAAATTCACATATTCCTACAAGGTCATGGTTTACGGGGACACATTTGGACCGATCAACGATTTCCGCCATCATTCGACTCCGCGGTAAGTACGCCTCACTTCCTGTTCATCAGTACATCTGCGGATGTTGCGGCTTCCCCTTATGCGGCAGTAAGGAGAGGTGTGCGACAGTGGTGAGCCTAACAATGGGCACCCAAGTGGCACCACGTCGTCTTACCAAGAGTGTGCCGCTTTTGTGGATAGCATCGCAATGGGCATATCATGTGTGGAGGCTCAGAGGAGAATGAATGCTAACAGATTCCATTGGTTATCGTCATACGTAGCGGTAGGGTCGTTACTGAGGACACAAAGCTTGTATTTATTAAAGCAACCGTTAAATTTCTGATATGTTAAGATTTGAGATATGCCCCGTCTTAAATTTGGTGTCCATGACATCTTAAACAAGATAACGGAGTACCGCATGTTGCTGTCCCGATACAGTGTGTTAGACTGTTACCTGGCCAACACGTTCTCCAGATCTCTCTTCCTCAAAAGAGGAAAATGGTCGTGGGTTGTCGAGATACTGGCAGTCCACCACACGCCAGCCAATACGATTGACGAACCCTGGCGTACTAGGGGACCGTTCGAACTTTCACTGGCCGATTTAATTCATACTGACAGGATGTGTAGGGCACGACTAGGACTTCAACATATGCAACAGGAAGAGGAAAACATTAAACTTTTTCGAGAAAATAGAGTTTGAAAGTTCTAGACGTGCTATATACTATGCTATGATCGCTAGCATTGGATTCCGCAACCCAGCGAGTAAGCGCTGACTTTCACAGCCGCGAGGTTTGTGGATCGAATCTCGCTGCCGCTACTTTGATTTCTTGTGTGTTTTTTTATTATTTCATTATTACCACGTTATTCTAACAACAGATATGCATGGTCCGCCACGAAACTGAGTGATGGCCGAGAACCGTTTATGAATATAAACGAAGTTCGTTTTGCGATAGAAAACACTGAAAAAACCACACACAGGCAAAAATTCGGCGTTCATTAAAATTGCTGTATGTAATAGTAAGTTTGCCATATTTATGTAGTCAGTGTCATCCTGAACCGTGCAGTGCTCCGTAGGTTACAAATCACTATTGTCACAAATGTGGATACAATAATTTAAATAAAATGAGTATACTGATTTTATTGGAAATAGGAAAAAGGATATACAAGACCTTTCCATCTCCTTACGAATTTTTTTATAGTTTTTGCAGCATAAAGATTATGAAAATATAAATGGTTCAATCAGTATTGATAATTTACACAGTCGTAATAAATCTTCTCTTACAATTAGTGCTGGTAGGGAGATTTGATCTCAAGACGTGGCGCTTGTGAAACTAAACTCTTAACTTACAAAATACATTCTAAGACCAGAAAGGAGACGCACTGCGAAGGAGTTATTTGAAAGGGACGGAAATGGATAGATGTTATGTACATACATACAAACAAATGATAGGTAGTTTCAGAAAAATTAACGTCTTCGTTCTGGAATCTCATTGACGGGAGTAGCTGAGACCGCACAGGTGGTGTATACGGCGCCGAGCGTGTGCAGCCGGATAAACATAACTAGATTCAGCTCATATCCCCAAGGACCTACTCTCCATGGGCAACAACGATCCATCGCGACTCGCTTATCTGCAAAAATCTATTTTCACATACGAAACGTGTGTCTAACATTTTCGTGGCTTGTGGCCTCGCCTTCCGACCTTAGAAACGGTTACGGTGACTTCCTGAAATATGTTAAGTCTTTACTCTTAGATACAAGGTTGGCCGAAGGAAAAGTGACAAGTAGAGCTAAGCGCGATATGTTAAACAGTTAGTGATTATCAGCGACACAGCAAAAACGTCTGTAACCGCTTGTAAACGGGACGTGAAAACTTAACCTGAAAAAGTTTATGGCGGACCTACTGCGGTTGACGAGAACAGTATCTGAAAACTACGCGCTGCTGATGATATGTTGTCTCTAGTGGATTGCTACATTCAGCGTGGTGTGTAAAAATCCAAGAAATGGATGACACGGTATACTGGCATCCGTGGTAAGTCCACTTACACTAAACTACTCAAATTTATAGACAGCGTCAAGTCACATAGCAAAAAGGGAAACCTGAAGAGAACTCGCGTAGAATAATGATGTAACCACCAGGGTGTATACGACCCGGGAGATCCGGGAAAAACCCGGGAATTTTTTCACCCGGGAGAAAACCGGGAAAAATCCGGGAATTGTTTAGAATTTCGGGAATTTTTCATTGTTTTAGTTTTCAGTTAAATTTTTGTAATTTTGACTGGTAAGAACCAATACTCTAACAAAGGATATTACTGTATCCCGCTACTGAAGAATAATACTGCAGCAACGAAACATGAACGAGTGAAGAAGAAGAAGAAAAAAAACGAAAATAAAACTTAAGTTGCAAAGGAAATGCGCCGTATACAACAACAAAACACAGTGCTCATAAAGCGTCTGCCAACAACAAAGTGTGTCAAAGGCTTTAGGAAGACTATGCAATGCATCATAACGACAAATAGCCACTGATGAGCGTAACGTGACAACTGTTTAAATTAGATTCGTTTGAGCAGTTGCGGGCGGTCTCTTGCGCATGCGCAGTTGAGTCGCGTATGACTAGTACCTTCCGCTTCTAGTTACAGAAGTGTGGCTGGGTGGCACTACCTAATATTGCCTCGGTTCGGAAATACAGTAAATCTGGGGCTGATGCACAGAGCAGTTTGAGTTGTGGTGGGGAGGTGCGTCGTCTCCACGTGACCTGTGTTTACGTTCAGTGATTCTGATGTTTCATCTTCATTTATTGCTCTCACATTAAATGAAAACACAACGGATTTCTGTGGCCGGGAGCTATAAAATAAATTAAAACACGTTCGCATAATTGCGGAAGGCAAAAATATGATAATCAAAATATCCACGGGTATGCTGCCGGTCTATAGTGTCCAACGGGCACAATATTTCGGCGATCATACATGTCGCCATCATCAGGTGAACTGACGGACTGAGCTCCTGTGAACGTGCCGGCACGGAGATCCGTACGTTATGGCTGCTCAGAGGGAACTCGGTTCGGTCGCGGTGGCGGCCGATTTAAATACCCTCCGCCCGCGGCGCGCTCCCTCCGCCGTCCGCGCCCCGCGCCACGGTCGCGGGGTGGAACAGATTGCGACGGCGTCTGAGATGACGTCGGTGTGATGGCTCTGTCCGCCGTGGTCGTCACAACTATACGTTTGCTCGATTTACTCTTGATTAACCCGATCGCTGGTTCCCAAGCCTTGCTAAGATTATAGCCACAGTCACGGTTTATGAGGTCGTCATTGGTGCGAATTTCGATGGCCTCTCTAACAACGCTGTCCCAGTATCTCGACGTCTGTGCCAGAATCCTCGTGCGGTCATACTCCATGGCGTGATTTTCCGACAAACAATGTTCAGCGAACGCCGACTTGCTCGGATACATCAGTCGAGTGTGCCTCTGGTGTTAACAGGCATCGATCCTCGACGGTACGCATCGTCTGACCAATATACGACTTGCCACATTGACACGGAATCTGGTACACGCCGGCCTTCCTCAAACCGAGGTCATCTTTGGCACTCCCCACCAGTGCACGAGTTTTATTTGGAGGACAAAACACAGTTCCGACCCGGTGTTTCTTCAGAATGCGGGCGATTTTCCCCGAGAGTGCGCCTGTGTATGGAACAAATGCAGTGCCTACCTCCTCCCTCGTGACTTCATCCATCTCAACAGGTTGTGCTGCAGTGGTTGGGCGGAGAGCACGTTGAATCTGCCACTCTGAGTACCCATTTTTTTAAATACAGTTCTCAGATGTTCCAATTCCTGGGGTAGACTCTCTGCGTCAGAGATAGTCCGCGCCCTATGTACTCGAGTTTTAAGTACCCCATTCCTCTGTGAAGGGTGGTGGCAGCTATCTGCGTGCAAATACAGATCAGTGTGCGTAGTCTTCCGATACACCCCTTGACATAGGGTGCCGTCAGCCCTTCTCTTGACCAAGACGTCGAGGAAAGGTAATTTACACTCCGTTTCAGTCTCCATAGTGAATTTGATGTTGGGGTATATGGAGTTAAGATGTGTAAGGAAGTCAAGGAGTTTATCCATACCATGTGACCAGACGACGAACGTGTCGTCCACGTAACGGAAAAAGCAAGTAGGTTTCCATACGGATGACGACAGGGCTTCCTCCTCGAAGTTCTCCATGTACAAATTTGCTACCACCGGTGAGAGTGGGCTACCCATGGCGACTCCCTCCGTTTGTTCGTAGTATTCTCCATTAAAAAGAAAATACGTGGAAGTCAAGACATGCCTAAAAAGTTCAGTGGTCTTCTCGTCAAACTTCTGACTAATCAATTCTAGTGACTCTCGCAGGGGTACCCTCGTAAACAAGGAAACGACGTCAAAACTCACCATGATATCTGACTCATCCAACCTGAAGCTATCAAGGCGTTTAACAAAATCCACGGAATTACGGATGTGATGAGGGCATTTACCCACATAAGGACTTAATATTCCCGTCAGGTATTTGGCCAACAAATATGTAGGTGCCCTGATGTTGCTGACAATGGGGCGTAATGGTACCCCCTCTTTGTGAACCTTCGGGAGTCCATATAGTCTAGGCGGTACCGGACCTTGGGGTAACAATTGCTTAGCGTCACCCTCCGGTAAATCTGCGTCCTTGAGAAGCGCCCTCGTCTTGTTCTCCATCTTCTTTGTAGGGTCAACGCTGATCTTCCGGTAGGAATCGTCATTTAGCAGGCTCTGCATCTTATCAGTGTAGTCCTTATGGAAGACAACAACTGTAGCATTGCCTTTGTCAGCCGGTAAGACAACAATTTCAGAGCACTCCCTCAATTTATTTGAAACAAAGTGTTAACTTTCACATTATTGGCTGCTTTCAACTGTTCGCTGCATTTCAAGTGCACGTGTGGCATTATGCCATAATAAAGAACCAAACATGAGATAATACAGTACTGCTACTCCAAGAAAATTGACATCCAAATCTGGACATACGAATGTGCACTTTAAGCCGAATTATGCATTTTAGTATGGTTCACGAAATTCCGATGCTCTTGAAATATCCTCTGATGTCTTATTTCTTTTATGACGTAATGTAAGATCTTTTAATGTTTTACATGTCCGAACATATGGGCTTCCTTCGTCATCGTAGCTGCGCAAGCGCGGTGACGCCTGCTATCTGGCGCTCTCTTGCAACTGCTGAAATGAACCTATTTGTAACAGGTCGCGGGAAAATATCGCGAATGGTGGTTTGAAAAGCGTTACATTCAAAGCAAATTTCCTTTTACGCAAGATGAGCTATGTGCGAGAATGTACAGTGAATTTCTTAAACCACAAACTGTTTGACTCTCATTTAAAAAAACCAACTCTTTGAGGACGCCAATTTCGATCCCAGAAGATCAGACATTACGTCGTTATTAAAAAAATTTGCTTGGACATTTGTGCGATGTCTCTTAAAGTGTAACACGCGCAAAGAAGATAAACAATATATGTGGAAGCTTAGCTTCTCTTCTAGCTTATTAATCTTAGAGACCAATATTATATGTGAATGCTATATATATTAATTTAAACCATTGCCTTTTCTTACTTGTGTGTTCACGCTACTTAAGAGTGATCTTGTTATTGGCTGACTATATCACGTGTCGTATGCTGTCATCGGCTGGCGAGTTCACGTGACATGAGCTATGACTGGCTTACAAAAGCGCATCGCAATCTCGATTTCAATGCTTCGGAAAGTGACATGCGGTGTTTGGTGGAACTTAAATTTATACCTTCGTAATATGAAAATATGCAGCATACATGTTGCTGCACATCAAAGGTCTTTCAAAACCTGTTTTTCCCCTTTGAGTTTCGTTCTCTAAAGTGCCGTGAAATTCTACGTCTGTATATCAAACCATAAACATACACAGGATTGATGACTTTTACAGTGTCGAGGAAGAGTATACTGTCACTTAACATGGAAAAAAGTGTATTTTCACCCGGGAGAAAGTGTATTTTTAACCAGAAAATCCGGGAATTTTTTTTCCTTGTTCACGTATACACCCTTAACCACACACGTCGCTTTACGAAAGAGATGTAAGAACAATGGTGAAGGAAATCTGCCGTCCACATTCTAAAGGAACCATCCTGCAATCGCCTTGCTCGATTTGAATAAACGATGGAAAATTTAAATTATGGTGGCTGGACAGGTGTTAAAAGTCCAATGCCATAACCACTGTACCACCTTGCTCGATATATCTCAGTAGTGTTTCGCTCATGAAGTGAGTGTGCTAAGAGCTAAAAATTCAAATGTTGGAAATAATCTGCACGGTTTTCATCCTGACTGTTTCAATTAGTGTGATACTATTCGACTAATTGAGAGATTTCTCAGCTAACTCCTTGGAGGATGTTATACATTTCTATCCCAGATCATGTGATCGGAACTATATATCTATCTATATATATATATATCTCTCTCTCTCTCTCTATATATATATATATATATATATATATATATATAGTGAGTCACCTAACGTTACCGCTGGATATATTTCGTAAACCACATCAAATACTGACGAATCGATTCCACAGACCGAACGTGAGGAGAGGGGCTAGTGTAATTGGTTAATACAAACCATAAAAAAAAATGCACGGAAGTATGTTTTTTAACACAAACCTACGTTTTTTAAATGGAACCCCGTTAGTTTGGTTAGCACATCTGAACATATAAACAAATGCGTAATCAGTGCCGTTTGTTGCATTGTAAAATGTTAATTACATCCGGAGATATTGTAACCTAAAGTTGACGCTTGAGTACCACTCCTCCGCTGTTCGATCGTGTGTATCGGAGAGCACCGAATTACGTAGGGATCCAAAGGGAACGGTGATGGACCTTAGGTACAGAAGAGACTGGAACAGCACATTACGTCCACATGCTAACACCTTTTTATTGGCCTTTTTCACTGACGCACATGTACATTACCAGGAGGGGTGAGGTACACGTTCGACGGGCGTTTCATAGGACGTGGAGGACGCATAAATTGGCCAGCCCGTTCTCCTGATCTTACACCTCTGGACTTCTTTCCGTGGGGCACGTTAAAGGAGAATGTGTACCGTGATGTGCCTACAACCCCAGAGGATATGATACAACGTATTGTGGCAGCCTGCGGCGACATTACACCAGATGTACTGCGGCGTATACGACTTTCATTATGCCAGAGATTGCAATTGTGTGCAGCAAATGATGGCCACCACATTGAACATCTATTGGCCTGACATGTCGGGACATACTCTGTTCCACTCCGTAATTGAAAACGGAAACCACGTGTGTACGTGTACCTCACCCCTCATGGTAATGTACATGTGCGTCAGTGAAAAAGACCAATAAAAAGGTGTTGGCGTGTGGACGTAATGTGCTGTTCCAGTCTCTTCTCTACCTAAGGTCCATCACCGTTCCGTTTGGATCCCTACGTAATTCGGTGCTCTTCGATACACACGATCGAACAGCGGAGGAGTGGTACTCAAGCGTCAACTACAGGTTACAATATCTCCGGATGTAATTAACATTTTACAATGCAACAAACGGCACTGATTACGTATTCGTTTATATGTTCAGATGTGCTAACAAAACTAACGTGGTTCCATTTAAAAAAACGTAGGTTTGTGTTAAAAAACATACTTCCGTGCATTTTTTATGGTTTGCATTAACCAATTACACTAGCCCCTCTCCTCACGTTCGGTCTGTGGAATCGATTCGTCAGTATTTGATGTGGTTTACGAAATATATCCAGCGGTAACGTTAGATGACTCACCCTATGTTCAGCGCTCTATGATAAAAGTTTCGTTGTTGATTGTGGTCAATAGTATGTAGTAAGTGTCTCACATCCAGTAACTTCAGCAGATGTGTTGGAAAGCCCAGGAAAATGAGGAAACTATAGTCCTAACAAGGGGGCCCTAAAACAGTGACTTCACTTCCCTGCACATTCATGTATCTCACATAGTGTGACGTGAGTAACGTGTAAATCTTAAATTTCATGAAAGATACAAAATAAGAAAGTCATTTTCCGCATTTTTTTTTAGTTTCATATTGACCAACTAGGATCACGCAACAACTTAATTCCTCTTCTTTCCTTGTTGTTTTCTATTTTTCCACTACTGCAGCTTCTCCCCATGTCGTCTTTTCCTTTCTTCTGTTCATGTTGTTACCGATTTCTATTTTCTTCTGCGCTGAAAGTCTACTAAATATCTAAACATCTTGAAAAGATTTCTTTCAGTTCTTTCTGATTCTTTGATGTTATTCCTTTCATAGATTAAAAGGATAAAATATTAAAGTGTAGTAAAATAGAAGCATATATCAAAAAATGGTTCAAGTGGCTCTGAGCACTATGGGACTTAACTTCTGAGGTCATCAGTTACTTAGAACTACTTAAACTTAACTAACCGAAGGACATCACATACATCCATGCCCGAGGCAGGATTCGAACCTGCGACTGTAGCGGTCGCTCGGTTCCAGACTGTAACGCCTAGAACCGCTCGGCCACTCCGGCCGGCAGAAGCATATATCACTAAGGGTAAGACAGATGCAGCCTACAGGAAAATTAGAGAGACCTTTGGAGAAAAGAGAACCACTTGTATGAATATCAAGAGCTCTGATGGAAAACCAGTCCTAAGCAAAGAAGTGAAATCAGAAAGGTGGAAGGAGTATATAGAGGAAGGGAGATGTACTCGAGAGCAATATGATGGAAATGGAAGAGGACGTAGTTGAAGATGAGAAGGGAGATACGATACTGCTTGAAGAATTTGACAAAGGACTGAAAGACGTAAGTCGAAACAAGGCCCAGGGAGTAGACAACATTCCGTTAGAGCTGCTGATAGCCTTGGGAGAGCCACCGATTACAAAACTCTTCCATCTGGTGAGCAAGATGTAAGAGTCAGGTGAAATACCCGCAGTCTCCAGGAAGAATATCGTAATTCCAAGTCCCATGAAAGTAGGCGCTGACAGATGTGAAATTACCGAACCATCAGTTTAATAAGTCACAGTTGCAAAATACTAAACAAATCCTTTACAGTAGAACGTAAAAACTGGTAGAAGCCGACCTTGGGGAAGGTAAGTTTGGATTTCGGAGAAATATAGGAACACGTGAGGCAATATTGACCCTACGATTTCTCATAGAAGATAGGTGAAGGAAAGATAAACCTACGTTTATAGCATTTGTAGATTTGGAAAAAGCTTTCGACAATGTTGGCTGGAATGCTCCTTCAAATTCTAAAGGTGGCAGCGGTAAAATACAGGGAGCGAAAGGCTATTTACAAGTTGTATAGAAACCAGGCGGCTGTTATTAGTCCAGGGGTATGAAAGGGAAGCAGTAGTTAATCTTCTTTTAGCCATTAATTCTGAGATTTTTCTCTCTATTTTTGCAGATCTCCTCATTATTTCTCATTTTCCTGCCCATCTGTAGTTTGTATTGCACTACTATTTTTCTAACAATACCTCTTTCAAGTACCCCTGTTCTGTCCAGCTTATAGATCATTGTTAGACATTCACGTCGATATAAAATTTTCTAGACCATTCTGTTGTTGGTTTCTTCAAGATATTTGAATTTACTTACTCGCTCTGTTTTACCTATTTGAGTTTCTGTGAATTTTGGTGCATTTTTTTATGCTGGTCATGATTTTTTTTTTCAGCTGAAATTTTGAGACCAGTTCTATTTGCTGTTTCTTCAAGAAGGTTTATCTGAATAACTGAGTCTGTCAGACTTTCTGGAAGTCTTGCAAAATCATCTGCAAAAGTCAGTCTACATTAATTCCATTTGATTTCTTTCCTAGAGTTATTGGTCAATTTTCTGATTCTTTAGCTTCAAATTCCAGATCCTTACAATTTTTTTCTAGAACTCACCTAATCAGTAAAGTTGACAAACCATGTCCTTGTCTGATACCAGTTTTTATTTCAAATGGCTCAGATAGTTCTCCGATAAATTTAACTTCAGATATCGTCTTTGAGTTTCATGAATTTTCTGCAATTATTATTACACAAGTTCTTTTTGTTTTTCATATCTACAAAAATTCTGAAACTGTTGTTTTCAACGTAACTGTGCAGTTTTTGACGGCGTGAGGTCTCTCGTAAAAAGAACCCATGTCAATGTTCGCAGTGACACTTGTCTCTAAGTAACTGGGAAGCGTGCTAATGTGCGTGAAAGATCTATTGATCCGCCATTTTCACCTCGATTGCTATGTAAGTATCGACTATATGCTAGAAACTAAACTGTGGTGGCACATTTCGGCCTTTACACATTTAATTTCGATTTTTGGGAGAGTTTTTATTCGAAGCGTTGACAAGATTGTTCTTGTCGGAAATGAACACTGACAAAAATTATTTCCGTTAATAAAGACGTTACTGATTGATTAACTCGGCAGTTGCAGAGTAGAGGATAAACTATACACAAATTAACTCGCCCGTTTCAGTACTAGTTCTTTTATACCACTAACCATCTTACCTACGAGTACATACACGTCACAGATGAGATGTAACGCTGTGTAATTTCCATAAAGAAATTACTCACGTGAAACGGGCTAGCATGTCTCTCTCAGATACGACTGGGTAACGGAGCTGTCAGACGATTAGGGAAGCTGGTGAGGGAGCGGTTGTCACAATTGTGGACAACAGCTGTCTGATACGTCGGTATAAGTCCCTGCACCTCATACTTAATACGTGGTGTCAAAAAATTTTAAAGGAAGTGTGAGTGCGGAAATAGAGGTATCTTAATATTCTATTTAAAAGTCACTTTATCTGTAAAAAAGGAATTTCATGTGGAAATAGTACATGATAAAACGGAGGCTGAGATTGTGTAAAGTTTTGTTGATGGAATGGTTGGGAAACTGGCTGAAGACAAAATAGAAAGCGCGATTCGCGGCATGATGGCACGAGGTACCGGACGAGGAAGAATTTTTGCGCGCTCCCTTGACTCCGTGGGAAAAGGTGGCAAGTGCACGGGATATTGATCGCGGTACGTGTCGCTAAACGCACATCCGAGGGCGCCTACACGCCGAGAGCGCTTGCCAGAGTCCCCGGTTCGACAGTTGACCCATGCTCTCCAGGGCGGCAACGTCCTCGCAAACTATGAAAACTGATAAAGCGAAAACAAGGTTAGTATCTGCGAAGATGCTTCCTAGTGAAACTTTCAGAATCCCTGCCACATGAAACAATTCGTGGTATTCACTATGAAGTCTCCCACGACGGAGTCTTAGAACAAAAAGTTCTCCGTTAGTTTGCCTTGTCAACTCTGGATAAAATCTCACGTTTTCAAAGACAGCCGTCGTCGTCGTCGTCTGAGTCTGAATACGTACATTCTCGGCAAACCTCTGTACAATGGCGAAGGATATTTCGTGTCAGTATTTGCGGTTATCTGTCGTGCTCCACTCACATACTAGTCCAGTCAACGAAGGAAAATTAGGGGGAAAAATTCGTGTAGTCGCAAATTTTAGTCCCGTGGTAGGAGGGAGTGTGAGAAACAACATGCTATCGTGGGAGTGACGTTTAAAGGTCACTTTTTGGTTTTTCTCGAAAAACTCGAAAACTGAGGTTTCTAGCGAAAATGTTTCACATTACAAAATTGAACTATATGAAATTTTCTACAAGAAAAAAGTCCTATTATTTTTTTCTCTACGTCCAATAGTTTCTGCGTTGCAGGGGATATGAAAATCTGATTATCAAAAACAGTTCTTTAATGATACCAAATTAATGTGTGTTGTTGAATAACGTTGATCAAGAACAAACATCAAATTATTGTACCACATGTAACTGTAGTAGAACCGTATTAAGAAATATATAGTGTTGCTGGGATCTGACTGGGCGGAGAGGAACGGGGTAGGGGAGGGGGGAGGGGTTAGAAGCATGAGGAATTGTGGTTATGCAGTTCCGTTCTTCATAGGTCGGCAAACTGAAACGCGAGTAGGTGGATTGCCCATTCTCTCTTCCTGCTACGTCACAAGACGCATCTTCAGGGTGTTTCACAAAGTCATACCAACACCCCGCAGTATGCGTTGTGAATCACGCGCCGCAGTGTGGAGATATGCCCAGGAGTGCTGCTCGCTTTTCAGTTTAGACAGAATATACCTTCCCAGTATTTCCTGACCAGTTCTCTTATGTGAGAGAACAAATTAACTTCACTGAAATGGTGTTTATATAGTGGTATTATTTTCAGGTTATTGAGTATTTATTTGCAGTTCCTAAGTGAGCTTGTATGTAAAATACGTTTTTGCAAACAATTACCGAGAAAGAAATTTCCTGGCAGATTAAAACTGTGTGCCGGACCGAGACTCGAACTCGGGACCGTTGCCTTTCGCGGGCAAATGTTTTACCATCTGAGTTACCCAAGCACGACTCACGCCCCGTCCTCACAGCTTTACTTCTGCCAGTATCACGTCTCCTACCTTCCATACTTTACAGAAGCTCTCCTGCGAACCTCGGTGCGGCACAGTTTTAATCTGCCAGGAAGTTTCATATCAGCGCACACTCCGCTGCGGATTGAAAATCTCATTCTGGGATTGCTGAAAAGTGTATAATTTGTAAGTATGATTTTGTAAATGGCATTTGAAGAGTTGCTGAGAAAAGAATTGGATTTGTAAATAGGGCACCTTGCTGCTGTTCATCAAATGGCTCAAATGGCTCTGAGCACTATAGGACTTAACATCTGAGGTCACCAGTCCCCTAGACTTAAAACTACTTAAACCCGAATAACCTAAGGACATCACACACATCCATGCCCGAAGCAGGATTCGAGCCTGCGACCGTAGCAGCAGCGCGGTTCTGGACTGAAGGGCCTAGAACCGCTCGGCCACAACGGCCGGCCACTCAGGAATTTCTGGCACTTCCAGAGTGGCTTGCACCGAGTGGAGCCACTTAACATATCCACAGTACACACTATGTGATAAAAAGTATCCCTACAGCTGGATGAAAATGACTTAAAAGTTCGTGGCGCCCTTCATCGGTAATGCTGGAATTCAATATGGTGTTGGTCCACTCTTAGCCTTAATAACAGCTTCCACTCTCGCAGGCATTCGTTCAATAAGCTGCGGGAAGGTTTCATCTACATCTACATCTACATTGATACTCCGCAAGCCACCCAACGGTGTGTGGCGGAGGGCACTTTACGTGCCACTGTCATTACCTCCCTTTCCTGTTCCAGTCGCGTATGGTTCGCGGGAAGAACGACTGTCTGAAAGCCTCCGTGCGCGCTCTAATCTCTCTAATTTTACATTCGTGATCTCCTCGGGAAGTATAAGTAGGGGGAAGCAATATATTCGATACCTCATCCAGAAACGCACCCTCTCGAAACCTGGCGAGCAAGCTACACCGTGATGCAGAGCGCCTCTCTTGCAGAGTCTGCCACTTGAGTTTATTAAACATCTCCGTAACGCTATCACGGTTACCAAATAACCCAGTGACGAAACGCGCCGCTCTTCTTTGGATCTTCTCTATCTCCTCCGTCAACCCGACCTGGTACGGATCCCACACTGATGAGCAATACTCAAGTATAGGTCGAACGAGTGTTTTGTAAGCCACCTCCTTTGTTGATGGACTACATTTTCTAAGCACTCTCCCAATGAATCTCAACCTGGTACCCACCTTACCAACAATTAATTTTATATGATCATTCCACTTCAAATCGTTCCGTACGCATACTCCCAGATATTTTACAGAAGTAACTGCTACCAGTGTTTGTTCCGCTATCATATAATCATACAATAAAGGATCCTTCTTTCTATGTATTCGCAATACACTTCATTTGTCTATGTTAAGGGTCAGTTGCCACTCCCTGCACCAAGTGCCTATCCGCTGCAGATCTTCCTGTATTTCGCTACAATTTTCTAATGCAGCAACTTCTCTGTATACTACAGCATCATCCGCGAAAAGCCGCATGGAACTTCCGACACTATCTACTAAGTCATTTATATATATTGTGAAAAGCAACGGTCCCATAACACTCCCCTGTGGCACGCCAGAGGTTACTTTAACGTCTGTAGACGTCTCTCCATTGATAACAACATGCTGTGTTCTGTTTGCTAAAAACTCTTCAATCCAGCCACACAGCTGGTCTGATATTCCGTAGGCTCTTACTTTGTTTATCAGGCGACAGTGCGGAACTGTATCGAACGCCTTCCGGAAGTCAAGAAAAATAGCATCTACCTGGGAGCCTGTATCTAATATTTTCTGGGTCTCATGAACAAATAAGGCGAGTTGGGTCTCACACGATCGCTGTTTCCGGAATCCATGTTGATTCCTACATAGTAGATTCTGGGTTTCCAGAAATGACATGATACGCGAGCAAAAAACATGTTCTAAAATTCTACAAGAGATCGACGTAAGAGATATAGGTCTATAGTTTTGCGCATCTGCTCGACGACCCTTCTTGAAGACTGGGACTATCTGTGCTCTTTTCCAATCATTTGGAACCCTCCGTTCCTCTAGAGACTTGCGGTACACGGCTGTTAGAAGGGGGGCTAGTTCTTTCGCGTACTCTGTGTAGAATCGAATTGGTATCCCGTCAGGTCCAGTGGACTTTCCTCTATTGAGTGATTCCAGTTGCTTTTCTATTCCTTGGACACTTATTTCGATGTCAGCCATTTTTTCGTTTGTGCGAGGATTTAGAGAAGGAACTGCAGTGCGGTCTTCCTCTGTGAAACAGCTTTGGAAAAAGGTGTTTAGTATTTCAGCTTTACGCGAGTCATCCTCTGTTTCAATGCCATCATCATCCCGTAGTGTCTGGATATGCTGTTTCGAGCCACTTACTGATTTAACGTAAGACCAGAACTTCCTAGGATTTTCTGTCAAGTCGGTACATAGAATTTTACTTTCGAATTCAATGAACGCTTCACGCATAGCCCTCCTTACGCTAACTTTGACATCGTTTAGCTTCTGTTTGTCTGAGAGGTTTTGGCTGCGTTTAAACTTGGAGTGGAGCTCTCTTTGCTTTCGCAGTAGTTTCCTAACTTTGTTGTTGTACCACGGTGGGTTTTTCCCGTCCCTCACAGTTTTACTCGGCACGTACCTGTCTAAAACGCATTTTACGATTGCCTTGAACTTTTTCCATAAACACTCAACATTGTCAGTGTCGGAACAGAAATTTTCGTTTTGATCTGTTAGGTAGTCTGAAATCTGCCTTCTATTACTCTTGCTAAACAGATAAACCTTCCTCCCTTTTTTTATATTCCTATTAACTTCCATATTCAGGGATGCTGCAACGGCCTTATGATCACTGATTCCCTGCTCTGTACATACAGATTCGAAAAGTTCGGGTCTATTTGTTATCAGTAGGTCCAATATGTTATCTCCACGAGTCGGTTCTCTGTTTAATTGCTCGAGGTAATTTTCGGATAGTGCACTCAGTATAATGTCACTCGATGCTCTGTCCCTACCACCCGTCCTAAACATCTGAGTGTCCCAGTCTATATCTGGTAAATTGAAATCTCCACCTAAGACTATAACATGCTGAGAAAATTTATGTGAAATGTATTCCAAATTTTCTCTCAGTTTTTCTGCCACTAATGCTGCTGAGTCGGGAGGTCGGTAAAAGGAGCCAATTATTAACCTAGTTGGGTTGTTTAGTGTAACCTCCACCCATAATAATTCACAGGAACTATCCACTTCTACTTCACTACAGGATAAACTACTACTAACAGCGATGAACACTCCACCACCGGTTGCATGCAATCTATCCTTTCTAAACACCGTCTGTACCTTTGTAAAAATTTCGGCAGAATTTATCTCTGGCTTAAGCCAGCTTTCTGTACCTATAACGATTTCAGCTTCGGTGCTTTCTATCAGCGCTTGAAGTTCCGGTACTTTACCAACGCAGCTTCGACAGTTGACAATTAGAATACCGATTGCTGCTTGTTCGCCGCATGTCCTGACTTTGCCCCGCACCCGTTGAGGCTGTTGCCCTTTCTGTACTTGCCCAAGGCCATCTAACCTAAAAAACCGCCCAACCCACGCCACACAACCCCTGCTACCCGTGTAGCCGCTTGTTGCGTGTAGTGGACTCCTGACCTATCCAGCGGAACCCGAAACCCCACCACCCTATGGCGCAAGTCGAGGAATCTGCAGCCCACACGGTCGCAGAACCGTCTCAGCCTCTGATTCAGACCCTCCACTCGGCTCTGTACCAAAGGTCCGCAGTCAGTCCTGTCGACGATGCTGCAGATGGTGAGCTCTGCTTTCATCCCGGTAGCGAGACTGGCAGTCTTCACCAAATCAGATAGCCGCCGGAAGCCAGAGAGGATTTCCTCCGATCCATAGCGACACACATCATTGGTGCCGACATGAGCGACCACCTGCAGATGGGTGCACCCTGTACCCTTCATGGCATCCGGAAGGACCCTTTCCACATCTGGAATGACTCCCCCCCGGTATGCACACGGAGTGCACATTGGTTTTCTTCCCCTCTCTTGCTGCCATTTCCCTAAGGGGCCCCATTACGCGCCTGACGTTGGAGCTCCCAACTACCAGTAAGCCCACCCTCTGCGACTGCCCGGATCTTGCAGACTGAGGGGCAACCTCTGGAACAGGACAAGCAGCCATGTCAGGCCGAAGATCAGTATCAGCCTGAGACAGAGCCTGAAACCGGTTCGTCAGACAAACTGGAGAGGCTTTCCGTTCAGCCCTCCGGAATGTCTTTCGCCCCCCGCCACACCTTGAAACGACCTCCCACTCTACCACAGGTGAGGGATCAGCCTCAATGCGGGCAGTATCCCGGGCAACCACAGTCGTAGTCCGATCAGGGGATGCGTGGGACGAGCTGGCCGTCCCCGACAAACCCCCATCCCGACCCCCACAGTGATGCCCATTGGGAACAGCCTCAAGCTGTGTAACCGAAGCCAACACTGCCTGAAGCTGGGAGCGAAGGGATGCCAACTCAGCCTGCATCCGAACACAGCAGTTGCAGTCCCTATCCATGCTAAGAACTGTTTTGCTAAGAACGTCTGAACTAATCTACAGAGAGCGCAAACAAATCGACAAAATTTAAACGGTTATTAAAATACAAGATTGCCTAGTAAATGCAGTAATGCTGCTACTTGCGCACTGCTGACACTGCTCGGCGGCGGAAGGAGACTAAGCGAAATTACACTATTCAGGTACTAAAACACGATGCTACAACTCTCAAATACTATAATACGCTCGAAATTTATGAATTAAACAATGCAAGTACCAAAAACACGCAAAGAAATTAAGAATTAAACTATGTAACAAATGAGTGAGCTAGGAGTATACGACTTGCTGCTGCAGCTGCTTATCCAACGGCGGCAGGGAGCACACTCTTGGGGAATGGCAGCCCATTCTTCACGGAGGCGGAACTGATGAGGGGTATCCATGTCGGTCGGTGAGGCCTGGCACGAAGTCGGCGTTCCAAAACATCCCAAAGGTGTTCTACAGGATTCAGGTGAAGACTCTTTGCAGGCCAGTCCATTACAGGGATGTTATTGTCGTGTAACCACTCCGCCATAGGCAGTGCATTATGAACAGGTGCTGGATCGTGTTGAAAGATGCAATCGCCAATTGCTCTTCAACAGTGGGAAGCAAGCGGTGCTTACAACATCAATGTAGCCCTGTGCTGTGATAGTGCCACTCAAGACGACAAGTGGTGCAAGCCCCCTCCATGAAAAACACGACCACACCATAACACTGCCGCTTCCAAATTTTACTGTTGACACTACACACGCTGGCAGCTGAGGTTCACCGGACATTCGCCATACCCAAACCCTGCCATCGGATCGCCCCATTGTGTACCGTGATTCGTCACTCCACACAACGATTTTCCACTGTTCAGTCGTCCAAGGTTTACGCTCCTTACACCAAGCGAGGCGTCGTTTGGCATTTATCGGCGTGATTTGTGGCTTATGAGCAGCCGCTCGACATTGAACTGTCAAAGTACTTGCCGAACTGTCAAAGTACTTGCAGTGGATCCTGATGCAGTTTGGAATCCCTGTGTGATGGTCTGTATAGGTGTCTGCCTTATTACACATTATGACTGTCTTCAACTGTCGGCGGTCTCTGTCAGTCAACAGATGACGTCGGCCTATAAGCCTAGGTGCTGTACGTGTCCCTTCACATTTCCACTTCACTATCACATCGGAAACAGTGGACCTAGGGATGTTTAGGTGTGTGGAAATTTCGCGTACAGACGTATGACATTAGTGACACTCAGTCACCTGACCACTTTCGAAGTCCGTGAGATATGTTGTTGGGTGTCCGGATACTTTTGATCACATAGTGTATAATCCAAGATGGATGTGAATATGTCTAATGAAATGGGACTAATGGTGTTAAAGTGTAGAGCAGTAATCTGCTGTAATGCAGTGGGTGATTTAATCCTTTTGCAGAGGCAGACCGCTGGTCCTCTTCGGATATTGGAAGAGCTGAGGCTTGATACCCCTCATGCTGCGAAATGTATTCCAGCCATTGACAGAGACAGCGAAACTGGCATTGTCCAATAAATATTGGTCGCGTAATAGCGACAATAACGATCGCTCTGTCTACCGAAAATACAAGCGTCTTTAGAGGTCCCTTTCATGGGCGCACATTTCGGAGCATGCAGTGCCATCGATGGTGATCACACACCCTATTAAGTACGATGTCTCGCCGTTGATAATGTCCCGGGGGCCTTCATGAATCGCAGTGTCTTCAGTGTAATTATTCTCTTTGAATATAAATGTGGATTCTGTTCGTCTCATTGCGTTTTTCTTTGTTACCTTCTCTGTTGTACTGTAGCAGTTGCTTCTACGTATGGACCAAGCTGCATCTAGTTACGTAACATAGGAGCGCCGCATCAAGCGAAAGTCACGTTCGTTTTACACACCAGTGTACTATAGTATTTAAACAGATAATCAGAACACACTGATTGACAAAAACAGGACTGAGAAGATTGTGAAGATTGCAGTAATCATCACACATAAATACAAGAACAAGTAACAGCAGACGTTTCCCAGATAACTGAATAACAGAGGCTTCAAGGAAGTTTAGACAGTAACGCGGACAAGATTGTTTAGGGCGACGCCTTAGCGGCAGCTACATGCCGGTGGTCGTGCCACCGTCTTAAAAGCAGCGGATGCCCTGTCGCAACTGTCAAATAATGAAACGAACGAAATCACTCGTCTTCGGGGCTACACTTCTTGTTCCACGAAGATGTTGGACGACATCAACGAAAGTTGGTAGGCGTGTTTCTACATCTGAAAGATGGTGTCTATTCAAATTTCGCACCAGTTGCATAAGAGTGGCGCTTGTGGTGCCATTATGAGAATGCAAATCAGGTTTGCTTTAAATGCACGCTTTAACGGTTGTGAGCGTTAGTTAACTTCCAGATTGTACGTGGTGAGTTGATACTAACAAATAGTGTCTTTCAGGCGGCAAAGACACCATTATCAACACCTCACTGAGTTTGACGATGTCGTGTAATATGGCTACGAGAAGCTGAATCTTCCTTCTGCGATATTGGAGAAAAACTTGACCAGAATGTGGCCACTGTACATCATTGCTGGCAGCGGTGGCACGAGAATGTACGGTCCCAAGAAGACCAGGCTCGGGAAGGCCCGTGGCACCACCAAGAGGGAAGACCATCGTGTTGGGCGTATGGCTCTGAGGCATCGAACTGCATTTTCAACAGCAGTTTGAGCATCAGCTGGCACCACAGTGACACAACACATTGTTATAAGTCGGTTACTTCAAGGACAACTCGGGGCCAGACGGCCTGTAGCGTGCGTTCCACTGACCCCAAACCACCACCAACTGCGACTTCAGTGGTGTCAAGCCAGAGCTCATTGGAAGACAGGGTGGAAGTCTGTTGTGATTTCCGATGAAAGCCGGTTCTGCCTCGGTGCCATTGATGGCCGCGTGTTGGTTCGGAGGAGGTCAGTTCAGAGCTTGGAAACAACCTGTCTGTGTGCTACACACACTGGGTCTACACCTGGAGTTACGGTCTGGAGTGCCATTTCGTATGACAGCAGGAGCCCTCACGTGGTTGTCCCAAGCGCCCTGACTGCAAATTTGCTCGTTAGTCTAGTGATTCGAATTCCTTTGCTGCCATTTATGAACAGCGTTTCAGGTGGTGTTTTCCAACAGAATAACGTTCGCCCACATACCGCTGTTGTAACCCAACATGCTCTACAGAGTATCTACATTTCGCTTTGGCCTGCTCGATCACCAGATCTGTCTCCAATCGAGCACATATGGGACCTCAGCGGACTATAACTCCAGCGTCATCCACAAGCAGCATTAACTGTCCCTGTACTGATCGACCAAGTGCCACAGTTATGGAACTCCATCCTACAAACTGATATCCGGCATCTGTACAATGCGTGCACGTTTGCATGCTTGCATTAAACATCCTGGCTGTTACACCGGTTATTAATGTACATTTCCAGTGGCTTATCTCGCGCGTACTTTAACCTGTGATCTTGCAGTATCTTACATCGACAAATGTATTCCCGAAATTTCATTAATTTACATTATTTTTTTGGTTTTGCGATTGTTTTCCGCCAGTGTAGTTGCTGTCATTAGTCGTCTTACGTGCCTTCAGAACTCAGTAAATTGTTAAGCCAACATGGCGTCTAAACTGGAATTCACATGGCTTGCCGGCAGACTACACAGGTTTCGGTAGCGTGTATTATGTCTTTGAAGTCTAGCTAAAAGGTGTCCTGCTCTCCTCTCTCTCTCTCTCTCTCTCTCTCTCTCTCTCTCTCTCTCTCTCTGGGCCCTATTTAAAAACTCTTATCTACAGAAGAACAGTCCTATATCGAAACTGGTACGATCTTTTGTGATTAATCCAATACTGTTTTTTTGTTGTTTTTTTAATGTCCATTTATGATGGCAATATAAAATATTGCAAAGCACGACAGTATGCTGTTGTCTTGCTGACCGTCTTCAAATCGGAGCCAGTGGGTCCTCTCATTCCCCCCTCCCTCCTTCCTTTTTTTTAAAGCAGCATACATATGACGTCCACTTCGCGCAGTCCAGTCCAGTGGCCTCTGTGTTGGACGCCATGTTGGCGAGTACAGAGACCTTTGGCACTCAGAGGAGAAATATAGGTTGTAACATTCGCAGTTTGCGATGCGTCAATTACGTTTGTGATTCATGCGATCGAAAGACTAACCGCCAACCCGGCATCCGCGACTACAGGCTGAGATGCTGCCGCCAGTAGCCAAAGTAATTTGTCGCCATGCTCCACTGTCGCTTCTCAATGCTCGCAGTCATGCAGTGCTTTTCTATATATCGGAGGGTATTCGATTTCTTCGTTTTTTAAACTGCCGTTTTTGTTAACTAATGAAACTATATGACCAATACTAGCGCAGTGTTTTCATTCCAATTTCAGAGTTAAATATTTTTTTCTTGAATACATGTAAATCTTAGGTGTGTAGTACGTTTCAGTTAAGTCAAATTTGGGCTCTTTCCCATGTTATGGATCTGGTGCTGCCCTTCCTATTCGCCCACATCCTTAGGATTAGCCGCGATTAACCCTGCTGTTAACTTCCCTTCAAAAAGACCCAGAAAGTATTTGGTTCTTCCATAACGTTTCCATATTTAAACGCTAATGCTGGAAACATAATGACTTCAATTTTTCTGTAAACTTTTCATAGCTTAAGGCTTAAATGAAAAAAGTATTCTTCCCCTTGTTAAAGCTTGTCATATTTGTCCCTTGGCTCTATATGACGCGGGTCTTCAAAAATTCACGACATCTACAAATATCGGCACGAAAATTTTATTCCTGCGTGTTTGATATGCTGCCACCAAACACGCATTGGTTTTTTATAACGCGAACTAATTCGATGCAATGATACGTAGCAGTTAATTTATCTACACCTTCTGACAGACTTGCCCTGTAGTGGTGCACTCTACAACCGGACGACAGCGCGTGTTATGTATTGAAAGATGGAGAGACGCTTTATCCAATCATACACAGGGTGTTACAGGAGGAATGGTCAATATTCAGAGATAAAACAGGAACGATCATTGGAAACAAAAAGTCTACTAAACATGCATACCTGAAGAGCTATGAGAAATTCTTCTGTAAAACAGAAGTGTTTCATAGTAGCGAAGATGAACAAGTGCTCATAGCTCTTAAGGTACGCATTTCAGAGCTCATGTTTACTAGACTTTTTGGTTCTACATCTACACGGATAATCTGCAAATCACACTTACGTGCCTGACAGAGAGTTCATCGAACCATCTTGAAAATTCTCTCTTATTCCAATCTCGTATAGCGCTCGGATAGACCGAACACCTGTATCTTTCCGTACGAGATCTGATTTCCCTTACTTTATCATGGTGATCGTTTCTCCCTATGTAGGTTGGTGTCAACAAAATATTTTCGCATTCGGAAGAGAAAGTAGGTGATCGGAATTTCGTGAGAAGATTCCGTCGCTACGAAAAACGCCTTTCTTTTGTGATGTCCAGCCCAAATCCTATATCATTTCAGTTACACTCTCTCCCATACTTCGCGATAATACAAAATGTGCTGCCCTTCTTTGAATATTTTCGATTTACTCCGTCAGTCCTATCTGGTAAGGATCCCACACCGCGCAGCAGTATTCTAAAACAGGACAGACGAGCGTAGTGTAGGCAGTCTCCTTAGTAGATCTATTACATTTTCTAAGTTTCCTCCCAATAAAACGCATTCTTTGGTTAGTCTTCCCCACAACGTTTTCTGTGTGGTCCTTCCAATTTAAGTTTCTCGTAATTGTAGTACCTAGGTATGTAGTTGAATTTACGGCCTTTAGATTCGACTGATTTATCGTGTAACCGAAGTTTAACGAATTCCCTTTAGCACTCATGTGGATGACCTCACACTTTTCGTTATTTAGGGTCAACTGCCAGTTTTCGCACTGTTCATATGTCTCTTCTAAATGATCTTCCAATCTGCTTTGATCTTCTGATGAATTTCGTAGTCGATAAACGACAGCGTCATCTGCAAACAACCGAAGACGGCTACTCAGGTTTATATAGACAAGGAACAGCAAAGGGGCTATAACAATACCTTGGGAAACGCCGGAAATCACTTTCGTTTTACTCGATGACTTTCCGTCAGTTACTACGAACTGTGCCTCTGACAGGAAATCAGGAATCCAGTCACACAACTGAGACGATATTCCATAAGCACGTAATTTCACTACCAGCCGCTTGTGTGGTACAGTGTCAAAAGCCTTCTGGAAACCCAGAAATACGGAATCGCTCTGAAATCCCTTGTCAGTAGCAGTCAACACTTCATGCGAATAAAGAGCTAGTTGTTTCACAAGAACGATGTTCTCTAAATCAATGTTGACTGTGTGTCAATAAACCGTTTTCTTCGAGATAATTCACAATGTTCAAACACAATATATATTCCAAAATCCTGCTGCACATCGACGTTAATGATATGGACCTGTAATTTAGTGGATTACTCCTACTACCTTTCTGGAATATTGGTGTGAACTATGCAATTTTCCAGTCTTTGGGTACGGATCTTTCGTCGAGCGAATGGTTGTATGTGGTTAAGTTTGAAACTATTAATTCAGCATACCCCGAAAGGAACCTAATTGGTATACACTCTGCACAAGACGACTTGCTTTTATTAAGTGATTTAAGTTGCTTCACTAGCCCGAGGATATTTACATCTACGTTACTCATGTTGGCAGCTGCTCTTCTTTCGAATTCTGGGATATTTACTTCATCTTCTTTTGTGAAGGCATTTCGGATGGCTGTGATTAGTAACTCTGCTTTGGCAGCACTGTCTTCGATAGTATCTCCATTGCTATCGCGCAGAGAAGGCATTGAGTGTTTCTTTCCACTAACATACTTCACTTACGACCAGAATCTCTTCGGATTTTCTGCCAAATTTCGAGACAAAGTTTCTTTGTCGAAACTATGATAAGCATCTCGCATTGAAGTCCGCGCTAAATTTCGAGCTTCTGTAAAAGAGCCGGCCGGTGTGGCCGTGCGGTTCTAAGCGCGTCAGTTTGGAACCGTGTGACCGCTACGGTCGCAGGTTCGAATCCTGCCTCGGGCATGGATGTGTGTGATGTCCTTAGGTTAGTTAGGTTTAAGTAGTTCTAAGTTCTAGGGGACTGATGACCTCAGATGTTAAGTCCCATAGTGCTCAGAGCCATTTGAACCATTTTTTTCTGTAAAAGATCGGCAATCTCGGGGATTTTGCGTCTGTTTAAATTTGGCATGTTTATTTCGTTGTTTCTGCAACACTGTTCTGACCACAAACGACAGAGCTGATCCTCCTTGAATTTATCTGTTATAAATCTCCCAATTGATGCCGATACTATTTCTTTGAATACAAGCCACATCTGGTCTACACCTATATTATTATTTTCGAAGGAGTGGAGATCGTCTCTCAGGAAGGCGTCAAGTGAATTTTATATGCTTTTTTTGATTAGGTATATTTTTTGTTTATTTTTGGAGGATTTGGGGGTTACAATATTCAATCTCGCTACGACAACCCTGTGTTCACTAATCCCTGTATCCGCTTTGATGCTCTTCATGAACTCAGGATTATTTGTTGCTAAGAGGTCAAGTGTGTTTTCACAACCGTTTACCATTCGCGTGGGCTTATGAACTAACTGCTCGAAATAATTTTCAGAGAATGCGATTAGCACAATTTCGGATGATGTTTTATGCGTACCTCCGGAATTAAACATGCATTTTCGCGAACATATCGAGGGTAAATTCAAGTCACCACCAACTATAATCGAATGAGTCGGGTACGTGTTGGAAATCAAACTCAAGTTTTCTTTGACCCTTTTAGCAACTGTATCATCTGAATTTTGAGGTCGGTAAAACTATCCAATTATTATTTTATCCCGGTTGCCAACAATGACCTCTGCCCATACTAACTCACAGAAACTATCTACTTCAACTTCGCGACAAGGTAAACTACTTCTGACAACAACAAACACGCCAACTGTGTTTAGCCTATCCTTTCGGAACACCGTTAAGTTCTTAGCAAAAATTTCGGCTGAGCTTATCTACGGCATTAGCCAACTTTCAGTGCCTATAACGATTTGAGCATCAGTGCTTTATATTAGCGCTTGGGGCTCTGGTAGTTTCTCAACACAGCTACAATTTACAACTGTTACACAGATGGTTCCTGTATCTACGTTCTTCCTCTGTTCGGCCTGCACCCTTTGTGACTGAAGCCCTTCTTGTGTTTTCCCGAGACCCTCTAACCTAAAAGACCGCCAAGTTAACACCACACAGCCCCTGCTACCTGTATAGCCGCCTCCTGCGTATAGTGGACACCTGACCTATTCATCGGAACCCTAACCCACCACCCTTTGGCGCAAGTCGAGGAGTCTGCAGCCTACACGGTCGCAGAACCGTCAGAACCTTTCATTCAGACCCTCCACTCGGTTCTGTACCAGAGATCCGCAATCGGTCCTGTCGACTACGCTGCAAATGGTCAGCTCTGCTTTCATCTTGCAAGCAAGAATGGCAGCCTTCACCACTTCTGTTACCCTCTCGAAACCAGAGAGAATCTCTTCTGATACAAAGTGACACACATCATTGGTACCGACGTGAGCAACCACCTGCAGTTGACTGCATCCTGTGCTCTTCATAGCATCCGGGAGGACCCGTTCCACATCTGGAATGACTCCACCCGGTATGCACGTGGAGTGCACATTGGTTTTCCTTCCCTTCTTGGCAGCCATGTCCCTAAGGGGCCCCATAACGCGCCTAACGTTGGAGCTCCCAACTATCAATAATCCCACCCTCCGTGATTGTCCGGATCTTGCGGACTGAGAGGTTTCCTCTGAAACTGGAATGATCTTTCCTCTCATGTCCCTGATTATTGACCATTTCTCCTGGGACACAATGTATGTATAAGGTGGCAGTCAAAAAAAAACGAGATACATGGAAAAAGTAAGTAAACTGTTCATTTCAAAAGTAAGCGGCGTAATCGTCCAAAGCAAATCTACACTACTGGCCATTAAAACTGCTACACCACGAAGATGACATGCTGCAGACGCGAAATTTAACCGACAGGGAGAAGATGCTGTGATATGCAAATGATTAGCTTTTCAGAGCATTCACACAATGTTGGCGCCGGTGGCGACACCTACAACGTGCTGACATGAGGAAAGTTTCCAACTGATTTCTCATACACAAACAGCATTTGACCGGCGTTGCCTGTTGAAACGTCGTTGTGATGCCTCGTGTAAGGAGGAGAAATGCGTACATAATGTTTCCGACATTTGCAGAGGTCGGATTGTAGCCTATAGCGATTGCAGTTTATCGTATCGCGACATTGCTGCTCGCGTTGGTCGAGATCCAATGACTGTTAGCAGAATATGGAATCGATGGGTTCAGGATGGTAATACGGAACGCCGTGGGTGCGCGAATGGCACAACGTCATTTTTTCGGATGAATCTAGGTTCTGTTTACAGCATCTTGATGGTCGCATCCGTGTTTGGCGACATCGCGGTGAACGCACATTGGAAGTGTGTATTCGTCATCGCCATACTGGCATATCACCCGGCTTGATGGTGTGGGGTGCCATTGGTTACACGTCTCGGTGACCTCTTGTTCGCATTGACGGCACTTTGAACAGTGGTCGTTACACTTCAGATGTGTTACGACCCGTGGCTCTACCCTCCATTCGATCCCTGCGAAACCCTACATTTCAGCAGGATAATGCACGACCGCATGTTGTAAGTCCTGTACGGGCCTTTCTGGATACAGAAAATGTTCGACTGCTGCCCTGGCCAGCACATTACCCAGATCTCTCACCAATTGAAAACGTCTGGTCAATGGTGGCCGAGCAACTGGCTCGCCACAATACGTCAGTCACTACTCTTGAGGAACTGAGGTATCGTGTTGAAGCTGCATGGGCAGCTGTACCTGTACACGCCATCCAAGCTCTGTTTGACTCAATACCCAGGCGTATCAAGGCTGTTATTACGGCCAGAGGTGGTTGTTCTGGGTACTGATTTCTCAGGATCTATGCACCCAAATTGCGTGAAAATTCAATCACATGTCAGTTCTAGTATAATATATTTCTTCTTGGTGTAGCAATTTTAATGGCCAGTAGTGTACAACTACGAATATCTTTGTGCAGGGCTAAAAAATATGGAAGTCCTTTGGGGAGAGATCGGGACTGTATGATGCATGTGTAAGGGCTTCCCAGTAAAACTTCTGCAGTGTAATCGAAATAAACTTGGCATCATGTTGGAAACGTGACCTCGACGCAAAATTTTCCATGGCGGTGTAGCTTCACAATGTAATAAATGTGTTAACAGTTGCGGTGATTATTTTTGAAGTAATAAGCAGTATACTTCCTTCTGTATATCTTGTAGTTTTGGCGCAGTCCTCTTTTGATATCCCGGAGGTCCTTACAAATAACCTTTTGTTAATTTAGACTGAGTCACTTCCCTGTTTCTGTTGAAACTAAGGTAAAATTTTCTCAGAATCAATGAATTCGGGGCAAAGTGGTAATTCATATTATCTGCTCAGTTCTCTAATTTGGTTTATGGCTTGCAGACGGACCATTGCACTGTATGGAATGCTGAAGCCTGCCTGATAAATGTCATTCCGCTGATGGTACGTGGGAAGAGAGAGTGTTTTCGTCTGGATTTCTCTAATTTTAGCGGTGTGTCAGTACGCGAGATAGGTGTTGGTGAAGTAGTACGTTTCTCGTCTCGTTTTGGAACGTAGGCTGCATGAAATATGTGAGAAAGCCTCTCCATGATTCATAACGTCTTTAGATTGATATCATGGACAGGTGGCTGTTTATGTCCTTGATATTGGTTCGCTACTGTATATCACTATCAGGTAAGGAAATTTATCGAGGACCACGTCATTCCTGATATCCTAGTCGACTGACTGAAATTGCTCTATGCTGACAGAGGCATCCCAGCTGAACAGCAAACTACGTGGTGTAGTTGTAATGCACTGGACTCGCAAGCGGTGGGAGTGGTGTTCAAATCTCCGTCAGGCACACAGCTATGGGTTTCCCGTGATTTGTCTAAATCGCTTGATGCAGGTGCCAGAATGATACCTTTTGAAAGGCCGCGCCCGATTTCGTTTCCTTGTCCACTCAGAACATGCGCAGTGTATCTGATGAATGATGAACTCGCCGTCAACAGGACGTTAACCGAAACCTTCCTTGCTTCCTAGAAAAAATGGAAGTGTGATCAGTCAAACCCCAACAACGAAATCGTCGTGCAGTAGACGTCACATTTTAGAAGGCAAATCCTGCCAGAGATAATGCTGTTACAGATGGGCGCCAGCAGTAGTTGAGTGTACGGGTGCCACCGCTTTGTGGGAGAGGCTTTCAACTGGTTCTGCACTGTCTTTTTCTCGCACCACTGATCCCTAACTGTGCATCTGCCTATCGTTGTGACACACTTGTTCATCAGGCCCATTTGCGACGTCCGGACTTGGGCTTCACTAACAGTTTTCTCTCCTGCAGACGTAACTTGAGATCCGCGCCGTACGTTAGAAGTCTGTGGGCCATCCGCATCTTACTACAGTGATACACAATGGTACACAGTCCTCCAGTGTACATCTACATACATACTCTACAAACTACTGTACAGTGCGTGTTGGTTACTTCTTATCAATATTATCGATCTTGGTTCCCATTCCATTCGCGTATTGAATAAGGAAAAAGTCTGCTATATGCCTCTGTAAGCGCCCTTATCTCTGATCTTATTCTCACAATACTTACGAGAGATACTCGATGGTGGCTGCAGAATGGTCACACAATTTTCCTCACATAGACGTTCTTTAAATTTATCCTTCGGAGTTTCGCAAAAATTGCGTTGTCGAAGTTGCATGAACATTTGTTACCCTTCATATTGTTTGTAACCACCTGTTACGATCCTACGAGTACGTCTCTAAGTTTGTTCCGTATCTGTTGTCATGCCTACTTGGTAAGGACTCCAAAGACTGCACAGTGTTCTAGAAATGGTCGTACTAGTTTCGTATGTGGTTTCGTTTACAGAAGCATTGCAGTTCCCCAGAACCCTTCCAACAACTCTTATCTTCCCTTCGCCTTCCCTATTTCTGATTTCATATACATTCTTAGAAATACTCCTAAATACTTACACGGTGCAACATTCTCAATAAGTGTGACACATTCCAGGGAGGAAACGGGCAAATGGGGACGCAAGAGGTCCTATATCGTTACTTAGCAGACATGAAAGTAAGATGGTATTATTCTTAAACGTGCTAGTTCCATTCTGAGAAAACTGGGTCGACATGTGTATAAATAATTTGTGTTTGTTTTATTGCACCATTCTGACGTAACTCAGCATGAGAGAATGGGCAGTAGGTAGAAGAAAGGAAAGTCTCTCGATTGCACAGCCGTGCACCAAAAAACTAGTTAGACACCGTGAAGGACGAGCAGAGATCGGTGTAAGGACACTGCTATACCAGAACTACTGTGGATTGTTTCCCGTGGAATCGGCTTATTACGGCCAATTGCCACCTTACATTCGGGTAATACAGTCTATAAAGTAAAGTGGTGAATGAATAAAGAGTAAGAAAAGCCCTTAATTGGTTGGCTCTGTGTCGGAAACTGGTTGTGCGGACTATCTCTTTCAAACTATAGTCGTCCATAACATGAACACATCACAGATAAGAAAATATTACTTGTTGCTGTATAAATGGACAGGTCTTGGTTCAAATGGCTCTATGCACTATGGGACTTAACATCTGAGGTCGTCAGTCTCCTAGAGCTTAGAACTACTTAAACCTAACTAACCTAAGGACATTACACACATCCATGCTCGAGGCAGGATTCGAACCTGCGACCCTTCCAGCCGCGTGGTTCCGGACTGACGCGGCTAGAACCGTTCGGCCACAGCTACCAAAATATTAATACCTTGCATCTACTCAGGAACGAAAATTGGCAGTACTGCGGAAAAATCGTGAATTCGTGTATTGCACGAAGCTTTATATACTTTTAGAACAAATGGAGACAGCTGCTCTTGTAGGACAGGGCATCCTTATTACCGGGAGTGGAACAGTTCGCCGAGTCAGGTGACTGTGACGTCATGTACTGTACTAGCCGTCAGCGTAACAGTCGATGACAGGATGAGCATGACGCGCAGCATCAGCACATTTGATCGCAGGGAGAAAGTAGATGCCCGACTATAGGGCATTCCATTTCAGCTGTCTAGAGGCACTGGGCTTTCCGTATGCCATTGACAAGGGTAAGCAGTTCGTACTTCGATTTCAGGACAGAACCACTGCCATCAATCAGTTCGGTGAGTAATAAACCATCTTGCCAACTATCGGTCTAGATTTGTGGCTGGGCTCAGTACTTCCGAGCAGCTAGGACTCAAAAAACGTTGTTCATAACAGGCTGAAATGGACAGATGTAATTTCTTTAGTACCTTAAGTGAGTTTTACACAGCCGTTACTGTTCACAACAAACAATGATGAGCTAAAAACTATGAACATCTGCTTAATAGCGTGATGGCCCACCTTTTGAACACATTACAGCAGCGATCCTACGTGGCACGGTTTAGAAATGTCCTTGGTAGATTTCTCGAGGTATGTGCCACCAGATGTGTACGCACAGGTCACAAATTACGAACCAGTGAGTGGTTTGTGCGCACCGAGCTGGCACCGACATCATCCTACATGTGTTCCATCGGGTTCAGATCAGGCGCACTTGGTGGTCACGACATTAACACGAGTTCAATAACTTGTTCTTCAAACCACTGTAGAATGAACTCGGTCTTGCCACAAGGTCTGTTATCCTGCTGGAAGATGCTATTGCCGTCGTGCAAGACATCAAGCGTACTCTAACCAAGCATATTTACATATCTATGAACCTATTCCATATGCTCGTACCTTCGTTAACAGTCTGAAATTGGGCACCGTGTCAAATGCTTTCCGGAAATCTAGAAATACGGAATCTGGCTGTTGCCCTTCAACCATAGTTCGCAGTATATCATATGAGAAATTGACAAGCTGAGTTTTGCACTAGCGATGCTTTCTGAAACCATTCTGATTCATGGACATAAGCTTCTCAGTCTCAAGAAAGTTTAATATATTCGAACTGAGAATAAGTTCAAGGATTCCGCATCAAACCGATATGAGGGATATTGGTCTGTAATTTTGCGGGTCCGTTTTTCTCGCTTATCATCTACGAATAGAATAGAAATGGAGGAAAATTCTTCCGGCAAACAATGTACTCTAATCATATCTTGGCTTGCCGAGTACAGGCTGGTGCCGCCCCCGCCCCCCCCCCCCCCTCTCTCTCTCTCTCTCTCTCTCTCTCTCTCTCTCTCTCTCTCTCTCTCTCTCTCTTTGTTCTCTTTGCGTGTGTGTGTGTGTGTGTGTGTGTGTGTGTGTGTGTGTGTGAACTCATTTCCCGTAACAACACACCATGCGCATATTCTGACGAGTGAATTGCGGGAATTTCTGTTTCACTGTAATTAGTAAATACTTCTGCTCCCTGGGAGTGCTTATCGATATCTAGAGTTGGTACGAAATATCCGTGTCTCATCTATAGCTGCTCTGGGAGGAAGCATCTTGTTCCTGGACAGCCGCTTGAATGAAAGATAACTCACTGTGCATCTCAAGTCTACAGTATATGTCTTGTCCTTAGTTTACAAAAATTGACGCATTACCCTTTCGCCATGAACCGCACGTAATTATTGACAAATGTCCGTCTGTTTTAGATTATTGCATTCTGGAAACGAACCTTAACTTCAACAATTCAGGATAAAAGAAAGAATGGCTGTGAGATGAACAACTGATAAAAATGGTGAAAAAGCAATGTAACCTTCTTATGTGACAGCTAATGGCTAATGAATGAAAGACCGAATGAATTCAATGTGCATGTCAAAAGTCAGGCACACGACGACACGATGGAAGTATTGTAAAACAATGCTTGCTTCAAAAGTAGCTCGTATCGTAAATGTTCCCCTCCGCCACTGATTATGTGTCAACACATTATGTAAACAGTTCTTACGTTTGAACCAATTAGCCCCGGATTACGAGCATGTACGCAATTTTATTGGAAAAAAGCTTCTATTTTGCATTTCGATGAAAGAGAATTCCTGGCCAATACGATAGAGATAAGGTCTTGACAGTAGAGACAGTGTGCCTGAATGGTTCTTGTTTTCTGTGGTAAAATCGCGTAAAATAGAAACTTTAAAACGCGATGCCAAGAATGCAGATAAGAATTTTAAAAAACTTTTGTAAGGACTATTTTTAATAAGTAGTAGTATCAAAATTTAAAACATACGCAAATGTCAGTGACTATCATATCTTAAAAGCGTATAAAATGTACGGACTTTTTACGCCTAATATAACATTCAGAGCATATTTCCTAAAAATGTTGTACTAAACCAAGTGCTCTTATTTAACCAACCATATGTGTATAACTAAATGACTGAAAGAACCATGAAGTACATTTTTATAAAAACATGTGCCATTAATGAGAAAAATAAACAGGTAAAAGTCATTAATACAAAAAAAAATTGCAAACGGTAACTCGGTGATAGAGTGCAAACAATTATCATTAAAAACTTTTAAAATTCAATTACGGTAAAATAAATTGATATTAGGATAGAAATACGCTCTACTTGTCAAGACTATCGTATGATATTCGAAGTGCCTAACTATATTTGTTTATATATCTATGCAAAGCTAATAGACTAGGCAGGCAGTGTTAACACCGATTCCTGTCAGATCATCGATGTTAAACGCTGTCGGGTTGGGCTTGCATGGGTGACCTTCCGGGTCTACCAAGTATTGTTGGCAAGCAGGGTGCACACAGGTCTTGTGATGCCAATTGAGGAGCTACTTGACTGAGAAGTAGTGGCTGCGGTCACGAAAGCTGACAACGGCCAGGAACCCAGGAGAGCGGTTTGCTGAACACATGCCCCACCGTATCAAAATCCGGTGATGCCTGTCTGCCAAGGATGACATGCTGATAGATCGGTACCGTTAGACCTTCTGAGGCCTGTTTCTGACGCAGTTTCACATCTATAAGAAGCTTTTATGGGGATTAAGCGCATCTGAAGACAGCAAATACTTGGCGAAATCAGAAATTTGAATATTTTTTATACACCTAAGCGATCGTGACGTAATAAATTATTATGCAGAAAAAGTATTTCCTAGAACAGTCCCTTTGCCAACTGTGAGTTTCTCAGCAGCTATTCGCTAAATGAGGAAGCGTCAGATGACCAGTCCGAAGGTCCAGAATTCAGTTATGAGTCAGTGCTAATATTTTTTTCTGGCGCTTGTCACTTGTTGCACCTCTGACAAAGATTTGTGTGTGTGTGTGTGTGTGTGTGTGTGTGTGTGTGTGTGTGTGTGTGTGTTTTACTTGAGGCTGCTTGTGAAGTTCTACTTTCAAGAATATTAGCGTCGTTAGGATTATTTTTAAAATGCAAGCATGGAATTTCTCGAAAGAAGAGGAGTTACACAGTTAAAACTTTCTCGCAAGATAGTAACTGTGTACCGGACTGGGATTCGAACCTGCGACCTTGCCTTTCACAAGTGTTGCTCTTACCGACTAAACTATTCACGCACGACTCACAAACCACTCTCACAGCTTCACCTCCGCCGATACCTCTCTCGCACTTCCATTCTGGATTCGATCACCTAGTCTGTGGCCGAGCTATTCCTCCCAAGTATCGTCTCTTCCAGGAGTGCCAGTCTCACAAGATTTCCAAGAGCACTTATGTGAATTTTGGAAAGTAGAAGTCAGGTGCTGGCAGAAGTGAAGCTATGTGGGCGGATCGGGAGTCGTGCGCGGATAGACCAGTTAGTAAGAGCATCGCCCGCGAACCGCATGGTGCTGGGTTCGAATTCCGGTATGGCACACAGTTTTAATCCGCTAAGAGAGCAGAGTGAAAGATAAATTCTGGAAGTTGCAATGTTGTAGTAATTTCGATTACTAATTGATAAGTTCTAGTTCATACCAGTTTTCATCATCGCTGATAAGGCTTCTCTCCCATTGGTTGAGAAAATTGTCCATATCGAAGGTCAGTATATAGTTGAAAATAGCCGCCTTGCTTTTCGATAGCTTCACGAAGTTCCAGATATGATAATTCTAGTGTGTTTGATTTGTTTCATGGCTCGTTAAAGTAGCGATAGTTACACCACCCGAAACATGTCATTACATTCATATCTCCTGTGTGTCACCTCATTCCTCGGAAAGCAGTTGTGGAAGCCTACTGGAGTTGTCGCATTCTCGTAAGGCTCGTGGATAAAACAATGAAACAAAGCTCTCCCATTGTTTTTAGAGCTGTATTACAGGGTGTCACAGGAGGAATGCTCAGTACACAGGGATATGATAGGAACGATCATTCGAAGCAAACAAGTCCAGTAAACAAGGGCTCTAAAATGCATACCTTAAAAGCTACGAGCACACCATCACCATCTTTGCTGCTGTGAAACACATTTCTTCTACTGAGCAAGTGCTCATAGCTCTTCAGGTATGTATTTTAGAGCACATATTTACGAGACTTCTTTGCACCAATGATCATTCCTGTGATATCCCTGAATATTGACCATTTCTCCTGGGTCACCCAGCGTACGTGCTCGGAAAAAAATCGGGTCAACACCAGCTTTCTTTTATTTAAAACTATAAAGTAATCCATTGCTCATTTCGAGTGTGCCTTGAAGACTCAAATTTATTGTAGGACCAGGATTCGAAACTTAACTATTTAGGCCATACGAGCACGCTTCCAGGACCGATCCAAGCATTCACTGCCACTTAAGATTTGTTCCTGTTTTTCCGAACAAATAGACAGATGTTCCTCTTTCAGAAATAGCACTACCAGGTGATGCGGTGTGATGGAAAACAGTGGAGTACGTTGACATGGTGATGCACATTAACTGAAGTAAATTCACTAAAGTGGCATTTAAATGTTGTCACACATGTTCGCACTGTTTCCAAGCACTACTAGCAGTGCTTCGCCCACGGAGTATGTGGAAATAGCGCCACTGGTAGGAACGGTGGACGAAGTGTGTGTGGAAATTTGTTGGAGTGACGTTTTTCGAATAGTCTGAGATCCAGGTTCTAATCTCGGACTAACATAAAATTTTATTAATTACAACATTATTATTGCACTGCAGGCTCAGCGTTTCAGAACAAATTTCGCTGCTATCATTACATTCACTGCATTTCGTCCCCACTGATTGCATATATCTCATGTCAGTGCATTTAATTAATCTTGTTCGTTGTTAGCTGATACTTTGCATACGCTACACTTACGTGCGAGTGGCTATATATGTGTAATAAAACGCTTCTTTCCCTTTTGGAATACCGTAGGTAGACTCCTAGTACCAGACAGTATGACTCCAAATCGTCGTTCTTTATTTCGCTGCCTTTCCAAGGGTGACATGATTTCTATATAGTGCATGCGTACCTCCTGCATGTATCAGTGACTTTCATGGATTCTGAAGCTGTTTTTGCGTGGAGCTTGTTTTCAATTGCTTAAGACTCCTAGAGTAATTACGTCATTACGCGTTCTCATGCAAAAATTTTGATACATGATTTTGTATTTCTGTGCGTCTTGGGTATTGTTTCACTCGAGAATAAGCCGCAACTTGAAACTGATCGCAGCATTAACGTAAATGAAGTTTGAGAATTGCAGAAGGTTGTCCCGGAGCTAACAGGAGCATACCCGTCGTACAAAATTATCTGAAACTACATCTTCCAGTCACATTAACATCACCACCGCCTATGCTTGACGTCATCTACATCTACATCCATACTCCACAAGCCACCTGACGGTGTGTGGCGGAGGGTACCTTGAGTACCTCTATCGGTTCTCCCTTCTATTCCAGTCTCGTATTGTTCGTGGAAAGAAGGATTGTCGGTATGCTTCTGTGTGGGCTCTAATCTCTCTGATTTTATCCTCATGGTGTCTTCGCGAGATATCCGTAGGAGGGAGCAGTATACTGCTTGACTCTTCGGTGAAAGTATGTTCTCGAAGCTTTAACAAAAGCCCGTACCGAGCTACTGAGCGTCTCTCCTACTGAGTCTTCCACTGGAGTTTATCATCTCCGTAACGCTTTCGCGATTACTAAATGATCCTGTAACGAAGCGCGCTGCTCTCCGTTGGATCTTCTCTATCTATTCTATCAACCCTATCTGGTACGGATCCCACACTGCTGAGCAGTATTCAAGCAGTGGGCGAACAAGCGTACTGTAACCTACTTCCTTTGTTTTCGGATTGCATTTCCTTAGGATTCTTCCAATGAATCTGTCTGGCATCTGCTTTACCAACGATCAACTTTATATGATCATTCCATTTTAAATCACTCCTAATGCGTACTCCCAGATAATTTATGGAATTAATTGCTTCTAGTTGCTGACCTGCTATTTTGTAGCTAAATGATAAGGGATCTATCTTTCTATGTATTCGCAGCACATTACACTTGTCTACACTGAGATTGAATTGCCATTCCCTGCACCATGCGTCAATTCGCTGCAGATCCCCCTGCATTTCAGTACAATTTTCCATTGTTACAACCTCTCGATACACCACAGCATCGTGCAATAACCAATGACGGACGGCAAATGGCAGCATTAGCAGTGAATGATATGTAAAGAGTATTGTGGGGGGGGGGGGGGGGAGGGAAGGGGGAGACGAGGAAAAGCAGTGCAGTTTTTGTCGTAGTGAGGGAACGGAGCCATTTATGTCACATCCAAAAGGGCATGATCATCATCTGTCGGGCCAAGGGTGGAGGCATTTCCGAATCGACTAAGTTTGTAAGCTGTTTTCGTGCCAGCATGGTTAAAGTATACAGTGCATAGCAAAATGGCGCTATCCAAAACTGACGCCGAGGTAACTGTGGTGCCCCAAGGGCCATCGAATACGGGGGTGAATAACGGCTGGGGAGATGTGTACGGGCGAACAGACGTGCCACTGTTGGGCAACTGACCACCAAGATGAAGCAAGGGGCTACCAACAGTATCTTCGCAACGACCGTTTAGCGAACATTGCTGCATATGGGTCTCCGCAGCAGGCGCTCGGTTCATACATTCATCCTGACTGCTGCTCATCGGCGACGATGGCTGGAATTTGCACGCCAGTACCGCCAATGGACGTCCACTGAGTGGCGACAGGTGACCTTTTGAGATCAATCACTTTTTATGCTCAACTGGACAGACGACCGTTGGTGTGTACGACGTGAAATGTATGAAAACAAACACCCAGCAAAAATTATCAGGAAGTTTCAGGCCGGAGGAGGGAGCTTTATTGTCTTAGGAATGTTTTCGTAGCATTCTCGTGGCGATTAAGTCATTCTGGAAGGCACAATGGATCTATCCTTGGGGACTGCGTCCGCTCGTACATGAGATTTGCTTTTCCTCGGTACGATAGCATCAACCAGTAGGACAATACAACGTGTCACAAAATTCGTAATATACGTGCGTTGTTCGGAGAGCAACAGGATGAGTTTATCCTACTCCCTTGGCGACCAACTCGCCTGTCGAGAATCTGAGAGATCACCTCGATCGGGCTCTAGGCGCCGTGGATCCTTAACCGACCAACCGAGTGCAGCTGGCCGTGTCACAGGAGTCGGCATGGCTCCACGTTCCCGTCGATACCTTCCAGAATCTCATTGACACTCTTTCTGCACGTCTCGCAGCAGTCCGCGCTGCAAAAGGTTTTTATTCAGGCTTTCGGCAGTGACAGATAACAATCCTAGGACTGGCCAGGTAACGAACCCCAGACCTTCGGATTCATAGTCTGGCGAGGAGCCGCTGAAGGAAAAATAATACCCTCGATTTCGTAGTCCTGCAGAAGTTTGCAAATGAGCACACAGACGACTAGCGCATATTAGTACAGTACCTCATTGTCTCGTAGGTATGTACAGCGTTGCATTTTCTTTCTTCGGCGTAAGTACGATGTAACGTTATTTTCACAGATATTTTGATATGCTTGCTTTTGTGACGGCTCCCAAACCCAAGGTCCTCGGCGGTACTTTTGGGGAAGCCACCACAAATTGTGGAGTAGTGGGTAGTAACCAGGATGTAGCTATGTCTGTTGGCCGAAAAATAATTGACAAGAATTGCGCCAGCTAGAATTAAGAGATAACTTATCTTTATTTCTGACGAAACGTGCACCAGCAATACAAGTCCAAGTAATATCCAAGAGTGATCCGGGTACTGAGCCTAGTCGAATACAATAGCAAATATCACACTGCAATGGCTCCGCTATAAACTCCACGAAAGGCTAGCAATAGACAATCGACTGTCCGTCTCGGGGCCAGCGCTCCTCCTTATATGCAAAAGGCAGAGGGCGGTGCGGACCCGAGATCAGCCATGGCGCGACCTCTTCCGCCGGCGGTAGACGCCGACGGCCGCGACAGGAACTGTGGCCAGCGATGTCACGGTCAGGGCGCGCGTGCGCGAGTTGGTTGGTTGGATCCGTGGATACAACACTTACTTTTTCGTGTATAGTTTGTGGAGAGGAGTCCAGTTTCATGGCTATGTTGTGCGCACATAAGGACTATATTTTGCCCTAGTTCTAAATCAGCCAACCAGATATATGTTACATAGCGTGTGCACTGTGTTTAGCCCTTCTTTGGCCGCAAGCTCGCGTGTTGTCGGTTTGCGCTGCGCCAAAAGTTGTATGTACCGAAGTAATTAACGATAGTGTCGTATTTGTAATGAGGAAGCTTGATCATTTAGCGGCTGCCTCTCATAACAGCAAATGGGGACAGACACTGCAAATTATAGCTCCCAGAAACCGTGGTCGGAGCGAGGAGGGTGCCGGAAGCTAGCCAGAAGCTTCACTAAGAGGCGAGGCGGGGAGAGAGAGGCCTGTATCGACCCACTCTGCCAGAAAATGCGATCAAGCGGGCCAGGCATCCGGGGGCAAATCAGCATTTCCTGCCAGCGCCACAGGTGGACGGGGACACGGTCGCGACACAACAGAAGACACTCAAATCCTTCGGTCATGTTAGGCCTGAATCGGTTTTACGAGCGCCAGTTGTTTAACACGAGTGGTGTCTGTTCTGATTTAGTTAGAGCGGTGACGTAAGGTTGTGACTACCTACATATCTTTTTTAAGGAAAAAAGGGTGAGAGTTGCGCATGTATGTCGCTAGGAAGAGGAAGACAAGGAAGTGGAGAAGGTTCAAGAAGAGAATTTGAAATACTGTACTGGGGGAAAGCGTCGTGGAAAGTGTATTTTGGCGAAAAATGTGAACAGATCACTGCAGGGACGTTTTTGTTCCCCGTCGGTCTGGAAACTTCGTCGGACTAAAAAGTTTCTGAATAAATAAAAAAGCCTATGTTAACTTAGTAAATGAGGATGGCTAAACTTTTTGCCTATCCTATTCCTACTTCACGTAAGAGTAGGTTCGAAGAGGAGGGAAAGTGGTTCACGTTTCTTATGTTCTACACGACAGTCTTGGTGCGATAGATAACCTAAGGTATATTCTAAGACAAACAGGATAGCTTTGACACTGTGAGTCGTTGCTGGCTGATTTATCTGCAATGATTTATACACTGATAGTGCCACGTTAGGCTCGGACGGACGGCGAGTGAAAGTACAGCTGACGCCTATCCAATGAGAATTTTGCTGCCTCGCGGGACGCCCTTCCGTAGTGAAGCGATCGCGTTCTACAATAAAGGGGCGAGTGTAAAATCTGTACTGCATTATGCGGACTTTCTAATAATACATGAAATGATGTTGGTGGCCCTCAACTACGTTCCCTCCAACTCAGAGTTGCAATATTAAAAGTTCTGCCTGGTTTCGTTGTCTAGGGGCTGGGATACGTAGTTGCCGCATTACAGGCCAAATATAGCGGAGTCTACAGTATACGATAAGAATACACACATGAATCGAATAGTCGAAGGTTTCTGTCACTCGGCAATTGCGAATTATGAAAGTAACATATCAATTTATAAATGAAAGATTGCAATTAAATAAGATCTGCAGGTACTATCTTAACGGCTTTAAATGATGAGTACGGTAGTAGAAGTACTTCTGAGAATGCGGTATATTTCTGCGAGACACTTATTGGTGTCGATGGTCCAGCAATTAAATAAAATATAAGTTGAATAACAGGGAGACAATAGATTCCTACAGCACGTAATTAGTTATGAACAACAACACAGCCCGCGAGATATTTACTTCTAAACGAGTACTACGTCTTCACTGTAGAAGCCACGGAAATCTCACAAGTGCACAAGTCGGCACTCCAAAGTATTTCTATCTGCCGCGACCACGCGCATACCGCTCCCCACTGTCAAAGTGTCTCCCGCGACCGTGCGTCCACCCTGCCATCGCGTCCCGCACCTCCCGTGTCTTCTCCTGTGCGACTGTCCCCGTACTGTCCAGCACTCTTCACCCGAACTCGCTTCCATCCAGTCTCCCCATTCACGAGCGCTGTGACTGGCTAGGGCGCTCGCACCATGTCTTCATGCCAACGCGCCCACACAAACATAATGAAACACATTCGAAGTACTGGATTTGCATTTAAATAACTTGAAATTATATAAATATTCGTATGGCTCGACCATAAACACGCTCTAACACACATTATTAGATATATAAACAAATTAAATAAACATATATCAAAGGAATAGAAAAAAAGGTGAGTCAGTAGCCTAATGGCTCTGTGCTTTCTATAACACAGTAAATACTTAACCAATTTCTTCATGAATAGTATATATAGGATATAAATAAAGACATAGATGAATAAATATATTTATAAGCAGGCTGCAACCGTTTTTTCGTGTAACTTGGAGTACTTATGGCCTGACGCGATCGATAGTAACCGGCCACTTTGACCTCCAATAACTTATGTATTATTCAAGTTACATGCCTGTAATTCATACCAATTTAGGTTTACACTATTAGCTTTCTAAAGACACAGCGATTGACAAAATCGGATGAAGCGTTTATATTTTGGAATTTCGTTGCTGGATGTTACTTCTATAATTTACCGTCATATACTAAACTTCAAACTAATAAAGATATTGAAAATCTGATTACACCATCAGAATCGTCGTGCAAATAGTAGTAATGTACATGTTTCTTTTTGTGGTATCATGATTCATCTGGCTCCTATTAATTTCTATACGAACTGTGAAATGTCTGCCATTAAGGGTTCACAAGGTCCGCCATCTTTGGCCCTCCCAGCGCACAGCGTCACTAAGGAATTCCGAGCCATGTGCTCGATGGACCACGCGCTGGGGCTACCCCTGTCGTCCGGCTAACGCTCCGCACCACGCGTTTGCTGTCGGACCCCGGCTGGCCGAGCGGCCCGTGCGGCCACTGCTTCCTCCGAACTTATATCAGGGCGCGACGACTCGCCTGTTACCTCACAATTATCGTGACTGGAAGACTAAGTAGGTTGAAAAAAAAAAAGGGGGGGGGGGGAAGAGAGCACTGGCAGAGAGGAACTTCTTAATACATACGGGTTGTTGTGAAAAACTTACACACAACAAGCAGTGTATGTTTAATAAGAAGGACGTGACCCAGTTATTAGCTAATAACGTAACGGTTCTGTGTTGCAGGAAGGAATTGGCGCTGACTACTGCCTGGCATGAGGCAATTGTATCGGCGACTATTGCAGCAGCCTGGGTGTTTGCCTTGATGGGAGGCTGGCTGACTGGTAAGTACGGAGCAACTCATTATCCAGGGGTTGGACAAAATAATATCGACTCACATGTAATGACAGTGGTTCAATAAAGCTTGTCGTATACTCCCACCCTGTAGTATTGAAGCGTGCCATCTAGTCGATGAATGTGTGCACATCAGTCTCTTGCTAGCAGTGACAGTCGTGTCAGAACTTCATTAGGGCTGATTCTTCAGATATACAAAGAGGCATGGTTGTTGGAGACGGTCTTGCGCACTGGCGTGGTGATACGACACTGGACTGTGGACTGGCATTCGGGAGGACCATCGTGAGATTTACGTTTCCCTCAATTTCGCAAAATGGCTTAAGGCAAATGCCGGTATGATTCCTTTAAAAGAGCAAAAAAAAAAAAAAAAAAAAAAAAAAAAAAAAAAAAAAAAAAAAAGCTCTGAGCACTATGGGACCTAACATCAGTCCCCTAGAACTTACAGCTACTTAAACCTAACTAACCTAAGGACATCACACACCCATGCCCGAGGCAGGATTCGAACCTGCGACCGTAGCGGTCGCGCGGTTCCACACTGAAGCGCCTAGAACCGCTCGGCCACTCCGGCCGGCCTTAAAAGAGCACCTATGAAAGTTAGCTACAGAGACCTAAAGACGAAGCTGAATGATAGACGCAGGAAGACTGTGAAGTGAATTATGGCCAGAAAATACAAGACACTAACATGAGACGAACACACATGTACGGGAAGTTTATGAAGAACTACTCGGAGGAACTGCATGTGGAAACATTCACGATAGAGCGGCTATTTAAAATCGTATATATGTGGTATCTGTTCTTTCGGACATGGCAAGGGCACGTCATCAGTAGTGTGGATAGGTTGGAAACTTGGTTTGGTCAGAAACCGTGTCAGGATAGCCGAGGCGGTCACGGCGACCGTTCACCAGAAACGGAAAAAATCCGGGTTAGAGTCCCGGTCCGGCACAAATTTTCAACTTTCCCAATTGATTAAACTAAATTCCCACTAGCAGCTAATGTCGTTGTTCCAGAACAGTTGATTACACCGTGCAGTACCTCTGGTAGCACGAATCGTCGATCACATTATTCCAGAGAAATGGAGAACAATGTTTACTTTCCCAGTGTTGGGTTCAGTGATGTTGTGGGCTGCTATGTCTGGTCCACTTGTTGTCCCGTATGGGCGGTTACGCATGTAGCCTGGGTGACGGTCTTCATCCAATGCTGCAAACTGTGTTTCAAAGTGAACGATCTATGGGCTAAGACTATTCTGCTAACAGTGCTGGAATTGTGAGAGACACGCATGATGAATATGATGGAGGCCCTCCCACTTTCTAGATCCGAATATGCTTGAGCCTCTGTAGGTTATATCGGAGGACACGTTGCACAGTCGATTTCGTCCTCCAAGGACATATTCGAAAATGGCACCCACTTTGCACGAGAAGTATCTATTCCTCTGAATGTTCAGAGTTTTACGCATTATCCATTCTACGACATATACAATCTGTTGTTCATGCCAAAGGAGACCAGCAGCATACTAATCAATCTTCTTTCTCTCTTCCATAGGTGTCCTTACTACGTCCAATCCCTGTATCTGTGCAATGAACAGTAAGAGAGCTGTACCACGTGCACTTTCCTGCCAGCATATTCTTTCAATCTGAAAGATGTCAACCTCCTTGTGAGCAGCACCAGCAATTTGGATCATTCGTTATATTACGAGATTTTTAAGTAGAACTGAGTCACTTACTTAGTTTTGTCTTTGTGCTTCCAAAGTTTAATTTTTAAATTCTCGTGTGTTCGTGCATACATGAGGCATGGACTAACTATATGTGTAACATAGATTTACACCGTCCTTAGCGCTGTTGTCGACAAATTTAGTATGAATGGGAACTGAGAATGCTGTGTTCAGATGAGTCCTGAGTTGGAGTCCCTTAGTTCGCAGCTCCAAGCAGTGTTGCTTCAGACATGCAGCTTGGTGCTGTTCCCCGTGGGTATTATTGCGGGGGGGGGGGGGGGGGCGGCGAGGCTGGATGGTGGTATCCAAAGGACGCCCACCACGTCTTTTAACGTCTCCCGACAGTTCTCTGCTTTGTTCAGCCCAGTTACTGCCCGCGCTGGATTTGTCTCTCTACCTGTGGTCAAGCGAGAGGTCGAGTCCAAGGTGTAACAGGCAACGAAAGACTTTTAAGGAAACCTACCTGAGAAATAGATTTCAGGCGCTGTCTGTGGCTGATAATGACCCTGAGACAACTGTAGACGTTTGCCCTATCAGGGAATGGCTCTCAGCCTGCAAGAAATTGGTACAGTGTATACAAATGGTGAGATTTTCGGTGTTCGAGAGTTCCAATGGTAGGTGCTTGATGGAGCCCCTTAGGGGTATGAGTGCCAAGGAGGGAAATAAATCCAGTGTACATTCTATGTGTATCCCAGGTATGGAACAGGTCCTTCTGGATGCCATGACGAGCATAGGTCGCAACCAGTTGCTGTTAACGGCTCATATTTATTGGTACAAACGATACGTACCGCTTCGGATCGGAAGAGATTCTCTCTGATTTTCGGCGGCTAACTGAAGTGGTGAAAACAGCCAGTCTTGCTTCGAAGATGAAGGCGAACCTCTCTATCTGCAGCATAGTTGACATGATCAATCATGGAATTTTGCTACAGAGCTAAGTAGGGGATCTGAATCAGTGGTACAAACGGTTCTAAGAGTGTGTGGGCTGCAGATTTCTTGACTTGATTCACAGGACGAGAGACGTCGGTATCCGCTTAATGCATTAATAGAACAAGAGTCCACTGGGGGTAGGAGGGGGGGGGGGGGGGTGTCTCCGGAACTTCAAACAGGGATACGGTGTCAGTGGGAGCAAGTCAAAAACAGGATGAGAGTAGACCTGGAAAACATCAGCATTATAGCTGTAAATTGTTGTAGCTGTGTTGTCAAAAAATCATAGATCCAAGCTCTCGTAGAAAGCACTGTAACAGAAATTGTCATAGGTAGTGAAAGCTGGCTAAAGCCGGAGATAAGTAGAGCTGAACTTCCTACGAACGATGTAACGGCGTCCAGAAATGATTATCTAAATTCAGCGGGTGATTGCGTGTTCATTACCGTTATTAGTAGTTTATCATTTAGTGAAATTGAAGTAGAAAGTTGCTGTGAGCTAGCACTGGTGGGAGTTATAAAGCCAAAACCGAAACGACTCAGTTTTTAATATGTTCAAGGAAAATTTTAGTCTTATTTTCAAATCGTGCCTGACTCGTACAATTATAGTTGGCAGAGACTTCTAACCACCCTCGATATGTTGGTAAAAATACGAATTTAATTCGGTGGTAGGCGTAAAACTTCATCTGAAACTGTACCAAATGTTTTCTCGTAAAATTATTTTGAGTTCAGGAACCAACACGAAGTTTAAATGGTTGCGATAATATATTAGTACTCATACCAGCCAACAGCCCTAAGCAAATACAAATCGTCAATATGGATAAGGGAATTAGTTACCATAATGTCGCTGTAGCGAGATTGAATACCGGAACATTCAAACCTGCCAAGAAAAATCTGTTTATAAAAGCTGACAAAAATTCGCTTGACGGCTTCCTAAGTCAGTGCCGGCCGGTGTGGCCGAGCGGTTCTAGGCGCTTCAGTCTGGAACCGCGCGACCGCTACGGTCGCAGGTTCGAGTCCTGCCACGGGCATGGATATATGTGATGTCCTTAGGTTAGTTAGCCTTAAGTAGTTCTAAGTTCTAGAGGACTGATGGCCTCAGATGTAAAGTCCCATAGTGCTCAGAGCCATTTGAACCTAAGTCAGTCTCCATTCCTTCCACAATAACAAGCAAGCATCGATTAAATGTGATTAAAATCAGATAATCTGCGTTGATGGCAATTGAAGATTTATACCTCATGAATTAATAGGAGGCGGAACAGATCCCCTATGGTACACGAAGCTCATCAGGATACAGTTGCAGAAGTAACGAAAAAAGCATGTCAGATTTAATAGAACGCAGGATCTACCAGATTGGCGATGGTTAACAGATGCTCGAAACGTGGTGCTGAATTCAATGCTAGATAATTTTAGTAGTTCCCAGTAGTAGCAGCAAGACACAATCAATACCTTCACTGCGCGATAACAGTGGTGGTGTTACCAACCATTGCGCCATTATAACGGTGTTACTAAACATGATTTTCCGCCAATGTCTCTTCAAAGATGATGATGATGATGATGATGATGATGATGATGATGATGATGATGATGATGATGTAAATACTGCAGAATTCGAATCACAGCCAGCTGCCAACATGAGAAATTTAGGATCGGGTCTCTCTTCCATAGCGAAGAAATTTGTCACTTAATAAAAGTGTCTCCCGGTCCAGATTGTATACCAATTAGGTTTCTCCGAGTATGCTGATGACTTTTCCCCGTTTCAGCAGTAATATACAATACCTGTCTAATGGCTGGAGAGTTGCACAGGTCACACCAACACACCAGAATTTAAATGGAATAAATCTGCTAATTTGTAGACTCATATCACGAAGAAAATTATCTACTGACATGAAACCATCACGTTATAGAGATGGGGCCCCTCCACGCCCGCACCAACGTGGTGACCAAACCAAAAGTTCTACTGTCACCTCCGTAAACATGTTAGTTGTCTAGTAAGTGGATCACAGGATGCTGGGCTGTGATGTCCGTGCGTCTGGGTAAGGCTACGCATTAACACGGTCCATCAGGTGATAGATAGTGGACGAAACGCGAGTGAGGGTAGCGATTTGAAGAGCAGAGGAAAAAAGTGCGCCGGCCGAAGTGGCCGTGCGGTTAAAGGCGCTGCAGTCTGGAACCGCAAGACCTCTACGGTCGCAGGTTCGAATCCTGCCTCGGGCATGGATGTTTGTGATGTCCTTAGGTTAGTTAGGTTTAACTAGTTCTAAGTTCTAGGGGACTAATAACCTCAGCAGTTGAGTCCCATAGTGCTCAGAGCCATTTGAACCATTTTTGAAAAAAGTGCCATGGCTCGTGCCGTGGGAAAAAAACCACTGCGACAGTGGGATGGGTAGTAAGAGCAGTAGTGGCTTACTAGCTGCGATAGTTCATGCAAGGTTGGATTTGTTAGTATAGGTATCATGCATCATTACCATGACAAGCGATGGCGATGTGTCCCAGCTGCTGCTGCTGCTGCATTCCTGGAACAATCAAGATCGTTATACAGTAGTGGGAGATCGGCCATAGATCATCTCACTGTGTGGAGGATGTGTGGAGCTTGTTTGCATGCAGTGTACGGTACGGCTTCCCTGTGTGGTGCCAGTTATTCGGCAGTGTATTCCAGCTGGATATCCAGTAGTGGCGTCTGATTAACAGGGGCTCGCCTGTGCCGTTATGTTTGCGTATGCTTGGCCATAGATGTTATGTCCTTACAAGTATGTCTTTTGGTCTTTTATGTTTCCATCTATGGTTGTGGTCGTAGTTCCCCAGATTCAGAATAAACTGGTTCTGCGAATGTCTGGAGTTTCTGTATAGTCTTGCGGTGAGTTTGTGGATTACCTCCGTGAGAGTCTCAAGTCTGTATTCCCGGTGAAGGTCCACGATGCATGTGTATCGTGGAGCATTGCTTATTATTTTGAGTACTTTGTTTTGTATGAGCTGCAGACGGCGCAGGCGTGTAGGCGCAGCGTATCCCCAGACAGGAGCTGCGTACGTCATCAGGGGTCGGATAAGTGTCATGTACATGGACCTCGACACCCTTCTGTTCAGTGTGCTACGCCTGTTGAGCATAGGATAGAGCTGTTTGAGCCTCGCGCTAGCTCGGTTTTGTCATGTGTTGTATGTGGTCCCCCCAGAGTAACTTCCGGTCCAGCCAGACACAGAGGTATTTGACTTTCTCGCGGAAACGTATTGGACGTGCATGTAGAGTTATTGGTCTGCAGTAGCGGTGTTTGCGCAGTTGCTTCGGTCTTCTAGTGAACAGAACGGCTTTGCACTTGTCGACGTTTACTCTAACACGCCATTTCTCCAACTAAGGCTCGGCCGCTCTGAGTGCAGTCTGTAGGCGTGACGTAATGTATGATGGTTTCCAATCTTGCGCAAGGATGGCTGTGTCATCCGCCTAGATTGCCATCATTGTGTTGTGTGTGGTTGGGAGATCGTTTATGTAGAGGTTAAACAGTAGGGGCCCTAGGATGCTTCCCTGGGGTACTCCCGCGTGTATACCGTGTTGTGTTGATTGTTTTCCCTGCACGTCAGTGTTGAAACTCCTGTCTGTGAGGTATGAGTGTATTAGACGCAGCAGCCCGTCAGCGAATCCCGCGTCGCTGAGTTTGCGGATGAGGCCGTTGTGCCATAGACGGTCGAAAGCCTTTTCGATGTCCAGGAACACTGCCCCTGTAGCTTTGTTTATGTTGAAGCCATGTGTTATATGTTCAACGACCCGTAGGAGTTGTTGTGTTGTGGAGTGGTGATTCCTGAAGCCGAATTGCTCCGGTCTCAGGATGTCATTTGTTATGCAGTGCCTAGTGATGCGTTTGAGAATCACCTTCTCAACAATCTTACTGAGCGAACTCAGAAGGCTGATGGGTCGGTAATTTTGTGGGAGGCTGTGGTCTTTCCCCGGCTTCCTGAACATCAGGACCTTGGCCGTCTTCCAAAAGGCGGGGAAGTGTTGGTGTTTTAGTATGGCATTCGTTATGTGTGTTAGGTACTCAGTTGCTTTATCCGTGAACTCCTGGAGGACACGGTTTTGAATGCCATCATGACCAGGGGCTTTCCTAGCAGCGGAATGCATTATAGCCCAGGAGACTTCGGCTGTGCTAGCATGTCGAATGTCGTCGCGCGATGGTTGGGCTAGAATGCGTGTAACCTCTTGGTCAGTAGCAAGTGTGAACACTGGATCTGATGGTACCAGGTTCGGTGTGAATGACGCTGCGAGTGTTCGAGCCATTAGTTCTGCTTTCTCTTCCGCTGAGTATGCAGGTCCGTCAGGCCCTTGTAGCGTTGGGGTGTATATTTTCTCCCTGGTGAAGTGTCGGGCTAGCTGCCACACGCCAGGTCGTGCGGTGTCCAGCCCTTCGAGTTTTTGATTCCACTGTTGTGTTCTATGTGTTTGTATTTTATCGTGTATGATGCCCTGTAGTCTGTTAATGTGCCGTTTGAAGTACGGACGCCTGGTGCGCTGCCATTGTCTCCTGAGGCGATTCCTCATTGAGATTAGGCCCAGGATTTCCTGGGGCAGGGCCGCACTGCGTTGTTGCGAGGTGCGATCAGGTATGGTGCCTGCCATTGCGTCCCGGACGGCGTTAGTGAGGGTTTCTACTGCCTCGTCAATTTGTCCTGTTTCGTTAATTTCGTGTATAGGTGGGATGTGGCTATCAAGCGTTTGCTTAAACAATGTCCAATTCGCACGCCCGTAGTCCAACATCTTGCGTTGTTCCGTGTGCTGCAGTGTTTCTTCAATGTATAGTATTACAGGTTGGTGGTTTGAGGGCAGATAGTTTTCAACGGCAACGTTGAGTGTCGCTGTAATGTCCTTGATGAGGGCCATGTCTTTCACGTCTGGCCTGTGTCCCCTCTGATAGGGAATGTGCGTCGGTTCAGTCGGCGCTAGTATAATGTAGTTTCTACCTAGCGAATGTTCGTACAGTTTTTTGCCGTTGGGATTTCGTATGCGTGAATTCCATTCTGGGTGTTTTGCGTTCAGATCTCCAGCGACTATTACTCGGGGTGAAATGTTGAGTAATGTGCTGATATTGCGTGTTGAGATGCCTACAGGGCTGTTGTATACCGATATCAGTGTGGTGTAGGCTCCGTTGAACTTGACTCTGGCGGCCGTAGCCTCGATTTTTTCCAGTTCAGGGAGCTCTATGTTTGTGTGCTCAATGTCTTTGTGTATGACGATTGCAGTTCCACCTGCCACGGCGTCGCCCGGTCGGTCGGTACGATAGACACAATAGCCAGGAAAGTTTGTTTGTGCGGTTTAAGTTTAGTCTCGCTCAGTAGCGCGACAAGGATTCCCTTGCGCTCCATGAACGCGGCAAATTCTGCCCTTTTGTTGTGGATCGAGTCTGCATTCCAGAACAGGATCCGTGATAGTGTATGCGGGTCTGCGTTATGGGCCGGGTGTAGTATATTATTCATGTAAGAGTGTGAAAGAGTGTTGTGATGGCAGTGTGTATGACAGCCCAGTATTGCCCGGGTTCGGCGCTCATGAGCTGGGTGATGAGTGTAGTGACGGCCATCAGCACCTTGGTAAGGATTTGAACGGTCGTGTGTCGGGGGAATAGTGTTTCCAGTATTCCCCCAGGTGGTGTGTTGGTGTTGGGTGTGACAGCCTGAGGTGCTGTTGTGGAGTTAGCGGCCGCTTGTGCGGGTATTGGTGCGTTGTTAGGAGCGGCATTTGTGCTTTGTGACAGAGGTTGTGGCACCTGTGTTACTTCTGTGGTGAGGGGGATGGTAGTGTGAGTTACAGTCTCAGTGTCTTGTTGACTGTTTTCCTGTGTGTTGTTCCGTTGTTGCTGTGTGGCCTGTTGTGGTGATTTCGTGTTCCCCGCCCTGTGTTTGCGTGTACGTCTATTCCTCCTCTGGGCTTGGGGTTCGGGGGGTTCTTGTGTGGGTGTGTTTTCCTGTATATGGTGCGTTTCTTCGCAGCACGTGATTTACGGGAGTGGGGTCGTGTTGTTTCGGGGCATAGGTGTTGGTACCGATGCTTGCTGGGTTTCAGGTGTTGCCTGTGGTTGTTGTGTGGCTGTTGCAGCGGTTGTTTCACGTGTGTGTGTAGGGCGCTGAGGTTCCGCAGCCTGTGCCGTTCCGCCAGGGCGTGCAACCGTGGCAAACGTTACGCCGTTCCTTACTGGGTTCGGCGCTGGCCTTGGACGTGGTATGTCGTACAGTACCCTACTTTTGTCTTGTTTCACTTCAGCGCCTGTTTGTATGGGTTGCACTGTCTGAAGTTTGCCGCATGGGGCCCATCGCAGTTGGCACAGCGTCACTGGTTTGGTTGTGTTTGTGTGCAAGTGTTGGATCTGTGGTTGCCAGCGCAACCGCGGCAGCGAGTTGCCAGGCCGCAGCGGAGGGCCGAGTGGCCGAACCGCTGGCAATTGTTGCATTGTTGCGGGACGTTGGGTGGTTCGTAAAGTTCTACACGTACGTCCGTCCGCAGAAAGCTCTTTATCTGCAGGATGGCGCGGGAATCAGCCGTGTCGGCTAACTCAACTATGTAGTGTGGTAACGGTGCGTGTGTACGGAACCCTGTCATCCGGGAGGCACTTTTGCAGTCGAATCCCAGATAACAAAGGGCCGCATGTACTGTCTCGTTGGGGGTGCTGGGGTCCACTCCCTTGATCACGTACTGCTGGGTTCTCTCGTCCAGCATTCTGTACGTGTAATGTTCAATCTTCCGATCTTTGAGGAAGGTCAGAAGATCTTTATTTTCGTTGTCTGTGGCAACGTATAGTGAGGCCCTATCTCCCGAGTACTTTGCATGTAATGTGCTGTTTATGTGCCTCTCCGCGAAGGCAGTGTTAAGGGCACTAAGGTTCCAATAGTTTCGTATAACAACTGGGGGGAAACCAGTCTTGTGTTGTGTGGGCACTGCTGTGGCTTTGTGTGCTTTGTTGTTGTTCGCCACAGCTGTGTTTGCGTTTTGTTTTGTGTTAATGTTGCTAGCCTGAGATGAGCTAGTGGGTGTAGGCAACAGCGCCTTTCGGTTGTCTAGCGAGTTTGGTTGCTCGCTTGTTTGTGCTGGTGTTTTTTTGGGTCTGCGTTTTGGGCCCTCCACCTGCCAGGGCTCTGTGTAGTGGTTTTCTGTATCCACATCCGCCGCCGCTGCCTCGGTCTCTTGAGGCTGCGGCGCCGATGGCAGAATGGTACATGACTGTCCAGTGACAGGTGAGTGTAAAGTGATGTTTAGTGTAGTTGTTTTGGTGGGAGAGACGTCCGCCCCGAAAAGTTCGGTGATTAGCCGGCGCGACTCGAGCTGCTTTTGCGCCAAGCTGTCGAGCGTCGCCAGCCGCTCCCTTGCCTTCGGTAGCGGGCGGGGCGCGATTTTCGGCGGGTGCAGTCGATCCTCGCGCCTCTTGTGTTGCAGTCTTGCTGCGGGTGATAGCAGGGGAAGTGCTAGTAGCGTCCGCCATTTCGCACTTAGGATTATTTATTGGGTGGGAAGGGGGAAACGACAATTTTACTTTTCTCGAAAGGCGAGAGAAGTGTTACTTGTTCCCTATGGAAGTGGGTAGTCCCTACTTTACGCTAACATGCGCTGTTAGTGCAAGCGCGGCACCTAAAGGAGGTGCGGGAGGAGAATGACCTGCAGCACGCGGGCTTGGTCCCGTGAAGGAGCCCTGGTACTGCCTCAGAGTCCCTAAAAGAACGTGAGAATCACGTTGGGGGCGTTGGGTAACCGGAGGCTACCGGGAGCTACGAGCCGAAGCTCTTTCGCGGCAGTCCGCGACTGGTTGCGCGGCTTTGCGTCGAAGGGGAGCAGGCTCAACCCTTCGGCACTCGGCCGGTTGCCGCTGGGCGGCTGCGCCGGGAGCGGCTGATGCGCACTCCCCGGGCGCTGCCGGGCGACTGGCTGCGGAGCCCTGGTAGCGGCCGGCTGGCGCGCGGCCGGCTGGAGAGGGTAACGGGCGAGCTACGGCTGCTGGCGGTCGGCGGCTGCGCTGCGAGGTCCTCTCCGCTCGGCGTCCACGCGACAACCATCACGTATTCTGCAAATATCGTCCGTGTGAAAAACAACTGGCTGTCTGTTCACATGAAGCTTTTTGACTCCCTTCCTCGCAAGCGGTTGCCAATCAAACTACGTGCCTGTGGAGTATCGTCTCAATTGTGCGACTGGATTCGTAATTTCCTGTCAGAGACGTCACACGGCATAATAATAGACAAGAGGTCATCTAGTGAAACTGAAGATACAGCTGGGATTTCCCAAGGTCAGAGGCCCTGTGCTTTTCTTAATATACATGAAAGATTTAGGAGACATGTCATCACCTCTCTCAGATACTATCTTTTTGCGTCGTTTAAATTAATCAGAACATCAAAATGATTTAGACAAGATATCTGTATGGTACGGAAAGTGGCAATTGACCCTGAACAAAAAGGTATAAGGTCATCCACGTACATACATGTTCTAAGGGCTAATGCGTTGTCGATGCAACCACTATCCTGTCATTGGCTGTTCGTTTCAGTTTCATGTAATTGTCATATCCTCTTCTCGATATCTTCCAAATACTTCTGTCTAGGCCTTCCACTTTTTTTCCCAGCACTTTCCCTTTAAGAATGATAATGAATAAGGTAGTGTCTCTGACGACATGTCTAGTATATCTTATTTTTCTCTTTCCCTTTTCCTTTACCAATCTTCTCTCTTCGTTGATTACCTTCAAGACTTCCAGTTCCGCCGTATCCGAATTTCAGCAGCTTTAAGTAGATTGCTTTCCAGTTTGCCCACAATACAACTTTCACTTAGGGAAGTTTACTCCATACAAATGATTTTACAAAGTATTTTCTGACGTATGTATTCATATGTTTTTGAAGAAAAAATATTGTTCATAATCATAAACGCCTGTTTTGCCAATGCAATCCTTCACTTCCATTAATCATCTTTTGTCATCTGTGATTATACTACCGCGATAACAAAAACGTTTCTTCTGATCAATTCTGACTTCAAGTTTTATATTGGATTTAATTCTTCCATGATACAAAAAAGAATCCGTTAAATTTCCGTTACACGATAGACAACACTAATTTAAAGGTTGTCAATTCAACTGAGAAGTTAAGGATTACAGTTACGAACAACTGAAGTGTGGAGAAATAGAACCAAGAACTTCATTTTGGCGGGTTGTAGACGCATGGCTGAAAACATGCCGAAGTCCGGGTGTGGCCGTGAGTCGTGCACGGAAATGGTGAAGCGATCGCTCGCGATAGGCCGGAAATCCGGGTTCGAGTACCTGTCCGGCACAAATTTTCATTGTCTCCATTCCATTCTACAGCTGATGGTAGTCCATATTCACTATTTCAATACTTTTAATGTATTTCATAAAGGCTGTAGTCGACGCAGTGCCTATTCCTGCGGCAGGACACTCAGAAGGTACAACAAATATGCTAAAGAGACTGCCTACAGTATGCTCGTGTGTTCTCTTCTCGAGTTTTCTTGCGCGCTACGAGATTTACCAAACAGGATTCACGGAGGACATAATGAAAATTCAAGGGAGGGCATCTCGGTTTGTGCTATCCTGAAAAAGAACATTGTGCCACGGATATGCAAGCGAGTTGGGGTGGCAATCATTGAAACAGAAGCATTTATCGTTGCGACGAGGTCTTCTCACGAAATTTCAGTCATCATGTTATTCCACCGAATAACAAAATACTATGTCGTTTCTCATCTACATAGGGAGAAATGCCCATCGTTATAAAATCAGTAGAATCATGGCTGCCGGCCGAAGTGGCCGTGCGGTTAAAGGCGCTGCAGTCTGGAACCGCAAGACTGCTACGGTCGCAGGTTCGAATCCTGCCTCGGGCATGGATGTTTGTGATGTCCTTAGGTTAGTTAGGTTTAAGTAGTTCTAAGTTCTAGGGGACTAATGACCTCAGCAGTTCAGTCCCATAGTGCTCAGAGCCAATCATGGCTCACACGGAAAAAATTGGACGTTAATATTTTCCACGTGCTATTCGATAATGGAAGAAAGGAGAAATAGTCTGAAATTGTTTCTGTGAATCCTGTGCCAAACACGTATGTACGAATTGCAAAGTAATCACTTAGATGTAGATGTAGAATCGGATTATGTATTTGTATTTTCTAACTATTCTGTGGTTTAGATGCTTCGGACGTTTCTACGATTCATAGCTTGTTTCCATTTAGGCTTGATCGTAGATACTTCCCGTCCTCAGGCATGATGTAAACGTTTAAGTCAGTAGCTATCTAATACCAGATCCAGCCCTACACGTGTTGTGGCAAAATTGAACAGGGTAAGAGACAAATCTGTCAATTTCTGACAGAATAATTCAACATGGCGGAAGTATTATGGAAAAAATACAATATTTAAATGTTGCGGGTAAAATCTGAAAAAGCACACAACGTTACCCCCTTGTCACAGCTGTTAAAGGGGTACATCCAAATCACCTAGTTAGAGGGATCAACACCTGATTATCCTCTTTCAGTGGTCACTGTTTCGAAACCTGGTGATGACTTTGTCAAAGTTTTCACCAAACTAGGGCTTTTCCTGATGTTTACACTTCGTAAATTACGCTGACGGAAAAATCGCAACACCAAAAGAATAATTAATAAATTCAGAGTAATAAAATTTCGGGAACACATTTATCCAGGTAACATATTTAAGTGATCAACGTTGCAAGATCACAGGTACTTCATCGGTCAATACAGGGACCGTTAATCCTGCTTGTGGATGACGGTGGAGTTGCCGTTCGATGATGTCCCCTGTGTGCTCGACTGGAGACAGATTCGCTGATCGAGCAAGACAAGGCAACATGACGACACCCTGTAAACCATGTTGCGTTCCAACAGTGGTATGGAAATTGGAAATTTGTGGTAAAATCTTATGGGACCTAAGTGTTGAGGTCATCGGTCCCTAAGCTTATACACTACTTAATGTAACTTAAACTAACTTACGCTAAGGACAAAAAAAACACACACACAGACGGGGGGGGGGGGGGGGGGGGGAGGGGGGGCGAACCGTGACAGGACGCCCAAGACCGTGCGGCTACCCCGCGCGGTAGTAGTATGTAAGCGAGCTTTATGCCGTTCGAAAACAACCCCTGGAATGCTGTTAATGAATGGCAACACAACAGATCGAATCACCAGATTGACGTACAGTTTTGCAGTTAGGCTGCGTGGGATAGCCACGAGAGTGCTCCTGCTGTCATACGAAATCTCTCCTCAGACCATAACTCCAGGTGTAAGTCCTCTGTGTCTAACACGTAGACAGCTTGCTTGCAGGCCCTCAACTGGCCTCCTCCTGACCAACACACGACCATCAATGGCACCGAGACAGGGCCAACTTTCATCAGAAAACACAACAGACCTCCACCCTGTCCTCCAATGGGCTCTCGCTTGACACCACTGAAGTCGCAAATGGTGGGGGTATGGAGTCAGTAGAACGCACGCTACAGAGCGTCTGGCTCGGAGCTGTTCTTAGTCACAGATTTGTAACAGTTCGTTGTGTCGCGGTGGCGCCAACTGCTGCTCAGATTGCTGCTGAAAATGCAGTACGATGCGCCAGTGCCACATGCCGAACATGATGGGTATCCCTTTCAGTAGTGCCATGTGGCCGGAGATTGGTCTCCCTGCGACCGTACATTATCGTGACCGCTGCACATTCTAATGACCACCGTTGCCAGCAATCATGTACAATGGCTACAGTCCTGCTAAGTCTTTCTGCAATATCGCAGAAGGAATTTCCAGCTTGTCATAACATTATAAGACGACCTCGTTCAGTGAGGAGTTGTTGATAATGGCGTCCTCGTTACCTTAAAGGTATTCTTGACTAACATCAACGCACCACGCCCAGACTCAAAGGTAACTAACACTCACGACCGTTCAGCTCGTGACATCCTGACCATACATTATGGTATTACGGTTTTTCTTGAATGCTTTCAGTCGATATCAGAACTGATGTAGTGCTTAGATTCTGGTGGGTATGTTGCTGACACTTTAAAAACTGGAAGGCATAATTACTGATAGATTCTGCGTTATCGTTTTGGGGAGATTTTAATGCAGGGCATCTACATGTATTCAGTATTATTTTTTGGATAAAGTGATCAGATATCTTAAAACAACTTCATAAGCAACTGGCATGTCGCAAAGCGCCACACCACTTCGATTTTTTTTATCTTTATCTCAATGATGTCGTCTGTCTCTCCGCTAAGAAGATCCAGACTCTGTTAAAATAAATCTTACTCAATGTGTCTCTCTGAAGTAATCAGTGTGGTTAAGACAATGAACTCGTATTCGTGAGGAGTGAGACTCAAATCCCCCATCCCACCATGCAGATCAAGTTTTCTGTGGGTTCATTAAATCGCTTAAAGCGTATGCCATGATGTTTTCTTTCGAAACTGACAAGACCTAATAGCTTCCTCATCCTGGTGCAGTCGGCAGTTACACTCAGCGTCCAATTAAGACGTTAGAACCTTATCTTCTTTTCCTCGTTGTTCGATTAATCAGTCTGGTAAATTTCACTGTCTTGGCTCATACATATTTTTGTTTTCCAGTTTGTGCAAACATCAGCATATCTCGCAGATTTATTATATCATTTTCATTCGGGAAATGTTGAAAATAATGTTACGTGTGCCTACTGACCTGCAAATCTGTGAACACGGTACACTCACCAATCAACGACATTGTCACACTGTACTTCTTCCCCATGTGCGTCTTTTCAGGGGTGTATTCGATCTGATTATATATTCGTAGATGACAACACGCGACTGCATCGAACATCACAAGTGGAGGAACTCTTGGAAAGGAAGGAGGATATTCGGCGAATGGACTGGCCTATTCGCTCTCCCCGTTAAATCCCATCGATCACGTGTGGGATGTGCTTGGAAAGCTATTCCAACACGCCCGCATACACCAACGACTATCCTGCAGTTTCAGACGTGCTCGTGGAAGAATGGAACGCCCTATCACAAGAATTCCTTAGCGACTTCGTGGCCAGAAAGGGAGCATGTTGCAGAGCAGGCGTTGCCGTCCTTGGTGATCACACCCTATTAGGAACCATATCCCTCAGTTTGTAATGTCCAGGGGACCGTCATGAATGCCGTTACTTCAGGATAATTAAGGTGTTTCATTAAAAGTGTCATTTCTGCTCGTCACACTGCGCATTTCTTTCTTCTGTACTGTATCAGTTGTATGTATGGTCCAAGTTTCATCAAACTGTGTTACTTGGCACTGACTCATCATGGGAAGTTCCTTTCGTCAGAGAGGTGAGAGACGGCATGTATAGGACATCAGAAGGAACAATTTCTGAATATTGTCGTATCCGTTGTAACGGGAACAAATTGTTAGTTACGGGATGAAGCAGAGCTCGACCCTCATAATGGTTTGCGTCGCAGTAACGTTCTGGACTTAGTTCGGGCTAAGAATCTCTGTACCGGTATGACTTTCGGGATCAGAGGTATTCATTGTTGGGTAGGCGATGTCCAAACCGCGTTTTGTTCTGCGCTGAGATGATCACATGCGAAAAGACAGCGGTCACCACTTCTTTGGAAGGAAGGAACAAAGGAAGGAAGGAAGGAAGATTAAGATTCAATGTCCCTTCGACGACGTGGTCATCACAGACAGAGCGCGAGCTCTCGTCAGAGGAAGATGCGGAAGGAAATCGCCTGTGTCCTCCTCCAAGCGATTATTCCAGAATTTCCAAGGTCTGGGTGGCCAGACAAGTTTTCAAGGTGCAGTCCTCCCCAGTAAGAGTCCATGGACTAAATTATCAGTGCGCCACTGCGGTACTCAGCTGGAAATTCTTTGCCAGTAAAGACGAAACAGACAGATTTCAATGACCGAAATGAACATGTAATTACTGGAACCGTGTTTGATTAATTCGTCTGAGAACTGATAGTATTCCTGTCATGCGGGATAGCTTATGGAAACGATATTTGCTTTCTAAGTACAATATTTATCTGCAAAAATTTGCAGAGCTTGTTGAACTACTAATGGTAGAATAACTTTCGTCTGTGCATAAAGCCTCAGTTAAAATTAAAAGAAAACTGATACTTTGATATTGTGCCGTTTTGTCCTGTTCGGAAGTTTGTCGTACATACTGCGGCGGATACACACTGAGTTGACAAAAGTCATGGGATACCTCCTAATATTGTGTTCAACTTCCTTTTTTTTTCCGGCGTAGTGCAGCAGCTTCACGTGACATGGGCTCAGCAAGTCGTTGGTATGCCACTGCAGAAATATTGAGCCAAGCTGCCTCCATAGCCGTCCATAATTGCGAAAGTGTTGCCGTTAGAGGATTTTGCGTACGAACTGACCTCTCAGTTATGTCCCATAAATGTTAGATGGGGTTCATGTCGGGCGATGTGATTTCCCAAATAATTCTCTCGAATTGTCCAGAATGTTCTTTAAACCAGTCGCAAGCAGCTGTGGCCCGATGACGAAACGTCGACGTTTGGTAAAATGAAGTCCATGAATGGCTGGAAATGGTCTCAAAGTAGCCGTACGTAACCATTTCAACCATTTACCGACAATGATCGGTTCAGTTGGACCACACAATCCATTCTCTTCCATGTAACCACAGCCCACACCGTTGTGAAACCACCACCAACTTGCCAGTGCCTCGTTGACTACTTGAGTCCATGGCTTCTTTGGAGCTGCACTACACTTCAACCCTACTATCAGCTCTTATCAGTTTAAATTGGGCCTCATCTGACCAGGATTTTCCAGTAATTAAGTGTCCAACCGATACGGTCACGAAGCCAGCAGAGGCACTGCAGGCGATGTCGTGCTGTTAGTAAAGGCACTCACGTCGGTCGTCTGCTGTCGCAGTCCATTAACGCCAATTTTCGGAACACTGTCCTAACGTATACTTCCGTCGTACGTCCTACATTGATTTCTGTGGTTATTTCACGCCGTGTTGCCTGTCAGTTAGCACTGACAACTCTACGCAAACGTCGCTGCTCCCGGTCGTTACGTGAAGGCCGTCGGCTTCTACGTTCTCCGTGGTGAGAGGTAATGCCTGAAATGTGGTATTCTTGACACACTCTTGCTACTGTGGATGTCGGAATACTGAATTCCCAAACGATTTCCGAAGTGGAATGTCCCATGCGTCTAGCTCCAATTACCATTGAGCGTTCGAAGTTAGTTAATTCCCGTCGTGCGGCCGTATTCATGTCGGACACCTTTTCACACGTGTTAGCAGAGTACAAATGAGAGCTCTGCCAATGCACTGCCTTTTATATCTTGTGTACGCGATATACAGGTGTATATCGCTGTTCCATAACTTTTGCCATCTCAGTGGAATGTTTATCTTACGTCATTAGGGCAACCATGGAATGAATCCTCAGGGCAGTCACACTTGATGAAGGGCTTTAGTTCAAAATTCAAGTATGTTGGCATTTGCATTATAGTCACAAATATGGATTTCCTTTTTGGTAAAACCTTTATATGGCAAATAATTGTACCAAATTCCAATTAGACTACTGCTTCTAAATCTAAAGTTCTTTCATTAACTCGTAGGGATTAACACAAGTTACAATTGTTTTCTGGAAATGAATCATCCACGTACGGAAAATTCTCGTACCGGACCCTCTCCAACTTCAGAATCGTGTTTTAACACATCCACTGTATCATGAAGCCCAGGACAAGTACATAGTTAATATGTTTGAAATTTACTTCCTTAGTGTCCACATACTTCTTATTTTATTTTATTTGGAAACGCTACGTCACTGTCGACGTCTCATATTTCTTTTCACAAATGCGTTGTTTTTTCTTTGGTTAGCCCTTCTGTGTTTTCTTATTATATCGTGAGGTTTGGCAGGCCAATTAACTTGGCCAGATTTGAATCTCTCCGTGAATACTGGTTCTTTCGGTAGGCTGAGTATGCCTTCACATCGCGCAGCATGAATGTATGGCTCTGAGCACTATGGGACTCAACTGCTGTGGTCATCAGTCCCCTAGACCTTAGAACTACTTAAACCTAACTAACCTAAGGACATCACACACATCCATGCCCGAGGCAGGATTCGAACCTGCGACCGTAGCAGTCGCACGGTTCCGGACTGCGCGCCTAGAACCCCGAGACCACCGCGGCCAGCGGCATGAATGTAGAATAAAAATAACGAATGTGAGATTTCATTATTGATGTACTAGGCTGTACAGAATTGTCTGTACAGCATCTGACTTTTCTTAAAGAAACGGAAAACTTACTTTTCTATGTCGAAAAGTGGGTTTGAAACCTGCTTATCCCGTGTGTGTGTGTGTGTGTGTGTGTGTGTGTGTGTGTGTGTGTGTGTGTGAGAGAGAGAGAGAGAGAGAGAGAGAGAGAGAGAGAGAGAGAGAGAGAGATTTGCATATGTCAAGCCTATCGCAATCGATTTTTAACACAAGTACTCATTCCTCTCTGAGAGACTAGTTCAGTTATTTCGCTTTATCCATTATTCAGTGGTTGCGAGAAAGCCATGAGTGTCAAGCTTACTTTTCAATGGAACATTCGTTGCCAGTCGCGTTTCAGTTGCTGTTTATTGCGCTAAGCGCAGAACTTTACATTAATTAACTCATTTTTGAGTGCTTAACATTTTTTTTAATCTTTAGATTAGTCAGCGATGTATACTACTTCTTTAATGCTGCGTCGATCCTACAGTCACTCCCCGATAGAATAATTTCACGCAAAACTGCCAACATTTCACCGACAACTTCGTGACCAGTCTTTGTGTTATTTGAATGCCTCACCTGAAGAAATCAATAATTTTCGTCAAAGAAGTTAGCGGCAGAGTTTGAAACATACCTCCGACTCGTGCTCAGAACTAGCTTGATACCTCACTCGCGACTTCGACTGCATTCTTTGCATTCGTAAATAGGTGCAGGGCGTGAAATAAATTACGTGACGTATGGCGCCACTGATCGGCAAGGAAACGTTTATAGGCTTACCCGGATCACTTCCCGGTACTGCTTTAATTTAGAAACAGCCTTAACCCTTTGAGTGACAAAATGTTTTATCCACCATAACAGTGAAAACCAAGTCAGTATGTACGCTTCGGGTATAGTAATCAGCAAAGTCTCAATTTATTATGTATCTATAAGTGCACCACCCATATTAGGGCCGTAAATATTCATAACCAATGAATAAGGAGCACAAATCTGTCGGTTTCCCTTTCCTTGTGCGTAGGCGCTGCTGTTTCCGTAATCGGATACTCTACCTCCTCTCTAGAATTGCCTGTATATTTCAACTCACATGGACGAGCTGTGGTCTTACATACTATTCATAAGTGGTGACCAGTCTCAGTGTACACATCACGCCACCTGAAATGCGTTAGAGGGGTTTTCGTCCCCAGCTTAATTATGTTCGCCTTCGGTTTGGTCAGATTTGTGTACCCTACCATGTTACCAACTATTTACGTAATAATGCTGTTAATATTTGCAGTCATTTCTCCTCAGTTGTTGCTCCAGTTATGCTTTATCATATACACGAGAAAAGTTCCGTATTTTGCAACTAAATTTCTCTCTGCCGAACATGTTTCGCCAATTGTTACTAGGCATCTTCAGTGGTATTCATTTTATACACTATTCATGCAACCATTTGTTGATCTGTATGCAGTAAATGAACATTGTACAGGTTTGTTCCAATTGATATATGACATGTAAACGTCTCTCTACATATAACCTATACTGTACAGACGGCATATACTTCTGCTCACATTTATGGAATAAATCCGTTTATTCTGTCATACAAAGCTTGAACGAGGTAATACACAGCATTGATTTTCAGTCGCAGAGTGATACACTAGCCGTTCTACGCAGTCACGGAAGCAATCTGTATGATTAGTGTCCACAAATGGTTAGCTTGACGCTTTCTCCAGGATCCGTTGTGGAACAGCTCGCTAAGGCGGTCTAAGGCCTTGCAGTCATGGACTGTGTGGCTGGTACTGGCGGAGGTTCGAGTCCTCCCTCAGGCATGGGTGTGTGTGTGTGTGTGTGTGTGTGTGTGTGTGTTTGTCCTTAGGATAATTTAGGTTAAGTAGAGTGTAAGCTTAGGGACTGATGACGTTAGCAGTTAAGTCTCATAAGATTTCACACACATTTTGAACAGCTCGCTAACAGATTACGGTTATTAGAACTCAAACGACGCCGAAAATATCCATGTCGATTTTCTCTAAAAACTTTGGAATGTGAAGCTAAAAGAGATTTCGTGATGATTCTTCTTTTTCCGATGAATAACACCTGTGCTAAATTTTATCGAAATCTCTGACCCACAATTCCAGGCCTACCCTTTTTACACTCTCTGCACAGTGTCAGTAGTTTTAATAACAATTCCAAAACTGAATTATATTTTTGCAGATCTGAAGACGGTACTGTATTTCTTCGATGATCGTTCTGGCTTATCTTAGCTGCTCGGATCAACCGCAAACTGAAACGAGGTCCCATGTGTCCGTTTAATTTGGTTGGATAGCAAGCCGCGGTGGCGTCACAGACAGGCGAACCAGAAATATAAAGCCCACATGTGGAAACGGCACAGGACAGCGACGTCTTTCCTGCAGCGGCTGTTGTGTTTATCAGTAAAAACTGTAATAAAAGAGGACTCCGGAGGTTGAGAGCAAATGCTACGCTCGTAAACACGGTTGTGGAAGGAGCTATTACGGCACCAAAGGGGAACCACCAGGACTCGTTTGGCCGAACTTACGAGACTATAGCAGTTCCAGCGAGACAGGTGGTGCAGTAGTTAGTGCGCTCGACTCGCAGTCGGAAGAAGCGAGTTCAGTTCCCTGTTCTCCGTGGTTCCCCGAAATGTGTTGAGGTGAATGCCAGGATTATTTGTGTGGATGAGGTAGGATACGACAAACGTTCTTCCCCATTCTTGTCTCTAATGATACTGTGTCGTCGGTAAGACGTAATGTGCAAATCATTCTTCGTCCGCCACAGTAAAATTCCATTAAAGGCACAGAATACTCCTCAGTGGAGATAATTTATGCTGATAAGGTGGTGGTGGTGGTGGTGGTGGTGGTGGTGGTGGTGATGATGATGACAGAAAGACATGGTTGGTTTGGGGGAGAGAGACCCAACAGCGAAGTCATCGGTCCCATCGGATTAAGGAAGGAAGTCGGCCGTGCCCTTTCAAATGAATCATCCCGTCATTTGTCTAAAGCGATTTAGGGAAATCACGGAAAACCTGAATCAGGATGGCCGGACGCGGGTTCGAACCATCGTCCTCCCGAATGCAAGTTCACCGTGGTAATTACTGCGCCACCTCACTCGGGGTGAAAGAGATATTGAAATCATTTGCTGATGTATAGCCAGTTCCTATCAAATAACGTAACGTAAGGGATGTGTCACTTGCTCTCGGTTCGTAAGAATCTGCAGAGAGGTGTTATGAGCTAAACTTAAAACTTTGGCGCAGAGTTTAATCGCTTACACTGCCGCCTCTCTACCGCTTTCGAGCCAAATATTGGCGGTGAATTATTATTATTTTTTCATCACTGGTCTTCGAACCGACTACCTACGTGACGAACACCACCGAATCGCATATTCGATGACCTTGATTATGGAGACAGATCACAGAAAAATGTACATATATTAAGATTGAACGATTGTGTGCAGTTACGGAAAAAAAAATATATCACCGGCAGCTTGTCTACGGAATCGATACGCGTACGACAGCATGCTCTACCTAATGTTCCATAAAAACGGGATTTTTCCGGGGATCGTACCATCGGTTCTATTGGTATTAGAAAGATAGGGTCAAGTGTTTCGAATAGCTCTTGGCTAGGGACCAATTGGATACCCGACAGAAGGATCATCTTACTGTAACTGTCATGAAATGCAAGGTCAAAGTTCAAATATTGTATACTTCCTCCAGCTTTGGCAAATTGAGTAAATTTTTTTTTTCATCACATGGGGTGTATGGTGCGCCTTAATGAGTTTTTGGAGATACAATTTAGTCCGTGGGCGGTTTCTGAGAAAACCCGAAAATTTTCTTGGGCATCAAAACCGAGCCGCGGCTTCCAAGACAGCTATGCATGGGAAATGGCTGAAATTTATTGGATATATTCCTAACATCCTGATCTCGGACGGCTTTGAAATTTTTCTTTATATATTTATCCTTTTCCGAAATACAAGTTAGCCTACTTGTACACGTAAAATACGCACGTAATATCCGGTGTGAGGCGAAAACTTAGTTTATAAAGTGACGTAGCACGGAGATATACGCTGGAAAGTGTTTCCATTACCATGATTATTCTGAGAACGCTATGTTGTGGTACTGAAGCACATGTAAAATTTTTGTGCACGTAAAATCCGGTATGAAGCGTAAATTAGGTTTGCGGTATTTAAATTTCACATAAGCAAACTATAAAAAATTTACTGACCCATTAGTTTCTTCTCATATGAGTGTCATCCCGTGCTATAGCGGGGAAAGAAGGGAACAAGGGGAAAATGATCCTGTTTATTAAAAGACTCTGACTGAAAAGTGGGGCACCATCTGTTTCATTCTACCTTCCTCAGCACTTTTAAAAAATGTTCCCAAAAATTTTGGGATGCGAACATATACGCCTTCTTTTTGTACTGAGAAAAGTGTGGTAGTGGGAGAGGAATAAAGAGAGGGAGAAATTAAAAGTGAGTGAGGGCAGGTGCTAGTGAGACATTCAATGACAATAGATGGTTCAGATGGCTCTGAGCACTATGGGACGTAACATCTCAGGTCATCAGTCCCCTAGAACATAGAACTACTTAAACCTAAGGACATCACACACATCCATGCCCGAGGCGGGATTCGAACCTGCGACCAGGTTCCAGACTGCAGCGCCTAGAACCGCTCGGCCACAGCGGCCGGCTCAATGACAATAAGAGAGATATTAACTCTGAGAGGAGACAGAAGCAGTGGGAAGGAATGAATGAGACGGTAGCAGTAAGAGAGAAGAGAGAAGAGGGAGATACTGACAGTGACAGAAGACAGTAGTAGTAGTAGTAGTAGTAGTAGTAGTAGCAGAACAGAACAGAGGTGGCTGTGGCTGTCAGACAAGACAGTGAGAGTTACGGAGACACGAAGAGGTCATGACAATGAGTTGGGCTGAATCTCTGGGCGAGAATAGGCAAGTGGGAATGGATGGGCATGAACGGACAACGATGAAGTAGAGGTGTGTTAGGGTACCTTATGGGAATATGAGGTGAGCTGCATATTAAAAAGAGCGCGACTATGTTCGCATGCCAAAATTTTTGGGAAAATTTTTAAACGTACTGAGGAAGGCAGAATGAGACAGCTGATACCCCACTTCTCAATCACTCTTTTAAAACGGTAGCATATTAACCTTTTTGTGCTCTGATAGTATGCTATATATTCCCCTACCACGTTAATGAGAGAGACTGGCAAACTGGGCCCTTTAGGAGATCCATGTGGCATGTTTGGTTGACTCAGCTGCTTGTGTACTGTTGGCCAAAGGCTTGGAATTCCGATCTGCCAAATATGCTTCATCTGACATGTTTCGTTTAAGTGCATTCCCCACAGGCGAGTGGAAGAACTAGTGGCATCTGAAAATAATGGCTAGGCTCTTTTTAGGAAATCAGAATGGAGTGAATGTGTAAAGAGATACCGCTAATGCCGGCCCCAAGAGCTAGACAGAATAGTTTCCTGGAGGATTTAACATTTCGGTAGTGGTATTAATACAATTGTAGGTCAGACTCGAATGTGGAATGAGAATGGCGTTGCTACTCTCTGCTGGATGACAGCATCATCCAGGTCACGTAGCGCCTTTATTTTGCCTGTGAGAGGCCAATGGGCGGCATAGTGAATAGCTGCAATTAGGGGGCAACAGCCAGTCGGATCCGGCTCGTGCTCCTTTCTTCTCGCAATCAAGATAGGCATAGACATAAACTGTGGCTGTTGTCAGAGGACGCTTTAGAAGTTGACCGCTGCTTGGGAAGGGATGAACTCGGGATGGCTGCTTGGCTGCCGTAGACAGCGACAGAGTCCATCGCACATTCTGCCGCCTCACTAGTGCTGAGCACATCAGCGAGGTGGACCATAGGCACTGCCAGGCAATATTGCTGCTATACCCTGCGAGCATCTAGAGTAACCGTCAACTATTGATACAGAGCACAGGTAGAAGAGTTGGAAATGATTGCCAGGTGCTGACAGGCTGTACCGAATCATTTCTAAGCCCATAGGGAGGGGTTGTCGGAAGACTAATTATTCGACTCACATTTCAGTATGTGGAGTACTTTTGTATGCTTTAAGTTCGCTGGACAGAAACCGCTGTAATAAGCAAACATCCGCTAGAAACTTCGGAAAGCGTTTCAAGCTGTACTGAAGCTATGATTCTCCCTTCGTTGCCTGCCTTACGGGAAATGGATTTCCTCGAAATCACAGCATAATGTGGCACTTGGAAAACGTTTAATTGCGTGGATTATTTAGAGAATTCTCTATATCATTATGGGAAATTTTCTGTTTATTAGTTTAAACATATTCGACAACGAGTGAGTTTTGTCAGGCAGCAGCACCATAATTAACCGTAGAGGGCGAGGGCGGAATCGGCGAGTAGCAGCCACAGTGCTGATTTTGAGAGAGCCCTAAATGTTTAAAAAGTTTGAGTTACCCAGGAAGTGCATGGACTGTTGTCGGCAGTTCAGTGTTGCGACTGATAATCATTGTATCGTTATCATTGGTGCACTAGGGTAAGTACGGCAGCACTGGCATATTGCCGGAGTGTAAGTTGTTTTAAAGTCTAATGGTCGGCGATTTAGCCACAAGAGATGGTTAATTGTTGCCAGCCTCGCTTTTGAAAGATGACATGATATGCTGTGGAGGTACCGGTGAAAGAAACGTATTTGGCAAGGTTTATCAAAATGGAAATAAACTAAATTGGTTTCGTGGAACTTAGTGTTTGATTTTGTGCGAACTTCTGACCATATTTTGTTTAAAATCTCATCTCGTGTCTATTAGTTCGCTGAGAACGCTGCAAGAGCCAGTTATAGGATTTACGGAGATTGGTCAGGTTGCATGTATTCAGTCCAGCGATCGGTTCTTGGAATTTCTTAGTGTGATCGGGTTACAGCCTCCTAGTCATTAGTTGCTTCGGCTTTTGAACCTGTATCGCGGATTAAAGTGAGATTGTCGACTCTTCTAAAAAGCCATTTCTCTAATATAACTATGCAGAGATTTTATTCTTTTGCCGCGAGTTATCTAATAGCGTTTCGTGCATTGCAAACGCCTGGGGCGTGTTCACAGCGGCGTGACCGAGCTTTCGCGACTTGGAAAAGTTTCGGAGAAGCGCAACGGTGTCACTCTTGGTGTCACTGTGTGGTGAACCATGGAATATGACTTCAGTCTGGTAGTGGGTGAGGGAACGATGCAAAACGGTACGTCACGGATGTCCTTCGTCCTGATGTATTCTCTTTCATGTGACAATATCGTGGCCGGCCGGGGTGGTCGAGCGGTTCTAGGCGCTTCAGTGTGGAACCGCACGACCGCTATGGTCGCAGGTTCGAATCCTGCCTCGGGCATGGATGTGTGTGATGTCCCTAGGTTAGTTAGGTTTAAGTAGTCCTAAGTTCTAGGGGCTGATGACCTCAGAAGTTAAGTCCCAAAGTGCTCAGAGCCATTTTAACCACTTTTTCAACCTCTCCGTTCGTGCAGTTTCATTTAGTTTGCTCCTCGCCTTCTGGGTGCTTCACGTTTTTGTCAGGCAGCGTAAATACACTATGTGATCAAAAGTATCTGGACACCCCAAAAACATATGTTTTTCATATTAGATGCATTGTGCTGCCACCTACTACCAGGTGCTCCATATCAGCGACGTCAGTAGTCATTAGACATCGTGAGACAGCAGAATGGGAGCACTCAGCGGAATTCACGGACTTCGAACGTGGTCAAATGATTGGGTGTCACGTGTGTCATACGTATGCACGCGAGATTTCCACACTCCTAAACATCCCTAGGTCCACTGTTTCCGATGTGATAATGAAGTGGAAACGTGAAAGGACACATACAGCACAAAAGCGTACAGGCCGACCTCGTCCGTTGACTGACAAAATGGTTCAAATGGCTCTGAGCACTATGAGACTCAACATCTTAGGTCATAAGTCCCCTAGAACTTAGAACTACTTAAACCTAACTAACCTAAGGACATCACACACACACACACACACACACACACACACACACACATACACACATGCCCGAGGCAGGATTCGAACTTGTGACCGTAGCAGTCCCGCAGTTCCGGACTGCAGCTCCAGAACCGCTAGACCACCGCGGCCGGCGTTGACTGACAGAGACCGCCGACATTTGAAGAGGGTCTTAATGTGTAATAGGCAGATATCTATCCAGACCATCAGGATCCACTGCAAATACTATGACGCTAAGGCGGGAGGTGAGAAAACTTGGATTTCGTGGTCGAGCGGCTGCTCATAAGCCACACATCACTCCGGTAAATGCCAAACGATGCCTCGCTTGGTGTAAGGAGCGTAAACATTGGACGATTGAGCAGTGGAAAAACCTTGAGTGACGAATCACGGTACACAATGTGGCGATCCGGTGGGAGGGTGTGGGCATGGCGAATGCCCTGTCAATGTCACCTGCCAGCGTGTGTAGTCACAGCTCAGGCCTACATTGATGTTTCAAGCACCTTCTTGTTTCCCACTGTTGAAGAGTAATTCGGGGACGGCGATTGTATCTTTCAACACGACCGAGCACCTTTTCATAATGCACGGCCTGTGGCGCAGTGGCTACATGACAATAACATCCCTGTAATGGACTGGCCTGAACAGAGCCCCGATCTGAATCCTATAGAAGTCCTTCTGGATGTTTTGTAACGCCGACTTCGTGCCAGGCCTCACCGACCGACATCGATACTTCTCCTCAGTGCAGCACTCCGTGAAGAATGGGCTGTCATTCCCCAAGAAACCTTCCAGCACCTGATTGAACGTATGCCGGCGAGAGTGGAAGCTGTCATCAAGGCTGAGGGTGAGCCAACACCATATTGAATTCCAGCATTACCGATGGAGGCCGCCACGAACTTGTAAGTCATTTTCAGCCAAGTATCCGGATACTTTTTATCACATGGTGTAAAAGACTGTAGCAGACAATGTGGCAAATTTTCGACGTAGACAAGCAATTTTTAACTTTTTTAGATGCCAAATTATGAGAGACCAACTTTGTTTTTAAATGGAACTGTATACTTCTTTTAATGACCGTTTTCAGTAAAACAAGATACAGATCGTTGCCGCTCCTGATATGCTTTCAAAAATTATATCTTCCAGACTTACTCTGCGTCACACGCTCTTGACACCATCTTCGTGACGACCAGGTGTTTCGGATCACTCCCCGTTGAGGCTGCATTTCGTGCAGCTCGTGTCAGCCTGTGACTGTGGAAACGCTCATCGATTTGTGACATCACGTGTCGAGTACAAAATATAATTGACTTTTTCTTTGTTAAAGTTCGGAAATCAGTAAAGCACGAGGTGATGCCGTTGCTAAGAGAGTTGGTTCGTGTGAAGGGACTTTCAAAACCCCGTCGGATCACCCATATTACCCTCTAACCGGCGACGTACCCAAAATCACTCTACGTTCAAGAGGAGATTAAATCTTACTCTAGTATCTGCGCTGCTTACCTCTTCTTTCTGTACAGTAGGGAACCAGTATCCGTGTCACAATGTGACCAATGTATGCTTTTCTCACTCCCTTTCAATTTCTGTTTTATTTCTTCCGTCTCATCTGGTAATCTTATCCTATTATTTCTAGCTTTTTCTCTACATTGATTTCTTCTTTACTGTTGTCGTACATTTCTACTGACACCAAAACAAGGAAAAAAAGTGTGGTAAACATAGGCTCTAAAATGAATACCGTAAGAGCTATTAGCAATACTTCGGCAGAAGAGATGTTTCACACTAGCGAAGATGAACAATTGCTCAAAGCTCTTAAAGAATGCGTTATAGACCCCATGTTTACTGGACATCTCTTTCTTGGTTTGGGACCAAACCGAGCACTAGCTCGGATTAGGGAAGTATGGGGAAGGAAATCGGCCGTGCCCTTTCAAAGGAACCATCCCGGCATTTGCCTGAAGCGATTTAGGGAAATAACGAAAAACCTAAATCAAGATGGCCGGACGCGGATTTGAACCGTTGTCCTCCCGAATGCGAGTCCAATGTGCTAACCACTGCGCCACCTCGCTTGGTAAATATGGAAAGCAATGTCCTTGCTGTAGAAGATATATGTTTCGTAGTATAGAAGATGAACAAGTGCTGATAGCTCTTAAGGTTTTTGTTTTCGATCCTATGTTTAACAGACATTTTTTCTTGCTTTTGTGTAAGGAACCTGTGCCTGAAGGTTGTCATTGGTTTTTTGGGACACTCTGAATATTGTTCGTGTGGTAAACATATTGTAATATGTTTCCTCAATATGAGAGTCTGCTTAGATGCAATAGGCCAGGTGATACAAATGCATGATGAGTATTCACTTCGGGATAGTTCTTTGAAGGACACAACCGTAAAAGTATGAGCCAATTAAGGATGCTTGAGCATATTGTAAGCTCAAATACAGCAATTTCTCGCACTGTGATACAAGACGGTGAATGCCTTCATGCAAAAATGTTTGCGGTTGCCTGCGGTACCCAGACGTGCACCTCTTCGTCCGAAGCAAATGTACGTCCACGAATGTCTTTCTTACGGACTCCAAAGATATGTAAATGGCATGAGGAGAGACTGGGACTGGGTGGAGAATGTGAAAGAGCATCGCAGCGAAAGTTCTGCAGCGGAGTAGGAACGCCCAGGAATGTTGACGGACGGCATCATTCGGTTGCGGGATAATAATCGGACGTATGTTTCCTAGGCTGTTTCGACCATGTTGCATGCAGTCCCTAGGCAGTCGCACAATGGTTCAAATGGCGCTGAGCACTATGGGACTTAACATCTGTGGTCATCAGTCCCCTAGAACTTAGAACTACTTAAACAAAACTAACGTAAGGACATCACACACATCCATGCCCGAGGCAGGATTCGAACCTGCGACCGTAGTAGCAGCGTGGTTCCGGACACCGCGGCCGGCTGCAGTCGGACACATTTTTCCATGAAGGTAGTGACCGTCTTATCTCACAGTGGGGTATTAACAGTTACGGCGATTACTTTTGAAATAAGAAACGGTTTTCTCACTTTTTCATTTGACTCTTTTCCATTTTTGTGCCGTTTATAGTTTCCACAGCGTAGTAGCGTCGTTAAGGCTTCGTAACGTTTTAACATCTGGCTCCGTGTGGCTGTAAACCACGCTGTGTGGAAACCACCTGGAAGATAACATTTCTGGCGCACTGCGGAAGAAAGATTTGTGTTGCCGATAACCACATTTATGAACTTCACACCTTACGTACCGAATCCTGCAACCACGACCTGTCACGAAATATATTGTTAATGGCCTGCATTTACGATATTAATTGTCGTTATGCCAAGATATTTTCAGCACACTTGCAATTAAGTTTTGATTTTCGTCTGTGTGATATAAATGAAACGCTGTTTATTACCTGCCTTCCCCTGAACAATAGACGATGAAACAAAGTTGTTGCAACGCTTCTGCAATTTCATTGCTGGTGACGTAGAACTCTTTATACGTGGATCTCGCTCTGTTTATGTCTCTCGATAGTAAAAAGGAAATATTGCATCAAAAGAAATTTGGAAAATTTGTACGATTCACAACTGTTTATGGTGGAACTTAGCACTTCTCGATGTAGCGGAGAGAGAATTGCTAAGTCATCCTTATCTGTGTATACTACAAAATTTTCGAAACCAGTTAGATATAAGAGGCTGCTTTTATACAATAATAAATCAAAATGACCTGTACATTACTAACGTTTCGCTTTGCTGATACTGGCTACCGAGGGTTGGTCGGTTAGCTGAACTCTTAGTTCTTCGTCGTATCTCTAGACCCATCTTGTTGTTGCTTTGTCAAATGTTTTCTGGTGTACACTTTATCTTGGAAGATAGCGGATTGGAACACTTCTCTTTTGCTCGCCCTCCATGTTTTTACTCCATACAACATTAGTGGCCTCATGATTGTGTTGCAAGAGTTTCAACTTGGTTTTCCTGATCAGGAGCTTGGAGAATAGAGGTTTTCGGGGGAAGAAGTAACTTTGTTTGTGTTCGGTAGTCGAATCTGGTATTCGACCTAATTTCCATTGCAGTCATTTATATTTACACCAAAGTATTTGAAGTTGGGGATGTTCTTGAAAGTGTAGTTTTCCATACGAAGGTCACCACTTTGTTCTGTAGTCACGTTTTCCCTTCGTATGAACATGTGCTGTGCCTTCTCTTCATTTAGTTTTGATACTGTTTTCATGGATGTTTAATTTAGTTTCTAGAACCGAATTTGTTTTACCATTGGAGCTGCCTGCTAAACCTATGTCATCTGCGTGGGCCATTATATTCGATTGGGTACGTGTAATGTTTCCATTTGTTGCCTGTTTGTCTTCTGTTACTACTTTTTCCATGTTAAAGGTAAATGGAAAGAGCACGTCACCTTGCTTCAGTCAAATGTCGTGCTCAGAACACACCGATAACGAGCCGCGGATGTCGCCTTTCTTACACCTCTCCATACACATTCTGTCCTGGCTAAGAGATTCCGTGTTCTGTATGATTTCCCCCACCGTTTCCCTGTGCACCGAATCATAGGCTTTCAGAATGCTAATGAACATGTAATGGATGTTCTTGTTGATTCCCCATGTTTTCCGTTGACGACCCTGATGCAAAATATGCTGACTGTTCTGTTTCCCTTAAGACTGTTTTAGTCCCCAATTTTATATCCTCGGTATAAGAGATGAGTCTGCAACTAAGAAGGGAGATTCATCTGTAATTCCCGCAGTTTAGTTTATCCCCTTCCTGAAATAAGGACAATGATAGATCCCTTCCATCAATCCGGCATTTTTCATTTCACTAAATTTTAAGAATAACTTGAAAATTTCTCATGACCTTTATGACCGCCATATTTCAGAAGTTCCACTGATATTCCGTCAGTTCCAGCTGCTTTTTGAGGTTTTTTTTTTTACCCCTTAATATGGTGTCATTTACAAGAGTGTCAACTGCTGGAGGGAAAGCTTCCTCCGGTTTGTTTTCCGGTTCGGGGTAGTTCAATAAGACGTCAGTGTTCTTTCCAAGCCTGTAATGTGTAATCTGATCCAGCGATAATGTTATCATTGTTGTCGCTAAGAGCTGCTGTCCGCAATTGGTATCCTCTTCTGATATTATTTACGGCGTTCCGTATACTTTGCGGATTTTGTTTTCTTCCTGGTCGCTTGCAGCACTCCATTGTGTGCTTGGGACACAGCCTTTTTCTTTCCGTAGAGTCTCTCTTATTTCCTTCTGTGTCTCCTTGTAGCCCTATTATAATTATTTTTTTCTTTTCCTGAAGTCATGCGCCTCTGGCTGTGGTGCTAGCTGATTCCGTCGATTTGTATGTATCGTTGAGGTATTTCTTCTTCTACTAATATCCATTTATATCTGTAGTTTCGCTTTCAGTCACTTCGTTTCTTATTTTGTAATGTATTTCAAATCTGTTGGTTACTTCCTCTTGATACTGAAAAGTATCAACATTGTCCTTCTATGGTTGAACTTCGTGCTGCGCTGTGCGTCCTTCGTGTTTTGGATGGTTTGTTTTCAGTTTGACTTATATTGATGCAACCACCAATATAATATATGGTCGATTTCGTTTTCTGTCTTTCCATCTGCCGAATATCTTTGCGTATACCTTTATATAGAAATGTTATACTTCTAACATTCTTTCTGATTCAGCGAATAAGTCATTTTGAATCTATTTTCACTGTTATCTCGTGGAGGCTTTCATTGCGTATCATGAGTTGATATGTTTCTCTTTTCTTACCATGGCATTAAGGCCTCAGAGTACTATTTTGGTGTTGTGTTCCGGTACGCTGGTTAAATACATTTTCTAGAAGTTCATAGAAACTATCTTTCACAGCATCTCCTTCGTCATATGTAGGTGCATGAATGTGATAGCGGTCACAATTAATCATCGACTTTTTGCTCGTGCCTAGCATATTCTTTCATTAATTCTGTCAAACCTGATGACTGTTTAACTCCTTAGAATCAAGAAATGCCGTTCCAGATTCGCGCTTTTCAGTTTGTACAGCAATGTTAATGTTGATGTAGTAGGTTCTGTATGTATTCTCCAGAAAATAGTTTACTTGTATTGTAGTAAATTTTATATCTTGCAGTCTTTGCATATTTTCAGGTGTCCAATCTCTTTGCATTCCATATACCGATTCGTAAGTCAGTTTTCCATTTGACATGTCAGCGTAGAAGCTTGATTTTTAAATCATTTAGAGTCGTAAGCAAGGTATTTGTAACTTTTTTGCGTGAGATAGTTGTTAGCCCGAAGCATAACCTCCAACCTGTGGGACCAGTTCCTCTTCTGTTGGGGTTACCATATTATACCCAAGTAAAAGATGGGAAAGGAATAATGAAGGCTAGCAGGAGACTCTGAGTTATTTAGTTCACCCATCGCCTCTTGCGGATAACAGAAATGATGAAAGAACTTAAATGGGGAAACTTTTATAACGTTATTTTCACGAAACATAATCAGGTACAACTAAAGATTCGATATTCGAAGGAGGTTGTGCGGCATTTCTACTATCCATCGCAGATCTCGCGTAGAGATCATAAGCAGAGAGAGATTAAGGGACGTGGAAGGTATACAGAGAGAGGCATTTGCCCTCGTTGATTATTCGATTGATGTGGAGTGCCTCCTTGATTCTCATGAAACTTGATTCAGTCCTCTGATCGGAAAGATTGTGATTACTTCCTGTTGCGGGATATTCGAATTACCGCAACGATGATAGCATTGGAATTGTACACAGCATCTAGTTGGCTGTGACCACAGGAAAGCGAATTAAACTGCAATTTCATGCTTCACTTTAATAATAAAATAGATTTCTAACTGATGGTATGTGTTGCGTGTAGGCGACGTTTGAAAGTGATGATTTAAAACTGAAATAAAGTAGCTAGAACTTCATATCTGAGAACTGGTACACCCAGTCATACTTCGAGAACGAATTTTCCTGTTCTGTAGCCTTCCTGGCTGTGACGCTAGCGTCCGCTGCCGCTCTGCGTGTATCGTTGTAGCGGAGTGTTCGCAGATTTTAAGCTTCCTGGCAGATTAAAACTGTGTTCCGGATGGGGATTCGAACTCGGGGATCTTTGCCTTTTGCGGGCAAGTGCTCCACCGACTGAGCATCCAAGCGCGATTAACGAGCCGCTCTCTAAGTTGTACTTCTCTCAGTACCTCACCTCAGTACCTCTGCGCATACCGTACTCTGCTGAAGAATGAAAATTCATTCTGGAAACAGTGGCCTAGGTCGTGTTTCAGCCGTGTCTGCGCAATATCCTTTCTTCCGGGAGTGCTAGTCCGCTAGGTGTGCGGTAGAACTTCGAATTTTGAAAGGTAGGAGATGAGGTAACAGCGGAAGTAAAGCTGAGGAGGGCTGGTCATGAGTCGTGCTTGGGTAGCTCATTCGGTTGAGCACTTGTCCACAAAGGCAAAGGTCCCAGTTTCGAGTCCGGTCCTACAGTGATGGCCGCGTGCGTATTAGGCGTCATTGTGGTGAACGCAATCGGACAGACTGCATTCTTGAGCGGCTTAGCGGACGAAGCACAAGTGTGATGGTTTGGGTCGCTATTGGCTATAACATGCCATCTCGGTCCCTCCGTACTGAACGGCAACCGCTGTATCGGGGAGGTTTTAGAACTCGAGGCACTGACCCTCCTGCAGGTAGCTCTGCATTCCATATTTCAGTAGGACAATGCCCGGCCACACGTGGTGACTAATGTAGAAGCCATCTTCGAAGAACGAGAAGACCGCTTTCACTTGACATGCCCATTGAACATGTCTGGAATCGTTTGGTCGGCAATTTGTTCGTTCTGGCCTCCTGCAAACACTGTCGATGCTTCGTGGACGCGCCTAGAATCAGCGTAACGGTGTGTTCTCCAGCTCCATATACAGTCCCTCTTTGATTCCACGCCACGGCGTCTAAAGCCTCTGATTGCAACACGTGGCAACTGCCACAATTCTGAATTAGAGCGGTGAGAATGCATGTACAGTTCTAAATTCTAATTGTGTATTGTCATGTCTAATCTGTGGAATTATTTTCGTTGTAATCACACGTCTACTTCTTGGTGTTACAGTTTTCGCAAACAGTAGTATATAAGAGAAAGGAAATTTACACTGTAAAAGTATTCCGATTCTAGAAATTATTTTTCTGGATAAGCTGGAATCTTAACGATATCATGTTGTTTCTTATCTTAAAGCTACCAAGTGGAAAGTCGTACTGTATGTTATTACCGATTCCTCAAAAAATAAAATGTTTCGGAATTTTGAGCGCCAAGAAATACGGCGATTTTACGATGGATAGTTTCTGCTGATCTGCCACGCCTCGATAACGTGTGCAGTTGTGTACGCGTACATGCAACCAGATAAAAGTATTGATTAGTGGTAGGACAGATTTTGCCCGGTAGCAAACTGTTCTAATCTCATTTTGGAAAGGAAAATTATAGATGTTTCTAAAATGTTTCTCATGTTTTAATTAGAGTGCAGAAATCTCTTCAGAGTCGCGTAGCCGATTTGTGTGTTGCGCACTCTGGTACTAGCGAACACCCCACTTGAGAATGGAAGATTAGCGTGACTCTCCCTTTGCTCTACAGACACATCGTCATGGAAATGATATGCTGATGTTTGCATTGGAACCGTCGGAAAGTTTACTGTCAAGTTTGTTTCTCTAATTGCAGTGACCTTTCCCGTATGTGAGTTTAAGATGAGCCTTTATCTGAGTGACGTCGAACTGCAGCGGCGAGCTTGTCGGTTTATAATGTTGCCACCGGGACAAAAAACAGGGAAACTAACCATGGAAACTTCCACTGTTTTCTTAAATCTTTGTTCTCTCGCTATGCGACACAATTAATGGCTATACAAAATTATTGGAACAACAGTTTCGTCTGTGAGACGTGTAGGGCGATAGGGTTCTGCACGCATATCAGTGCGATATACTGTACGAACTGCAACCTTGGTGACGCCGAGTACCTTTGGACCATATTGACTTACACTAATGCAAGCAGACCAACAACTCCCTCGCCGAAGAACGTGTAGTAACGAAGCAACAGCCTCACTTCAGCCCTTTGGTTAGCTAGCATTCCATCAGAACAATGCTTCACGACGGTTATAATATTAAACCTCCGCTACTTGAGCCAATGTAGACGGAAAGCTATTTACCTTATGGCAACTCAACTTTATGGGAATAATGTTTCGACTGTGCGCTGCAGGATTTGCGTTGCTAGTAGTGTTACGTAGTTTCATGTCGTGCCATTGGCCACCAGTACTGGTGCGATGACGTCGGGTGGAAATACAAAGATTAGTGTGCATGGATCTGGACAAGGTGAGCAGGGCTTTCTCGTAAAGCTGTTTTATTAAACAGCAGTAAGAGTTCTGCTGCCCTTCACGAATATCGACGCGTTAAAGGAATACGGAGAGGTCCTCTTTCCGCACCGGGATCGAAGAACATCAGTCGGAAGTTAGAATTAACTGGTGATTTCGGAATTGTTCCTTGGAGAGGCCGATGGCCAGTTGCGGCACAATTTGTTAAAGTTACTGTTACGTTTATCAACGGGACACGAACACACGTTGGAGGGTGAAGCTGAGCATAGCGAGAGAGGTAGCCAAAATCCCGCCTGAGACGTTTCGGGCTACAGTATCGAGCTAGGTGGTGAAGTGGTTAGTACACTAGACTCCCATTCGGGAGGACGACGGTTCAGTCCACGTCCGGCCATTTTGATTTACGTTTTCCGCGATTTGCCTAAATAACTCCAGACAAATGCCGGGATGGTTCCTTGAAATGGCACGGCCGATTTCCTTCCCCATCCTTGAATCAATATATCTACACTCCTGGAAATTGAAATAAGAACACCGTAAATTCATTGTCCCAGGAAGGGGAAACTTTATTGACACATTCCTGGGGTCAGATACATCACATGATCACACTGACAGAACCACAGGCACATAGACACAGGCAACAGAGCATGCACAATGTCGGCACTAGTACAGTGTATATCCACCTTTCGCAGCAATGCAGGCTGCTATTCTCCCATGGAGACGATCGTAGATATTCTGGATGTAGTCCTGTGGAACGGCTTGCCATGCCATTTCCACCTGGCGCCTCAGTTGAACCAGCGTTCGTGCTGGACGTGCAGACCGCGTGAGACGACGCTTCATCCAGTCCCAAACATGCTCAATGGGGGACAGATCCGGAGATCTTGCTGGCCAGGGTAGTTGACTTATACCTTCTAGAGCACGTTGGGTGGCACGGGATACATGCGGACGTGCATTGTCCTGTTGGAACAGCAAGTTCCCTTGCCGGTCTAGGAATGGTAGAACGATGGGTTCGATGACGGTTTGGATGTACCGTGCACTATTCAGTGTCCCCTCGACGATCACCAGTGGTGTACGGCCAGTGTAGGAGATCGCTCCCCACACCATGATGCCGGGTGTTGGCCCTGTGTGCCTCGGTCGTATGCAGTCCTGATTGTGGCGCTCACCTGCACGGCGCCAAACACGCATACGACCATCATTGGCACCAAGGCAGAAGCGACTCTCATCGCTGAAGACGACACGTCTCCATTCGTCCCTCCATTCACGCCTGTCGCGACACCACTGGAGGCGGGCTGCACGATGTTGGGGCGTGAGCGGAAGACGGCCTAACGGTGTGCGGGACCGTAGCCCAGCTTCATGGAGACGGTTGCGAATGGTCCTCGCCGATACCCCAGGAGCAACAGTGTCCCTAATTTGCTGGGAAGTGGCGGTGTGGTCCCCTACGGCACTGCGTAGGATCCTACGGTCTTGGCGTGCATCCGTGCGTCGCTGCGGTCCGGTCCCAGGTCGACGGGCACGTGCACCTTCCGCCGACCACTGGCGACAACATCGGTGTACTGTGGAGACCTCACGCCCCACGTGTTGAGCAATTCGGCGGTACGTCCACCCGGCCTCCCGCATGCCCACTATACGCCCTCGCTCAAAGTCCGTCAACTGCACATACGGTTCACGTCCACGCTGTCGCGGCATGCTACCAGTGTTAAAGACTGCGATGGAGCTCCGTATGCCACGGCAAACTGGCTGACACTGACGGCGGCGGTGCACAAATGCTGCGCAGCTAGCGCCATTCGACGGCCAACACCGCGGTTCCTGGTGTGTCCGCTGTGCCGTGCGTGTGATCATTGCTTGTACAGCCCTCTCGCAGTGTCCGGAGCAAGTATGGTGGGTCTGACACACCGGTGTCAATGTGTTCTTTTTTCCATTTCCAGGAGTGTATATAAATACTCGGCAGTCCACCGTACGGCACGTGGTGGAGTGATACACCGTACCGCTACTAGTGATTTCCTTTCCTGTTCCACTCGCAAATAGAGAGGGAAAAACGACTGTCCACATGCCTCCGTATGAGCTCGAATCTCTCTGATCTTTTCTTGTGGTCCTTATGCGAAGTGTGTGTTGGTGGCAGTAGACTCTCCTTGAAGTCAGTCTCAAACGCCTGTTCTCTAAATTTTCTGAACAGTGTTCCTCGAAAAGAACGTCGCCTTCCCTCCGGGGATTTCCATTTGAGTTCCCAAGCGTCTCTGTGACACTTCCGCTGTTCGAACCCACCAGTAACAAATCTAGCAGCCCGCCTCTAAATTGCGTCGATGTCTTACTTTAATCCGACCTGGTACGTATCCCAAACACTCGAGCAGTACTCAAGAATAGGTAGGACTAGCGTCCTATATGCGGTCTTCTTTACAGATGAACCACACTTTCCTAGAATTCTCCCAATAAACCGAAGTTGACCATTCGCCATCCCTACCACATTCCTCACACGCTCGTTCCAGTTCATATCAATGTTACGCCCAGATATTTAAACGAATTGACTGTGTCAAGCAGGGCACTACAAATGCTGTATCCAAACATTACGGATTTTTTTTTCTACTCATCCGTATTAACTTACATTGTCCTACATTAAGAGGTAGGTGCCATTTATCACATTAATAATAAATTTTGTCTAAGCTGTGTTGTATCCTCCTACAGTCACTCAGCTTCGACACCATACTGTACACAACACCATCATCTATAAATAACCGCAGATTTCTGCCCGCCCAGTCAGCCAAATCATCTGAGCTTCTGCTCCGTCTCGAATGACCTCGATGTCGACGGGACGTTAAACGCTACCCTTCTTTCCTTCCTTCCTTCGGGCTCCAGTAGAACAATCTTTAGTGCTGCTGCAGGGTGTCATGGATGCAAATGGTCGTCACATCGGGTTTTGATCAGACGAATTCGGTTGCCAAGACTTCAATGTGATTAGACCATCATGCTCCTCAAACCACTGTAGCATTATTTTGGCCTTGTCAAGCAGAAACTTACGCTGCTAGAAGATGCCATCACCATCGAAGAAGGTATCAAACACGAAGGGATGCAAGTGGTCCGAGTAGTGTTCATGTAGTCCACACAGTTGTCGTGATACCTTTGATTACTATCACTGATCTCGTGGAAGCCCAGCTGAGCGTCTTCCAAAGCGTAATACTCTCCCCATCGACTTACACTATGTGATCAAAAGTATCCGGACACCCCCAAAAATACATACTGCCAGGTACTCCATATCAGCAACCTCAGTAGTCATTAGACATCGTGAGAGAGCAGAATGGGGCGCTCCGCGGAATTCACACACTTCGAACGTGGTCAGGTGATTGGGTGTCACGTGTGTCATACGTCTGTACGTGAGTTTTCCACACTCCTAACATCCCTAGGTCCACTGCTTCCGATTTGATAGTGAAGTGGAAACGTGAAGGGATACGTACAGCACAAAAGCGCACAGGCCGACCTCATCCGTTTACTGACAGAGACCGCCGATAGTTGAAGAGGATCGTAATGTGTAATAGGAAGACATCTATACAGACGATCACATAGGAATTCCAAACTGCGTCAGGATCCACTGCAAGTATTACGACAGTTAGGCGGAAGGTGAGAAAACTTGGATTTCGTGGTCGAGCAGCTGCTCATAAGTCAAACATCACGCCGGTAAATGCCAAACGACGCCTCGCCTAGTGTAAGGAGCGTAAACATTTGACGACAGAACAGTGGAAAAACGTTGTGTGGACTGACGAATTACGGTACACACTGTGGCGATCCGATGACACGGTGTGGGTATGGCGAATGCTTGGTGAACGTCATCTGTCAGCATCTGTAGGGCCAACAGTAAAATTCGGAGGCGGTGGTGTTACGGTGTGGTCGCGTCTTTCGTGGAAAGGGGCTTGCACCTCATTTTGTTTTGCGTGGCACTATTAAAGCACAGACATACATTGATGTTTTAAGCACCTTCTTGCTTCCCACTGTTGAAGAGCAGTTCGGGAATGGCGGTTGCATGTCTCAACACGATCGAGCAGCTGTTCGTAATGCACGGCCTGTGGTGGAGTGGTTACACGACAATAACAGCCCTGTAATGGCCTGGCCTGCACGGAGTCCTGACCTGAATCCTATAGAATACCTTTGGGATGTTTTGGAACGCCGTCTTCGTGTCATGCCTCACAAGGTTTCAAGGAAGTGATCCCTCAGTTGTGTTGTACAGTGTAGTTCCGTGGTACCACAACCTATCTGGTTTCTTTTTGTCGAGGTGTAGATATAACAAAGCAGGCAGCACCCAGGCCGTCAGCCTTAGTGCGAAGGAATAGTAGGAGCGGGCAGAAATCGTCCTTGAAACACAGGAAATTGCTTTCTGATGCGATCGCTTATCGATAAGATTATCGCACTCAGGGGTGGGAGCAAAGTTTCAGCCTCGTTTGTATTCTTAAACTTTAATGTAGTTATTAGCTCGCAGCTTCATTATCTCTGTTAATGACAAGGGCCATAATGTTTGTGGTTCTTCAAGTCGGTCCCTCGTGGTTTTGATGTTTCTGAGTAAACTGATACAGCGTCAAGTATGCCAAGTTCGAAATTGTGTACGGTGCTGCAACGCGCACGCAGACTTTCCTTCAGTGATGCGAAAAGTAATTATAAATGTAATGTGGAAGGTTCTACGGAACGTGAAACTAACAGCAGCTGCTTATTATTCGTATCTTGGTAACTTACAAATGGTTGTGGACATGAATGAGAGTTTCGACGCTTCGTGCAGAGATAAACCACTCATAAATAGTAATCTTGTACGTTTGCGATGATATCTGTATGAGGCAGTGGCCGGCCGAGGTGGCTGAGCGGTTCTACGCGCTACAGTCTGGAACCGCGCGACCGCTACGGTCGCAGGTTCGAATCCTGCCTCGGGCATGGATGTGTGTGGTGTCCTTAGGTTAGTTAGGTTTAAGTAGTTCTAAGTTCTATGGAACTGATGACCTCAGTAGTTAAGTCCCATTGTGCTCAGAGCCATTTGAACCATTTTTTTGTATGAGGCAGTGAGCAGTTTGACCACGCGAAAGAGCTATCCCTGCGAAAGTTAAGCAGCAGTTGTCAAGTATATCAAAACTAGACATGATTGTCTTCATGGGATTTCCGCGATCGTTCTTTATTTAAAGATATGGCATTTCAGTCTTCGATCGCTATTTTTTATTTTCGATGACCGCTTTCAGGCTAGCTGCCCATCTTCAGATCATATGTTGCAGTTACAGAGTAACTTGTCAGTACAGAACTATCGGTTCACTGTCATTGAGTTATGACAGTGAACCGATAGTTCTGTACTGACAAGTTACTCTGTAACTGCAACATATGATCTGAAGATGGGCAGCTAGCCTGAAAGCGGTCATCGAAAATAAAAAATAGCGATCAAAGACTAAAATGCCATATTTTTATTTTATGTTGTTAAGTATCTCGTGTTGTCGGCGTTATCACTAAATTGTGTAGACTGTAAAGTAATAACTGCTTCAAAATGGTTGTGGAGCTTAAATATAAAGACTGCGTTCATAAACGTTTATCTGTAACAGCTTGCAGACTGTTACCAAAGAATGCGTACAGTGTGACTCTGGCAGTCTTACTTCTCATTGAAGACTAATACAAAAGTGAAAGCGCTTGATCCAGTGGCGCTCGTAAGGAGGGCAACTAGATCTGCAACAAGTGTGTGTGTGTGTGTGTGTGTGTGTGTGTGTGTGTGTGCGGGGGCTGGGGAGGAATTCATTAGAGTGCCTGGTAGTTCTATAGCAGACCATCTCGTTCTTTAGGTGCTAGACAGATCTCTGTAGTGAAAAGGCAACATCAGTGAATATGTGGGTGTTTCAGCAACTACTTTTAAGTGCGTAGCAACTGTCGTTACTGGAAAACTACAAATCCGAGTCAAGTAGAAAATAAAATTTGAGTCGAAATGATACATAACTTTTCATTAACTGCGAAGTTTTCTCATTTCAGCAACCTTCATTTTGTAGTTTCCGAACGTAACTTAACGGAAAAGCTTTTTCAGATCTAGAAAAGATGCTGTATTTTTGGTCCATACGGACAGTAGAATCATATGGATGTACGTATTCCGCCGTACTGTAAAATTTTAACCCCCGTCGACATCTTAATCATTGATGACGGGGCACCAGCTCTTGTACATGAATATGATGAAGGAAATCGGCCCTGATTTTGTTAAAGGAACCATCCCAGCATTTGCATAAGCAGATGATTCTCCTGAAACGTAGCAAACGTAATCACGCAACACATGAATCCGACTCTTTCAGATTACGTGCCCAGTATCGAAATATCGAAACACCGGCTCTGTTTCAAGTTATCTTTCTACATACTGTTTAAATCCATACATGTAAATTCAGTATCTGCATAATAAGTAAAACAGCCCAATGAAAGTCATGAAGACATACGTAGATTATACTTGCTGACTGTGAGACAAGTAAGACACGATACGCTAATAAGTTCAGGAAAAAAAAGAAAGAAAAGGGAAAAACGAAATTTTGAAAAGTTGTATAGGCATTCAACGGAAGCAATATTCAGGCCACAACCGAAAATCATATTAAGAAAAAAATGAACATTTTTTTTTCTTTCTAGTGTAGGCGTAGGGGGCTTCGATAAAAAATGTGGAACACAACGAGAAATGCTTGCTTGAATATATAAGTAGGCGGTATCCAAGTCTGCAGATGGCGCTGTTGAAACGGCACCTGTGCAATGTCTTCAATACGTTGCCAGCGTCAGTCGTAGCCAGAACGGTGTTCTGTGCACATGAGATTGCATTGTGTGTCAGCTATGTGAATTTGACTGTGGGCATATTGTTGGTGTTCGTGCGGAGCGTGCTGCCGTAATCAAGGGAGCCGAAGTAATTAGTTGTACAAGAAGCATCGTATCCATGATTTATACGGCATAGAGGGAACGCGGAAAAACGTCATCGGCTAAGTCACAACGCGGACTGAAGTGTGTGTTCAGCGATGGTGACGGACGATGATTGAAGAAGATTGTAACGAGAAATAAAGAGGACGACAGCTGGTAAAGTCACTGAAGAACTGAATGTCGCAGGCGCGAACCCTGTCATCACCAAAACACGAAGGGATCGCGTTAATCTGGGATTAGTAGGGCAAGCTGGAATTCCAAAACGACACATCGATAATGCAAATGCCCGTAACTGGAAAATGTGGTGCCGAAGACATAAAATCTAGCCTTTGGGAAACTGGAAGAAAGTCATTCGGTCGAACGAATCTTGTTTCGCACTGTCTTCAGCTTCTGGTAGAGTTCTTGTACGAGGTAGACTGCTTGCTGCCAAGAGTGAAACGTGGTTGGTTCGGTGATGCTTTGGGCAGCCATATCGTGGTATTCCATAGGCCCATGGTTACTCTGCAGCATCATATTACTGCCAAGGACTATGTACTCATTTTAGCTGATCAGGTCCACCCCACGATACAATATTTGTCCCCCAATGGTGGTGATGTTTCCCAAGACGACAGAGCCCCTGTTCATGCAGCTAACACCGTCCAGGTTGCTTTCGTGAGCATGAAGATGAATTAACGCATCTCCCCCGGCCCCAACAGTCGGCAGATCTGAAAATGATTTAGACTTTGTGTTCTCTTTGGAGAGAAGGGTGCGTGATCGCTATCCACCTCCATTATCGTCAGCTGAACTTGCCACCATTTTGCAGCAAGAATGGTATGATTCCTTTGAAAACCGTAAAGGGCCTGTATTGATCTATTCCGAGACGACTGAAAGCAATTTTGAATTTCAACAGTTTTCCTACACCATATTGAGTATGGTAATGTGTTGTGTTTTTGATGTTTCTATGTTTTTGTTCACCCCTTGTATATACACTACTGGCCATTAAAATTGCTACACCTAGAAGATGACGTGCTAGAGACGCGAAATTTAACCGACAGGAAGAAGATGATGAGATATGCAAATGATTAGCTTTTCAGAGCATTCATACAAGGTTGGCGCCGGTGGCGACACCTACAACGTGCTGACATGAGGAAAGTTTCCAACCGATTTCTCATACACAAACAGCAGTTGACCGGCGTTGCCTGGTGAAACGTTGTTGTGATGCCTCGTGTAAGGAGGAGAAATGCGTATAACAACATTTCCCACTTTGATACAGGTCGGATCGGATTGTAGCCTATAGCGATTGCGGTTTATCGTTTCGCGACATTGCTGCTCGCGTTGGTCGAGATCCAATGACTGTTAGCAGAATATGGAATCGGTGGGTTCAGGATGGTAATACGGAACGCCGTGCTGGATCCCAACGGCCTCTTATCACTAGCAGTCGAGACGACATGCATCTTATCCGCATGGCAGTAACGGATCGTGCAGCCACGTCTCGATCCTTGAGTCAACAGATGGGGACGTTTGCAAGACAACAACCATCTGCACCAACAGTTCGACGACGTTTGCAGCAGCATGGACTACCAGCTCGGAGACCATGGTTGCGGTTACCCTTGACGCTGCATCACAGACAGGAGCGCCTGCAATTGTGTATTCAACCTGGGTGCACGAATGGTACAACGTCATTTTTTCGGATGAATCCAGGTTCTGTTTACAGCATCATGATGGTCGCATCCGTGTTTGGCGACATCGCGGTGAACGCACATTGGAAGCGTGTATTCATCATCGCCATACTGGCATATCACCCGGCGTGATGGTGTGGGGTGCCATTGGTTACACGTCTCGGTCACCTCTTGTTCGCATTGACGGCACTTTGAACAGTGGACGTAACACTTCAGATGTGTTACGACCCGTGGCTCTACCCTTCGTTCGATCCCTGCGAAACCCTACATTTCAGCAGGATAATGCACGACCGCACGTTGCAGGTCCTGTACGGGCGTTTCCGGATACAGGAAATGTTCGACTGCTGCCCTGGCCAGCATATTCTCCAGATCTCTCACCAATTCAATACGTCTGGTCAATGGTGGCCGAGCAACTGGCTCGTCACAATACGCCAGTCACTACTCTTGAGGAACTGAGGTATCGTGTTGAAGCTGCATGGGCAGCTGTACCTGTACACGCCATCCAAGCTCTGTTTGACTCAATGCCCAGGCGTATCAAGGCTGTTATTACGGCCAGAGGTGGTTGTTCTGGGTACTGATTTCTCAGGATCTATGCACCCAAATTGGTGAAACTGTAATCACATGTCAGTTCTAGTATAATATATTTGTCCAATGAATACCCGTTTATCGTTTGCATTTCTTCTTGGTGTAGCAATTTTAATGATCAGTAGTGTATAAATTACTGTTGAGGTAGTTCCGCAATATGGAGCCTTGCTTAAAATTTATAGAAAGCTATTTTAATTAAATAGTAGTACGAAAACTGGCCTGAACTCTGATTGGTTTCAAAACCTCAGTGCTTTGGAGGAGGAGGAGGAGGAGATTTGTGTTTAACGTCGCGTCGACAACGAGGTCATTAGAGACGGAGCGCAAGCTCGGGTGAGGGAAGGATGGCGAAGGAAATCGGCCGTGCCCTTTCAAAGGAACCATCCCGGCATTTGCCTGAAGCGATTTAGGGAAATCACGAAAAACCTAAATCAGGATGGCCGGAGACGGAATTTAACCGTCGTTCTTCCGAATGAGAGTCCAGTGTGCTAACCAGTGCGTTATCCCGCTCGGTATCATTAAATTTACTTTTTTCGTCTAAAAATACATTGAGGTAACTACTGTTATGAAACGAACCTATACGACTGCGCTTGAGAAAAAGTATGACAAACAGTTCTTGATAATACATTGTTTCGTCCCTAATGACGCGTAAGCATTCCACATGGAGCGGAAACTGCTCTGACCTATCAATTTTGCTTGTTTCTTAGCCAGCTGATTTAGGCGAAAATTTTCAGTATTAACCTGAGCAAGTGTTGCTTTGCCACAACCATATTTCGAAGAGTTTTTAGATTCATTAAGGTAATGCGGACATCTTGTTACACAAAAGAAATAGTAATAAGTAGTAACTATAAAATAAAATACTCGGCTCTTGTCAAACACTCGGTTACATGAACTTCTTCTGCGTGCTGGAAACTGTTAACACAAAGCGAAGAAGTCCACCTAGTTAAATTAAAATTTTTTTCTTTTATTTCGATCTTACAAATTTTTCGTTTTATGTATAATAAAATTCGTATTCTACAGTTACAGAGGTCATCTCAAAGGTTAGTTCGTTAGTTGTCAGTACTGCGGTGTTTCTGATACGTTAAAATGTTCAAATGTGTGTGAATTCCTAAGGGACCAAACTACTGAGGTCATCGGTCCTTAGACTTACACACTACTTAAACTAATTTATGCTAAGCGCGCGCGCACGCACGCACGCACGCGCGCGCGCGCGCGCACACACACACACACACACACACACACACACACACACACACACACGAGGGAGGACTTCGGCGGGAGGGGCCGCACAATCCGTGATATGGCGCCTGTAACCGCGCGGCCATTCCGCGCGGCTGATACATTCAACTTTGTATTTCTATTTAAGAACAATTTATTGACTTACTAGTTACTAATTTTATGAGAGAGAGAGAGAGAGAGAGAGAGAGAGAGAGAGAGAGAGAGAGAGAGAGAGAGAGGGGAGGGGAGGGGGGGGGGGGGTTAATTAATTCTGAAAACAGATTTTCTGCAGTCAGCAAAGTAGTTAAGCTTGTGAACTTTCCCAGTTGTCAGTTAATTTCAACGAAGGTATAAACTACGTACTGGAGACTCAAGGAGGCCCTTAAAAGTTTCATCCAATTACGTCTGAATAAGCGAACGTAAACTATTGACCCTTGAATAGTAATATTACAAAGTGCGCCGACTCCTCAGCATATCTCGTTTTTATTAGCCAAAAACTCCTTTAGCGGAAAATAACATAACCAAATAACTGAGAATTTTACAGTAAGTTTTAGTTGTTGGTTGCTATTAGCTGTACTTCTTAAATTTTCATGTTTCAAACCGATGGATGTGGTACAGTAGTTATCACCCTGGACTCGCATTCGGGAGGTCGATGGTTCAAATCCGCGTTCAGCCATCTAGGTTTAAATTTTTCATGATTTCCCCAAATCGCTCCAGGAACATACTGGAATGCTTCTTTTGAAAGGGAACGGCCGATTTACTTCCCCCCTCCCCCCCTTCTCCCCCCCCCCCCCCTCGTCCTTAGGACAATTCAAGCTTTTGCTCTGTCTCTAATGCCTCTGTTTCGACGAGACATTAAACCGTAAGCTTCGTACGTCTTTTGCTTTTTTCAATGAATTTCTTAATCTTTGCATTTTCTGTCACCACGGAAACATATGTAAACATTTATTCCATTGTTTTTCAAATACAGGTGTGGAGGTCTCACATGGAAAAGGCAAAGTTAAATGCCATATCGACGCCCGAAGAGAAACTCGCACCTGCAATCCTCGAACGGCGCGACAGCGTTTCAGCCCAGAGACCACGTACACTTATCAGCCAGAGCATTGTGACCACCTATCTAATAGCCGATATGTCCACCATTGGCACGAATAATTGCGGCGAGCGTTCTGGCATGGGAGCAAATGTGGCCTTGGTAGGTCGCGTTAGAGAGTTGGCAACACAGGTCACCTAATTCTCGTAAATTCTGGGAGGGGTAGATGAGCGCTGATGCCACGTTCACTCACATCCCAGATGTGTTAGATCGGGCTCAGATCCGCCGAGTTGCGAGGAGGGGGGGGGGGGGGGGGGCGCTTTGTGACGTGGCGCACTATCTACACTCCTGCAAATGGAAAAAAGAACGCATTGACACCGGTGTGTCAGACCCACCATACTTGCTCCGGACACTGCGAGAGGGCTGTACAAGCAATGATCACACGCACGGCACAGCGGACACACCAGGAACCGCGGTGTTGGCCGTCGAATGGCGCTAGCTGCGCAGCATTTGTGCACCGCCGCCGTCAGTGTCAGCCAGTTTGCCGTGGCATACGGAGCTCCATCGCAGTCTTTAACACTGGTAGCATGCCGCGACAGCGTGGACGTGAACCGTATGTGCAGTTGACGGACTTTGAGCGAGGGCGTATAGTGGGCATGCGGGAGGCCGGGTGGACGTACCGCCGAATTGCTCAACACGTGGGGCGTGAGGTCTCCACAGTACATCGATGTTGTCGCCAGTGGTCGGCGGAAGGTGCACGTGCGCGTCGACCTGGGACCGGACCGCAGCGACGCACGGATGCACGCCAAGACCGTAGGATCCTACGCAGTGCCGTAGGGGACCGCACCGCCACTTCCCAGCAAATTAGGGACACTGTTGCTCCTGGGGTATCGGCGAGGACCATTCGCAACCGTCTCCATGAAGCTGGGCTACGGTCCCGCACACCGTTAGGCCGTCTTCCGCTCACGCCCCAACATCGTGCAGCCCGCCTCCAGTGGTGTCGCGACAGGCGTGAATGGAGGGACGAATGGAGACGTGTCGTCTTCAGCGATGAGAGTCGCTTCTGCCTTGGTGCCAATGATGGTCGTATGCGTGTTTGGCGCCGTGCAGGTGAGCGCCACAATCAGGACTGCATACGACCGAGGCACACAGGGCCAACACCCGGCATCATGGTGTGGGGAGCGATCTCCTACACTGGCCGTACACCACTGGTGATCGTCGAGGGGACACTGAATAGTGCACGGTACATCCAAACCGTCATCGAACCCATCGTTCTACCATTCCTAGACCGGCAAGGGAACTTGCTGTTCCAACAGGACAATGCACGTCCGCATGTATCCCGTGCCACCCAACGTGCTCTAGAAGGTGTAAGTCAACTAACCTGGCCAGCAATATCTCCGGATCTGTCCCCCATTGAGCATGTTTGGGACTGGATGAAGCGTCGTCTCACGCGGTCTGCACGTCCAGCACGAACGCTGGTCCAACTGAGGCGCCAGGTGGAAATGGCATGGCAATCCGTTCCACAGGACTACATCCAGCATCTCTACGATCGTCTCCATGGGAGAATAGCAGCCTGCATTGCTGCAAAAGGTGGATATACACTGTACTAGTGCCGACATTGTGCGTGCTCTGTTGCCTGTGTCTATGTGCCTGTGGTTCTGTCAGTGTGATCATGTGATGTATCTGACCCCAGGAATGTGTCAATAAAGTTTCCCCTTCCTGGGACAATGAATTCACGGTGTTCTTATTTCAATTTCCAGGAGTGTAGTTGAAAAATGCCCCTGTCGTCGGGAAACACGGTCGTCGTGAAGGTGTGTTCGTGGTCCGCAAGCAGTGTACGATACTCCTGGGACGTCATGGTGCCTTGCACGAGCACCATTGGACCTATTGATGCCCACGTGAACGTTCCCCAGAGCTTAATGGAGCGGCCGCCAGCTTGTTCCGTCCCGCAGTATAGGTGTCAAGGAGCTGTTCCGCTAGAAGGCGACGAATTCGCGCCCTCCCATTGGCACGATGAAGAAGGTACCGGGATACATCAGACAGTGAAACGCTCTTCCATTGCACCAACTTTCAGTGCCGATGGTCACGTGCCCATTTCAGTCGTAGTTGCCGATGTTGTGTTAACACTGGCACATCCAAGGGTCGTCGGCTGCGGAGGTCCATCGTTCGATGCACTGAGTGCTCAGACACACTTGTACTCTGCTCACCATTAAAGTTTGATGTTAGTTTCGCCACAGTTCGCTGCCTGTCCTGTTTTACGAGTCTGCACAGGCTACGACGTCAGACATCTGTAATGAAATCTCTGTGGATCCATTGTGGACGTGGGACAACGGCTGGTCGAATATTTAACAAAGAAACTCGCCAAACAGCCGTGCAAATTGAGAAATTATATATTTTTTATTATCGCTTCGTTTCGGCAGTTCAATATGCCATCTTCAGGCCTCTGCATAATAGAAAGAGTATACACGTAGTGTATGTCAAAGTGTACCACAGTAGGCTTTACAGAAAGTGACCGGTCGTAATAAAAGTACTTTTATTATTACCCGTCACTTTCTGTGAAGCTTACTGTGGTACAGTTTGATATAAATGTGCTCCTCCGAAGTTACAGTAAAGTTATTTGCTGTTTTTTGGTATGGTATTGGTATACCGTCGAGAAGAATAGGAGACCAGTGTCCGCATAGTTCAGAACTAATTACGTGGTGGGATACTAAAACTACTTCGAAATTCTTCGAATTTAGATAAGTTACAGATTGTTCCGTCATCTGGAGAAAGTTCGTCATTCGTGTGGACGATTGCGGTAGTGATATCTTCAGGCTGTACGGGGCGTCGAGTTTATAATGGACTGGGAACCAAACTGCTGATTGGCAGTCCTCCCGTTGACAAATAATTGCCAGAGAGAGAAGATGCGATAAATGACCGAGTCAGTTCTCGGACAGACTGACAATTGAACCCCGAACTTTCGGATTTTCAGCCTGACACTCCCATTGAGTCACAATGTACCGAAGACTCATCAGCAAACTTCTCCTTTCTGTCCGCGAACCTTGGGCGAAAGCAATTCACTGCATGATATCAAAAGTTGACGAAAAACTGATAGTTTTTGTTTTATTTGGGATTAACGCATTACTGACAAGTAAGATCACTAACACAAGCTCTACTTTTCAGATCCTTACGTAGAGACAGATAATGGTTCATCAGTGCTAGAAGCAATACATTAAGGTCGAGTCAAGTGCATGGAAGGCTTAATTTCTCCAGGATCAATTGCGTGGCGCCGCAAAACATTGCTATTAAAGTTAACTGCCGGTAAAAAGCGGAATGTTCTTGTGGTCTTTCAACAAGAGCGTCTGCTTCTCGCTCAACTTCGTGGTACCAAGGACTGCCGGTTTTGACCTTTTACCTTTAGGGGCGTGAGCTACGTTTAAAGGAGGCAGCTCGAAAGTTGTAACCGTATTTCCTCCCGTACTCTTCTCCGGAACAAATACGCTGCGGGCGCCCTTTTGAAACGTGCGGCCTCTTCCCTTCGTCTTTCTTCTTCCTGGCCTTTATCCGGTATCTTCGCGGGATCGGTTTCTTAGTTAGATTTGCCATGTCAGTGGTAGAGGGTCGCCACACTTTCCCCTGGGATGGCATTTGTATACCCCAGTTTGCTGCGTCTAGTCTTACGCCACATCATAGTGTGCAAACGTTTCCTAAATGTTTAAGAATCGTGTAACTGAGGAGGGATGTGGGAACCAGCTCGGTATTCACCTTGTCGAATGTGGAAAACCGCCTAAAAACCAGGATGGCTGGCACACCGGACCTCTCCTCTAATGCGCAAGGCTGTCCCGGCGGGTCATGCGGCGTCTTCTCGAGCACCTGTTAACGTATCTCGATGCACGTCAGCTTTGTAAAGCCCTTAGCGTAACCCATATCGGTCGTGTGATACACCGCAGAAAAACTAACAATCGTTGCACCCTCTAGACTCTAGAGTGTTAGTCTGTGAGCGTTAAAACTGTAGCAGGGGTTGATATCTCAGACAAGCATGCTGGCCTTCGAATTGGTACACAACACAATACGTCCCTCCCGAAGACAGCCCGACCAAAAACCGAAACATAAATCACCATCACTGTATTACAGGAAACTGCTTATCCTAAAATATTTCCGTTAAATGAATTATGAACAATTGTTAATCAAAACTTGATATTGTGGTAATGTAGTCATGGATATTTGTGTCCCGTAGACCTAATAGCGTCTACACTGAGGTGACAAATGATGAGATGCTCCTAATATCGAGTTTGATCTCCTTTGGCCAGGCGTAGTGCAGCAACATCGCGTGGCATGGATTCACCATGTCGTTGGAAATCGCCTGTAGAAATATTGAGTCATGCTGCTTGTATAGCGTCCATAACTGCGAAACTGTTGCCGGTGCAAGATTTTGTACATGAACTGACCTCTCGCTTATGCCCTATACGTGTTTGATGGGATTTAAGTCGGGCGACCTGGATGGCCAAATCATTTGCTCGAAACGCCCAGAATGTTCTTCAAACCAACTGCGAACAGTTGCGGCCCAGTGACATGGTTCATTGTCATCCACAGAAATTCCGTCGTTTGGGAACAAACAGTCTCAAAGGTAGCCGAACATAACCACTGCCAGTGAATGATCGGTTCAGTTGGACCAGAGGATCTAGTCCATCCCATGTAAACACAGCCCTCAGCATTATGGAGCTATCGCTAGCTTGCACAGTGCCTTCTTCACATCTTGGGTCCATGGCTTTGTGGGATCTGCGCCACACTCGAACGCTACCATCAGCACCTAAAATGGGGACTCATCTAATCAGGCTACTCTTTTCCAGTCGTCTAAGGTCCAGCCGATATGCTCACCAGTCCAGGAGAGCCGCTGCAGGGGATGTCGTGCTGTTCACAAAGGCACTCGCGTCGGTTGTCTGCTGCTATAGCCCATTAATGCCATATTTCGCCTCACTGTCCAAACTGACACGTTCTTCGTACGTTCCACATTGATTTCTGCGGTTGTTTTGCACAGTGTTGCTTGTCTGTTAGCACTAACAACTCCACGCAAACGCCGCTGCTCTCGGACATTACGTGAAGGCCGTCGCCCACTATGTTGTCGATGGGGAGAGATAATGCCTGATATCTGGCATTCTCGGCACGCTCTTGACACTGTGGATCTCGGAATATTGAATTTCGTAACGATTCCCATATGGAGTGTCCCATGCATCTAACTCCAACTACCATTCCACGTTGAGTCGGTTAATCATCGTCGTGCGGCTATAACCACGTTCGAAACCTTTTCACATGAATCACCTGCATACAAATGACAGCTCCGCCAATATACTGCCATTTTATATCTTTTGTACGCGGTAGTACTACCATCTGTATATGTGCGTATTGCTATCCCATGACTCTTATTATCTCAGTTAAATCTTCAGAACAGTAGTACAGAAGGAAAAAATAACAGCTTTAGCTTAATTTAACTCAACTCCATTTTCACTGCTGCCCAATTTCATGTAGTTATATTTTGATTGCAACAGGATCTGTAGCCACCACTACTTGTCTGAATAAAAGCATGCTACCACACCAGTTGACATTGGTTGGGGTAAAATATCCTTTTTTGTTGCTAGTACTACACAGTATCGACAAATAGACTGTGCTCCTAAGTTCATAAACGTGCATCAAATGGCTCTGAGCACTATAGGACTTAACATCTGTGGTCATCAGTCCCCTAGAACTTAGAACTACTTAAACCTAACTAACCTAAGGACATCACACACATCCATCCCCGAGGCAGGATTCGAACCTGCGACCGCAGCGGTCGCGCGGTTCCAGACTGTAGCGCCTAGAACCTCTCGGCCACCCTGGCCGGCAAACGTGCATCCTATGTGGTTTTTAGATGTTTACTAAGCCATGTGTATTTTCAGAACAGTTGATTTACTGACGTATTGTAAAGTGTTATGTATGCTGGTATGGTGACAGAACCCGTATATGGGTTCCACTTTTCAATTTTGTTATCCTAACACGTTTTTATTTAGATGTTTTCTGGTTTGTCTGTTCGTTACAAATTTTGTGATTCATTTTTAACTAACTTCCCCCTAACAAGGCGAGGCCACGACCTTGGGATCACAGATTTACTTCAAACTTTGTACACCTTCAGTTGGCCATTAAAACAACATAATGCGCAAGAAGTAAGGTGCAGTATTCTAGAATTCCGAGAAAACGCGCAAGAGTTTTGCCCGTCTATTGTGTAACTGATCTGTTGGGAAAAAAAAGAAATTAGGATGGCTGAGAGAAGCGGATAAATGAAGAACTTGTTCGGTCAACGTGTGGTCCAAGTGTTGCAAGAATCGAATCATTTTATTTTATTGGAGGGACTCGAAATAGCCACAAGTAGATACAGTTCGAAAGTGATTCGTTGATGCACTTAGTGTAAGACATTCCACTGGACATTAACCCCTTAAGTCGCATTGGTAAATACATATATCATTGGTCTAAAATTCTGTTTCTTGCTTTATTAATAGACACGATCGATTTTTTGGTATTAATACTTTCACCATAGCTTCTATGACAATTATGAATACCATTTCCATGTTCATAACTCGGTAGGATTGAGATTTCAGCGAATAAGTGAGGAATGAAATGAGTATTTATCGATAGCATGTGAGGCACTCGTCTTCAGACCTGGTTTTGCGTTCAGTTAGCACTTATCACGTGCGGATGTATTCTTCTGATATCTTCCGATATAAAAGACGTTAAGTTCAATTCCGAGTAACATTCTCTGTCTTATAAAATATAAAATCAGTGAGAGTCGTTTGTAAGCATATTTTCAGCTATATTCTTCAGCACCGTAATTGTAAGCAAATAGATTGCCGTGTATTGAGTTTTACTGATTATATTCTGTGAAATGCTTCTTCTAGTGAAGAATGAACATCGTAGATAATATTTTTTCACAAATTATCTCGGAAATGTTAGACACTGAGATCATATATGAATTATTTCCGCTGATAGTGCTCATGTAGGATGATTACTGAAAATACGCAACATGACGAAAACGCTTTATACACATACTTGAACATACTATGCATATTTACCCATTTCTGGTTGTTTTATATAGTCAGAGGGCTCTTGTTGATATTTTTGAATAGTTCTTATAGATTTACAAGACCGACTTCGTGAACGTGGCATAGTTCCGTGGCAGTTGTTTTGGTTGATCGCGTAATGAACGGCTGGGAAGATGTTACAGAACAGCTCGCAGACGATTCAGAATTTCGAAGAGACTCTGATGCAGATGTTGTAGCTGCTGTTTCTACAGTTCTGAACACTAAAACAGTAGCTGATGGTTGTCTGTTGAAACATAGTGCCAAATGGACAACTGGATTAAACGCCACTACATATGCAGTAGATACGGTAGACTTTTTGCCTATGCTTGAAGAATAATTTCATGAAAGTCATGATGCTGATGCTGAAGTGGCTGCCAATGTAGATTCACATGTATGGTCTAAAGCTGGTTGTGAGTCAGTCTTTTGGGAATGTTACTATTTTTACTAACTGAAGCAAACATTAATTTCCTGTAAATTTTTTTCGAACGTTTTCAGCTCTAGTTTTGTGCTCCTGAATCATTGGTATGAATATTTATCACCCAAAAAGTCATGACAGACTTCAAAATACGTAAAAAAATGGAGCACTGTTATTACTGTTCCCAAAGCGTACATACTGGCAAGTATTTCATTGTTGTGCTAGATAAAACATTTAAACCCCGTAGATCTGAGCAGTCCATGCGGTAAAAACGCGTCAGACGTCCTGTTAGGTAGGACTGTAGTTATCTTTGCGGAATGAGCATAACATCTGGGCATCGTTAGAGGACTCGTTCGGCAAACACACAAGGGCCTGCACCCTCACCCGTGCGGTAAAACACCAGGTCTGCAAGGAAACATCGATGACTTCCGAAGACATGAAATGCAGTACAACACACGCCTGTACAGCAATATGTTCAAATATAATTAAACATCCAGTATTTTCTGTGCATAGTATTAGTGCCCAAGGTCAACATTTTGGCGCCCTTGACATGACAGCCGTAGTAATAAACACACAAACCGCACCTGAGTTACCAGTTTGTTGCCAATTGATACTGTGTGACATACATTAGTGGACCCTGTAATACTGACGGCGGCACAGAGGTTTGATGCAGTGTTACCTTCTTACTATTTGATTCCACATATAGTAGTCGTTCAAGTCCTCTCTGAAGTCCTCGAGAGGACGACAGTTTAATCCCGCGTCCAGCCATCCTGGTTTAGGTTTGCCGTGGTTTCTCGAAATCGCTTCAGGCAAATGCTGGGATGGTTCCTTTGAAAGGGCACGGCCGACTTCCTTCCCCATCTTTTCCTAATCCGATGAGGCCGATGATCTCGTTGTTTGGTCTCTACCACCAAATCAACCCAACTGTTTGAAGTCCGTTTGCAGTACCACACAAAACGTCTGTAGTCACATTTAAAAAGTTTATTTTATTCGGCAGCTATAAGACTTCAGAATCACTTATGCAAATCGGAAAATTTGCTGTATTTTCCGCCACCAGTTAGCGAAACCAAACCTCTAAATATACAACGTGAGCATCAGTAAAACGGAAAAACTGCAGGGGCGGATTCCTGACTGGAAATGGAGGAAAAAGATGATATGAACATGTGTCCGGAAACTAATTGATGCCGCGGTAGATGGCACTGACGAATGAAAGTTCATTTGACCACGTGCCGTGCGTTTCTTGTGCGTTGCAGGTTTTGTGATTGACGCAGCGTATTGTTGGCAGCAGAACGGTCCGATATTCATGTCTGGAACAAGCCGAGATGGTGTTTGTGCATGGCCAAGCAGATGGAAACGGTCGAGAGGCAGCACGGCTGTACCAAAAAAAAATACCCTCACAGAGACCAACACATCTCACAACATTTCAAGCCCTTTTTGGGCGTTTGTGTGATCATGGGTCCTTTGAGACAGACGAACTTACAGGGAGGCAGCGAACTGAGCGTGCACCAAATTTGGAGCACCGGTGTCGACATGATATTGAGACGAACCCTAGTACAAGCTCCAGGCAAGTGGCCCGCTAACACGGTGCAACCAAAGTACGATTATGTGTATCCTGCATGACAACCGCTACCATCCCTATCACCTGCAACGAGTGCAAGGATTATCGGCAACGGATTTCCCTCTACGGGAAGGGTTTTGTCGATGACTTTTGCACAAGACTATCACAATTTTGGGATTTCTCATCAGTCCTCTTTACCGACGAAGCAACCTTTACCAGAACTGGCATCATTAATCTGCATAATCGCCATCTGTGGGCTACAGACACGGCACTTGGTCAGACGAACTTCCATTAGTCAGTGCCTTCTACCGTGGCAAGAATGCATTTCCGGAGATATGTTCATAGGACTTTTTTTTCCTCCATTCCCAGTCAGGAATACGTCCCTGCACTTCGTCGGTTTTATTACTGTTCACCCTGCAATTACTCATTCTGGATACATTTGGGATAGTCTCTCACCGTGTCACATTCTCGCGGAATCCTGTAAAGTCCTGCTTTGAGCGGTATTGTCTTTGACCATTCCCAGACACGTCAGAGGTGTAGCTAAGGTACAAATTTATCACTCTGACTTCTGCTTAAACTTTCTGTCTGAGAGGCCGTGGTCAACACGTAAAACTGATGGCTAGCCTATTCTTCCCGTCTGCGGTAGACACTTTTAAGAGTTGTCAGTGTTCCAATTATGAAGATGTCCCCGCAGAAATGAGACTTAGCACACTGATGTGCAGACCTTCAGGGCGAAAGTAACTGTCATATGGCGTATCTCTGCCAAGAAACATAGATCGATGAAACTTGGATTACACATAGAAGAAACTGCTGCAGAATAGTACCAATGACCATCCAGCAGTTGTCTACCGTTCCAGTGGAGCAGTGGAACGCCCTGCCACAAGAACCCCTTACCAACCTTGTGGTTGGCATGGCCGCACGTTGCAGAGCATGCATTGCACTCTGAGGTGATCACACATCGTATTAAGAACCATGTCAGCCTTTTGTAATGTCCAAGGGATCATCATAAATCGTGGTGACTTCATTGGTAATTATTGTCTTTGAATAAAAGTGTCATTTTTGTTCCCTCATTCCGCATTTTTTTCAGTTACCTTTGGTACTGACTGTATCAGTTCTTTCTATGTGTAGTCCAAGTTTCGTCGAGCTGTATTACTTGGCGGCGACACATCATGCGAAAGTTACTTTCGTCCTTAAGTTTTGCAGAGCAGTGTCGTTTTCTGCATCGGCCGCTGCCTCCCGTATCGGATGGAAGAATAGTGGATGGAGGTGAGGGTGAACAAACTGCAGGCTGTGAAACCCATTATACGTCTGGGGCTTTCCTCCTCCTGGTCACGCAGGCGGGATGAAGTCCTACTCCCTCGTCTTCGTTTAGGACATAGCTCTGTTACGCATGGCATTTTGCAGGAGGACCCACTTGTTCATGACGCCAGTTTTGTACTTGTTCCTGTGCGTTGTATTTTATAGAAGTGCGTTTCATGTTCTGACGGGAGGGCAGTAGTAGATTTAACTCTTTCAGATTCTAAATATTAAAAAATAAATTTTTAATTTTGTTTTTTTAGCTTATTTAAATTGAGACAGAACAATGTAAAAAAACAAGTGTTTCGTACATTAATTGAAGACATACAGTGTAGTTCCAAATTGAGTCACTGTGCATGAAATGACGTTACTTCTTGTGATACGGTAAAACGCAGTTCCCTTCTTCAGTTAGGTTTTGGGCTACGTGACAGAGAGTACACGTCGATCTGCGTCTGTGCGCTCCTTCTGTGTACACAGTGACTTCAGATGCCACGTATTCGTAGATGCATTGCTTCTGTTGTATGTTTCTCAACTGGAACAACATTTTTACATTTTTTTGCTTATGATTGTTTGCTCTCGCTCTCTGAAGTAACGCAAGGCAACACCGATTACTTCGTTCGAAAACAGAGATCATTGCTCCAGCTAACACTTCATCTCCACCTTCACTGCTGCTGTCAAACCGAGTTGGCATCAAAAGAAATCACTTCCAAAAGGCACGCCAGAATGTCCTCTTCTGTCATTCTCCGAGAGTGCATGTGTGAAAATGGAAATGCAACCACCTGTCGCAGCTACGCATGTTGCACTTCGAGCCACAGTGGATTCAAAAGGAACCATCACAATGACTATGTAAATAAATACATAAATTTCATTATTATCGCAATACACAGGATACAAATTTGAATAGAACAGTTTTGTGTACTTAAAACATGCATTATAGAGAGAAATTCAATAATAATTGGAAAACAGACAGTCGCGCACTGCATACAAAAATGAGTCCTATGTTTGCTCGTCTAACTGCTAATGTTTGAAACACATGAAGTTGTTCAAGCTGCAGCCGCTCGCTACAGGGCAGCCTCTACTGGAGACGCACACGACGGCTACAGATATAGCTACTGAGCATATATTACGAAATGAGAAAATCGTAGGTGGCTTAAAACAGAACCACATCGTCTGAAAGGATTAAATGGTGATCTGCTCTCTATATTAGAGGATTGTGGGCCACGTTTTACAATTTTGTGAACCGTCCAGACACAACCCTAAGCTCTTACGTCGTTGCTCATCCTTTAATTGTATGATCAATCAGCCCCAGTATCTGGTGTACAGTTTTTCACCGTTCATTGTCTTTCCTCTTTCAACTGGTTGTTCCGGAATTGATGATTACATTCATTTGATTGTGTGTGTGTGTGTGTGTGTGTGTGTGTGTGTGTGTGTGTGTGTGTGTGTGTGTTTTCTTTCAGCCACACTAGTCGTCAAGATCATAGTAAGGGCGCTACAGACCCTGATGTACGCCCAGCAAATATTTATCTCAGTCACCATCTCACCCCGGAAGTAAACACCGACCGTGAAAGCCTTCATTGTACCTTAACTTAATGTATCGTCCGTACTCTATACATTCTGAAGGAAACATTTTCCTCTTTTTCGTGTTGCCGTTTATTCGTCTTACATTTGACGAAATTTATTATTGTTCCACGACCTTTCGGCAGTTTACACCTGAAGATTCGATATCGAAATTATGCGGCAGTAAGATGTGGACAGCCGGCAGTTTCCCCAAATTTCCTGGACTATTCAGTATACAAGGAAAGTTTTAAGTGTTGCGATATCAAACACATTCTTCGAAAACTTCAGTAATTCCGCCGCGTTTACAAGTCGATGCATTTGCAGCAGTAGTAGTTCACACGAGCGGTAAAAGTGTGAAACACGATGAATGACAGTTAAAGCCTGTTCTGAACGTAGGAATTCATTGTCTTCAAGCTGAGAGTCCGAAAGTATTCGAAGCTAAATGCACGGTGGTTGAAAAGGCTTTTGTGTCCGTTGATGCGCAACCCAGCTGGTACTGACAAAGCTTGGCCTTGCTTCGTTGCGCTACCGCTGTGAGGTCCGTGGTCTGCTCGGCTGGAGCGGGCTTTTGGGATCGCCAAATTGAGCGTGTTGTTGAATGCCAGCCACCAGCAAAAATTCGGCGCACTAGGGCGCCAGATACGCTGTTTGGTGGAGGTTACTACATTGCCACATCGCCACCTTTTACTCGTCGCCGAGCGCTTTCTTCGCGTCGTCTCGCAATCAGGATTTTATAATCTCACTACGTACATAAACAAATCATTGGTTTAATGTAGAGCAGACACGTCAATATAAGTAATATAACTGAGTCAGAAGGTGTCGAGAAAACGCAAATTAATATTAATTTACAACTATCAGTATAAGTTTATTAAATCGCACTACGAAGATAGATTTGTCATTTAAAAATCGGTGACTGAATAATGACATTTTTGAACAAGATAAAATGTAATTTCTTTTCAGCAAACATAGTTCAGTATTGCAAAATCGTTCAGTTTTACAGTATTGTAAATTTTCGTAGCCATGTACTGAGACTTCAGACATGGTAATATAAAATTTTTATTCTTTCCAGCACCAGACTTACCTTGAAAAAAGGATTTCTATAAATAAATCTGGATTGGTATAGATGACGATAAGTGTTCATGTATGTAAATACAGGGAATATTGAAAATACTTTGATTTCTATTGAACAACTTTGAAGACTGCCATAAATTGTATTAAAATAAAACATCAAACAGTGAACGGGACGAATGTAAGGAAAAGTAAAGGAAAAAGATCAGAGACGTATTGAAAAGTCTAAAGTGGAAGCGAAAACACACAGCAAAATTTTATACATAAAATGTTAATGGTGAGTAGTTAAGATACTGTATGTATTATGTGATGGTAAAATGGTCACCGACCCGAAGAGTGCCATTGTATATCGGCAAAGGTTCACACACTTGTCGATTCATTTTTAATGTGAAAGACTTCGTAGTAAACACCGTAGCATCCCTCCCATTAGCGCCACCTAGCGGCAGTCCGCTTCTACTTTTTGACGAAATTAGATGATCACGTTGAGGTTAAAGCTCACTTTTTATGTTCTTCTTTGCTTTCAAGTAAATAACTTTTGAAAGAATTCTGCCCTCATTGTTTCGCTCATATACACTGTGATCAAAAGTATCCGGACACCCCCAAAAACATACGTTTTTCATATTAAGTGCATTATGCTGCCACATACTGCCAGGTACTCCATATCAGCGACCTCAGTAGTCATTAGATATCGTGAGAGAGCAGAATGGGGCACTCCGCGGAACTCACGGACTTAGAACGTGGTCAGGTGTTTGGGTGTCACGAGTGTCATACGTATGTATCGCTAGGTCGATTGATTCCGATGTGATAGTGAAGTGAAAACGTGAAGGGACACCTACAGCACAAAAGCGTACAGGCCGACCTTGTCCGTTGACGGACAGAGACCGCCGACAGTTTAAGAGGATCGTAATGTGTGTAATAGGCAGACATCTACCCAGACCATCACACAGGAATCCCAAACTGTGTCAGGATCTACTGCAAGTACCGGGTGATCAAAAAGTCAGTATAAATTTAAAAACTTAATAAACCACTGAATAATGTAGAGGGAGAGGTAAAAATTGACACACATGCTTGGAATGACATGGGGTTTTATTAGAACAAAAACAAAGTTCACAAAATGTCCGACAGGTGGCGCTGGACAGTAAAACGTCAGTGACTGCGCATGACAATCGTGTATAAAAGGAGCTGTAATGAGAGAATCAGATGCGCCAGCAGTCGCAGCATGTTGACATTACCTGAAAATGCGCTTTTAGTGAAGCTGTATTATCAGAATGGGGAATGTGCTAGTTCAGCGTTACGATCCTATCCCCATTGGAAGGACCGAGCGGGGTGGCGCAGTGGTTAGACACTGGACTCGCATTCGGGAGGACGACGGTTCAATCCCGCGTTCGGCCATCCTGATTTAGGTTTTCCGTGATTTCCCTAAATCGCTCCAGGCAAATGCCGGGATGGTTCCTCTGAAAGGGCACGGCAGACTTCCTTCCCCATCCTTCCCTAATCCGATGAGACCGATGACCACGCTGTCTGGTCTCCTTCCCCAAAACCAACCAACCAACCCATTGGAAGGGGGATTCGAACGGGTAAAGGTCCGTTGACAAATGCAGCTGTGGCGAGAATGATTTCGAAGTTCGAAGCCACGGGTTGTTAAGACGATAGACCCCGTAGTGGCCGACCGAGCACAAGGCGTAATGCTGCTGAGACAGTTCAGGAAGAAATGGATACTGTAGCGGGTTCGTCTACGCACGGGGAAGTCAGCGCTCGTGCAGTCGCACGTCGCACCGGCATTCCGTACACTACTGTTTGGTTGGCACTGAGGCGTACCCTCCGATGCTATCAGTCCAAAGTCCATCGGCATCATGAACTGTTACCTGGCGATTTAGTGGAGGGCATTTGCGGTGTGGGCGTTTCAAAAGATGGCGAAAGATGACAATTGGTTGAGTAACGTGTTGTGGACCGACGAAGCTCATTTCACGCTCCGAGGGTCTGTCAACGCCCACAACTGCAGAATTTGGGCTACCGAAAATCATAGAACTGTCGTGGAAACTCCATTGCACGACGAGAAAGTCACAGTATGGGTTGGATTTGCCACATCTACCGTTATCGGGCCTTTTTTCTTCGAGGAAATGATTGATTCTGGTTTTGTAAACTGCTACCGTGACGGGTGAGAGGTACGCCGACATGTTACAGAATCGCATCATCCCCAGCCTGCTGATAAACACCTGCTGGAACGTACGATGTTTATGCAGGATGGCGCTCCACCCCATGTTGCTAGACGCGTGAAAGATCTCTTGCGCGCATCGTTTGGTGATGATCGTGTGCTCAGCCTTCACTTTCGTCATGCTTGGCCTCCCAGGTCCCCAAACCTCAGTCCGTGCGATTATTGGCTTTGGAGTTACCTGAAGTCGTAAGTGTATCGTCATCGACAGACATCTCTAGGGATGCTGAAAGACAACATCCGACGGCAATGCCTCACCATAACTCCGGATATGCTTTACAGTGCTGTTCACAACATTATTCCTCGACTACAGCTATTGTTGAGGAATGATGGTGGACATATTGAGCATTTCCTGTAAAGTACATCATCTTTGCTTTGTCTTACTTTGTTATGCTAATTATTGCTATTCTGATCAGATGAAGCGCCATCTGTCGGACATTTTTTGAACTTTTGTATTTTTTTTTTTTTTTTTTTTTTTTTTTTTGTTCTAATAAAACCCCATGTCATTCCAAGCATGTGTGTCAATCTGTACCCCTCTATCTACATTATTCCGTGATTTATTCAGTTTTCAAATTTATACTGACTTTTTGATCACCCGATACTATGACACTAAGGCGAGAAGTGAGAAAACTTGGATTTCGTGGTCGAGCAGCTGCTCATAAGCCACACATCACACCGGTAAATGCCAAACGACGCCTTGCCTGGTGTAGGAGCGTAAACATTTGACGATTGATCAGTGGGAAAACGTTGTGTGCACTGACGAATCACGGTACACAATGTGGCGATCCAATGATAGGGTGTGGGTATGGCGAATGCCCGGTGAACGTCATCTGCCAGCATGTGTAGGGCCAAAAGTAAAATTCGGAGGTGGTGGTGTTACGGTGTGGTCGTGTTTTTCGTGGAAAGGGCCTTGCACCCCTTGTTGTTTTGCGTGGATGTCACAGCACAGGCCTACATTGATCTTTGAAGCACCTTCTTGCTTCCCACTATTGAAGAGCAATTCAGGGATGGCGATTCGATCTTTTAGCATGATCGAGCTCCTGTTCATAATGGACGGCCTGTGGCGGAGTGGTTACATCCGCGTAATGACCTGGCCTGCACAGTGTCCTGACCTGAATCCTATAGAACACCTTTGGGGTGTTTTGGAATGCCGTCTTCGTACCAGGCCTCACCGACCGGCATCGATACCTCTCCTCAGTGGAGCACTCCGTGAAGAATGTGCTGCCATTCCCCAAGAAACCTTCCAGCATCAGATTGAACGTATGCCTGGGAGAGTGGAAGCTGTCATCAAGGCTAAGGGTGGGCCAACACCATATTGAATTCCAGCATTACCGATGGAGGGCGCCACGAACTTGTAAGTCTGAAAAGCCAGGTGTCCGGCTACCTTTGATCACATAGTGTGTGTTTCAATGAAGTTTTACTGTCATTAGCGAGTTTCCTATACAGGCTGTCCTAGAAAAGTTGTGGGTGGATTGGGCAGATCACAAGGATTAAGAATTGTATAGCAACCCGTGATCGCAATCGTCGTTATACGCTGAGAGGCACCCACATGCCGTGCTCATACTGTAGCATCAAGCAGTCTGGCCTGCAAGATGAGTGGTCTACCAAGCGAGTGGACCCATTCTTATTTATCGAGTAACAGGAGCTCTAGTACTCACAATTCAGTTACAAATTATTCTCCTGTATGAATATTACGCAACGGAAACGGATAACGCACATCTATTAGTAATTTACACAACTCTGACTGTTCACTACGCACTGGCAATACCACATTTTCTTTCTTACCCAACGGCTTTGATCAACACGTGGCCATCGCACTGAATATGAATGGCGCACATATTATAAATTCTGGATATCATGACAACATACAATTCGAAGGAAAAGGCTACCAATCTTTTTCTTTTCACTATCTTTTTTTATTCCGATAAATTCCATACCATTACATTTTCCACACCATTACATTTTCTACAACAATTGCACATGAGAAACTCCGCCCAGTGGGCATGGCCTTTCATTGGTGATTCTCTATCTTATGGTCTCGTAATTATCTAACACTACAGTGCACTTTCTGGATAGGATGGTGGATCTTTTGCTATATCTCACACTTCGATTCTCACACCCATCATCACGAAAATTTCCTCCAGACCGAGCGGTACAAAAGGAACATGCATAACCCACTACCTCTGAACCTATCTTGCTACTCTCCCATGCAAACCACATATACTTAAATTACATTAAATACACCACACTGGCAACATGGAATACAACACAAGGAATAGTCACAACGTTATAATCACATCACTTTCAGCTTTCCCACTTCAATTAGTATTCATCCCAGTTTCACACGACACTGCCCCACTTCGTAACTTTTCTTTCCTACTATGAACTCTGGAGGATATATGCACGTCTTCCTGTGCAATACAAGCCGAGTGGCGTTGCTGGATAGACGGCTGACTCACCTTGCTTCTCTCTGACTATTATAGTTTGAATCAAGCGTCACACGGAAACATAACACGCAAAGTAATATTAAGAACATATTCATCACACACGCGAGTCCTCAGCTGATACCATGGACGAGTACTTCTCCTTATCCTTTGTCTCATACACAGATTGAGACTCACACAGTACTCACCATGTGGAAGTACATGTCTCTAATTTCAAGTCCTGCACACGCCATTTCTTAAATATTTCCAACTTGTAGTACACACGCCAGTAATTCAGCTTAACTTTAGCACTCGGAAGTATTTCAACTTATTGCTGCACGTGGTTTCATTGTGACCGTTGGTCACTTCCGAAGATTACTACGATCCCCTTAATATTACCTGCCTGACATTTAATTCTCCCCACAAAAGTTCCTGAAATAGAGAAATTATTATTCCAAACTACTCTTAAGTATTCCACATGCATACCATTCTATCCACTCTTTTGCTTTTACGGAGCACACCTAAGACAGGTCTTACCAACACAAGATCCAGCGGCAGAGTGCTGAAACATGGCCGTTCTTCAGGTCAGCTCGCACCCCCATCAAGGTGGGGGAGCACCTTGCTACCGTATTGGTCAGCCACATTTCAGGCGCTCAAAGCTCAGGTAAATTTCATCTCATTGGTTCCACCAAAGATGACCAAAGGACCGTCTCATAGATGATCATATATTGCACATTCACTATCTGTGGTTAGCAGACGACCATACATTCATTCATTTCGCAGATCTCACCAAATTGGATGTAGGGATTTATTTTGTGGGAGTACACATGTGATCAATTAAATAAATAGTCATTCTTTCCTACACTAGTATCCGGCTTCGGTGTATTAAGTGAAATTGAGTTATTATTACAAAAAAATATGTTGTTCTGACAAGAATAACGAAGAATGTTGTACCTATTTTCAATGTCGGGCGGTACTGTACCCTTTCAACGCTACTAGGTGGTGTTGTATGCAAGAGTACTGGAAGAGAACGCGAGGATTTCCTCGTTAGAGCGCTAGCCAGCATAAGAGGAGTATGGAACGGTATACGAACGGTGAGCTTGCGGACATGTCGAGTGAAGTAAACGAACCGCTGGACGCATTTATCGAGAACGCTTTCGAGACCAATATCGAACCACACCACATTTTGTTCGAACTCTCTGCATCGTAATTTGTGCTAGTACGAGTCATTAAGAAGTGGCCGGGCTGGTTAAGGCGGGCCACGATCGACATGTTCCCTTGTTAAGGAAGAAACTGTGTTCGATGCCGTGGAGCCAATCCAAGCTCCAGCATATGTGCCGCTGCCTCGGACTTAAAAATGTCTCGTAGCAATGTCGAGCTTGTTTTGAACGCATATTCCTTACACTCCTTTCGTCTCCAAAGGGAGCAGTTATTGCATCCCGATGATCGTCCTTCGCGTGTGCGTTTCGCACATTGGTTTCTGTAACAAAGTGGGCGAGATATGCCTTTCCAATCTTATCTGTTGTTCACAGATGGGGCCACATTGACTAGAAATAGCATATTCAATCGCCACAGTGAGCATCTGTAAGCACCAGAAAAGTCCCACGGTGTGTGGCACTACGTGGCACGACATTGCTTCGCGGTTAATGTGTGGGCGGGTTTGGTCGGCGACTGCTTAGTCGGACCGTCAACCTGCTTGACCGCCGCGATTTATCAGACCTTTTTGAAACTGGTTCTTCTCGGCTTGCTTGAAGATGTTCCAGCAAATGAAAGGCGCGGCAAGAGGTTCCAACATGATAGCGCGCCTGCTCATTTTGGACTGACTGTTCGTAGTCATCTGAGCAGGTCATTCCCGCACCAATGGATTGGGCGCGGTGGACCGGTTCCCTTGCCCACACGCTCACTAGATTTACGAGGCCTCTTTTTCTCTCTGTGGACAGCCATGAAATCTCTCATGTATTGCGATCCTGTGAAGTCTGAAATGGATCTCGTTGCGCCGGCCGCTGTTGCCGAGCGGTTGTAGGCGCTTCAGTCCGGAATCGCGCTGCTGCTGCGGTCGCAGGTTCGAATGCCGCCTCGAGCATGGATGTCTGTGATGTCCTTAGGTTAGTTAGGTTTAAGTAGTTCTACGTCTAGGGGACTGATGACCTCAGATATCAAGCCCCATAGTGCTTAGAGCCATTTGAACCATTTTTTGATCTCGTTGCTTGAATCGTCTGCCCAGCTGCTATAGTCAAAGAACCCCCATGTGAGACATTCAGTGCTCCTTCGGCGTCAAGCACGAGTGGCGTCTGACACGCATCTACTTACTAAAGACAAACCATGCGTACATATCGTGGTACCATTTTCCAACAGAACAATGCTCGTCCACACACGTCACGTGTGTCTGAGTTCTCGCGTGATGTTGAGGTACTCCCGTGGCCAGCTTGATCCCCGGAGAACATGGAAGGGACCAGCTCGGACGTCCGCTACGTCCAGTGCCAATATCCAGGCTGTCAAGGACCAATTCCAACAGTTGTAGGTCAGCTTGCCTCAGGAGGGTATACAACTGCTTTGACACCTTTCCCAACTGAAACAGTGCATGTGACCACGTTAGAGGGGGTGCAACATCATTTTGATTTGTGGACTCATCTGCCAAGTTATTTGTAAATTCTACTCGTTATTGTAATCAGTGGAATAACGTCACAGACGCTCTCAGTCCGTGAAGTTTCATTTCTTTTCTCCTCACTTTCTGGGTGCTTCACTCTTTTCGTCAGGCAGTGTATTAGTTCTAAGGACAATTAACAAGAAGAGTCTAAATATCTACATGTGGGTCAATAATTAGATGGACGAGCAACTAATGACGACGAAAACCGTTAATGTTACGAAAACTTCTGTTAGAGGAAATCAAAGCGTGCTGTAATGGACCTTATTCTTTATAGCGGAGCATGCACTTTGGGGAAAGTTTGAGAGAGAACAAAGCTGCTTGTGGACCGGGGCAATTGGTTTTCGCAGCCTTGTTCTTATGGACTGATGAATCGAGAAACGAACCGCATTCACAGTTTAAATTCTGTCAGTATCGGTGAAAAGGAAGTGGGAGAGGAACATTCTCTTGCATACGTTTGTAAACATTCCGGGTTAAAACCCCCGTCTGGTCCACAGTTTTAATCTGTCAGAAATCTTGAAACCGTGTTATGTTCATGTAAAAAGTGAAAGTTCACAAAAATCTCATTCACATTTCTATCTACAAGCTGTAACATTCTATCGACAGAATGATTTTTCTTTCCATTTGACAAACTTGATCTCTTAAGTTTTTTTTGCTAAATTATTCACAGAATGGCTCGGTCTATTTTCTTTGCTTCTAAATGTGGAAGGAGCAATACCCACGCCATTTCAGTTGTGCATATAAGGGAGTCCTTCATTCCATAACAATTCACTCACTCACTGTCCTGCCCAATTAGTGAATGCAACTTCCATCTCCCTATAATGTCGCTATGGTCTTCACACGAAATACACAGCGGAACCAGTAGGAAAATTCTCACGATTCACGAGGACTGATATTATTCAGCACACTTCCGTAAGAATGGCTTTCTTCGATCGATGGCATCGAGCGAGGTTGTGCAGTGCTTTAGAACTCTCATTTGGGATGACTGTTAAAATGTCCGTCCACTGATCCAGGTATGGGCTTTGCTTGGTTTCTCTAAATTGTTTAATGCAAATTTTGAGCCGAGCTGTATTCGAAACTGGCACTGCAATTGTTTTCATCAATCTGGGTTCGTAATTCGACTCTAATGATGCCTATCGACCATCCTTCCTGACTTCTTCGAGCAGATTCCCACAGCACATCCGTAACACCTCATGAACCGACAGGTTCAGCTTCTGCACTCGGCCGCTTCCTATACTGCCGATGGCTAATATTGAAACGGCACAACTTCCGTTACAGTAGCGCTGAACTTCTCGTAAGAAAAACAATCTTCCGTTTGTCCTGTGTACAATAGTTTCTGTGTGCTCATTCCATTGCGTCATTGTCACTGTAGATGTTTTTGGAGTCGTAAAATAAACAAAAAACGGAAGACACAATAATTTGGATGAATACGTAAAGGAATCCAATTAATAATGGAAATAAGTCAAAAGTACCGGGTGATGATATTACAAAGTGAAGTGCGAAAACAAAGGTTCAAATTTTCGCCGTCAGGTGCAAATCTGACGCAGTGAATGCAAGAAAGACGTATAGAATTGTTTCCATATGTAACGGATTACGAACGGAACGTGGGCAGAAAAGGTCAAACTATCGAGGAACGCATAATATTCATTTTGTTATTAAACATCTTACATGAAAATAGTGGTTTCTACACAGTTGCGCTCTTCCTAAGCAGGAATCATCTGCTGTACAAGATGGTCTCGATAACGTGCAGACTCACAGTACACCTGATATGCCCTCCGGGTGCATTCTCTGCAAAGATGAACGGACCAAGCACAAAGGTGGTTGCGAACCCACACCACACTCACATACGGCGACTGCAGTGCCCCTTCGTACACAACATGCGGTTTAAAATTATCCCAGATTCGGCAGCTCTGTGTATTCGCTGCTCCTTGTAGCGTAAAAGTATGCTCCGTCACTCTGTAGAATTTTGCCCGGCTACATATCAACTTCGATCCGTGCCAGAAACTGAAGAGCAAATTCAGAACGATGATGCGGATCATGAGGTTTCATTTGCTTGTACGGGTACCAATGGAAAATACATAGCAAGACTTTGTGTACTGTTGACTATGGGAGTGACAATGCTCGTGACACTGCACGAGCCCTAGCACCGCTCGGGGCACATGCCGCATGGTCAGTTACAGCTACAGCAACCTCGTCAGTAACTTCCACCTTCTTCTTCTTCTAGGTCCCACACCAAGGTTGCTTGTGTTTTCGAATTTCATTATCATTTTCTTTAAACCATTTAATGACGTCGGCTCTCCTCAGATCTTACAGTCGGTGATACTATCCCAATGCAGTACTGTAATTGCTGCCGTTCACACAATTATATCACTATCAGCGCACGGTCTCTCTTCAGACAACCATACTGTTCCCTCAAATTGTGGCATGTCAAATGACAGCGTGGATCTCATACCATCATCCAAAGAGTGTAGAGCGTCAGATTTGCTCCTGGTAGTCAAAATTGCAACTGTTCTCTGTTTTATTTTATTTTTCAGCGTAAATCGGTGCCGCATTAACGCATTAGCATATCTACCAAGTTTCGCTGCAATACGATAGCTACAGCCCACACCAGACCTCCGTGGGTAGCTGCGCTTTAGTTGTAACACCCTGTAAGTAACAAGTCCCCACCTAGAGCCTGAGAGAAATAGCTCCACTTTTTGCATCAGGCCATATACACGACTTCGCTACAAGCAAACACTATGGATCTGCGACACTGCATAAAGTCTGCCGCCACGCTCAACTGAACTATGATGTCATTGTTATCTGCACGGAATGATAAGCGGAGGAAGTCTACTATCAACGCGATAAGGGTGTAATGAGCGGTGGACACGTAAAAAAGCGTATAAGGAAGTAAAGAACTTTACGGTCCATACCTTTGTTATGGGGCGAGGAACTATCATATCTGCAGTTTAATTCTCCATAAAAAATAATCTTTTAGTACTTAACAGAATTTATGTGCAGTAGAAACACACATTTCCCGCATGGTGCATAGTGAAACGTGAAATGTTTTCCCTGTGTTCTAGAACTGTTAAATGTGACGCAGTAAGCTAGACAGTTGCAACCAGCTTACACCGTCACTTCACGTTATGACTACCTGTTGGTACACAGAGCAAGCATAGTCGTTTGCAGCAGACTGGATGTATAAGACTTGTGAGGCAGGTGATTCCTGATGGATCTACATTTGTGTCAGGGGCTGTTGTGGTAGCACAGTGTTTGTTCTACACTCCGAAAAGTCGCATTGCGTGACTCACAACCGTTCTCGAGATCTGCGCTGATGACTGTGGTGTCACCGCCAGACACCACACTTGCTAGGTGGTAGCCTTTAAATCGCCCGCGGTCCGTTAGTATACGTCGGACCCGCGTGTCGCCACTATCAGTGATTGCAGACCGAGCGCTGCCACACGGCAGGTCTAGTCTAGAGACTCCCTAGCACTCGTCCCCGTTGGATAGCCGACTTTGCTAGCGATGGTTCACTGTCTACATACGCTCTCATTTGCAGAGACGACAGTTTAGCATAGCCATCAGCTACGTCATTTCCTACGACCTAGCAAGGCGCCATATTTAGTTACTATAAGAACTATCTTCAAGAATGTATTCTGAACAGATAATATTGTGAATCGTGTACCGTCAAGAGCGACGTTCCTCATTTAATGGATTAAAGTTAAGTATCAAACTAATTACGTCCGCTTTCTGAATTCTCATTCCTTGTCTTGTTCCAGACCCAACGTCAGTATAGTTCTTCCCCCTTCACGCTAGCCTGCTTGAGCTAAAACGCGTGCATTTCGGCGTCCACTCGTGACACGGTGTTGGCTCTTCTGCTAACACGAAATGACTGTGACGTATGTGAGGAGTTGTGGGCAGTTTGAACGAATTACATTAACTGCTTGACGTATTTAAGACTTTTGTGATTGATGGGTTGATTGATTGAGGGAGGGGGCTGAAGAGAAGCTGAGAGGTGATGGTTACCCCGAAGTCTTCATTGTCGCAGGTGCTTGAAATGACATGGTGTTTTATTGAAACCAAACAGATGTGCACAAAGTGACCAACAGGTGGTGCGTCATATGATACAAAAAATATAATTAGTATTTCAATCGATTTTTTACAAAGACTATGTTCTTTATAACAAATGCACAATATGTCGGCCTTCATTCATCAACAATACATGTAGTCAAGGGACAATGTAGTGAACAACACTGTACAGCGCATCAGTACGTATGGCGAGAAATTGCCGTTGGGTGTTGTTTTAGAATTCCTATTGAGGTCGGACGGTCGTAGTATTGAGGTCTGGGGACCCGGGAGGCCAAGCATGACGGACGTGGCGGCTCAGCACGCGATCCTTACCAAGGCGATGTGCAGAAGCAATCTTCCACACGTGTAGCAATACGGGGTGGAGCGCCATCCTTCATAAAAGTCGTACACCTGATGAGGTGTTTATCAGCCAGGCTAGGGCTGATCTGACTCCCTCTCTCACTACTGCTCATTTTATACATGATTCTTTTGCGGCGTCATGGATGTGTTGCTATCTAATGCCATCTGTCTGTCAGCTTTTCCACTCTCTTTTGGTTTCAATAAAACCCCATACTGTTTCAGGTGTGTGTGCCAATTTTTACCTTTCTACCTACATAATTCCGTGAATTAGTGCATTTTCGAAAGCTAATGCACTTTTGGGTCACTCTGCACTTCGTGATTTAATCCTTGGATATTAAGTACAAATGCGTCAAAGTTCGGAACGCGCAGCAGTAACCGATAATTTGTAAAAGCTGCCGTGGCAGGGTCTAGTGAAATGTATTTGAAAATATCTGTAGAACCACATCAGTAAAAATAAATGCTCTCAGGTGTAATAAAGTGTAACAACGCCTCTTGTATTTCTAATGGCCTCATTCGGCGAGGAAAAGTCTACAGTATTCCTCGGGTATGCCATATACAAATGCAGAGACTCACTGATGACTCGAACCCACCGAGCTATCAAATTGCGTAAATTTTCATTGCCAAATTCGAAATAGCCCCAGACACTTTATATAGTCGATTAGTCGAAGTGTGACACACTCCTTCGTTAAGATGAACGTATACGTGCAGCCCAGTGAACACGGCTGTCATGATCTCGGATGACGGGAGCGTACTCAACGTAATCATGGTTATGTAGAAGAAATGTCAACAACTTGTCATAAAGCTTAAATAAAGACACTCGTTCGTGCTCACTGTAACCTAAATGTGTGGCCCCAAGTCACGGTACGAAAAACAGCCCCAAAGCATCGCAGAGCCATCTCTGGCCTAACTACACACTCCAAACACTGCGCGTTAAACGCCTCATTAAGTTGTCTGGACTCGATGTCTTGCTTCGTTTGAAACGGGCAAAAACACGAAACGTCGCAGCACACTGTACGCATCCAGTCAGGTACCGTCCAGTTTTCTGTTTTTTTCCGCCTACTGAAGTCTTTCACTTTCATGTGCCGCTGTAAAAGTGGGCATCACACGCTTAACATTGACACATTATTAATGTGGCAATATATTGCGCGAAGTGCGAGGCTATGTGCGATGCAACAATAATGCGCAGTGTTTATGTCCGGGAAGTGACGGTTAGAATTCTACTTTCGTAGCGAACATCTCTGCTCTCGACGATGTGCAACTCGGATGTATAGCGACTGAGTAGCTTACCCTGCAGAACACAAGCAGAAATTACGCAAACGCCGGAAACAAGTCTCGAAAGATACCAGTAAACATTTTAATGGACCAGGGCCTCATTCACTGCAGCATAGATTCGTAAACCACAACAATAACTAATTACAAATTCAACAAGTGAGCTATAATTACCATATACTAATGCTGTTTCTATGAATTTCTCTTCCGTAACAACAAACAAAATAAAACAGTTATTTACCGATTACTGGTTGAAAGCTTACTTGATCTTTTGTCTGTGCTGTGACAAAGGTTGCGAGAAAAATGAACATGAATCCTAATTGGGTAGATCACCTCGCCTTATTTTTAAATTCTTAGAACTGCTGCAAGTAAAATAAACATTTCTGCTTAGTGTCATGTCACCATGATGGCACAGCATGTGCTACACAATATGTTCCAAAACGTCACGCATAAAAACGGGATATTTCCGGGGCTCATACGTCGGGTTCTATTGCCGATCGAAGGGTCGGCTCAGGTGTTTTCAGATAGCCCTTGGGCTCGGTACCATTTGTATACCCAACAGAAGGATCGTCTTACTGTCACTATTCTATGGTACAGGTTCAAAATTTGAATATTACACTCCTCCTTCTGCGTAGGTAAATGGAGAAAACCGGTTGTTCTTTTTGCATTATATGTGGTGTATGGTGCATCTTAAGGAGTTTATGGAGGCACAGTTTAGTTCATGGGCGGTTCCTGAGAAAACCCGAAAAACATAATTTTTGGTTATCAAAACCGAGCCGCGAATTCCAAGACGGCTATGCACAGCAAACGGCTGAAATTTTTACAATATATTCCTAACATCCAGATCTCGAACGACCTTGAAAATTTTCTCTATATCTTGATCTGTTTCCGAGATACATATGTTCAAAGTTATCCTACTTCTTATATCTGCCGTGCGACGAAAACATAATTTATAAAGTGACATAGCACGGAGAAATATTCTGTGAAACGTCTCTGTTATCAAATTGGTTCTGGGAACCTCATGTTGTAGTAGTGAAGCACACGCGAAATTTTTGTGCCTGTAAATTCCGGTATGAGGCGTAAAATTAGTTCTGCATTATTTCAATTCCACACAAGTAAAATATCAAAATTTTACGGACCCACAAAGATCTTGTCATATGAGTGACATGCCCTGGTGTAGCAGGGAAAAGAAGGAAACCAGCGGAGAAATACGAGTACTTGTATTGGAAAACAAGAAAAGATAATATGCTTCTGTTTTAAAAGACTCTGACTGAAATTTAGGGTACAGCTGCCTCATTCTACCTTCCCCAGCACCTTTAAAATTTTTATCAAAAATTTTGGGATGCGAAAATATTCGCGCTTTTTTGTGCTGAGAGGGGAGGAGGCAGTGGCAGTAGAAATGAGACAGAATAAGGTAGATACTCGCAGATAGTAGACAGTGGTTGTGGTGTAGAAAGAGCGAATGCGACAATGGCTGTGTGACAGAAAAAGAGGGACACATTAGCAGTGGAATGTAGAAGACAGTGCCATTGGGAATGGAACAATGAGACGGGGAAATGAAAATGGGTGAAAGCCAGGGGTAATGAGAGATCGTCTCTGACAAAGACGACGGGGCAAGAAAGGCAGCGAGAAGACAGCAGCAGTGGAAAGGAAGGAATGAAATAGTAGCAGTAAGAGAGAGCAAGAGGGAGACAGTATAAGAGAGAACGAAGGAGACAGCGACAGTAAAAGAGAGAAAAATTTATAATGACAACGCGTTGGGCTGAATGGGTAAGTGAGAAATGACAACTGGGAGTGGATGGGTATGAGCGACTTACAGCGATTGACTAGAGCGTGTTAGCGAGTCACATTTAGATGAGCTGGTGGGAGTCAGATGCGCAAGCTGCACGTCAAAAAGAGCGCGCATATGATCGCGTGCTAAAATTTTTGGGAAAATTTTGAAGGTGCTGAGGAAGTTAGAATGAGGCAGCTGGTACCTCACTTTTCAATCACTTCTGAAACAGGAGCGTGTTTCCCTTTCCTGTTCTCCGACAGGAGCATTTTTCCGCAGGTTCAGTTTCCTCTGCTATAGTGGATAATGAGGTATCTGGCTTTTCCTGTTCAATCCTTAATTACATTTCTCAAAGTATCGCATGGTGCTTTCATACACGACTTCAGGCCTACTTCCTGGTCATTTACTTTTTTGAGTTCTTCTCGGAAATACTTTCGAAACTAATCGTACTTGTATTTCTCTTGGTCTCGGCAGGAAGTGCCGCGTCTTGCGTAATACCACCTTTACAAGGTACAGTTTGCTAAGCGAGCGTCAACGTTTTTAATGCTCTGCAATCTTCTTCGGTATATTGTGTAAACCATCAATAATCATCTCAAGCGGTCAATAGTATTGCTCAATAAATATTGGCATGTGAGGGTCTCTTAAACAATTGGCTTTTCCGAGGTACTGGACGGAACACGGGATCGACCTGCATTCACTGACAACAGCAATTCCCGTCGGTTTTCAAGCAGATTTTCATTGACAAGTCGTGGCACTCGTCTCCACTAGTCTCTTAAGTCATGTTACGTAGCTGACAGTTGTGAAACACTCTCTCTCTCTCTCTCTCTCTCTCTCTCTCTCTCTCTCTCTCTCTCTCTCTCTCTCTCTCCCCGCTGCCATGTCCAGCAATCAGCAATCACTGCCAGCCTTGACAGGAAGGCATAACCGATGGTTCCACACACCATGACGCCAGGAGTAAAGCCGCTGTTCCTGTCGCAAACACTGACAGAATGGGACCTCTCGCCAGATAGCTGACTATGGTCATTCGGGGCAGCGCAGAACCGTGATTCACAGCTGGACACACTGCGACTCCATACATCAGCAGCCCGTGGTTTCCAATCACGGGACCACTGCAAATGCATTCAATTCTGTCTGCGTGTTGACGGCAGCTTACCTGGTACGTGAAAGGGTTATAATTTGGCAAATTCCATCATGTGCCATGAACGCTGTCTCTCGAGAATAAACGTCTCCGCGTCCTTCACTCAACATATGAACCTGTTCTCGCCTCTCATACAGGGTGGTCCATTGATAGTGACCGGGCCAAGTATCTCACGAAATAAGCATCAAACGAAAAAACTACAAAGAATGATACTCGTCTAGCTTGAAGGGGGAAACCAGATGGCGCCATGGTTGGCCCGCTAGATGGCGCTGCCATAGGTCAAATGGATATCAACTGCGTTTTTTTAATAGGAACCCCCATTTTTTATTACATATTCGTGTAGTACGTAAAGAAATATGAATGTTTTAGTTGGACCACTTTTTTCGCTTTGTGATAGATGGCGCTGTAATAGTCACAAACGTATAAGTACATGGTATCACGTAACATTCCGCCAGTGCAGACGGCATTTGCTTCGTGATACATTACCCATGTCAAAATGGACCGTTTACCAATTGCGGAAAAGGTCGTTTTCGTGTTGATGTATGGCTATTGTGATCAAAATGCCCAACGGGCGTGTGCTATGTATGCTGCTCGGTATCCTGGACGACATCATCCAAGTGTCCGGACCGTTCGCCGGATAGTTAAGTTATTTAAGGAAACAGGAAGTGTTCAGCCACATTTGAAACGTCAACCACGACCTGCAATAAATGACGATGCCCAAGCAGCTGTTTCAGCTGCTGTCGCGGCTAATCCGCACATCAGTAGCAGACAAATTGCGCGAGAATCGGGAATCTCAAAAACGTCGGTGTTGAGAATGATTGCTACATCAACATCGATTGCACCCATACGGTATTTCTATGCACCAGGAATTGCATGGCGACGACTTTGAACGTCATGTACAGTTCTGCCACTGGGCACAATAGAAATTACGGGACGATGACAGATTTTTTGCACGCGTTCTATTTAGCGACGAAGCGTCATCCACCAACAGCGGTAACGTAAACCGGCATAATATGCTATCGTGTTCCACCGACAACGCCTGACAACATGTCAGCGCATTGTCAATGCATGTGCGAACATTACGGAAGGCAAACTACTCGCTGTTGAGAGGAATGTCGTTACATGTATTGCCAAATGCATTGAGGTTGACGGACATCATTTTGAGCATTTATTGCATTAATGTCGTATTTTCAGGCAATCACGCTGTAACAGCAAGCGTTCTCAGAGATAAGTTCACAAAGATACATGTATCACATAGGAACAACCGAAATAAAATGTTCAAACGTACCTACGTTCTGTATTTTAATTTAAAAAACCTACCTGTTACCAACTGTTCGTCTAAAATTGTGTGCTATATGTTTGTGACTATTACAGCGCCATCTATCACAAAGCGAAAAAAGTGGTCCAACTAAAACATTCATACTTCATTACGTACTACACAAATATGTAATAAAAAATGGGGTTCCTATTTTTTAAAAACGCAGTTGATATCCGTTTGACCTATGGCAGCGCCATCTGGTTTCCCCCTTCAAGCTAGACAAGGTTCGCTCATTGTAGTTTTTTCGTTTGACGCTTATTCCGTGAGATATTTGGCCCGGTCACGATCAATGGACCGCCCTGTATACTCTACCAGGTCCGGTAACGACACTAAATATGAAGAGCACTAATTCATTCTGGTTACTGTTTTATCTGTCACAAAGAAATGAAACTGTAATTTTCGTACCCGCTGATAATGTGTAAGAAGTTATATTGACATCCGACCGTGTCTCCCGAGTAATTCACTTCTTTTTTCTAGGCCGTGTATTTAGGTCAGGTAATGCTGAAGCTCTCGTTTGAATGGAATATTTATCCAAATCCTCCTGTTATTGTTGCTCATATCTCCAGGAAGCATCGCAAACTGTTGCGTTATCAGCCATGGCCTGTACTTACTTTTAAAATCCCCGAAATTCTTTTGGGAACTGAGTGAGGTGGTTAGTGATAGCGGAACCGTGACGAGGTGAGTGCTCTTGATAGGGCGGTGCGACGATTTACGTTCACCAGCAGCGGCGCGATTACGCAGGAGATAGCGACACACGTAGCATTCTTCCTGGTAGATGTGTCCAGTGAGGTCATTCTGTTGTCGTCGCTGTGTCAACATCAGCCGAAAAACCCAGCAAGACTGCTTTGCGTTTGTCTACATCTACATATATACGCCGCAAGCTACCGTACGGTGCGTTCAGCTGTGTTTTCAAGACGACAGAAAATCTCTCCATGTACATAAGACCTAAAAACCCAATAAATAAAAAATGAAAAGGTATGCCTGTTTGTCCCTATCTGCTGACTTAGGTTGCGTCTTGCCTCGTGGTCTACAAGGTCGCATTGCGACGCAACGGAACTAACACGACGTTAGAGTAGTGGCAACTTGTCATCTTTCACCGTTGGAAGGCTCGTGGCATTATCCTCGATTGAGTGCCCCTAAAACTGCAGTCCATCTGCTGCGAGAATGTGGTTAATGTGTACGTTAACGAACTGTCCGGAGAATAATAAGAGAAGACGACTGCAGCTGTAAAGAGGCAAGGAAAATCCCATACGTGAAGAAAATGAGCCGAATGAAAAGGCTCCAATTCGCGAGGGACCGCGTTAACAAAGCGTCATAGAGGTGAAATGATGATATATTTCCTGATGAGATCAAAATAAACGTCTTTTCAATAGAAAGTAAAGTTACGGTGTGGCGAAAATGAAACGACGGAACGTAGGCAACATATTCAGTCTTCTGTAGAACAGAGCCAGGTAAATATTCTAGTATGGGGATGTGTTTTGTCATCTGGTGTGAGAGAATTACTTTCGTTGGTAGATCGTTACACAGGGAGGTATGTCTCAACTTTCTGAAGCAAAATTTGCACAAGAGTGCCTTGTTATATGTATGAAAAGAATGGATTTTTGGTTTAATGAAACTTCATTTGTTGCGTCGGTCCTCCGCAGGTCTCTCAGCACTCATTTCAATTTTTTTAGCGTCGCGACTTTCCTTTGCACAACAGGATTGTTTGCGAACAGCCTTACACATCTTCCAACAATATCCAACACATAATATACAGGGTGGTCAGAAACAGTCTGAAAAGCTTGTAATGGTGTTGCAGGGGAGGTTGTGACGAGAAACAATTGTTAAGAAAAAAAAATACTGTAAATTGCGTCGTTTTTCGAGCTATTCAGCATTGATGTTAGCCAATCAGGTCGTCGCGCGCGCAATTAAAGCACATGCACACGCTTAAATGCGGTAATGCACAGACATCTGTGGGTCTCAGAGTAACCACTTGTTCAAATGCTCATTACCAGTAAAAACATGCTTGTTTCGGAAGTGATGAATGTAAGCTAGGTGACCAAAAACTAAATCTGTTCGGTTTGAAAAAACCAGACGAAGGAAAAGTTTGGCGACACTCACTGGCAGGCCGCTTGAATTCGTTCACGCTTTTACCTAATTGGCTAACTTCAATGCTAAATAACTCGGAAACGGCGCAACATATCAATTTTTTTGGTAATAATTATTTCTTTGTACAATCTCCCTTGAACAGCCTTACAAGCTTTTCAGACTTTCTGACCACCCTCTATATACTTACTGCACAGTAACGGTCCTACTACAGTGTCTTGGCATAATCTCGCAGTTACGTCCTCATCTGACGATTTCGCCGCGTTAAAAACGACAGGTTGAGTTATATCCTTTAGAGCTGAAGGGAAAGACAACGAGTAGTAGACAGCGTGAGCGCGACTTTCCTTGTCGAGATAGTAGCGCTGCGGCCACGAAGTTGGTGGGCTGTCTGCGGTAGATAGGAGCCGGGAAGTGCGCCGGCAGCAGTGAAAGGCAGCCGGGCCACGTGGAGGCGGCTGCAGGCTGCCGACTGTCAGCTGTCTCGTATCTGACGTCTGCTGCTCGCCGCAGTCTGCGCACGCGCATTCTGCGCACTCAGGTGGCGTCCCCACCAGCGCCCTGCCGTAAACAACGACTGCAACCCGAAGCACACCTCGCTGCCAACGCCCTCCGGCGTGCTAGCGTTCCCGCAATTAAAACTGTTGGCAGCATTTTCCTGTGAATTTTATTCACGCCGTCGATATCTCACAAACGCAAGTCTTAATAAAGCTGGTCGCGACCCGAAGGCTGATTCGAAAATTACAGTGATTTATTAGGTGTCTTCCTACATTGACCTAGAAACGGATTTGAGAAGGCTTGCGATGAAAAAACGTACCAAGGCTTACTGAAACAATTTATGGCGTTAATGTCAAATAGTTAATTTAAGAAAGGTGCACTGATCAACCAGAATATGACCGCCACGGTCCACAGCTCGTGGTCGTGCGGTAGCGTTCTCGCTTCCCGCGCCCGGGTTCCCGGGTTCGATTCCCGGCGGGGTCAGGGATTTTCTCTGCCTCGTGATGACTGGGTGTTGTGTGATATCGTTAGGTTAGTTAGGTTTAAGTAGTTCTACGTTCTAGGGGACTGATGACCTCAGATGTTAAGTCCCATAGTGCTCAGAGCCATTTGAACCATTTGATGACCGCCACGTCCATCCTTGGTTCTAAAAAACTGCTGTTTACAAGTGCTCGTTTTGTCATCTAAGGGAAGCGACGTAACTTGAATCATATAAATAGATTACGATCTGATTTTACGTAAGCTCTACGGTGGCACCCGTTGAGTGTAATCATTGGGACGGAGTCGGCCTGCTTAGCAGCATGGTAACGTGCGTGCCTACCATGCAGCGGCACCGGGTTCGATTCCCGGCCGGGTTGGAGATTTTCTCCGCCCGTGGAATGGGTGTTGTGTCCTCCTCCTCCTCTTCCTCCTCCTCCTCATCATCATCATCATTATCATTATCGCCGCGCAAGTCGCCCAATGTGGCGTCACATGCAATAAGACTTGCAACACGGCGGCCAAACTTCCCCGGACGGGGCCTTCCGGTCAACGATGCCATATGATCATTTCATTGGCACGGATATCCGGTGAATTTCACGGTAATTCATAATTATACTCCCCAAACTACTGTATCACGATTTTTGCCTTAGGTCAGGAACAGTTACCTCACTAGGGAATGCCATGCCCCTGTGGAAGACATGACGATACAAACGGACGCAAGTCCCCAGCAAATACTACTGATCTACTCCACACTTTCATTACCACGTTGTGTAACAACCACGTTTTTGAAGACAAAAGTAAGTGCCGGTCCATATCCTGACCTTCAGCATGAATAATGCTACCTCCATAGGAGACTGTAAGTGTCATTGACATACTAGGTTCTTTGGTTTATTAGTCTGGTTACATGATTTCCTTGTCTACTAAAATTCTACTATTTGCAACTCGTGAACAAAGTTCTAAAACGCATCAAAGTGAATGACCAATATTTCATCTGTTTCATTGGATGTTGGGCTCCGTGGCTGTGGGTTATATTATTTTATTATTTTAAAAAGTGCAGCAATCAGCTACTTAATCTGCCTGTTTATGCCAATACACATTTCGGGCTTTCACCCGTCTTCATTTGTCGTAATACATGTTCTTCTTTAGGTAGGGTTACCAGATTATTTAACGGAAATGTAGAACACATTGGTAAAAAATGTAGGACACTTGTCAAAAATGTAGGACATTATCGCTCAATGAAAAAATTGTGTAAATTTCAAATTTAAATGCTATTTATAATACCCACAGGCATGTTGATGTTGTTGTTGTTGTTGATGTTGTTGTCTTCAGTCCAGAGATTGGTTTGATGCAGCTCGCCATGCTGCTCTATCCTGTGCAAGCTTCTTCATCTCCCAGTACCTACTGCAACCTACATCCTTCTGAATCTGCTTAGTGTATTCATGTCTTGGTCTCCCTCTACGGTTTTCACCCTCCACGCTGCCCTCCGATACTAAATTGGTGATCCCATGATGCCTCAGAACATGTCCTACCAACTGATCCCTTCTTCTAGTCAAGGTGTGCACAAATTTCTCTTCTCCCTAATTCTATTCAATACCTCCTAATTAGTTATATGATCTACCCATCCAGTCTTCAGCATTCTTCCGTGGCACCACATTTCGAAAGCTTCTATTCTCTTCTTGTCTAAACTATTTATCGTACACGTTTCACTTCCATACTTGGCTGCACTCCATACAAAGACTTTCAGAAACAACTTCCTGACACTTAAATCGATACTCGATGTTAACAAATTTGTCTTCTTCAGAAACGCTTTCCTTATTTTATATCCTCCCTACTTCGATCATCATCAGTTACTTTGCTCCTCAAATAGCAAAACTCATTTACTATTTTAAGCGTCTCATTTTCTAATCTAATACCCTCAGCAACACCCGATTTAATTCGACTACATTCCATTATCCTCGTTTTGCTTTTGTTGATGTTCATCTTATATCTTCCTTTCAAGACACACCCACAGGCATATACATTAATATTTTTATCTTAATTCTGACACATACAATGTTAAATATGATAATCAACAACAGCCAGTTATGTTTCTCTGAAGAACTAATCCCGTGCAAAACATTTAGCTTGTTTGAAATATAGTCAAAAATTTCCAAACAACTGAAGTTCTTTAAAACTGTACTTTACCTTTGACCGAAACAACAGATAATCTGTTTCTTTCACCTGTCCACTGTGCTCTTACTAGTGAAAATACTCTTCCAAAATTGGCATTATGTGCAGGAATAGCAAAAAAGTACTGAATTAGTTTCAACAGCTCAGAATGGCAGTCTTCATGTTTGCTACAACTAAAATGTCTAACCCACTTACCGTTACAGGACAATTCTTCAAGTCCAGAGCTACGATGCTGCAAAAACTGGTCCACATTACATATCCCATCACAACATTTGGCAGCATCTATTACAATGCTTTTATCACTCAAGAACTGTACACACTTTTGTACATCATCCATGCATACTTTATCATTTAAATTTAACCACCTAAAACAACTGGTTTCTGAAAAGAACACACACCATTTATCTAAATTACCCAGACATTCGCCATACAACGAAACAGCCTCCTGCTCAAACTTGTCAACTTCTTCATCAAAGCCCTCCTCCCTAGCACTTATCAAGACCTTTTTCGTCTTCAGTGACATGAAAGTACTCTCTAATTTATTCTTAAGAAGACAACACACATTATCTAAAATTGCGATCATCTCAACAATGGATGTTTGTTCACTTTCACGTTGTTGTATCACACGTTGGAACACAGACATCAATGAATGAAAGTGATATAAATAAGTCTTACTCAAACTGTTTTCAAAGAAAATCTTTAGAACTTCAGGAGCATTGGATATAGACAAAAAGTAAGATTTTAAAGCCTCATACATTTCAATTATTCAGTCAAGTGCGGGGAACACAGATAACACCCTGGTTTTAATGTGACTAAGAAGCTGATTGTAACTAATTTCTACATACTCACAATAATGCTTGAGTTCATCAGTTCTTACTATATGCGTAGAAAAGTAAGTGTACAGCTTGAAAACAATACACTCTAAATCTACACGTAAAATATCCGATCCATGCTGAATGGCATTGTTAAGAATGTGAGCTGGGCAATCCACTCCAACTAAATTTTCATTAATATAGGACTTTTGCTTGGTGAATACATTTTTGCCTTCTGATCGACTTATACCACCAAAACTTGTGTTCGTATTGTCAGTACCAAATGCGACACATTTCTTTTCTATTCCTACCCCTACTAAAGTGTCTCGAACATATGATGATATTGTTTTTGCACTTTCATTTGATGTAGTTTTAATTTCGATTACCTTTGTCTGCATACCGCCAGCTTTAAGGTCAAAATATTGTATTAAAATAAGGAATACTTTCAGGGAACCATGATTACTGCTGTCGGTACTAACCTCAAAAAAGAAATTTCTTCTAGACGTTGTATCGTGACGTCAACAGAATGTGGTGCAAGGACTTTGTTAATAATCACTTCGGTCTTTATTCTTGTGCACGAAACCTTGTTCGCAATTTGAGAATCACTGTATAGTTTTGCGTTTATTTTCGGCGTGCAGTCCATGGATTTGTATGATGTGTGGTGATTAGAAGCGTGAAATGCAAGCGTTACATCTGCAGCACTAACACAATATGCTTACTGTGTGGGCTGAGCAAAGAAGCCTTTAATATCTGAAGTACCGCCAGAATTTTGAGATGTTTCTTGGAAGACAGGTGTACTACCAAATCTTGTGCACCTACAAGAGAAACGTTTCCGTCTTAATATAGAGATAATATACCAAAATTGGCAATTATAAATTAAAACTCTTTAAATAATCGCCATAGCAATATGCCGATCAAAGTCAGACGAAAGATAAAAAAAACCTATTTCATAACCTTACCTTTGTGTGCAACAGAAACATATGTTCCTGGAATACAAATAAGGCATTGTGCTTCATATTCGCTTCTTCCTGCCTTGAAACACTTACACTTTAACGACAATGCGTCACTGAATTTGCATTTTCGTTTCGTCATTTCGGCTTGTAAAAAAAGCACTGTGAATTAACTGTTGACTTTCCACAATCTTAATCTTCGATAACCAAACTGCAAATGGAAGAAAGAGAAAATAAAGTCATTGGATCTTCGCATCTGTATTATGATTCGTTGTCTCGATTTCCCGTCATTCATCGCACCGTTAACAACATCCGTGCAGCACGCAGATAGCGCCGACACCGAAGTCCATTTTAACCCAGGGTTCAAATGCTGTGTTACCATAGCGACTTGCAGTTGCGGCTAATAACCAAGTGTTCGTTTCTATTTCCACAGCTGCCAGTTCATTTCTAACGATCACCGTTTGTTTCTGAAAATGTAGGACATTAGAGACTTATCAAAAATTCCCCCCTGACGCCGGACAAACGGTTAAAATGTAAGGCATATCCGGGAATTTCCGGACGTCTGGTAACCCTAGTCTTTAGGTAGTACATCGTCATAAACATCTACTGTGTTTTGGATTCTGCAACTGGACTGTGCAAATTAAGTTTTGTTTAGCTATTACACTACACGATATATATTTTTACGTTGTATTACTCGTTGTATGTACATACTTTCTACTTTGCTTGTTGTTCCCATTTTCCCATTTATAACCGTGACGCAGACATTATTTTCATTTGTATATTGCACGAAAGCAGCGCAGTATCTGCCATGTTGCCAGCTGACATTTTTGTGTACAACGGAAAAATTTGTCTATGGTCAAAGTTACATTTTACTTTCTGGTTCTGAAAGTTCTGAGTCACTAAAAAATGAAAATGCTTTGCATGAATCTACCGAGTGCTATGTATGGTTAGTTAATAATCGCAGTAGTGATTTTTAAATAAACTATATCGAATACCTAAAAAATAATATTGCACCTTTCATATAAAAGAATTAATATTATATATTTTACCCTTAGTGTGAGTGACTTTTATAAAGGATAAAAGGCGGGACAACTGACTTACATGCATATAGTTGTTCTACATCATGTGAGTCATTTGTTCTGCCCTTATTGTTCGTAAATTTCGCTCCCACTATGAATAATATATACATATTAATTCTTTTATATAAAAAGTACTATATTTTTAAACATTCAGTATAGTTTATTTAAGCAATCACTACCACACTTATTAACTAACCATGCATAGTATTCACTAGACTCATGCTAAGCAATTTCACTTTTTAGTCATACAGAAGGTTGAAACAGTACTTTCAGAACCTGTAAGTTAAATGGAACTTTGACCATAGACATAATTTTCCGATTTACACAAAAATGTCAGCTGGCAACATGATTGATACTGTGCTGCTCTTGTACAACATACAAATGAAAAAGTTTTTGTGCCATGATTATAAATGCGAAAATCGGAACTATAACTAGAAGCAGGTACATATAACAGGTACATACTACGAGTAATTTATCGTAAACATAAATCTCGTGAAGTATAGTAGCTAAACCAAACTGTTATTTGGCAGCCGGCCAGAGTGGACGAGCGGTTCTAGGCGCTACAGTCTGGAACCGCGCGACCGCTACGGTCGCAGGTTCGAATCCTGCCTCGGGCATGGATGTGTGTGATGTCCTTAGGTTAGTTAGGTTTAAGTAGTTCTAAGTTCTAGGGGACTGATGACCTCAGCAGTTATGTCCCATAGTGCTCAGAGCCATTTAAACCATTTGTTATTTGGCACAGGCCAGTCGCAGCATCCAAATTATGACAAGCTATCTGAAGATAGCGAAGTAGCCCGGAACGTGTATTGGCATAAATAAAAGTACATAAGAATGCCGCTGTTTGCTGTGTGAATTTCCACTTGACTCAAGTTTATTGATTTTCTGAAACCTTTTAACTCCGCTTCAAAAAAATCTGTGTAGCAGCCCTTGAAAAACAAATAAGTGATTGAATCTACGTCAGTATACGGAATGGTATATATAAGGGAATGTTTCAGCTTGCATTACAAAGATCATGATAAAATCAGAACCGACAGAGGAGTCGAACAGTGTGGCTACATACCACCAAAACAATTCTCAGCAAGCCTAGAGGATGTTTCCAGATCCTCGAATCTATAAAGCGGAGTAGGATAGAGCAGGATACAGTTTGCCTCTAGTGCACATAAACTTAATGAACGAAAAAAATTAAAAGGTAAAGCAGGGAAGTGGCCTGAAAATCATTTATAATCAGGATTAGAAATGTATATCCAACATACTGAAAAGAAACAAGTGCAAAAAACAGTGAAGCTATAGAAGTTGTGGTTGGTTTTTTTATATTTTTTTTTATTTTTTTAATTTTTTTTTTATTAAGGGTAGTTGAAGACACTCTTGGAATGACAGAAAAGGAAGTAAATGTAAGAATGAAAATGGCCTGGAGTGTGTCTGATAAACTAAATAGGTTTTCCATAAATAAGCTTTCGTTGCGCCTGAAAATGAGATAGTACTATTAATGTATGTTACTTGTTTTCTTTGTGGCGCTGAGACAGAAACCACTCCAAGAGTGTGTACAGGAGACGATGTGGGAAGCGGGGAAGCGATATTACGACTAACCTGAGTGGACTTCCTATTACTAAATATCCATTACAAGTTGTGGATCTCTTCAGACTGATACTGAATAGATACGTCCGTCTGGATGCGTATTCGGTTTGCGAACTTCTCTTCCCTGGTGCGGGGACCGGGGAAAAAGGAGGGGGGGGGGGGGGGGGGTAGTGTGTGGCTGGTGCCCTCGCATGCCCTTAGCTGGGTATGCTATTTACAGCAACATTCAATGTTAAAACTTACAAAGAAACTCAAAGCTACACAGCGCGAAATTTGGAGATGTGTATTGGGAATAATTAGTAGAGACAGAAAAATGAACTAATGTATCAGAGAACAGACAGGAGTGAAAGACATAATTATCATTGTATAGAAAATAAAATGGTTGCGAGCGAGACAGGCGAACGGATGCTAGACGGACCAGAAATATTGTTTGCTGGATTCAAGAGAAGATGGGGACAACGACCTATTGGAAGGTAGCTTTCATTAGAAACCATGGAGGAACAACATAGATGTATATTGCAGAATGCTGTAATGCGTGAAATCTAGATGAAGCTGTCTGAGGCAGATCTCTTGTGGCTGCTAGTGGTAGTGGTGGTGACTACCAGCTAGTGATTTCATAATCAGTCCTGAAACTTCCGCTATTGTTGAGGGAAATCAGTTTCCTAGGTAAGTTGTTTTTATTTTTGAAATCGACACTTTACTTCATGGATTTGCTATTAGCTAATTTCATCCCCTTGGGCATCTTGAAGTTACTCCTGTCACAATGAAAAACTGTCCCGTATCATATTATCTTTCACACATTTGTGTGGAGGAAGCTCCAGCTAATGGTGTTCTTAATAAAGGTTTGTTGTGACCATGGTGATAACGGGCACAACTATCACATATGTGAATTCCACTTGCAGACTGAGAGGAATGCCACTCTGACAGCGCACACCACATTTAAATACGTTAGTTACACGTTGCAAATGAAACTACATATGACAAAACCCACATAATGATTGCATTTTGCACAAAAAATTCACATCTGTCATAATTGCACACGTTACTACCATAATCATAAGATACCTCTGTTAAGGGCACTATTAGATAGAGCTTCCTCTACGCAAGTCTATTAAGGTAAGATGACACATGACCACAGTTTTTCGCTGTGGCAAAGGTAGCTTAAAAATTTCCAAGGGCGCGAAACTAGTTAATACTAAAAGCGTGAAATAAAGTGTTCATTTCAAAAGTAAGAACAGTCAACGCGGGAAAATTACTTCCCCTCGAGAAATTCGCAGCAGCTGTGGGCCTATGTATACAAAAGACTTTCGCTATCGTTTTCATGCTTTTCACGGAGTTCATGCGATCTTCCAAGTACTATTTCTCCAAGTAAGATACTAACGTAACCACTGTGGAACACGAAAACATCGCCTCTGTGTGGCGTCAACTGGAAGTACAGAATACGTACCATTTTTTAGCTATTCGCAAGTATTAGGCATCAGGATAAAGATGTGGCTTCCTTTATTGCTGTTAACCGTGTTCGGAGCTGCTGTATTTACTGGGCCTTATTTGTAGTGGAGGCTGGTGTCGGAGCACGTTGGTCCACAGCTGATGTAACCGACGTCTGATTAGGAAGCGCTAATGCCTCCTTGGCACGATTAAGCTCGACCACTCGGCGCACTGGCTCACGGCCACGACGCCGCCTGCATGCAGGTTACCGACTGCCCAAGTCGGCAAACTCAAAACGGAAACGCTGACGTCCGTCAACGTAATTACTCCGCACTCTTCATTCACAAGGCGACGCCCCAGCGGCCTGTGGCAGTGCGAGAAGCATGATGAGTGTTTCTACAGTACAATTGTAGGTGGTATCGAGTTGGAGGGGAAGTATAGTCAGCGGCGAAAGTACCTCAAGATAATGTCATAGGGCCGCTGCTCTTTATCATCGGCTACTTGGATAAAAGCCTCCTCTAGATTTTGCCATTTCTGTTGGCTACCCACATAACCATCGCAGACTTTTCTCATCTTTTGGAATCCAGCAAGCAACTTGCTAGGTACATCTACAATCCATTCTCCTGGTTTCATGTCTCACCATCGAACATTACATTTTCATTACTATCGTGGTTACGTCTTCCACTCTGTTCTGTCTCTTGGGTCATTTCCTTTTTCTTCTGTCTCTTCTAATAATTTCCTACACGACTCTTCAACGCTCGCTGCGCAACCTTCAATTTTGGAAAGGTTTTTCATTGAAATCCATGTTTCTTCAGTCTAGTACAGTGGATGTTATTCCCTGATGCCTTAACAGATGTCCTATCATTCTGTCTCTTCTTGTCAGTGTTCCCCATATGTTCCTTTTCTCGCCGATTCTCTGGAGAACCTTCAGACTCGCCGGCCGGTGTGGCCGTGTGGTTCTAAGCGCTTCAGTTTCGAACCGCGTGACCGCTACGGTCGCAGAGCCATTTTAACCATTTTTCCTTACAAAGTAAAAGTAGTCTCACATTGCTATCCTCAGTGAAAGTGGAGAAGAATTACAGGATTAGTTGAATGGAATGAACAGTTTAACAAGTACAGAACATGGATTGAGTCTAAACTGGAAGAAGACCGAAGTAATGAGACGTATCAGAAACAAAAATAGCGAAAAACCTGTCAAAATTGGTGGTCACGAAGCAGGTGAATTTAAGGAATCCTACTACCTTGGAAGTAAAGTAACCGCTGATGGACAAAGCGAAGAGGAGACAGAAAACAGACTAGCACTCGCAAAGGGCGCATTTCTGGCCAAGTCTACTGGTACCAAACATAGGCCTTAATTTGAGGATTAAATTTCTGAGAAGCTTCGTCTGGAGTATATAATTGTACGGCAGTGAGACATAGACAATGATAAAACCGGAAAAGAAGAGAATCGAAGCATTTGAGATGTGGTGCTACAGAAAAATGTTGAAAATTAGGTGGACTCATTATCTTAAGAGTCGGTAGGTTCAAAATGGTTAAAATGGCTCTGAGCACTATGGGACTTGACAGCTCAGGTCATCAGTTCCCTAGAACTTAGAACTACTTAAACCTAACTAACCGAAGGACATCACACACATCCATCCCCGAGGCAGGATTCGAACCTGCTACCGTAGCGGTCGCGCGGTTCCAGACTCTAGCGCCTAGAACCGCTCGGCCATCACGGCCGGCGTTTATAAGGAAATTGAGCTGTGAATTAAAATAAAAAAAAAGATCTTGTCTCTAGATTTTCTGTGTGTCCCCAAGATGAAGAGTGAGATGGAAATTACTTCACACTATTCCCTTTGTACAGGAGTCTTCTTGGGCCAGGTTAATTTAAAGGCAATGCCTTTCAAGCTGTAATTGTTGGTGGCCATAAATATGGTAGTGACTGTTAGAGAAGCTCCTTGGTTTGAGGAGGGATGCCAGGAGGACAGGGATACCTTCCCAGGAGATAGTTTGCTGTTAGTACCGGCCAGGTAAAGACAACCGAACAGTTATGAAGAGTTGCCTCAGAACTCGCTAGTAAGACTGATACGTAGGAGTATCGAGCAGAGAAACGTTTACATTGTCAGGGTGATGTTGGGTACTGTAGCGCATCTTTCGGCGTTAAGATTAGCTTGTTAAAATTTATTGGTTCAGATTCACAGTTCAGTAGCTTCTCATCAGCCTGAGCTGACACCTGGTGTCAGTGATTTTGTGGAATTCTGACGACTCTTGTTGTTGGCTCAGCTTGGCTGGTCTCCAAGGTTGCTACTCGACCAGTTTGGCTGAAGTCTTCCAGGCTGCCATCTGGCAGCCTGCAGGCGAAGCCATAGCATAAGTATGTGTCCCATACTGTGTAGAGCATCCTCAGACCCACTCTGAAAGATGACGATGACCCGCAATGACCCATCGGAATACACTGATCTGTCGGAAGTCGTGTAGCCACAGGTGGGCTCAGGCACTCGAATATGCCTGCAGTGATGATCAGGAACAGATGCACCACATGGCTTTCTCACCCAGCAGTGGATGATGATGATGATGATGATGTAGCACTGTGAGATGCACTGATGTTCAATGACCTTCAGTCTCACCATCAGGAGTGTGGCAGACAGCATCGAACATAAATGGCAGGTCGGTTACTTCAATGTTGCCATCTCGGGAATGAGAAGCAGTGTGTTGATGAGAAGTCGTGGAGCATCTAACACATCAATTTAGTGATCACTGAATCCGGTGCTATTGGTATGAACGCCATAGATCCTGATGACCAACTGAATGCACAGCTGGAGAACTGGGGTATTAAGGGAAACTGTTGTGAGGTAATGATGGAAGGCTCTGTTTGCTATGATCGAATGTGGCTGCCTAATTTACCAACGGACCCTAATGTGTTATTGCGTCTGAGGTAATGCTTGTTGCTTTATGTCACAAGAGCTAATGAGTACCACCCCCCCCCCCCTCTCTCTCTCTCTCTCTCTCTCTCTCTCTCTCTCTCTCTCTCTCTCTCCCTCCCTCCCCTCCCTTCCTCCCCCTCCCCTAACTGAATGCGTAACCTGTGCTTGGCGATTGGTACCAATGTAGCAACATATGCTCATGTATTCAACCAACTTAGTATTGACTGTTTCTTTTTGCTACATATCCATATCACCACCTCTGCCAGGTGTCACCTGTGGCTGTGGTAATTTGCTAGTTTCACTGAATTCATTTCTGTTCTTTTTTTTAATTGGTGCGTAATAGCGTGGGGACTTGATACTGAACAATACTGCAATCATTCCTCCCGATTTCAATGCTTAATATTCGCTTTCTGTTGCTTTGTTGTATATCGCAATAAACGAGTCGAATTTCGGCTCTTCCCGTTGTTGCGATTGTGGCACTGCCCTTCCTGTTCGTGTACATCCCCAAACCCTGTTTAGTTTATTAAAAGTACTTGGGGCTATTCTTACTCTGCCGTCTTATCTTCAACTGCCCCAAACACAGAAACTCATCAATTGGTTGTATAGTTTCATTGTTAAGTTACAGTTTTTCGACACGTTGTTTGTAATGTGTTGTAAGTCCTATCATACTTGATTTCCAGGTATTCTTTCAACCTCTCTGTATTAAGTTCTTCCATGCGTTGCGAAATTCATGCACACTGCGAACAATGTGATCTGCGAAAGAAATCTGGTTCCGGTACATTCCATTAAATATAATTCTGTCTTGGTTTTTCCAATTAAATTCAGCCTTCGCACATAGCGTACTATTACATGCGGAGAACATGTGTAGATGTCGATTTGTAACGGGGTCGTATCTTTCCTGACAGTCCTATAAATGGATCAACAGATCGCTGCGCGAAGGGCGATTAGCATGAAAGCATACCACGCGAAGAATGAGGGTCAAGGGCACGAGCCGACAGGTAGCTGTCTAAGGTAGTGTGCGCTGCGGGTCACGTCGAACGTTTCGCAGGGCTGCACCCTGAGACTGCTAAGGAGCTTCCGCTGGTCATGGACACACAGGCGGCGTGCTAGCAGCCTCACGGGAATAACAATTGCGTCACTTGAGATATCATTCATTAGATACCTCTCTGAAAGGAGGTAGACAAGCCACAACTTCGTTCGAAAGATGATCTCACTTTCCATTCTAGCTCTATGTGCTATGTTGGGCTCCTTAGCTGGGGTTCTTTGTCTAGAGGGGCCAGTAATTTTCCAAGAGGAGATAAACTTTAAGGTAAACAGTGTCAGAATTAGAACAGAACTAACAATAAGATGAGTCTGGCATACGCCTCCAGTGATTTGGGGAAACAGTGAAAACTACAATCAGTATCATGGCCGGACATTTGAATCCTGCTTCCACGAATGCAAGTCCTTTACGTTAAATGCTGTGCTACTTCCCTCGATATGTGCGGTACGATATTGCAGTGCCTGTGGTGTTAAGAAGTACAATGCAATGTTCCTTCGAATATGCATGCTTGTCGTTGTCGTCATTCCATTATACAGCTGATAGTTGTCCATATTCGGAACTGCGAATACATTTCATGTCGTTCGATGTGATTCACGTTACATCATATGGGCCAGAAAAACTTATAACGAAGTGTACCTGGGCAGTGTTAATATTATGCACAGTGACGTATTAAGCGAGATTAGCTCTGCGCAGTTATTTAAGATATAAAAGAGACTCACTTTATCATGTACCTCGATAAAAAAAAAGTCCGGTAGCCTCACTAAGGAATTATTATTTTTTTATGATTAGGTCCACAGCCGTATCAGTTTCTTGAAACAAGTTTCCTTCCGGTGTAAGGCTGTATTTCATCTTAAACGCTTCAATTCACTGACGATTATCTAATTTCGCCCCTCGTGCATCATTAAGAAACACCAAAAAAATACGTGATACGCTTGCATTTTTCATCTAACATCCACACAGCGTATGGAAAGATAAACGCTTAGTGGCATTTCATATTCCCGTCGAATGGCGTAAAGCCAAAAGTCGAAGACGTGGAGTTCTATGTCTTGAACGATGCAAGTGCAACCCATGAGCGGGTGTACTGAGCGTAAGAGACGTTGACCACGCCACGTGCGCTTTTATTTCAGGGGTCCTCGGTGTAATCAACAACTACATAGGTTTTCAGACTTCATCATTAATTTCAATTCGCCACGAACTGTTTTGTCACTTGATTTATGAACATGATTAGTAATTCATAAAGAAAGTAAGGTAAAGGTAAATTCTGTTGCGCAAGCCCATGACCGGCCTATCGACCTGAGTAGCGGTAGGGTGCCGCGGTACTGGGGTGGGTGGGGGGGAAGGGGGCGAGCCACTCAGCACAGATCTTTTGACAGTGCAGGGACTGCAACGAGAAAAAAATACCCGCCGCTATGTGAGACTGAACCCAGTACTTCCAGGGACTGAGTCACGTGGTCTCCTTGTTAGACCACCACCGCTATTACGAAAGTAATTTCTGTCCTTAAATTGTTACAACAATCCTGTCTGTCAAGATTTTGGTCGTATAGAAAGCAAAGATTGCTGTTTTGTCTAGGAATAAACGCCATTTCCATTAGTTCTTAGACGTATTAGACGGTGAGAGACGTTAAAAATGTGTAAAATTTGAATGTAGGATTCGAACAGCTTTTGAACACACAAAATGTGGCAGCAGCGCGCTGTTGTGCACGGGTCTAAACCAAAGTTGGGATGTTCTGCTTAGAACAAGAGAATATTCACGATAGAAAGCTAATCGGGCGATTTGAGAAAGCTGCAGAGCATCTGTGAAAACTGTTTGTGCAGCAGTTATAATAGACAGTCACTTCGCAATGACGAAACTTGCGCTCCCAACACAATGCCAACATATTGATGAAACTGTCTCTCTTCACATGCGAAAATTACTACGAGGAGGGTATATAACATATACATCAGAAGAAAACTTTTCACCTTGACTGTGTGTCTCGCCGATGGTTGATTTCGACCGAAAAAAAAAAAGGCTTGGTGGTGGGATGGAGGGGGGAGGCGACTAGTTACAGTATTTCTCCTATGTGTAATCGCTAACCAGAGGAGTCCAGTCCAAGTGGAAATTTTTACGCCGCTTGGAAATTTCTTTTTATGTGCGAACAGATAGATATATAAATGTTCTAGCAGATTTAGACTTACGTAAATTTCTCTGTCTCCTTTTTTTACGTGTTGTCGCAATTTTCCTAAATCATCAATACCTTCCAGGGTGGCCTGGTAAATTAGTTTTTAACTAATAAGAAGTTTTAGTGAGTTGGTTGATGAGCTGCGTATGGATTAAATTAGTTAGTTTCTTTTCTTTGTCTCAGTACTCTTTAGATTACTTCGGCTTGTCAAGGGCTCTCTACTAGATAGCGAGCAAAAACCCAATTGATGGTTTAAATCACGTGAATATCCGTACACTTTGATGATTTATATCGGTGTTTGCAGATAAGAGCAATAGATAACTGTGGCGGTCCGGCTGCCGTGCCTTCTAGGTCCACTAAAAATTGGAACCCAAGGAACGTGATTCCGTTCCGAATAGCCTCGAAAGCATCGCACTGGGCCCTATTTAAGGCGTGAATCAAGCAGCGTGTTTGCTCTACGTTAATCATTGGCTATAAGTGATCACTTTTCGCAGCATCACATTCATACCACAAGAAAAGCTTAAACTTTCAATATTTACATCAAAGTTCATCTGAAGGCGATGGGCTGGGGGTGTGTCTTTCGTTAGCACAAATCAGATGCTTTTAACCTGCAAACGGAAGGAGGTCACTGTCGCATAATGCCGTGGTTTGCACGATTTTTGTAAATCGACGTCCCTTAAAAAGCCAGGTAGCTCCTACGACAAAGTCCTGAGGGATTTCAACAGACGTTTCACCTTCTCATTAACCGGAGGGTCCTACGATCAGAGGTATCCCTAAGCACCTAACGGTCATCACCGCTGCCAAGAGGAGAACAATGGATGATGATCTCGGAGACTGGCTGTACATGGATATAATGAAGTAGAAGACACACATTAACGTTACACGGGAGTCTGGAAATGTAAGACTGTACGATGATGATGAGAAGTTAATAGTAGTTACATTACAATAAAAATACGTCCATATCTAATTTCTCTCTCTCTCTCTCTCTCTCTCTCTCTCTGGGTCGTCAAAGTGTAAAAATCTTGTAAGGGTGTTCCAGAAGAGGTTGTGCTGAGAGACAGTTGTTAAGAGAAATTAGATACGTGTGGCCGTTTGAGAGTTACCATTGAAGTTAGCCAATCAGGTAGTCGCACGCGCAAATTCAAGCAGTCTGCTAGAGACAGTGTCGCCAAACGTGTTCTTCGTTTGGTTATCTCAAACCGAAAAAACGTAGCTATTGCTCAGCTAGCTTAAATTTATCACTTCCGCAAAAGGCTTATTTTAACTGTTAGTAAGTTACTAAGCCAGTGTCAATACTTCTAACATACAGCTGCTGGTTTCTGTAATTATGCCTCTGGCTCGTTTCTTTTTGAAAGTCCGTTATAATAAAACATAACATCAGCAGAGACTGTACGCAACTCTGAAGAGTATTGCTGTCTTTCAGTTAACATAGAGGTAGAGTAGTTGGCAACTTTTAATTAAAACTTGTAAAACGATAGTCTTATCGGAGCTGGTTAAAATTTTTTGCTTTTGAATCTCTCTTCATAAATAGCGTCAACAGAAATTTCATTTCAACTTCGGGCTGTCGATGCACTCGATGCCTTGCGTCAATTGAAAACAACCAACATCTCGTCTCAGCGGAGCACACTACACGCCTATCGTCATCTACTATCAGATTTCAATGTTTTTTGACCCGTTATAGACTTGCAGCTTCATGTGCCGATGGGACAATGGCCTTTGGTGAAGTATCCGGCTCCAAATGTCGGTTATAATGCAGTTCTCTTAGCAATGCTCCTACGAAAACTGCAGGAGATGGACCTGCGTTCACTGACAGCAGCAATTCCTGATGAGTCCGAAAATTTTTTTTTAACAAAGTGTGACAGTTCTCTGTCGGTAAGAAACTTTTTTTTACAATTACTGCTTTTATTCCGTGATTCATGGTTGATAACTCGTACGCCATTCCTTGTAGAAACGTTAGCAGTCGGTGTGATACTTCAAGAAATCGGCCAACGCCACTGACGGTGTGGCCATGGGCACGTCCAAAAGCGACAGTTCCTTTCTGCCATTGGGTCCCGTCTCTGTCATTCCATGCCACTGAGCAGATTCCACATAATCTATTGGCACACTCACACCGTTTCGCTGGCATTATTCACGTTCAGCGATGGAAGATTACGTAACGACTTGGTACCAGTTATACAGCGTTCCAAAGCGACTGCTCGACTCTTTCAAGGGGGTGACTCATTCTGTCGGGTCACTCTAGTTTTAGATTAGTTTTTGTTGATGCAAAGCTCATTGCTGAAGGAAATTTTGTGAGAATTTATAACGTTAGAGCGATTCCGCCACTATACAGATTTATCTCGAAAAATCCTAATTACGAATAAGCATTATATTGTCCATGGAGAGGGGCTGCGACCTATTGAGGCACTTTTTGTAAGTTTAGGATTTAACGAAAAGGTATGGCGAAACTTTCAGGAAACGTTCGTCACATTTAGAGGAAGAAAATGTGTTACGTGGATATCAGTCCAGAAACGCTTGATTTACGTGTTAGAGCTTAGTTTCCACAGCTCTTAAACACACAAATCAGGGGAAACATACAGGAAAAGAACGCATTAGCACGGTATGAAATACTTTCCTAAAAGAAATGTTAAAAATGCTCTCAATTGGCAAGTATGCATGAACCCGCCACCGCGTTGAATCCCTGATGCGCAGATGTATCCTTGGAGAATTGCTACTGGTAATGCTTGCTGGTACAGATACAGCAGTTTGTCATGTAGCACTCTCCGGACAGTCCTGTAGTCAAAATTACTTGTTGCAGCTACATGTCTTGCGCTGACACTAGGACTGTTAACTGCACGAAGAAACTCTTCCAGCTGAGTTGCCCTCTTCTATCTAGCCCTCCCGCAGTCGCGAGTACTCGGCTTAAACGTCCCAAGCTCCCAAAAGGCGGTCACCTAGCTCCATGCTTGGCAGGCACACTTGCAAAAACGTGCTTGAGCAAGTATGTACAAATTCCTGGCGCCCACACGCAGTTTAAGCAAGCTTGTACAAGAATTAGTTTGTTTACCAGAAAATGCCGAGCTCAGACGACGATGCGCTGGCTTTGGCAACCTTTTTGCTTGTAAAAAACGCTTGCGCAAGCTTGTAGTTAGGTGTTGGGGCCGCCTTATGACGGCGATCAGTTGCTTCAAACATCGTCCTGTCGAGGCAATATCTTCTGTAAATCTCTCCCGATACAAACGTTTAGCGCCAAGGCCATTGCCGTATGATAATGTGTACAGCAAATGGGCATCTGCCGACTGTGCATTTAAGTACACTTACATTCCACTGTACGAGAAAGTATGTTCGTGATGAACACTACACAATCAGAGTTGGTGCTATGTCAGTGATGCTGGTAGGGCAATGGAGTTAGGAGCAAGTTAATACAAACAATGGAGCGAGTCACATGTCAACATTGCCTTCGTTCAGTTGGAACAACAAACACTGCCGATGAACTTAATAATTACTTCTTTCTGTAGATTCTAACCAAATGTCACCAAGAAAGAATTTTGAATATTTCATGCAAGAAAAGTTTCGTGCAATGCTGGTTCGTTCTGTTTGTGTGTTTCCCCATGATTTCATGCAATTCGAAAGAGAAGTAGAAAACGAGTTTCAACATGGAAGTAAATCGTTTCCAGAACCATTTTATTCCTCTGAGTGTGAAGAATGTTTCCTGAAAGTTCGGCCACACCTTTTTTCACACCCTGTATGGACAAAGAAGTCTACGCCCATTTTTATGGCACCTTTAGCCTATGTCAATTGAGATCCTTACAGAAATTACAGTGCATTTTTAATTTGTTTTGTCACCTTAATGTTTTAATTCTTCCTGTGCGCAGAGCGGAATAGTCTGTGACGACGCCGAGTAAACTACGCTTACGTGCAAGGTCATGAGATCGATCTAGATATTCGTGTCTATCCGTCATTTGCGAGGGAGGCAGAAAGACAACCATTGCTCACCAGCCTCAGCATGTGGCCATCGCGTGATTTGGCACGGTTTAGCTTCATCATGCAATAGTCTGTCAGGAACTCTGCGATCTCGCACACGAACCTATCTGCAATTGACAGTCGTCTGTGAACCCGCTGCTGGTCACGTAAAGGGCGCCGGCGAAGTTCTGTGAATCTGTCGGTTCGTAAATACTTACTATCGTTCTCCGTCATCTGGTGGTTGTTGGTGTCCTGGGGGTTGAAATGATTTTCTCAAATACTCTAAACGTTAAGTAACAGACATTCATTTCCATTGTCACAGCTGGACGTTGTTTCCACGTAAGGCTTAAGATTAAGGAGTATAAACTTAGAAGAAAACTGTCGTAATTTAGGAAGACAAAAATTTTTAATGCAATAAAGATCTGCCGAATACGGTGAAATAGCGCGAAAGCGACAGTTTATCTGTTGTTCTCAGTTTCAGTACCTTTCTAGAATACTGAACCTAAACGTCATGAACAAACTTAGTACCGTCATAGGATTCAGCCTCGAACCATTGGATTCGTAGCCTCACTCTCCGCCACTTTAGACTTTGTCACTGATTTACACATGTGGTAAATGTCCGCTGGATCGTGGTTCGGAGTCTGTCTTAATCTGCAGAGCCGCCTATGAGAGGAGGGTTAGTTCGTAGGTCGGAGGAACATGAGGCGATATCACCTCCAATACGACCATGCGCGATGACATGCTGTAGTGTGCAAACCAACTCCCAGGTTAAGGGCAGCTTTAACATATATACATACACTCGAAGAGAAAAACAAAATAGTCACATACCAAGGAATTATCCGAATGGGACGGCAATCGGTAAATGTGATGTACACGTACAGACAAGAAAATGATTATAATTTCAGAAAAATTGGTTGATTTACTGAAGAGAAAGAGCTTCACAGGTTGAGACAGTCAATAACGCGTTGGTCCACCTCTGGCCCTTACGCAAGCTGTTATTCGTCTTGGCACTGATTGTTGAATGCCCTCCTGAGGGATATCTTACCAAATTCTGTCCAATTGACGGGTCAGATCGTGAAAATTCCGAGTTGCTTGGGAGGCCCTGCCCATAATATTCCAAACGTTCTAAACTGGGGAGGGATATGGCGACCTTGCTGGCCAATGTAGGGTTTGGCAAGCAGTAAGTCAAACAGTAGAAACTCTTGCCACGTGCGGGTGGTCATTATCTTGCTGAAATCTAAGCCCAGGATGCCTTGCCATAAAGGGCGATGTAACGAGGCGTAGAACATCGTCGACGTACCGCTGTTCTGTAAGGATGCTGTGGATGATAACCAAAGAGGTCCTGCTATAAAATGAAATGGCATCCCAGACCGTCACTCATGGTTGTCGGGCCGTATGGCCGGCAGCATCTGGTTGGTATCCCATTGCTGTCTCGGGCGTCTCCAGACACTAAACCCTACATTGGCTAGCAAGGTCGCCGGATCTCTCCCCAATTGAGCAGCGTTTAGAGCATTATGGACAGGGCGCTCCAGCCAGCTCGGTACTTAGACACTCTAACGCGCCAGTTGGATAGAATTTGGCGTTATAGCCTTCAGGAGAACATCCGACAACCTTATCAATCAATTGCAAGCCGAATAACTACTTGCATAAGGCCAGAGGTTAACAAAAGCGTTATTGGCTTGTTCAATTTGTGAAACTTTTTCTATTCAATAAATTATGGAAGTTTTCTGAAATTGTCTGTACGTGTACATCACGCACGCCTATCAATTTCCGTCCCACTCGGATAATTCCTTCGTGGTGTACTTCTTTTTTTTCCTTAGAGATATGCTCTGTAAGCCACTGTAGGGAACATGGCTTACTGTCTACAAACCTCGATATGCATCTTAATTCTTATACGTTATTCTCAAGACTAATTTGGGAGATGTAGGAGGGACGCAATAAAGTTGTTGCACAGTCTTGCTCGAATACAAGAAATTCACTGTAACGTTCCATGAATCAAAACTTCTTCTTGACAAACACAGATTTGTGAAGATAATTCATAGGACCTATCTTAGTTACAGGCAAAGAATCTTGTGCAGCACTCGCCGGTTTCTGATCACCTGACTTTGCGTCAATTTCCTGGATTGAATTCCAAACCTTTCTACAGGGTCTAGTGGAGTAAGGGCATGTAACACTGTACGTGGTGATCCGTACGTAGGATGGGGAACGTTCAGCTCGGTAACTTTCAGGTGCTATTCATCCCCATACAACACAAATATACCATCACACAATATATAAGCATCCATTGTCGCAGTCCCCTACGCTCAAAGGAAACATTTAAGACCCAACTGTCACACCGCGAGGAAAGGGGCTATTGTGGCGAAGGAATGTTGTTGTTGTTACCAAGCTATCGTTTTGAAATAAGTGAACGTTGTTTCCCGAACCCGAGGTTTCTCTAGGAGATAAACTTCTTTACGTTCAGAAAAGTCATAATGTTGGAACTTAAAATATGCTCTTAAGATCTGTTAATATAACCGGTTTATTTTGAAACATAGCGCAGCTTCCTATTAAATGATATCGATTGCATGAAGTGTGAAATTACTGATTTGACATTTATTGAAGAATGCAGAACCTTTTAGGTACTGAGAAAGCGAATTGCATTCAGGTTTTGTCCTGTAGTGTCATAGTGTTTCTGAATTCCTCTTAAGACCTCATATGGCTTGTAGAGGGCTCTGGGTAAATAATAATTTCGACTGAATTATTGTCTGGAAACGAACCACATCCCTGATACAGCAACATTTAAGGAGAACAAGACGTTGCATTCTCCGGAGTTTTCTGTGACCGTAATTAATACTGCGTTTGTAACCAACTAACACAACAATGTCGTATGCCTACTTTTGTAACTAATGTTAATCTCAATCGTTAGTTGCTCAGGAATATAATAATAAAGTCACAAAAAATGAGTCTCCCTTTGTGATCCGTTACATGTACGCAGGTACAGACAGCAATGCTGCCAGGGAGGTCATGGGTCATGTCTGGATTGTTCAGTAGGTATCCGCATTGCTAACACAGTCGCTGCACACTAGACACTAAAGGAACGGAAGCGAACGTCATCTTCAAATGGCACAGTGTTCACACTATTCGGAATGTGAACACAGCATAACGTCCCGCCGCTTATCTCAGTGGTGAATCACGTAAGTGAAGTTGCGTTGTCCTTCTATCGAACTTGCCTTTAGTGGCCTCTGTTTCACACGTGGAATTTGTGGGAACATGCTTTGATCTAGAGAAAATGTTCATCTGTATATTTTCCGTAACGTAACGCATGCTGCTCACTGATTTGGTTATTTAACATGTATGGAAGATTTCTTTTGTTGGCATTGGAACTTTAATTTCAAGATACATTCGCAGAAAGCTAAGAGTATGTCCGGTCGATGCACGCCATTCCCTTATTTCTAGATACAGAATCATTTCGAAATGTATTTATAAGAACACATTAATCAATATTTAGAAGAAAGTACATAGCGCCTTTTTACTTCATCCCTTGTTTTGCTTTCTTTCTCAATAGCTACAAATAAAGCAAAAGGACTCTGTTTTTGTCCTTCAGTGTTGCTGACAGGTTTTTAAATGAAAATTACTGTTTTTTCAATTCATTGGCTTTTGGGCCGTGACCATTTAGCCACCTCAACAGTGTAATGGCAATCATGGTTGATACGAGCGTACATTTATGTTCTTATTTATGCACAGTTACAGGCTGTTTCTTCGGCCATATATTGTAAAGTCCAAATAAATTTTTTCTTTCAGACCTTTGACCTATATTACGGCGGAACACTCGTGCCAAAATATCGAAGTCCTCATGAAACTTGCGCAATGTGTCATGAAAACGAGAACAAAAATAAAAAATTAAGAAAACACAAAATACACAACTTCAATTAGAATATGCTCGGCAAGGAAAGGTTAACACAAGATGTTATCATACGATGCGAATCTTTCTCCAACATCGCCATTACAGCTTTCTTCCTTTTATAGTATACAATATGGCTCTGCTGTAGATCTAATACGACTGTAGCAGCAGCAGCAGCAGCAGCAGCAAGAACTTCGTCTCCTTTTAGACGGCGGTCTTTGTATGTATTGGTTTCCATACTCCATAGCTCCGGACGATGATGATCGTTTATCATCAGTGAAATTCATCATTTCCTCGTTTGCCCACTTCTACGTTTTTGTAGACAAGAAATAAATGAAGTGCCTCTACGTAAACGCGTCAACTTTCGAAATGAGACGAATTTATATTGTTTCATTGCTCAGATTACACGACCCCCGCTTTACGAAAGTCTTCACCGTTGATGGACATCCCCTGCAACACTTCGGCAACTACCTGCAACAGCCTGTTCCGTCAGCAATATTCCCAGACGATACTAAAATATTATCGTGTACTGCAGCTATGTTTGCAACAACACTACTGCAGCCACACATTGCCGTAAAATGTTACCCATGTAAGTGCACCTTAAGGATCCTGCTGTCTGGCGCACAACAGAAGTAAATAATCAAAGCGCGGCTCTACACGACAATTATTGTCAAAGCGTGACGGGACTGCGCCGCGGCTGCTTTGCGGTGAGCATTGCAGCGCTGCCACTCAGATCATAGTCGCCCGCTTCGCGGAGAACAATGTGCCAGCATTCCTATGCGGAGGAATTCCTGGATTGCTATCCGTCCACATTTCTCGCTACGGTGGGCACATTAACATGGCCTCTACCAACAGTTCAATGTATTGGAGCGAGCCCGTGTTAAACTTCTATTGCAGTGACGTGGCTGTGTACGTGTTGATAATGATGAGTGGTTTGTGGGGGCGCTCAACTGCGCGGTCATCATCGCCCATACAAAATACCAATTTTTTTCACAGTCCAATTTCTTACACAGTCCAATCTAGCCACTGTCAGGGATGATGATGATTCAGATGATGATAACACAAACACCCAGTCCCCGGGCAGAGAAAATCCCCAACCCGGCCGGGAATCGAACCCAGGACCCCGTGATCCAGAGGCAGTAACGCTAGCCACTAGACCACGAGCTGTGGACTGCGTACGTGTTGGACAATACTGTCTTAATCGTCGTTTTCCACCTGAAGTTTCGGGGCAAGGTCTGGACGAACGGTGGGCATGCTGAGATAGGGACGCAGTTATCATCAGCAAGCTCTTGTAGTCAACTGACATCACTTATAGTAGTCTTCTTACACTTTCGGGCTGTGGTAACTAAAAGACGGTGATAGTGTATCCTTCCAGAAAGATTTCTATGGTAGGTTGGTGCAAAAACTAATACCTGTCCGTCAAATTTCACCATGGTAACCATGCAATGAGATGCGCAACGCTCGGTGGGCATATTCTAATCCCATATATCTAACTGACTACCACAATATACAAAGTTAACTCATTGTATAAGTTTCTCTTCCATTGTAAGTTCCTGACAGATAAAACTGTCCCGGACCGGGAATCGAACTCTCAACGTTGCACCGCACGAGCAATGTTCTTACCGACTGAGCATCCAGGCATCCCACTAGTCACTACCCACATCCACAGCCTCACCTCTCTGCTGCTTCATTGATGAACTGTCAACAGTTTCTGCAAGTGCAAGTTAGTCACTGAGCACTCCATAACTGCCAAAAGTTTGGTTTATCTGCTCCAAAATCCCCACGTAATAGACGGATGAATGGTGAAGTCGAGTACAGTGACTTGCAAAGCCAAAATCATTTTGTGATCAGGAAAAGTTTGTTGCCGTGCTGCAAAAAAGTTCCAAAGGAGGTGCCCTTCCATTGTCTTAATCCTATCTCCTGTGGAGTGTCCGCTGTAAATACGTCTTAAGTGGATGACTGTAAAACGTGTTTTGTTGTGTAGTGCGGAGAAAGAGGGTACTGTAAAAGCCAGTACCTGCTGCACTCGAATAGCACCAAGCAACCGAACTTAATGTCCTCGTCCGATGGACGGGTCACCAGCACTATCGACACTGCCGTCACTCCACGAAACAGTGCAAAGAGGTTAGAAGTTTAACCCAGATTAGTAGCTCAAATCTGGAGATTAGGAACTGTACAGCACAAGTTGTCTTCTTCCCCTGTCAACCAAATACTGGCGATCAACTTTTCTACGCCACATGGATTTGTTCTGGCTTTATCTGGCTCGAGCGATGCTGCTGAGACCTGTCTGTGATTAACACGAGACTTTCCAGAGATACGTATCCGCATCCAACCATAGTAATACATATATTCTATGGTTTTCCTAAACCTCTTCGAACGAATTATGGTATGGTTCTCTTGGAAAAACTGAGGTCGATTTTTTACCCCATGCCTGTTTTACTCCCCAGTGGTAATAGGGCGTTAAGCTACACCCATCGCTTCTATGCAAACAGCAGCTCTGATCCCAACGGAACATCAATCGATTGTGTCCCCTGGCAAGCCTCTTTAGATCTCCACGGCATTTTTTGTCAGCATTTGAGACTTTTCTGATTGACACAGGACCTTTTTTCCCCTATTGCCAGGTTTCCGTTTCATTACAAGAGGCGTCTGAACGTGAAATCTGAATTTATGGACGTAACACACGTTGATCTACTAAATCTGAAGATACGGTTGTTCTTTCTCAGCCGCCCTCAACTGTTGTACTTAACTTTCAAAATCTAAAGTCAGTAAACCTTCCAACAGAGCACGCACGAAATTAAATTCACGCGACTTGAGCGACGTTAGTTCAGTCTGCTTTCCTCTCAAATTTCCTAATCAGGTTCAACACGAGAAGACATCAGCGTGTCAATAATTGAAAGAAAATTAGGGCTATCGTACCTTCGGCAACAAGATCTTTAAAGACTGAGCACATATTCGAGCTGGACGTGGATGGGGAAGTTAATCGGTTGTGTAATTTTAAATATACTTTCCGGCCATTCGCCTTTAGCTAACTAGGAACGCTGAGACGCAAATCTTGCCTCTTAATAACGAAGTTACTTCGAACGCTCTATGGTGAGACGAGACAGATACCAGCTGACTGAAGCCTTCGACTAGAATCTACATATTTTTTACCACTGATTTAGTTCCAAAAGTTTGGAATAATATAATTGTTTGTTTATGCAGCATAAAACCTGTTTTGCATGACAGACTTTGACGTCAAAATAGACTATTCGTGGCGGGAGCGAGCCAAATAAAGGCATGTAAATCAGCCGACAGCCATGTCGCGAGTGGGTTAGTGAGGCCAATGATCAGCTATACCGAGGAAATTACGAGGATGCAAATGACAGAACGCCTACAAACGGCACGCTACTGATGGTGACGGAGCGGTGACGTCGTCTGCTAACTGAAAGTTAAACAATTCTATCTAAGCTTGTGTATGTTACACTAATAGGTTTTGTGCTTTCGTACATTGCTAGTCTCTATTTTGTTGTTTGCTTTGTTTTCATGATACACTGCGAAGTTTGCACAAGGACTTGATATTTCTGTTGCGAGTGTAATCCCACGAGAATCATCTGAAAGAGAAAAGTAAGTTATGTTTTACAACATCTAGCCAAAGAAGAGGCATACACTGTTCGTAGTTAAAAAGGTAAATAGCTCAAGTATTTTTAAATAAATTGTTTCAACAGTATGAAGGTCAGCTGTATTCAACGAGAATTTCTTTTTACATTATTTGGTACATAGAAAATAAGACTCAAACGATTACAAAGATACTATGTGCTGTCTCCGTACATATTGTTTGATGTGTTTGTGTGTAATGCTTTCCCGGGCAAACAAATGTTGATCTTTTAATATGTACTGAAGACCCTCTTCCCATTATTTCAGTTTCCATTAGAATTGCAATTTTATCTTCATAAATAAATTCATTATGAATTTTGCTTTAGTCATTACTAAACTCTACTCTCATTACAGCTCTTTACCGCTGCTAGTATATTTCAGTTTTTTTTGTAATACAAACGTTCTCTCATAATATCACTTCCGCCGTACAACACTGTAAGGACACCCCCGATACTGGCCAGACTTTTAAACACAAGTGGCGTGTGATTCTCAGTGTGTGAATAACAAGCCAGCACTGCAGTAGACCCATTTGTCACGAATAGTCAGTTAAGAAGTCGCTCATTTAAAAGGATCTTAAATGGCACAGATAACGAATCCTTAGTAGTTTCGGAACAATTTACATCCAAGTAGGCGATCCTTTGAACTAAAACAAGTCAGAAAATGGGACGAAAAAGAGCACACAATTAATTATTGTCGCTACGCGTGAAACCTAGATTGCTCGGGTTGTATTAGTGTGTTGCAATTACTGCGAGTAACCGCATGCCCCATGCTCATCACAATCATTATATAGACTGGACATTGTTGCGAAGCGCAGCAAGCGGTGTGTTACGAGTGCGGGTGTGCTGGTGGGTGGGAGGGAGGGAGGGAGAGGAGGAGATAAAGCGAGCAACACTAGCTGTAGTGCATGGAGGTTTTCACGTTTACCGTGTAGCGCTGGCGGTCGCTGTGCCAGAGTAGCTATAGGGAAGTAGTTTCACCGGCTTCCCGCAGAGGGCACTATGTGGCGGCAAAGAATGTCAACCCTGCAGATAAACCAGCAGGCTGACTGTTTCAAAGCGTTGCGCAGGCAGTTAATGAAGCGGTGACAATGGCTGCTATTCGAATGCAGAAAGTGCTGATCCTCCTAAATTACGATGTGACTACCATGCTTAAATATAAGCCAACAAATGAAATGTTTCCACGAATCAACGGAGGGGATGTGTGTGCAGCATACAAACGTTGCGAGCGGGTGGAGCAAATTGTTAGTGCGTTGCGTTACTATTTCAATCAAAAAGCGAATGTGCGATGTTAGTTAGTTATCTCCAATACGATGTAAAGTGGTTTTGTCGGCAGTGCTTCATGAATGGTATGATACGGGGAAAGTATGAAAAATGTAGTTCCTTGCAGTGTCGCCGGTAATGCATACAAAAGTAGCATATAGTAAGGTGTCCGTAAATGTATTACTGTTGATTTACCGTGATCTTGAAAGTTTTGCTACCGGACGAAATATGTGTCAAACGTTTCTACTATGCGCTGAACCAGTATTGCTTCTCACTTTTAAGAAATTGCTGCACTGGTTATTTAATGAAGTGGAATTTGGTTTAACTTGGTGTTAGAGAATGGTTGGTACAAAAAATTGAACATATAATTTTGACAGGGTTATTGGTTAATAGATGTGGAAAAGACGTTCGCACATCGCTCCCCACCCTCCCGCCACCCCCACCCCGAGAGGTCTGTCTGTTGAAGTTTGAGACTGATTCTAACCACATCATACCAATTAGAATTTTTACACGCAGGTTACTGGCTGCGTCATTAGAGATCTTAGTTCGACCGAACGTTCGCTCTGATAACCATGAATGATCCCAGTTCTTTGCTGAAATGCTACAAATAATTTATAGTGTCGTCTTTTCACATACCGTAAACGTAGCATTTTGCTAGCGAATAAGCGACTTATTGCAGGACGTGATTATATTGCAGCGATTCAAATGCCCTCCGGCCATCCTGACAAAGGTTTTCCATAGTTCGGAAAGTCGTTAGTGTTCAAACACGCCACAAGGCAAACATTATTACACGCAGAGGAAGCGATCGTGAACTCGACCACAACAAATGAATACGTATTTTGTAAACATACTAAATAACTTATTTTTTAAATAACTAGGCAGCAAGAGGCCCAATAAGTAAAAAGCGAAGCCTCAGCCAACATCCGTGTTGTCATCGGATGTGCTTTCAAGCATGGACTTGCCTTAAATTCCGTGTAATAAAGAGAGGTAGGTTGGTGTAGTAAGTGTCGACAGTTTGCCCAACTCTGCGACCGTTGCGCGCCGAAAGCGACAGTTACAGCCACTAGATTGGCCGAACTAGATCCATGGATTTCTCTCTTTACAATGCAATGACGTAAACCAGAGCACGCGGTGAGAATTCTGAGTAGGCCTTATTAGATTGAGAAAGTTTGGAGGCAAAGAGAAGGAAGAAAAATTAAACGTAGAGTTGCTGTTTAAAGGTCGAAACCTGTTGAAGAATTCTAGTTCATTACGTCAGTGGCAAGTCAGCGTTCGGTAGAAATTCAGTGGCCCACAAAAGTGCCTGTCCTTTCACGACCACAGAGGCAGTGACGGCAGATGTGAAGTGATCGCCAAAATCGGCGCAGTGTTTGTAGGGGGGGAGGGGGGCTGCTCAGTTTCGCAGGCAGGGTCTAACTGGCGCCGACTATCGAGTGTACACGTCTAGTACGCGACCTTGCTCAGTTTGTTTGCTGTGAATTCCAGGAAGAAAACAAGACGGCGCAGGGCAGTGTGAAAATACTAATGACTGATTTTCAAAACTGAAGTCCAAGAAATACGTTACTACGCGGAAGTATTTATAACATCAGCAGATAATTCTGCCACTACAGCGACCTGACAGGAACGCTATTGAAAGTTGGTATTCTGATGGATAATCTACAAAGCAGGTACCATAATCGCGCAAAAACTTTAGTTTTTTTTTTTTTTAAAATATAGTAACCCTAGTGGCTTCTCCAGGCAAATCGAGACAGTATATTGAATGACTGATTAACAACAACAATTCTTCAGATCCCTTTATAATATCATATTTTACTGACATAAGTTTCAAAGCAAATAGTCTTTTTCAGGGCTTCAGTTGTGTACAGTGCTGTCAAGTAGACAGAAACGCGTCCCTATGAAAAGTAAAAGCGAGTTTTAAATGAAAAATGAACAAAAGTTACGGCAGAACATATGTAAGGGGCTTTTTAATCGTGGGGTGTACCTATGAATGTTGCTATTTTCTTCTACAGGAAATCAATACAGTTAGCTCCTCTACTATTTGAACTGCAGACGTGCTGCTGTGTATACACTGTTTCCAACGGTTATAGTAAAAGCACAAAGCGAACTGACATTTCGTTTGTATGAGAACAACACAACAGACAAAACGCATCATACAAGGGGCAGTCAAATAAAAGCGAGACAGACTGAAAAAGTAGGCAAACTGTTTATTTCAACTGTTTATTTCAATAGTAATCGCCGTAATTATCCCGCTGCGAGACAGGACGAACAATGCCTTCAGGGAAAAAATGTTTGCGGTTGCCTGCGGGTCAATGATTGTACGTAGGCGTGCACCCCTTCGTTCGAAGCAAAGCGACGGCCACGATGAGCGAGATGCTCATTGACTTTCTGGAACACAGCGCCACAGTTAACGCGCCAGCGGTTCGCGAACACGGAAATTGAAGCTCGCCATTATGTCCAGACTCCCAGTAATGATGATGGGCAGCACCATTCTTTTTCAGGATAATCCCTGTCCATATATTGGCAAGGTTGTTTGGACTACGATGCAAAAGTTTCAAAAAAAAAATCGTTCAAATGGTTCTAAGCACTATGGGACTTAGATTCGAACCTGCTACTGTAGTAGCAGCGTTGTTCTGGACTGAAGCGCCTAGAACCGCTCGACCACAGCGGCCTCTATACAGTCGGGATCTCCCCGCTCCCCCTCCCCCGCGCCATTTCCGTGTTACTGGAGTCCTGAAAAAAGACGTTCGTGGCCGACGATTTGCTTCGGACGAAGAGATGCGCGCCAGGATACAATCATGGTTCCATAGGCAATCGCAGACACTTTCCATGAAGGTACAGACAGACTTCTCCCACAGTGGGGTAAATGTATTAACACTTACGACGATTACGTTTGAAATAATAAACAGTTTACCTATTTTTTCCACATGTCTCGTTTTCATTTGTCTGTTCCTTACTTATAGCTACACTTACACTTAATGTTATTCTGTCAGACTAAAATCTAAGTATAAGCATCAACAAAGTTTTCAAAGAATACGATGTATACAGCCTAATGTATAAGCTATGTGCATCTACATTCACACTCCGCAAGCCAAATGGTGACATGTACTTGCGACAAATATTGGCAAGCTTTCCATTCAGTTCGGTTCTCGTAGTGAACGAGGTAAAAATGACTGTCTGTATCCATCAGTACCCTCCCCAATCTCTCATCCAAACCCCATACTCCCTATCATAAAGTAGGAATTTCTATGGAATGAGTATTCAGACGCGCAGAACATGATTTTTGTCGTCTACATACTTTGCCTAGTAGGTCACGTGGCTTTACGGTACTTACCTATGCAATGTAACTGTTCCTCTATCAAGTAGCAGAGAAACGTATCGTGCAAACAAACATATTTAGGTTTGCATTCGTAGCAGCAACAATTATCAGGGTGTATACGCCCCGGGACAACAGGAATATCCGGGAAAAACACGGAAATTTATTAGAACTTCAGGAATTTTTCAGAGTTTTAGTTTCCAAATTTTTGTAATTTTGATTGCTAACAACTGATAGTCTGACAAAGAATATTACTCTGCCTCGCTACTGCAGAATTACATTGCACCAATAAAACAAACTAGGGAAAAAAATTAAGTAAAACGTAAGTTGCAAAGGAAATGAGCCATTTACAACAAAACAAACTGCACACGCAAACGTCTGCCAACAACAAAACGTGTTAAACGCATTAGGACGAAAGGCTATGCACTACATAACAGCAAACTGCTTGCGATGAGAATGACGTCACAATTGTTTATGTTACCTTTGTTAGAGAAGATGACAGTCGCGTATGAACAGTACATTCTCCCGCTTCCGGCTACTTGGAAGTGTGGCCGTAGCAAGCAGCCAGATGCTACCAGGAAAATTTTTTTCTGGCACGCAGTGTTTACATTTAGTTACTTTGCTGTTTCCTCTTCGTTTACAGATCTCACATCAAATGAAAACGAAACGGATTTCTGTGGCCGGGAGCCATCAATTCATAGATTTTATTGATAAAATAGATTCAAATAATTATGGAAGTGCACGTTTTCATCTTCTGGCACGTATGGCATTATCGATGAAATGAGCGTATGGCATCGTTGGCCGGGAGGCCCCTATTCGGGGTAGTTCGGCCGCCAGGTGCAAGTCTTTATTTCATCCCACGCCACGATAATAAAGAACTAAACACGAGATAATGAAGTATTGGTACTCCAAGGAAATTTACATCCCGAAAACCACAGTGAAAAGCTAAATATCAGGTTGGGGCCTACTTCATTGTGAATCTGGACATGCGAATGTACACTTTAAGCGAAATTGGGTATTCAAGTATGGTTTGCGAAATTCCGATGCTCTTGGATTATCATGTGGTGTTCTGTTTCTTATATAAGTTCTCTTAATGCTTTAAACTTACTAACAAACAGGCTGCGCACGGGCAGTAAGAACTGTTTTCTGGCGGTCAAAAAAATGGTTCTGAGCACTATGGGACTTAACTTCTAAGGTCATCAGTCCCCGAGAACTTAGAACTACTTAAACCTAACTAACCTAAGGACATCACACACATCCATGCCCAAGGCAGGATTCGAACCTGCGACCTTAGCGGTCGCGCGGTTCCAGACTGTAGCGCCTTTAACCGCTTGGCCACCGCGGCCGGCTTCTGGCGGTCAATGGCAACTGATGAAACGAATCTTTCTAATAGCTCGCGGGAAAATATTGCGAATGGTGGTTTGAAAAGCGTCACTGTCAATGTAAATATCCTTCTACGCAAGAAGAATTATGTTGTGTATGAGAACGTGTGATGAATTTCTTAAATCATAGACAATCCGACTCTAGTTTAAAACTTAAAATTTTACTCGCGCATTTGTGTGATGTATCTTAGTGTAACACACGTAAAAAAAAGACCAATTGAAACCTTAGCTTTTCTGGTGGCTAATTGATCTTAGAGATCAGTATTATATGTGAAATCGTAGCTTCCCTTGCAGCTACACTTGTATATTAATTTAAACCATTAACTTTTCGTATTCGTGTGTTCGTGCTGTTCAACAGTGATGTTGCTGTTGACTGACGACATCACGTGTTCTGTGCTCTGGATACCTGCTTTCATTGGCTGGCGAGATCACATGGCATGAGCTATGATTGACTTACAAAAGCGCATCGCAATCTCGATTTTAGTGCTTCGGAAACTAACTTGCCGTGTTTAGTGGAATTCGAATTTATACTTTTGTAATATGAAAATATGCAGAATACTTGTGGCTGCATATAATTTTTTTCCACACCGAAAAAGTGTATTTTCGTCCGAGAGAAAGTGTATTTTTAACCGGTAAATCCGGGAATTTTTTTCCTTGTCCACCTATCCACCCTGATTATTCACTAGTGCTATTACTAATAAATTTGTAAATACAAGACAAATGCGTATAAAATTAAAGTTTCACTTGTCACAAAATGCAGAGTTACACCTACACCTACAGCTACGTGGCATTTCGCATTAGATGGTGACAATATGCGCAGTACGCTTAGATATTCCTTCTCTGTTCTCCCTACACGAGATACATACGATTGGGACAGCAGAACTATTTAGTAGTTTCATTTGAGGAACTGAAGTGCCCATTTGCACTGCGATGTTTTGAACTTTAGTGTTATCGTCGAAAAATAGTGTGCACAAAACACTATGCTTGCAGTTTAAGTAGCATCAGCGACAAACTTCATTGCGGTGTCATGTGCAAAGGGATAGCAATATTCGCAGGTGCGTGGTAAATTTAAAAACTATATAGCTCAGTAGAGCAAGCCGTAGCCCAAGAGATAAAGCTGTGCTTTGAAATTCCCGTTGGCTAACAAAATAGTGTATAGTCAAGACATGAAACGGGTGCTACTAATTTTCATTATTCCTTGGGGCATTTATTCGGATAAATGCCTGACGAAAATAGTTTCTGCCAAATAAATAAATAAAACTGAAGACATGGGTAGTGACGTTGTCTTGTGATAGGTTGACTTACAGCCAAAAAATCTTACCTTTCGTGAAACACCCAGCAAACACACACTTCTATTTTTCGTAATTTTTAAATTAACTTCTAACTTCCAATATTGGAACGGTAAATTAATGGAAATTTTGTCTTCCACGAGTATCAGAACAAGTGGACGAAATTGTCTCTTTTTAAATGTTCTATCTACCATTCCCACGAACCATTGACTGTACCGCGGTGGGGCGGTTCCTGTGCCTCAACGACATAGGTAGCCGTACCGTAGACGTACCACATAGGAAGGGTACCTGTGGAGAGGCCAGTCTAACATACACTGTCTGATCAAAAGTGTGTGGACCACCTATGTAATGTGGAATAATCAGTAGATGTCGCCCAAGGCGGACACGTCAAAGGAACGGGGCTGCTGTGTTTCCAGTGCAGAAGCAGAAACAGCGAAATGAGTCGGTCAGGAGTGTTCAGTGACTTGGAACGTGGACTAGGCACCAGAGGTCACCTGATTAACAAATCCATCAGGGACATTAACTTTTCTGAAGTTGCCAAGTCGACTGTTGATGTGATTGTGAAGTGGAAACGCGAAGGAACAACCACAGCTATACCGAGCAAGCACACCTCATGCACTGATGGACACGGACTGTCTGACATTGCGGACGGTAGTTGCAAAATGTCGCACGAAATCAGCGGAAGGAATCACTCGTTAATTCCAAAGTGCCAACAGCAATCTCGCTAGCACAGTGTCTGTGCATAGGGAGTCACAAAGAATGGAGTACAATGGTAGAGCTGCTACTCATAAACGATAAATTTCTATAGTTAGTGCTTTAGCAACCCTTGAGGTGGTGTAAAGAGCGACGTCACTGGGCAGTGGATGAATGCAAATGAGTGATTTGAAGTTTTTTTTTTTTTTTGTGGGGTTTAAGGGCGCTCAACAACCGAGGTCATTAGCGCCCAGTCACAGTTATTAGAGCACATGGAATCTAGTAAAACTCAAGGGGAGGGGGGGACACCAGAAAGGCTTGACAAAGATGCAGAGAAAATAAGTAAAAAAGTTACATGTCGTCGGACAAGCCAGTCAAAGTTATAAAACGCAGAACACGAGCAGCTGCTCGAGCGTCATCAGCTAAAATATCCGGTAAAGTAGATGGCAGGGACAGGACAACACGAGATTGACTAAAACGGGGACACGACAATAAAACATGGCGCACTGTTAATGCCTGACCACAAGGACACTGCGGGGCTGGGTCACCGGAGAGCAGGTAGCGGTGGCTAAACCGGCAATGCCCAATCCGCATCCTGGTCAGAAGGACCTCCTCTCGCCGAGATGGTTGGGAGGAGGTTGTCCAAGCAGTTGGGAGCGGTTTTACTGCCCAGAGCTTGTTTACTTGGAGGGATGACCAAGCATCCCACCACAACGACACAAGCCTCTTACAAACATCCCCACGAACGTCAGATGACGGGACACAATGGGAGGCTGGCCGAGGCAGGAGGACTGCAGCCTTGGCTGCAGCATCCGCAGCCTCATTCCCAGGCACTCCTACATGTCCGGGAACCCACAGAAAGCTGACAGGAGAACCATTATCAGCGAAAGAGTGGAGGGACTGCTGTATCCGTTGAACCAAGGGATGGACCGGATAGGGAGCTCCAAGGCTCTGAAGAGCACTGAGTGAGTCAGAGCAGAGTACATACGATGAATGGCGGTGGCGGCGGGCATACTGAACGGCCTGATAGAGAGCAAAAAGCTCGGCCGTAAAGCTGGAACATTGGTCGAGGAGCCGGTATTTAAAGGTGTTGGCCCCAACGACAAAGGCACAGCCGACACCATCGTCAGTGTTGGAGCCATCGGTGTAAATAAAGGTGTGACCAGCAAGTCGAGCACGAAGTTCGACAAACCGTGAGCAATACACGGCAGCCGGAATACCCTCCTTCGGGAGTGAGCTGAGGTCGAGATAAATATGAACCGGAGCCTGGAGCCAAGGTGGTGTCGGGCTCTCACCCTCTCGGAAGGTGGTAGTGAGGGCAAAATCCAATTGTCGAAGCAGGCGACGGAAGCGGACTCCGGGGGGGCAGCAGGGCAGACACATACAACCCGTACTGACGGTCGAGAGAATCGGCGAAGAAGGACTGGTAAGAGGGGTGGTCGGGCATAGACAACAGCCGGCAGGCATACCGACACAGCAGTACGTCGCGCCAGTAGGTCAATGGCAATTCGGCAGCTTCAGCATAAAGACTCTTGCCAGGACTAGTGTAGAAGGCTCCGGTCGCAAGACGTAACCCCCGATATTGGATGGAGTTGAGACGGCGTAAGAGGGATGGCCGAGCAGACGAGTAGACGAAGCTCCCATAATCCAGCTTCGATCGGACTATGGACCGATACAAGCGAAGCAGGACAGTGCGATCCGCTACCCAAGATGAACCACTAAGAACTCTGAGGACATTAAGGGAACGTGTACAACGGGCCGCCAAATAAGAGACATGCGGAGACCAACACAGTTTCCTGTCCAACTTGAGCCCTAGAAACTTAGTTGTTTCCACGAATGGGAGAACAGCGGGACCGAGATGTAAGGATGGCGGAAGGAACGCTTTATATCGCCAAAAGTTGATACAAACCGTCTTCTCTTCAGAGAACCGGAAGCCATTTGCCACACTCCATGAGTATAGGCTGTCTAGACAACGCTGAAGGCAGCGCTCCAGGAGGCATGTTCTCTGGGCACAGCAGTAGATCGCGAAGCCATCGACAAAGAGAGAGCCTGAGACATTAGGTGGAATGCAATCCATAATTGGATTGATCGCAATGGCAAAAAGGGCTACGCTCAAGACGGTGCTCTGAGGCACTCCGTTCTCCTGGAGGAAGATGTCGGACAATACGGAATCCACACGTACCCTAAACTTTCGATCCGTTAAAAACGAATCAATAAAAAGGGTCAGGCGACCGCGTAGGCCCCCCCTGTGCAAAGTGCGGAGGATACCTCCTCTCCAACAGGTATCATAAGCCTTCTCCAAATCGAAGAACACGGCTACCGTTTGGCGCCTTCGCAAAAAGTTGTTCATAATGAATGTCGACAAGGTCACAAGGTGGTCAACAGCAGAGCGGCGGCGACGAAAGCCGCATTGGACATTGGAAAGTAGCCGTCGAGATTCAAGAATCCAAACCAACCGAGCATGAACCATGCGCTCCATCACCTTACAGACACAGCTTGTAAGAGAAATGGGGCGGTAACTAGAAGGAAGGTGTCTATCCTTCCCGGGTTTGGGTATAGGAACGACGACGGCGTCACGCCAACGCATGGGGGACCTGACCTTCGGTCCAGACGAGATTGTAGGTACGAAGAAGGAAGCTTTTGCCCGCCGGAGAAAGGTGTGCCAGCATCTGAACGTGAATGGCATCTAGCCCCGGAGCAGAGGACCGGGACAGTGCAAGCGCACGTTCGAGTTCCCGCATAGTAAAGGGGGCATTATAAGTTTCCAGATTCAGCGAGTGGAAGGAAGGTCGCCGAGCCTCTTCTGCCTCTTTCCTGGGAAGGAAGGCAGGGTGGTAATGGGCAGAGCTTGAAACCTCCGCGAAAAACCTGCCGAAGGCGTTGGAGACAGCCACAGGATCAACGAGGACCTCATTACCTGAGGTCAGGCCAGGTACCGAGAAGTGGGCCTTAATGCCCGACAGCCGGCGCAGGCCACCCCATACGACAGGAGAGGGAGTAAAACTGTTAAAGGAGCTGTTGAAAGAGGCCCAACAAGCTTTTTTTGCTGTCTTTGATGACTCTACGGCATTGCACTAGGAGTCGTTTGTATCCAATACAGTTCGCCAACGTAGGATGGCGGCGAAAGGTGCGTAAAGCACGTCGTCGAGCACGGATAGCGTGTCTACAAGCCTCGTTCCACCAGGGGACGGAAACGCGACGTGAAGAAGAGGTAGTACGAGGAATGGAACGTTCGGCAGCATTGATGATAACAGCCGTGAGGTATTCGACCTGACTGTCACAACTGAGAAAATCGTGGTCCGGAAAGGTCGCCAGGGAGGAGTAAAGTCTCCAGTCAGCTTTCGGTATGTTCCAGCTCGAAGGACGTGGGGAAGGGGTGTGGTGCAGGAGACGAACGACACAGGGGAAGTGGTCGCTCGAATAGGTGTCAGAAAGGACATACCACTCGAACCGATGGGCAAGGGTGGTAGAACAGATCGATAGGTCCAAGTGGGAGTAGGTATGAGTAGAGTCCGAGAGGAAAGTCAGGGCGCCAGTATTGAGGCAGACAAGATTGAGATGGTTGAAGACATCCGCCAAGAGTAAGCCTCTTTGACAGGATGCAGGAGAGCCCCAAAGGCGATGATGGGCATTGAAGTCGCCAAACAATAAGAACGGCGGGGGGGAGCTGAACGATCAGGTGCATCATGTCAGCCCGACTAACAGCAGATGACGGTGGAGTGTAGATGGTACAAACTGAAAAAGTAAAAGCAGAAAGAGTAATACGGACAGCTATTGCTTGGAGTGGGGTGGTCAAGGGGATGGGATGGTAATAGACATCGTCCCGAACGAGCAACATGACCCCACCATGAGCTGGGATACTGTCCACAGGGGTGAGGTCATACCGCTCTGAGGTATAGTGGGTAAAGGCAATACGGTCAGTTGGGCGCAACTTGGTTTCCTGGAGACCAAGGACGAGCGGACAGTGCAGGCGGAGGAGCAGTTGTAATTCCTCCCGATTAGATCGAATACCTCTTATGTTCCAATGTAACAAGGCCATCGCTAGTCAAAAAAGAGGGGGAACGAGACGGGGGAAGAGCTGGTCACCTTGACGGCCGCGGAGGGCCAGGTTTCGAGGGAACAACGCTACAACCGGCGGGAGGCGGATCCTGTTCTATCGAGTCGTCGCCAGCTGCGGCCGCTGTCCCTGGTTGTGTAGAAGGGGCAGCATCATTTGCCGACGAGAGGCCAGCTGAACGCCTGGCAGCAGAGCGTCCCGGCGAAACTGAGGACGGCCGGAAGCAGCGACTCACGGATGGAGCGTCGGACGAAACGCGCCGGGGTGGAGAGGGGGATAGAGACTTCTTCTTGGAGGCCTTCTTGGAAGTCCGAGGAGGCACAGGGATGGTGGGCTGGACCCGAAGAAGGTCCTCACGCGCGGAGTCCGTTTTGGAACGCCGGACCTTGGAAGCTGGGGTCCAGAACGTTTCCCCGATGGACGCCTGAGAAGAGGATCGCTTCTCAGGCGGTGGGGGGGGGGGGGAGGAGGAGGAGGAGGAAGGGTGGCCCCTGGGGCAGAGGGGGCGGGGGCCATGGGGGAGGAGGATTTGGAAGGGAGGGATTTGGGAGGCGGAGGCAGAGACCCCGGATGGGGGGAGAAGGCGGAGGGGGGACAGGATAGGGTTGAGGATACCGCGGAAGGAGTGGACACAACTGAGGCAAACGAAGTGGTCAACAGCATGGGAATGGAGGCGGTCATACTTCTTCCTGGCCTCAGAATAAGAGAGACGATCCAAAGTTTTGAGTTCTTGTATCTTCTTCTCCTTCTCATATGCGGGGCAGTCTGAGGATCTAGGCGAGTGGATGCCAGGACAATTAACGCACCAAGGTGGTGGGGTGCATGTATGTTCCTCACGAAGAGGACGTCCACAATCGCCACAAAGGGGCTCAGCCTCACACCGTGACGACATGTGCCCAAAGCGCAAACACCGAAAACAGCGCATAGGAGGTGGGACGTAAGGTCACACGTCGCACCGGTAGCACGTCACCTTTACCTTCTCCGGGAGAACATCCCCCTCGAAGGCGAGGATAAAGGCCCCGGTGTCGATGCGACGGTCTTTGGGGCCGCGCTGGACTCGCCGGACGAAATGCACGCCTTGGCGCTCCAGGTTGGCCTTGAGCTCCTCATCAGATTGCAGCAGGAGGTCCCGATGAAAAATAACCCCCTGCGTCCTATTTAGTGCCAGATGCGGGACAATGGGCACTGGGATGTCCCCTAGGCGGTCGCACGCCTGGAGCGCCGCCGACTGTGTGGCGGAGGTGGTCTTTATAAGAACGGACCCCGAACGCATCTTACTGAGAGCCTCGATTTCCCTGAAGATGTCCTCTATGTGTTGAACAAAGAACATGGGCTTGGAGGTGGCGAACGTCCCCCCATCGGTTCGAGAACAGACCAAATAGTGGGGTAAGTACTTCGCCCCATGCCGGCGGGCCTGTCCCTCCTCCCAGGGAGTGGCCAAGGGGGAAAGGGCAGGAGAACCAGAACCAGAGAACGTACCTTTCCTTTTGAAAGACTCGACTGCAGAGCGACCTGATACGTGTTGACGTTTCATCTGCGAAACGTCTGCCCCAATACCACCCACTCCGACCAGGGGCTCTCCCCATGGGCGCCACCCAGCCTCAGCAAGGGCCCCCTGGCAGGATGACCGTTGCCGGGAGTCCTGATGCCCCAAGGAGACGGGCATCTACTCCTTGGCCGACGTGGGGAGGGTGCAGCTCAGGTATCGGCAGTACGATCCCTATGTTGTCAGGGTGCTACAACCTAGAGGGTACATGACGACCCCACCACAACGGGCTGGCTACCGTGCTGGATTCCTGGTGCCATGGGAAGTCCATCATGATCGTAGGTGCAGATGGGGACGCACTATGGGCGTAACTTGTACAACCCATCAGGCGTTTAGGCCCAATTTGAGGAATAGTGGGTATGGTTACAACGCCGGTCCAATGCTGAGTGCCACAGTCTTAGTGCACTGAGGACCAGTGGTACACCATGTAAGGCGTCCTTCCCCAAAAGGCTCGTACTTCTGTAGAATTTTGAAAAATGGAGGTCAAACCCCAAGGGGACCATCACATGGAAGGCCGAAATGGTTACGACTCCTTGTAGTCGCCTCTTACGACAGGCAGGAATACCTCGGGCCTATTCTTACCCCGGACCCGCAGGGGGATGATTTGAAGTGATGACTCAAGCCGTACCCTGCTGCAATCCCATGGAAGAGTTTGGGTTTGGCGAATGCCAAGAGAATGTTGTCTGCCCTCACGTGTATTGTCAACAGTGAAGTACGGGATAGGTGGTAATAAGGTATGAGCGTGTTTTCGTCGTTACAGTGTGGTTCTCTTATTGCGCTTAAGAAAACGAAAAATGGGAAAAGATAATAACGCATTTTACGGCATTGTATACCGCATACAGTAGAGGAATAGGTCGGAGATCATAATAGTTCGCTTCAGCTTAACAATGTGTGCTGTCATAGAGCAGCATCTGTGAAGCAGTGTTTTGTAAACGATAACATTGCTGGAATGGAATGTCTTACCCAGGGTCCTGACTGAATCCATTGCACACACTCCGTGACGAGTTAGAGCGTCGACTTCGCTCCGGACTCCATGTTCGATTTCACTACTTTCCCTCGCTTGGGCTCTTGAGGAAGAATGGGCTGCCACTACTCCTCCTAAATTGAGGAACCTCATTGAAAGTATCCTCAGCAGAATTCAACACGTCTCACAGGCGAAAGTGGACACATCCCGTACTAATGCCCACTAATACTCTAGATGTGTGGATACTTTTGATCAGGTAGTGTGTGGTTCCTGAAGGGGGCAACAGACTTTTTTTAGTAATTGTAGGGGCAAAGTTTTGGATGACTGTCTGGTCTGGCCTTCAAACACTTGGCCAGCATGGCCTTGTTATGCCGGTACTTTGAACGATTGAATGCAAGGTGGAACTACACACGTTGTATTTCCTCGAGGACCTGCAACTATACTGCATGGTTTAATCATAATGGCATCCTTCTGGGTGGCAACTACTCAGGAGGAGGGTGATAAATGATAAAACTGATGTTCTAAGAGTCGGAACTTGGAGTGTTATTGGATGGTAGGTTAGATAAATTAAGTAAAGAAATGGATATATTGCAATTGTATAAAGGGAGAAATAGTAAAATACTGTTAGAGGAAGAAAATGACTTCTGGTTAGGTGAGAACGGGTTTATCAACGCAAATTCGAGTAGGAGTAATGTAGTAGTGTCTGATAATGAATAGTCTGTCCACTAAGCTGTACATTGTAGCTCACCCGCGTTCTTATTTTCTTAAAGTACTCAAAAAGATGCAAAACTTGGCATCCTACTCGGCAGTAATAGTTTACACTACCACTAGTTCCGCAGATGATAGACATTGAAAGAATCGATAATTGTTGGTCATTCCATCTTAAACTTACTGGAAATAATTGAATACTTTTCATCGGTGCTTTTCTCTTTTATTCATAAAATATATTCTCGACCTACATAACGTAGAGACATATTAAGTATCCATATTTCCATTCGGAAAACAAAAGATGCTTTATAAATAAAACAGGTACGTGTCTAATGAAAAATACTCTAATTATTTGCTGTAAGCTTGGACGGCAAACCATTGATTGTAACAGCTGTTGCAGAAGATAGACGCAGAAACAAGCATATTGCACTGAAAGAATATCTGAGATAAAAGAAATAATTCAGATAGTTCAGGGGGACGAAAATTTAAGAGATTGGGGCTGAAACTGGACTCCAGGAAAAGAAAGAGGAGGAGGAATACTAAGAGAATATGGCGTGGGGTGAAGAAATGAAAGGAGAAACCAGCTGGTAGAATTCTGCACAAAGTAAAATTCAGTCGATGCTAACATATGATTTAAGAATCATCAATGATGGTTATATACTTGGAACATACCTCGAAACACCAAAGGGTTTCAGACAGAGTGTAATGATTGTAACATAGAGATTTGGAAACTGTTGTAAATCGCAAATATTTTCCAGTGGCAGTTGTGCACTCTTGCCGTAATTTATTGGTCATGAACTGTAGATTATAACTGACAAGAATCACACAATGGCAAGAAATTAAGAGTGTAGTACCTGGATAAGTTGAAACGACTAGATGATGTTGACACATCGGTTTATTGAAACAGAGCAAAGCAATGTCGGCACACGAACGGGTAACATTGAGAGAAGGAATACGGAAGGCAGCAGAGGATCAAATATGCAAGGCTCACTAGAAGTCTTAGGATAGCACAGGAGATACTGAATTTAAGACTACAGAGCAGCTCATAATGATACGTAGACATCCTAGCGTGGATCGAACACGTAGCTAGAGATCCAATTAATGGTTGCATATTTGTCACCAATGGCCTTTGGTGCTTGTGTATCTGTGGCTTCAGTCTGTCAGCTTATTCTGAAGATAGCCAACATCTCTGGAGAAGAAATACGGATACTCCGATTGCACTCGAAATTTCATAAATGTATGCATGGTAGATGAGAAAAGCTAAATGCCGTCAAATTCCAAGAATATTGCCAGAATCTCAGTACCAGGAAGGAAAGTGGTAACGTGTGTTACTATTGCCGAGCCGTCAGTTTAATAATTCATGGTTTGGAAAATAGAGACAATAATTTACAGCGGAGTGGAAACACTGGTAGAAGGCGACCTTGGGGAAGATCAGTCGGGTCCGGGGGACATGGTGGAACACGCTACACAATCAGAACCTTGCCTTAAAACATATACTGAAGAAAGGGAGATCTACATTTATAGCGTTTGTAGATTTAGTGAGGGGGGGGGGGTTACAATGTGGACTAGACAACACTATCAGAACAGTCAGCAAAAGGTTATGTACAAAGTATACAGATACCAGTCTGTAGTTGCGACAGTCAAAAGGGAGTGGAACGGAAGCAGTGACTGAGAAGAGCGACAGAAGTTTGTAGCTCATCTTGTTGTTATTTGACCTGTACATTGAGCAAGTAGTAAAGGAAATCAAAGAGAAGTTTAGAAAGGCACGAAATGGGAAACTTCGATTTTTTCAAGTAACATGGCTATCCTGACAGATACGGTGAAATACATGGAAGACAAGTTGAACGGGGTAGTAAATGTTTATTGTTGTTGGTTCATCTTATAACATCTTTACAAGGGTAACGCAGTGTAGTCGAATTAAGTGAGGCTATGTGGAATGACTTAGACTGAGAAATAAGACACTAAATGTTGTAAATAAGTTATGCTGTTTAGGCAGCAAATAACTGACGATTGCCGAAGTAGAGAAATAAAATACTGACTGCCAGTAGTACGAAAAGCGTTTCTTAAAAAGAAATTAACATCGAACAGAAACTTAATCCGCCAGCAAGTTTCATATTAGCGCACAATCCGCTGCAGAATGAAAATTTCGTTCTGTATAAACTTAACAATCAGAAATATTCTATGCAGGTATTTGTGTGAAGTGTAGCCTTGTACGTAAGTGAAACGCGTATGGAAGTCAGTTCAGACAAAAAGATACTTGGAAGATTTGAAACGTGGTGCTACAGAACAATGCTGAAGATCGGGTAACCCTTCAAATAGTACTGAGCGGAATTCGGAACAAAAGAAATTTATGGCATAATTTGACCAAGAGGAGGAATATGTTGATAGAAACATCGTATCGTATCAAGAAATTGTTAATTATGTATCGGAGGGATGTAGGGGCTGTACAAATTGTAGAGGGACACCAAGGCTGAACTACAGTTAGCAATTTCAAAGGGATGTGGGTTGCAGCAGTTACGCAGAAATGAAGAGGCTTGCTCAGAATAGACTAGAATGAAGATCTCAATCAAACCAGTAGCCGGAATGAAGACCACGACTGCAACAACATGAGGACATGGATTTTATCATTACTATAATAAAAATTCGTAAAGTAAAGAACAAACGCCTTCAGACACAATCGTAATTTTGTTTCAATGCGCGATGCATTTTGAGCCATGGGGTCTCATATTTAGATGGTTTGACAATCTAAATCTTCTTTCGGGTTGGTTCTGGTGTTGGTAAGATTGCATTGGTATGTTAATGTAAGTTTGCACAACTAAAACAACATTAGTACGTTTCCAGAAAAATTTTGATGTAGACTGTCAGAGCACCTGAAGATGAGCTCCCGGGGCTCGAAATGCATTGTGCATTGAAACAAAATCACGATAATGACTGAAGGCGGTTGTTCTTTATTTTACGAAAGTAATGCAGTCACAGAAGAAACACTGACAACAACAATATATAAAATTAAGAAACTTATAATGTAAATTCACATGACAGGAAACGTATGAGCTATTTCCTCACTGTTCTGCACAAGATTCACAATGGATCCAGTTTCATCGTTGTCATTTCTTCTCTTTTCCTTTGCTCACTATTATTAATGAAACTAAACTATGGTTTGTCTCCTCACTCCCCTCCAGCACGCTAGTGGCAGTCTTTTGCGAAGAGAAAATAGCTTGTAGATGCTCGGATCCCATTGCCCGAAGTTACTAACTGTATTTTATTACCTTGATAATTCTGTTTCTATAAATGCAGCAAAGTCAAAGTACCTGCCTCTTTTATGCAACTGCGGTAAAGCAGCCATGAAATCTCTTCGCGTGGGTGTCGCGTAATTAGTTGCCTTCTGCTTTCCGTTCTGAGAAGGAGCATGTTGTGCAACTGAGTAAGTCATTTGCGGTGTATGTGTTGCAATTACGTCCGATCTTGTTGTTATTCCGTATAAGCTCATATTACGATGATAAAATTTAACGTGGTATTTTTCGCAGAGATGTTTTCAGCCATCATAGTTCTTGACTAATAAATTATCAGTCGTAGGAGTAGATTAACATTCTTAGACTACTGCTCCAGTATCTGTGGTCCTTGTTCAGGTGGTCTTACTAAAGGCTTAGAAGGCATTAAGATGTGCATTGTTAAGATCGTAAAAGGTCAGTATATTCCGTACGAAAGTGTAGCAAAGACGCTCATGGAAGTTATATGGGAATTACTGTAAACACTGTCGAATACACTTAGCGAATGGGTATTTGATGAAGACTATGCATCAGTTTTTCTGTGTGGATCGTAAATGTCGCGTAGGGATCGCGAGAGTAAGAAAAAGGAGCGTAGAGTCCATCTTTATCTCGTTTCCTAAGTCTGTGGGAAAGTGAAGGAAATGGGTAATATTACTAAGAGACAATCTCAGCTATGCACTGCAGAGTATTCTCATAGATGTATATCAGTTCAGACATTCATGCCTATCGTCAGATCTCTTATAAGAGTCCATCTTACTTGACCGATCCGTGCAGCCCACACGAGAAACAATATTTTTCCGACGTATTCCCATGAATACAGAGATGTGGTTGAAATTCACATTACCGAAATGGAAATTAAGTCTTTCCGGAAGGGAATTTCGTAAGTGGTTGTCAGTCCTATTCGCAAGCTGGGGTAGTGGCGGAGCGCCAGGTTTCCACAATGTTGCCATAGGTCGCTTACGACGTGACATTTATAGTCGACCACGTGGGATCGTCACAGAAATAACTCCAGGGAAGCAAAAAGTGGTCACTGAGCAGCTACAAATTGGATTGCCTTCATCGACATGTCATAAGGTCAGAATTACATGAGACAGCTGGTTTGTGAATCACCGTCTATCACCAGATATCGATACCCAGTAATTTCCAGTTCCGTATGTGGAGTTCAGGAGGAATGTAAGACAGGAAGAGAAACTGCGTGAAGGACATGGGGAGAAGAGTGCAAGGTTGGTGAAGGTGGTGGGCAGGTGGTGTGGAAGAGGGGAAGGGTGAATACGAGGAGGGCGAAAGGGCGACAACACATATGTCGTAACGTAAGACACTCAGTTGTCAATTAAATGTTCCGGTTTTTACCGTCGTATACGTCCAGATGGTATCGATGGTTCGAGAGTAAGCATTCGTTGAGATAACAAGTTCAGAAGAAATCGAACCAGGCTTCCTAGAGGTTTGAAAAAAAGTGAGATCCGTGTCCGGTTCTGATAATTTTCGCGCCTGTAAGCTGGTAATGTCAGTAAAGAATTAAGTCAACTGCGTGAAATGCGGAACAAGACCACGATACGGTTTCTTCAGTAGCACCGTAATCAAAACTTAAACTTAAACTGTGTTATGTGCAGTAATTTGTGACACTATCCATGTTACTTTATTTACAACTAGTCAATGTGTTATTATAAGAGTAGTTCGAGACATAGTTACAGTGCCACATTCTGTTGAATTAAAAACGAAGAGTTGCGAAATACACATGAATAGCTGTGATTGAAGTTGCCATTGTGCAGTGCCGATCTGGATCCTGCACAATTCTCCTGACTCTACATGTATGGCTGAATGATACCCCATGCAAAGAGATTCCAATACTCTATCATTATTTGAGTTTTCGCGTGTTCACTAGACAACTTTCAGGGAATATTGGGATTATTCCTTAAAGTTGCGCATTCGAGTGACCCTTACCTTCTGCTTTAAATTGCGTAGATATCCGTCTCAATAGACTTCGATGACCAGAGGACTCGGCAGGCAGTCGGTTCAAATCTGTCGTGTAAAAAAATTTTTCATTTTTGATCGGCAAGGGTCGGAAAAGTGTTGACGTAGAGTTACGATCTTGAATATCCTGTCTTAAATTCCAAATGGAATTAACGAATTTTGATGGTTATCCGTTTCTCTGATGGAATGTTATGGCTAGCTGCCCTCCTGGTTCTCCCTCTCCCTCCCTAAAAAAAAACACAATTGTTATGGCTAAACTCTACATGAAAGCTTTTCTAATTAGGAGGCTGAACAAATCCTCCAGGGATTCACTATAGGGCCCTGGTGTTCGGTAGTAGCAGAAGGATAAACAATGGTAGCGCATGGACTGAGAGAAATTAATGAAAGTAGAGGCAGTCTGATAGAACTTCACAACACAACTGAATCCTTGCTGTGTGCGTGGAAGAGATCAGAGGGCACAAGAAAGCTACAGATGGGTTATGTAATGGTAAGTAAGAGATTTAGACACCAGATTTTAAACTGTGGAACAGGACAAGAGTAAATAGTGACTTAGTTGTGAAATGTAGAAGAAAGCTGAAGAAACTGCGTAATAGTTAGATGAGGCTTGCATAAATTGAATGAACCAGAAGTTGTCGAGAGTCTGAAAGAGATTATTAGACATCGACTGGCTCACACAGGAAAAAGAAATGCAATAAAAGACGAATCACTTGGGAAATGAAATAGTTACGGCAGCAGATGGTCAAGCAAGCAAAGAGAGAATCATAGTATAACACATGAAGTATTGAGTTTTATTAACGAAAGGGAAAAATATAAAAATGGAGCAACAGAAACAAGAGGGAATACAGACTTCTAAAAAAATGCAATTGACAGAAAATGTAAAATACAACAGCTGCAATGGTGAGAGAAGTAGTGCAAAGTTCAAAAAGCATGCATTACTGCGGGAAAGATAGATGTCGTTTCCGAGAAAATTAAGTAAAACTTGGGGAAAAAAGAGAAGCAGATTGATGAATATCACGAGCTTAAATGTCAAGTCATCACTAAGCATAGAAGGGAAGGCTGAAAGGTAGAAGGAATATATAGAAGGGCTATGCAAATTAAAGAGGCTTCGGCATAGGCCTAATACTGTCGAAAAGGCGGAAGTATTAGATGAGGATGAGAGGGGAAATAAGATAATGCCAGAAGAATTTGACAGATCTAAGTTCAAAAAATGCACTTGAAGGAGATGCCACGTCCTCAAAATTACCGAGACCTTTGGGAAAGACAGCTGCAACAAAACTACTACTCCTGACGTGCAATATCTGAGACAGGCGAAATATCCTCAGACGTCGAGAAGAAAGTCGTAATTCCTGCATCAAGGAAGGGAAATGCTGACAAGTATTGCCGAGCTATCAGCTTAATAAGTCAGGGTTTACAAAATAATGAAACGAATTATTTACCGAAGAGTGGGAACACTAGTGGAAGCCGACACTAGGAAACATCAGTTAGGGTTCAAGAGAATGTGGGAACAGAGAGGCAGTACTGTCCTAATGACCTATCTTAGAAAACAGAACGGAAAAGGCAAACATAAATTTATTGAGGGAAGTCATTGTTCTGCGTAGGCCTTCTATATTTGGAATAAAGTCTTTATTTCATGCTTTTGTGCTAATAACTAATTTCGCCGTAATGGGCGTTTTCAAGTTACCTGATAATGAAACAAATAACAAAAGTTACAGCAGCTTGTAGAATACAAAAAGTTGGAAATGTACATAAATACTTTTCATACTGTAGTCACTTATCTTGTACACATTTGTGTGGGGGGAATCTGCATCTATTTGTATCTCTAATAACGGTTATTCATGAACATACGTTTATATCTTTTATAGATTTAGATAAAGATTTCAATATTGACTAGACTACACCTCTTTGCAATTTCTGAAGTAGCGGGAAAAAATACAGGCAGCGAAAGTTTATCTACAGCTTGTGCAGAAACCAGACCGTAGTCCAAGGACATAAAAGGTAGGAAGTAAGTGAGGGGAGAGTGAGACAAGGTTTTAGCCTGTAGCCCATATTACCCAATCTGTACATTGGGCAAGCAGTAAAGAAAACCACGGAGAAATTTGGAAAGGGCGTAAATGTCCAGGAAGAAGAAATAGAGAATTTTAAATTTTGCCGTCAACGTTGTAATTCTGTCGGAGACGGCAAAGGAACTGGAAGATAAGCTGAAACGGAAGAATAGTATCTTGAAGAGGCATTTTTATAAATATCAACAAAAGGAAAAACAATGGAGTCTAGTCGAATTAAATCAGATGAGCGGGAGATTAGAAAATGAGACACAGGATAGAAGGTGGGTTTGCCTCCTTAGGCAGTAAAATAGCTGTACATAGCCGAAGTAGAGAGGATATAAAATACCGATAGCAATAACACATTGTTTCTGCAAAAGAGAAATTAACATGGAATATAATTGGTAGTATTTTCTGAAGATATTTGTCTGGAGGTAGGCTTGTACGGAAGTGAAACGTGTACGATTAACAATTCAGACACAAAGAAAATACCTTTTGAAATATGATGCGATAGAAGACTGCCAAAGATTGGATGAGTAGACAGAATAACGAATTAGGAGGTACTTCATGGAAACGGGAAGAAAAGAAAGCTATGACCCATCTTAACCAGTCCCTTATTTTACTCGACGGGACAAATCGTGAGATGTTATGAAATAATCAGCTATATAAATTGTGTGTGTGTGTGGGGGGGGGGGGGGGGAGAGAGAGGGGGAGAGAGGAAGGGGGGGAGAGAGAGAGAGAGAGAGAGAGAGAGAGAGAGAGAGAGAGAGAATCGGGTTGAAGGGAATGTAGGGTGTAGTAGTTACGAAGAGGCTTAAACAGGTTAGACTAGCATGAAGAGCGTCTTCGAAATGAAGACCACAACAGTACAACACACACACAGTATTTTGATAAAATGGAGCTCTGCCTGTGAGTTGCTATCGTGCAGTGGCTAAATCAGCGTACTAGGAGGCTTGGAAACCTAGGCCTGCCGAGCGGGACACGTTGCTCAGCGGATTGCGAAATGTCGCCGGTCATGCTGAAAGTGGTTCCGCGATGAATATGGGCTACAAGGAAAGACACATTGCGTAAAGCATTGAAACATGTCGCTGATGGCTTTCCACTAACAAAAAAAAAGGATTATTGGCTGTCGTCCAGCTTACCATTTTGTAGTACTTCATACAGTGTATAAAGAAGGCAGTAACCGCATTTTTGTCCTGAAGAACGCCCCGTTGTGCATGAAAGTTGACAAATGTTGATCATCGCTTTGAATAGAAAACATTTTGCATTAGGAGTACTACATACACAGGAGTGAAACAGCACAATTCAAGAGGTACCATTGCAAGAAAATTATACGACCACTGGACAAACATGCGACTGCAATATTTATATCAGTCCGTGCATTTGGTAAATAGTAGGTCAGCGGTGCAGAATGTGAAATTGCTTATTTCATCTTGGTTACTTTGCGAAAAGGTTGAGGTGCTGCACAGATCAAAACACTGTAGCCTAACAAAAATTCCAAAACAGATTGATGCCGCAACATGGTACCGATACGCTTTGGCTTTATTTTTATGTGGGTCCACGAATAGTTTGTTAAATTACTGCGAGGTGAACTACATGAAGCGTCTTTTGAGTTATTTAGGAATTTTCTTTATCTGGAGTCAGAAAGCAGCTACTTTCTTCACCTATCCTATGTGAACAAACTATGCGACTTTTATTTTTAATTCTCCCTTTCAGTAAGTTATTAAAGCAGTCGTGTAGCACACTGCAAATGTTGGTACGGTTATCTCTCTGTTTCGTTGTTTCCAAAAACACTTGTGCGAAAATGGTTGATAAGGAAGTTGATTGCCTGCAACATTATCAGGGTTATTGTTTACGATGTAGGGCGTACCGCATCGTCAACCTATGGAAGTGCGTTGGAACACGCACAAAGAGCTGGCTCACCTCAGCTTCATTTAGATTACCTTACTCGTTCTGCCGACTACTTCATATTTAAGAACGACAATTTGAAGTAATGAAATGACAGTAATAAGCTGTAAGTGTGAACGCCCACCTCTCTTCTTACCAATTCACGTAATCTTAGCGAGCGCAGGAAAGCCAGTAAGTGGAACGGCGACCGTAAGAAATAAAATTATGCAGCAGCCATAAATCGCATACAGCTTTCCTTTATTACCGGTTTCCCCTGTGCTCCCTGAATTTGTGCTTAGCCATGCCTGAGGTGTTGTACACAAATACTTAAGACTGAAGTTGAAGCTGATGCAGACCACCACGAAGATAACATTTAACTGAGATCGCCTGCAACTTGGCGTCATCCCAAGGTATGCAAGAGCGCAGATTCGGACTGCATCTGGCAACCCACAGCGCATCGCGCATGCATTGGATTTCAGATGATGTTCGCGTCTGACGAGAAAAACTGGTAGCAAAGGAAGTTGTATGAGACTGTCTACCCACAGTTTTTTATTTTATTTATTTATTTCTTTACTTTTTACAAGTAATCTTCTTATCGACTTCTCAAAGAACCATAAAATGCACGAGGTGTGGTAAAAGTTCCTCGCGAGTTCAGTGATTCGTTAGAGCCTAAAGTTTCACGGTCGTCGATAAGCCGCGACGTTGCATCCATGGGCACTCGAATGAACTCGAGACCTTCGGTAGAATGCATAGAGCAAGAATACGAATAGAGTGAGCAAAGCGCTCTGCGCATGTTGCCAACATCAAATGGCAAACGTCACGTGGATTGATTATAGTGCTGTTTGTTTATATTTTGCACCAGGACTAAAACTTAGTTTTGGTTGGTAACAGCAATAATGAATATTTGTCGCTGCTGCTAACGCAAATCAGAGAAGTCGGAGGAGGAGAAGTTACTTTTCATAGGTAAGTTCGACAAAAGACTAATTGCAGTTGTCACATTATAGAGATTAAAATTACTTGACAGTGACGTCTGTCACTTGGCGTTACAGTGTTGCCACATCGGATGCCGCCTACTGCTCGGTTATTGGCAACACACAAACACAGTAGATCGATTCACAAATGTTTGTCAGTGTGTAACGCGGAGCGATGTTCGAAGCAGCCACCGCGAGGTATGACAGAAATAAGAGATGCTCTGTCGACAACTGATTTTAAATGACCAGTGGCTCAACTGCAGCAGACGACTGAATTTAAAGTCATGTCCTAAACTAACCACAACTTCGCAATGTGCAATATACCCGAGAAAACGGCTGTCAACAATCGGCGGCAGAACTAAAATCACGGTCGCTTTGTTCACAGCTATTAAAGCTAAACTCTACGAGCACACTCGAGACAGAAAAATTTCAGTTTCAACGCTAAAACCAAACTTTAATTTCTCGCTATCATTAAGTACCTAAAATCATCCTCCCATTGGCTACGCGAGCTGCCGCGTTAAACACCAATGAGAAGTCCTGGCTCTTGGTTACAGATTATGGGCGACACAGGAAGACTCCAAACGGTAACAGAATGACAGGAAGAAAAATAAGAGCAAATACGATAATGGAAATGACGTAGCAAAACATTAGAAATAAAAAAAATACATTTACACCAGTTTATCGAATAAAATAATAATCAGTGTTTTGATTATAATTAGAAATAAAATTTCCGTGCATATGGCGAAATTCGAATCTACGACCTTCAACGCGTCGGGTTTATACGCTAATCACTGCGCTACGCCACTAGTACATTGTGTGAGGTTGTTATATTTATTTATTGACTCTGGTGGCCCAGTCGCAGCGATGAATTGCATCCTTCTAAAATTCGGATTCGTGATGTCGTGCGAAGATTTGTAATGAAGCCTATCTCTGTGATTAGAGTAACTGTATATGTGACACTGAATTGGGCCTTGTGCACAAAGGTCTAGTAGTGTTTGGTTAGTGCTGTGTATGAAACGTGTGTTTCTCGTTAGCATCGCTATAAATGGATCAGACCCGGGATTCGTTATGGAAACGCATCAAGAAAGAAAGCTGGGCTAGGAATTGGAAGTGAACTGACCAATTGTTGTGGCAGTTTGGCAATGGCGAGTGGTAGGGGATTGATGTTGAGCGCTCTGATTGGAGGAAACCAGCTCCAACGCGTGAAGTGTCAACCGTCAAGTAATTTTAATCGGACTATAACAAGAGGCGCTTTATGTGTTGAAAATATCGAGGCGCTGTGTGAATAATATCACAGGGCTCATTAATGCGACTGTACTGTCACACAATTATGAAACACACAGGCTGTGTAAGACAAGTCGCCGGCCGCTATAGCCGAGCGTTTCTAGGCGCTTCAGCCCGGAACCGCGCTGCTGCTACGGTCGCAGGTTCGAATCCTGCCTCGGGCATGGATGTGTGTGATGTTCTTAGGTTAGTTAGGTTTAAGTAGTTCTAAGTCTATGGGACTGATGACCTCAGATGTTAAGGCCCATAGTGCTTAGAGCCATTTGAACCATTTTAAGACGAGTCGCCGGATACTGGGGAAAATAGAACCATTCTACAGATCACCTGTGCTTCTCATCCTAGAATATTGCTCAAAGTGTATGGGACCCATACGAAATAGGTCCAACAGTGAATATTAAATATATAAAAAGAAGAGCAGCACGAACGGCTGCATGTGTGTGTGAGACCCTCACAGGAGAGCGTTACGGAAATGCTGCACAACTAGAGCTGGTCGGTTCTTAAAGACAGACGGCAGTTATCCCACCTAAAGCCTACTTATAGAATTTCAAGTAACAGCATTAGGGAGCCATTCTTCTCAGACATTCTATAAAATAAGCTATTTCTACGATTTTGTTTTGGAAAAACTAATGACGCAAACAGCGTAAATCTTTCTGTTGATTATTTATTGATTCTTGGACTGATTTTTTAAAGAAATTCAATCATCATTACTCTCCGTATCCGAAGAGTTATGTCTCTATCCGAAATGAGGTGTGTCCATGACGGGAGTCCTGCAGTCTGCAAATCTTACCTGAAATAAAAAAAACCACACTTTTCTTAATATATAGGATACTGCGCACGGCGTAATAAGTTTTTGCGATAACCAATCACTGAATTAAAATAAAGCAACCTATTGCTTAACCTATATCCTTGCATGTCCGCAAGGAGTAATAGGTTAAGTTTTTATTTTAGTTTTATTCATTAGTTGTTGCAAAAACTGACCAGAAATACACGAAAAAACTAAGTTAGTTTCAAACATTCGTCATTTTATTATTTTTAAATTTGAAAAAAAGGTGCAATTATTCTGTGCGCAATATCTTACAGCTTAAATAATTTTTTTTTTATTTCAGGTAAGATTTTGAGACTACAGGACTTCCGCCATGGCCTCACCCTATTTTGGACAGAGCAACTTTCACTCCTCCGATGGGACCCTTAATGACTAAATTTCTTTTAAAAAACTCAGAAAATATTGTCCAAGAATCAATAAATAATTTGCAAAAAGACTTAAATTGATTGCTTCCTTAGTTTTCCAAAAAAATCGTAAAAAAAGCATATTTTATTGGACCCACAAAGCAGTCATTCTTCCCTCTCTCTGTACGGGATTCGAATGGGAAGAAACCGCAACATGACCTAGCAGGCACTTCACTGAGGTCTGAAGAGCATCTACCGGTATTTAGATGCAGGCAAACGCTAGATAAAATAGTGTGACAGAGTGATGTCAATCAATCCGTTGAATGTACACACATTTTGAGCAGTTTTCGCCTGCAATTATATATAAATATGGCTGTCATTACCTACGGATTATACAGCTCTCCAAATCGTTGCGCTTATTTGAAAGTGGTTTCTGTGGGAAACAGTAATACAAATACCGTAAGGGCAGAATGAGGCTGTTAGATTAACATTTCACATTCCATAATGATGGTCGAAGATCAAACATGTGGCACCATAAAGTAAAAACACAATGATTTCGTTCCTAAAAATGTTTCAATCAGTGATAAATCGCCAATTTTCTGCATATCATAGCACCAACTCTTTGAAGTTCCATTTTGATGTACTGGGAAGCCATTTCGTAATACCGCCAGAATAAAAAATTAATTAAAACAGAGACTCGACATTACGATAAAGTGTTGTACAAAACATAGAAAACAGTGGTAGCTATACCTCCTTTTCCGATACCGGTAACAAATGTGTTCGAGACACGAGTTGCGACACTTGTCGCAAACAAGTGAAATACCTTTGCATTTATCCATTCGAAGCTTTCAGCCAAGTTCACTCCACATATCGAACGCAAATTCTTAAGAGGCCATTGAAACGCGTGTACTAAATCCACAGTGCTTTCGAACGGGATCTGTACTAGCAATGAAATGACTTGCCAAATACGCAGAGCGCTTACGGGCAAGCCGTACGCCGCGCCACTTTCACTCGACTTTGAAGGCAATGTATGTTGACAATGGTGAGTCAGTAGATAATCCTACTCAGTGGTAGGATACGTTCTGTGGTAGTAGCGATAAAGGGCGTCAGGGAGAAGCAGTGGAGCGCGAAGTTTGGACGCAGCTGTGCACCGTGCAACGAATGCAGCGCTCCCCACCTGGGACAGCTGGCGCTGCAGTGGCGGCCGTGACCTTCACTGAGGCGCCCCAAGCCGCTGGCAGACCGCCTCGAAGCGTGGGTGGGGGGGACTCCGCGCCGGTATTTGTGTACATGCACCTGCTCTGGGTTTCCGGTTGGCACACATTCACGTCTTGCTAAAAGTCTGCAGATTCGTCATGCGTTATTGTGATTGCCTGGGCGAAAGTACTGTATTGTTTAATCGTACGTAATCCTACGAAAAACTCCGTGTTTAAAAAAAATGGTGCGATAAATCCACAGCATATAGTACAAAGGCCGTGCTTTTATACGAGAGATGGTTACAGACAAGAGAAATTGTCTTCTACTTACGGTCATGGCCCGAGGTATTTTAAAGACCAGAAAGAACTTACCAGCAGTTGGCTGAGAAGGTGTCATTGTAGTAACCTCTTTTGGATAATGACTTCATTCAAATATCATCAACCCCACCCATCCCCACATAACACCTAGCTCAGGCATGTAGCTAACACTATTCATCTCTGTCAGTTTATACAGCCAGTCTCTGACAATTCACGAAGCATTAAACTGAAAATATATCAACGAGAGAACACTAATCGCTAAGTAAGGGCAAGCTGTCGTCAACGCGCGGGATGTCTAACTCGACAGTGCTTTACAAGACATGGTAGGATTGGAAGTGTTTTTCTCTGATCTTTGAATTGACTATCTCACTTAGTTTTGGGAGAACCTAAACGTGGTTTCTGAACCACGGCAGAGTTTTGAATTTTGGGTATAAGCAATGTACTGAACAAGATTACATCAGTATTCACGTAAAGGCTAATAATTACAGCTATTGGCTGTGGTATGTTTTTAGGCAGGTAAGTACCTCGAAGTACATGTGGCAAGATCAAGCCATTAATGCTTATTTTCCCCTGGCCAGCAGGTCTGGTGGTGAAGTGTGGAAGCAAAACAGTTATTCTCTACTGACAGGCGTAGTCCACTTACACAAGTAAACCTAACCAAGACATACACTTAGATTGATCGTGTGAAACAAACTTAGTGTAATATTTCTCAATGACTACCGTTAAAAAGGTAACAGATACAAAAAAAAAAACTTCACATAAAAGTTCTGTGGGTTTTAATGTACTTTACAACGGTGCGCCCAGATTTGTCGAAAAAGTATTTTTTTTTTCGAACTCTCTTCCCCCCATTATTTAGTTTTTCATTTCGACATTTGACTAATAGCAAAACGTACAGCATCGTTAATACCAAATTCAATCATGTATGATGAAGTGGCATTCCAAAGACAGATTTGTCAGAAGTAAGCTAGAAATATCTCTGTATCGCTGTACGTGTGCCCGATATTTGTCGGCTTCAGTGCCGTTTGTCATGTTGGGTTGTTTAATAGATATTTCCCAGATAAACATACTTATATAATTTTCTTTTAATTTTACGAAATATAAAATATCTTGTGGTGGACTTGTTTCTTTTTACATTAGAAGTTTTTTCGTCAGGTTGTGACCTTTCCAGATATTATTTCATTTTTAATTATATTTGAAATTGAAACTTCCTGGCAGATTAAAACTGTGTGCCCGACCGAGACTCGAACTCGGGACCTTTGCCTTTCGCGGGCAAGTGCTCTACCATCTGAGCTACCGAAGCACGACTCACGCCCGGTACTCACAGCTTTACTTCTGCCAGTATCTCGTCTCCTACCTTCCAAACTTTACAGAAGCTCTTCTGCGAACCATGCAGAACTAGCACTCCTGAAAGAAAGGATATAGCGGAGACATGGCTTAGCCACAGCCTGGGGGATGTTTCCAGAATGGTAGAGCACTTGCCCGCGAAAGGCAAAGGTCCCGAGTTCGAGTCTCGGTCGGGCACACAGTTTTAATCTGCCAGGAAGTTTCATATCAGCGCACACTCCGCTGCAGAGTGAAAATCTCATTCTGGAAATATTTGAAATTGTTCGTAAATTATTATTGTAACATTATTTTAAATTTGTACAATGAGGAAGCGCAGAACTATTGTGGTAAAAAATATTGAATGCACTTAGATTTCGAAAAGATTACTTTCTAAAAGTCTGGGTGCACTGTTACAACACACATTAAAAACCGTGTAACTCTTATTTAACTTTTTTTTTAGGTATATCTGTTACCATTTCAACCGTATACATTCAGAAATATTACATTCAATTTTTTTGGAGGGGGTGTTTCACCTTCTTAACGGTCGTACAGGTACGTATAAAAAGTCTCTTAGTTCACTGTACACTACAACATATTCGAAGCCGGTTGAAATTGAAGTGTATCCCTTGAGTAGGATTACGTGTTAGTGGTGCAGTTATGACTGTGCAGAAAAATCAGGTAGTACATTATGTGCCGTGTTTGCGACGAGACCGACGCAGAGAAAAAATTATTAACGCACTAAAGTGGGTACGTATAAAGGTACTATGATCACTATATTTATACTTAAAACACCTAACACGCGGTTTACACATCACTGCCTAGCCACATCATTGCTAACCACCGAGCCACACAAAAGAGCTAAAGAATATAGAGCTACGTTAAAACATGATGTTTCATCTAAAATGACGAATACACATGTACATTAACATCCATTTTTCATTGTTCTATACAATACCTTAAAAATTACGTTCCGCTATTCTCCTTGACTGAAGCACCCATCGTTTTATTAAGATGGATCCTGGCGTGAGTCTCGATCTATATTTCAGATGTTCAAATGTGTGTGAATTCCTAAGGGACATAACTGCTGAGGTCATCGGTCCCTATACTTACACACTACTCTGACTGACTGACTGACTGACTGACTGACTTACTTACTTCAGACTAGTGACGGCCGCGCAATCAGTGACATGGCACCTCAAACTTCACGGCCACTCCTCGCGGCCGATCTATATTTGGTAGACTTTTAGTTGCGTGGTCTTGGCAACATGTAGTTAATTGAAAATATGTGTAATTTGTGTATAAGATTTCCTCCAGTTGTTCTGATCATTCACTTTTTATAATGTATATCTATAAACTGTTAGCAACACAATTTTTTAAGAATTGTAACATCTTGCTTTATGTATAGAGGCTTCTTGACTGAGAGCACACAGTTTACATACTTCAGTCAGTGTCGTTAAAGGTGCATCCTACTCTATCTCGAGGCCTAGGTCCAATGGTGTACTGTCAGGTGGTCTGCGTAGATCACGCGCTAATGCAGTGTCTCTCGAATCACAGGTAGCTGGCTCGAATCGAAAGCAAAGAGAGCTCCACTCCAAGTTTAAACGCAGCCAAAACCTCTCAGACAAACAGAAGCTAAACGATGTCAAAGTTAGCGTAAGGAGGGCTATGCGTGAAGCGTTCATTGAATTCGAAAGTAAAATTCTATGTACCGACTTGACAGAAAATCCTAGGAAGTTCTGGTCTTACGTTAAATCAGTAAGTGGCTCGAAACAGCATATCCAGACACTACGGGATGATGATGGCATTGAAACAGAGGATGACACGCGTAAAGCTGAAATACTAAACACCTTTTTCCAAAGCTGTTTCACAGAGGAAGACCGCACTGCAGTTCCTTCTCTAAATCCTCGCACAAACGAAAAAATGGCTGACATCGAAATAAGTGTCCAAGGAATAGAAAAGCAACTGGAATCACTCAATAGAGGAAAGTCCACTGGACCTGACGGGATACCAATTCGATTCTACACAGAGTACGCGAAAGAACTTGCCCCCCTTCTAACAGCCGTGTACCGCAAGCCTCTAGAGGAACGGAAGGTTCCAAATGATTGGAAAAGAGCACAGATAGTCCCAGTCTTCAAGAAGGGTCGTCGAGCAGATGCGCAAAACTATAGACCTATATCTCTTACGTCGATGTGTTGTAGAATTTTAGAACATGTTTTTTGCTCGCGTATCATGTCATTTCTGGAAACCCAGAATCTACTATGTAGGAATCAACATGGATTCCGGAAACAGCGATCGTGTGAGACCCAACTCGCCTTATTTGTTTATGAGACCCAGAAAATATTAGATACAGGCTCCCAGGTAGATGCTATTTTTCTTGACTTCCGGAAGGCGTTCGATACAGTTCCGCACTGTCGCCTGATAAGCAAAGTAAGAGCCTACGGAATATCAGACCAGCTGTGTGGCTGGATTGAGGAGTTTTTGGCAAACAGAACACAGCATGTTGTTATCAATGGAGAGACGTCTACAGACGTTAAAGTAACCTCTGGCGTGCCACAGGGGAGTGTTATGGGACCATTGCTTTTCACAATATATATAAATGACTTAGTAGATAGTGTCGGAAGTTCCATGCGGCTTTTCGCGGATGATGCTGTAGTATACAGAGAAGTTGCTGCATTAGAAAATTGTAGCGAAATGCAGGAAGATCTGCAGCGGATAGGCACTTGGTGCAGGGAGTGGCAACTGACCCTTAACATAGACAAATGTAATGTATTGCGAATACATAAAAAGAAGGATCCTTTATTGTATGATTATATGATAGCGGAACAAACACTGGTAGCAGTTACTTCTGTAAAATATCTGGGAGTATGCGTACGGAACGATTTGAAGTGGAATGATCATATAAAACTAATTGTTGGTAAGGCGGGTACCAGGTTGAGATTCATTGGGAGAGTGCTTAGAAAATGTAGTCCATCAACAAAGGAGGTGGCTTACAAAACACTCGTTCGACCTATACTTGAGTATTGCTCATCAGTGTGGGATCCGTACCAGGTCGGGTTGACGGAGGAGATAGAGAAGATCCAAAGAAGAGCGGCGCGTTTCGTCACTGGGTTATTTGGTAACCGTGATAGCGTTACGGAGATGTTTAATAAACTCAAGTGGCAGACTCTGCAAGAGAGGCGCTCTGCATCGCGGTGTAGCTTGCTCGCCAGGTTTCGAGAGGGTGCGTTTCTGGATGAGGTATCGAATATATTGCTTCTCCCTACTTATACTTCCCGAGGAGATCGCGAATGTAAAATTAGAGAGATTAGAGCGCGCACGGAGGCTTTCAGACAGTCGTTCTTCCCGCGAACCATACGCGACTGGAACAGGAAAGGGAGGTAATGACAGTGGCACGTAAAGTGCCCTCCGCCACACACCGTTGGGTGGCTTGCGGAGTATCAATGTAGATGTAGATGTAGAAGTTGTAATCAACGGTAATTGGCTGGTGAAGGGCAAGACACAATGGCATAAATTTCTGATAAACTAAAACATTGGACGAAATTGTTAAGTCCTAAATGTGGCTGCAGTCTATTATGGAATATGATTCTGCCCCATTTGTTGATTACGAACATTGAATTCGCCTCCCCTTCCCCCCCCCCCCCCGCCCCCACCATCAAACCAGACTGTAGCGCCTAGAACCGCTCGGCCACCCCTGCCGGCTACTACACATCACCCCAGCACGTGTAAATCATCAATTGTAACACAATAAAAGTACCTAACTCTATATACGAAGTTCTGGTGTGCGATTTATGACTCCCTCCTGGAAATGCATTTGCAATCCCAAAGTGTGCTTTGCCATTTCTTTTCATGCTTTTCACGAAAATATTAATGAATACAGTGTATTGAGCATTATTCCGGTTTGTCTGTAGTGTAAGTAACATATAACATAAACATTGACAGTAAAAAATTTACGCACAGGCACTCGATCGTAAAACCTTCTTGTTGTGGACTGGCAAGACAGCCAATCCACAGTGACTCGTAACCGAAAGGCACGCGCTTAAACTCACGCAGGCTGGTGTGAGGTCTGAAACAGGATACGTAATGAATGCTATAAAGAAAAGTACGTAGCTGCTGGAATACTTAACTTTAATCCACAATTGGTGAACATTGGTCTTGTTACTGTACATGCTTCATTAGATACATAGCAAAGGATAAATAGCGCCTTGCTAGGTCGTAACAGTTGACTAAGCTGAAGGCTATGCTAACTATCGTCTCGGCAAATGAGAGCGTAATTCTCAGTGACCCTTTCCTAGCAACGTCGGCTGTACAACTGGGGCGAGTGCCGGTACGTCTCTCTAGACCTACTGTGTGGCGGCGCTCGGTCTGCAATTATTGACAGTGGCGACACGCGGGTCCGTCGTATACTAGCGGACCGCGGCCGATTTAAAAGGCTACCACCTAGCAAGTGTGGTGTCTGGCGGTGACACACCACACTTCTGATCACCATTCTGTACTCTTACCGCTGCTTGGAAACTACGCTAACATTAATGGCTTATGCCTCTCCCGACCTACGCCAAAAATGCTTTCTTTTTCTAAGCGCGTGGCCATTTGGAGCACTCACTTCTTTCACTTTGGTTTCTGGCCAAGTCTCATACACACCATAAATTTGGACGAAATCGCTGATGAGTAGGCGCGATCGCCTTGTTAGTTGTCAGGGATTTTTCTGTAATATGACCTACGTACATATTTTTTTCCGTAGAATATAAAAACCGCTGTCCAGTTCATCTATTTAAGTTCGATTATTCGAGTATTTCCGGTTAGTAACAAGGAAGTGTGCCACGATCTTAAATGTTTTTTCGTAAAAGACAATAGGTCAGGCAGCACCATTTCAAGGTACGTTTCAGCGTCGGTGTATTGATTCATCCATTGTAAGAAGCGACCTTGGTCGCTTGCTGTGAAACAGTCGCCGTTGTTCAGCTTGCCGTGAATGAGGAATTATTGATAAAAAAAATTACTTGAGGTGTGCGTAAAACGACAGATCCATATCACTACTTTACGTTTCGGTTTCCGTTCTGAAACAGTTTACGAGCAAAATCCCTTCAACGCCAACTGCACGAATCCATTCGACTTCAGCTCGCTCTCTCCGTGAAAGAAATGCAGAATGCTACTGTTCAAATGGTTCAAATGGCTCTGAGCACTATGGGACTTAACATCTGAGGTCATGAGTCCCCTAGAACTTAGAACTAATTAAACCTAACTAACCTAAGGACATCACACACATCCATGCCCGAGGCAGGATTCGAACCTGCGACCGTAGCGGTCGCGCGGTTCCAGACTGAAGCGCCTTTAACCGCGTGGCCACACTGGCCGGCAGAATGCTACGGATAGCGGAGTTCTTGTAGATATAAAGCTTCTCGTTCTCCTGAATGTGGTTGACTGTTGTGTGTTGAAACTGCTTTGTTTTTGGGAAAGATAGCACAAGACAGAGGACTCAATGAACGGTAGAACTCTCAATAATACGAAAGTGTAGAAAAAACCCGTAACGTTGGCGTGTCTCAGGGAGACATGGGATCGTCGAGATTCGCTGTGTATGGGGTGGTTATAAATAGTTGCGCGATATTATAAAGCTGTGTTTTCGCCAACACGAGTTTATCTTGTACACAAGAATATAAGTTTAGTTTTCGTGTAAGGGTGAACTTCTCTCGATGTAAACATTTGCGCGTAGGAGAACTGTCTAACCGGTAGTGTTGTTCCCGAATAGTAAGCTGGAAAAAAAAAAAAAAAAAAATTCGAAAAGATCGAATTTTCCATCGTGGTTTTCGTGCGAGATGTATGTGTGAAAGACAAATGTGTTGCCAGACTCTTTCTGGAACGTACGCTAAGCGGTTTTAACTGTTAACTTCTCCATCATACACAGTACCTCCCTTGTTACGTCTGATGAGACTAAGTGAAGTCCTCGCGTTTACTAAAACTCCAGAAGAAAAACGACAACGCGTGGCCGCCTGCTCAGACTTGACTGAAACGAAAAACGCGTACAATTCCTTTCTGGAAAAAATCTTAAAGGGTGACGATGCTTCACGTTACCCGGTACGAACGTACCACGAAACGACAACGTGCAGAGGTTCACATGAAGGATCACCGCTTTGGCGACATAACCGACATTCAATCCAGTGTCACATACGGGTTGAACAACATGCCAAAAAATGATTTTTCTGACAATTTCACATGGTTGTATGAACTATGCACATCTTTTCTCTTCTTCCAAACATTCTGGAGAATGTCTTGACTTGTTGAATGCACATCAATTGTTTGCAGTCGTTAGTTCCAGCTGCCGCCGTAGTTACTGCGCCGACGTCGCTCATACGCCAGGTATAAAGTCAGCTTACACATGATATTGGGGCGATCTAATTTTGTAATATTACAAGTCAAGATAGCTTGATGTGAAATAGCATATTTCATGACCAGTAGTGACGGTAACTAGTTGTCATCTTTAGATTCTCAGCTCTCCCAGAAATATTACTACATACCAGTCTCGTCGACACACTGAGAACATGCTCAAATTACAATAACACACCTCCACACTGGTTTACGAAATATATAAAACTTGCTAAATGAAATACCCATAGCACCAATAAGGAGTACGGGAGCAAAAACAGGTGCATCAATAATGATGCGTTGACGATAACTCAGGAAGACTGTACCGATGCGCTTTAAAGCCCGTGCTAAGCTTGGTTGCCAGGCGACACCACAGCCCTAAGGCGATAATGTGTACAGATTATTTCAAAGTTTGTACAAACCAACTAGCGACATAAAAAATTCTAAGCCACGTTACATAACAAAACTATAGACTGGAACGTAGTTCAAACTATACAAACAAACAAAAAAAAAATCACAGTTCATATAAACTCTGATGTGGAACCAGTGTGTACTAGTGCACTGTTTTATCTTCATAATTGCTTGCGCGGTGTACGCGTCATTTATAGAGATGGTGGGAGGACTCCCGCAAGGAAGCAATGGACGAGGTCGCACGCTTTTCCCTCCCTGGAATTCCGCGGCGGGGCCTCTGTGTTGCTAGTTGTTCGCTTTTTCGCCGCACTAGACGCTACTGGCAGAGTACCAACGTACGAGCGTTTGCGACGACCTTGTAGGACGTGTTTAGTCATTAACGGCCCAGTATTTTAGTTCGTAATGCAGCAGTCTGGAGTCGGTGGATTAGCGAATTAGTGGAACCGACCCATTAACCACTGCCGCGAACTGGTTTTGTGTCCGGTGTTGGTAATTTATGCTTATACTCGTGGCTACCTGTTAGAGAACTCTCACTTAAGCTACTGGGGAAGTGGTGGGGACTTCAGGATATTTACCGCTCAGCGATTTGATTCATATTGACAGGGAGTATAGGACATGAGTAGGACTTCAACTTGTAAACAGGAAGACGCAATTCTCAACTGTCTCGAGAAATCAGTCCTAAAATTTTAGGCGCGCTTATACGGGTTGCTCGAAAAGCCCACTCACAAACTTCTAGGACTTGTAAAGGGGACTGAGTAGATAATGTTTTGATTGTTACCTACATCCGGAAACGTACCGTTTCCGTACCACAACATGTTGGTAACACGTCCACTTTTATATGTAATTTATTAGGCGTGACGTGGTACATCACTTATTTTGGAATTCCACTCAGTAATAATAAAAGAAACAAAAGGGAAACTTAATCAGTTTTCAGAAACACTTTTGATTACAGTTAAACCGTTTTTGCCCTTTTCAAAAGAGGGTTAACATTCTGATTTACTGCAAATAAGGTTAGATGTGGCGAAAAGGGTATGTGCTGGAGTGGACGTTGTAGATAAAGGTGTTGATGTAGATGACAAGCAGCTCTCGTTATCGTGAGCTTTGCCTTTCAGAAGGATCATGTCGGTCTATCCTGCAAACGTGTACTCAACCATGTTGCTCGAACACTCACATACACCAGGTCAAAGAGGTAGAAGAGACGTCAAATGCATCAGCCAATCCGACGTAAGCGCTCTCCACCATGCCTGCCCTGTTGCATACCTACCTAGCAAACATGTTTTCAAACGTCCGTAAGCACGGAAACTGTGCGTTTCCGGACGTGGGTTCCAGTTCAAAATATGGACTACTCAGTCCGCTTTGCAAGTCATAGAAGTTCGTAAGGGGAATTTTAGAGCACCCTGTATACCTCGTATGGTTTCTAGTATTCAAGGAGTCTGCAGCCAAGGGAGTGAGCGCTTAGTGCTATATGGGCGAGGTCTCTGGTTCGAATCTCAGTGTTGTACTTTTTTTTAAATTCCACCGTAATTTTAACAACATATTATTACTATGAAGATTATCAATATCTAATGTATCACTTATTATTTTCATAATTTTTACCCTGGAAAAAAATTTTGATAGTGGGTTCCCATTACAACCATATTCGGCGTTCGTAGTTTGTGCTGTATGTGACAATAATTGCTGCTTTCTGTGTTTCTACTATCACTATCGTCCTGATTCGTGCAAATCTCAATAGGTTACACATTGTACTTACCACAAATTTAGATACGATAATATAAATAAAATAACTATAGTAATTAGAGTGGAAGTTTTCATGTATCCTTTTTATAGAGATCTCTTTACCAACATTTTTTCTCCTTTTTTGAAGATAGACCATGAAAATAAATAATAAATCATCAAAGTTGATAATTTGCATAGTCATAATAGTTCTATTACTAGAACTACGTGCGTATGGAAAAAGTACCAGCAGCGAGATTCGATGCAGGGACTTGGCTCTTGTGAAACCTAAGCGCTTACTCGATCGGCTGCGGACTTCTTCATTACTAGTGACCAAACAAAGTACCGTTTATAAGGACGCTTAAAATATTCAAACTCGATTTTCTCGAAAGCAGTTGCGAGTTTTGTCTTCCTGTTTACGTATGTGGAGTATCTAGTCTTCCAGTCACAGATTTGATTCATATTGAAGACAAGGTCATATGGTCTCTTTGTCAGTACAGTTGCAGATGAAAATTCCATGACAGTGTTGTGGTCGTTGCGAAGAAACCTGTAAAATGTCGTCGATCTGGTTATTTGTAAAGAGTGTAAGAGTATGGAAGTCTCTCTCACGCACGGAAGCAGCAAAAACCACTAGTGTGAAACACAACTTGCTTTTTTTTTTTTTTCACTTAGTATCTCTGGCGAATCGTATATGCAGGTTAAGAAGTAGATTTAGTATTTTTTCTACCCACGCACTCTAAGGCGACTCTCGGCGAGGTGGTTGGTTGGGGTAGCAAAATCGTTAGAAAATACCAAGGACGTCCACCGGTATTGACTTATTTCTTGTCGCGTCCAACGTTAGCCAGCAGCAACACGTGGAGATAAAGAGTGCTGAAATGTTACATGTAATTTTGTTCGAAATCGTCTTATTAACTGATAGATTAAACATATATTCCGACGGCTACCAACTTCAGTTAGCAGACAAGGTAATACCGGTTGACTACTTTAGATTTCTATAGATTCAGCTACTCCCATCATCCACCTTGCTGTGTGTCTACTTGGAATGCGCGTGTAGTAGATTTTAGAGAGGCGTTCGACATTTATCACTTCGCCGATCAAAGTCCTACCATACGGAGTACGTTAGCTGATAAGCATTAGGATCAAAGAATTTTTGGTAATTGAACCAAGTACGTTATACTGGACGGCAGATCTTAAACAGAAACGGTAGTAACACCACGTGCGATCCAATGACCACTGATGTTGTTAATACACGTGCACTGTTTCTCAAATAGTCAAATTGTCCTTTGACATTGCTGTTGCATGCAAGAACCATATAGAGGTACCATATTGCGGGTATGTTGATTGGAAAGTTTTACCCACTCTTTCAAATAATCCCAGACATTTTCTGTCGGATTAAGAATGCGTGATTTAGCGGGCCAGTGGAGACGCGATGTAGTGTCACTGGATAACTGGAAGGAACTGCAAGACGACGTATACAGAACTTACACTAGGCAGCTCGTGCAAGATAGAGTCCATAACATAGATACATATCACGATAGTACGAGATCACAATTAGTGATAAACTTACACTGCCCGTTGCATAGCTTAAATACACTCCTGGAAAAGGAAAAAAGAACACATTGACACCGGTGTGTCAGACCCACCATACTTGCTCCGGACACTGCGAGAGGGCTGTACAAGCAATGATCACACGCACGGCACAGCGGACACACCAGGAACCGCGGTGTTGGCCGTCGAATGGCGCTAGCTGCGCAGCATTTGTGCACCGCCGCCGTCAGTGACAGCCAGTTTGCCGTGGCTTACGGAGCTCCATCGCAGTCTTTAACACTGGTAGCATGCCGCGACAGCGTGGACGTGAACCGTATGTGCAGTTGACGGACTTTGAGCGAGGGCGTATAGTGGGCATGCGGGAGGCCGGGTGGACGTACCGCCGAATCGCTCAACACGTGGGGCGTGAGGTCTCCACAGTACATCGATGTTGTCGCCAGTGGTCGGCGGAAGGTGCACGTGCCCGTCGACCTGGGACCGGACCGCAGCGACGCACGGATGCACGCCAAGACCGTAGGATCCTACGCAGTGCCGTAGGGGACCGCACCGCCACTTCCCAGCAAATTAGGGACACTGTTGCTCCTGGGGTATCGGCGAGGACCATTCGCAACCGTCTCCATGAAGCTGGGCTACGGTCCCGCACACCGTTAGGCCGTCTTCCGCTCACGCCCCAACATCGTGCAGCCCGCCTCCAGTGGTGTCGCGACAGGCGTGAATGGAGGGACGAATGGAGACGTGTCGTCTTCAGCGATGAGAGTCGCTTCTGCCTTGGTGCCAATGATGGTCGTATGCGTGTTTGGCGCCGTGCAGGTGAGCGCCACAATCAGGACTGCATACGACCGAGGCACACAGGGCCAACACCCGGCATCATGGTGTGGGGAGCGATCTCCTACACTGGCCGCACACCACTGGTGATCGTCGAGGGGACACTGAATAGTGCATGGTACATCCAAACCGTCATCGAACCCATCGTTCTACCATTCCTAGACCGGCAAGGGAACTTGCTGTTCCAACAGGACAATGCACGTCCGCATGTATCTCGTGCCACCCAACGTGCTCTAGAAGGTGTAAGTCAACTACCCTGGCCAGCAAGATCTCCGGATCTGTCCCCCATTGAGCATGTTTGGGACTGGATGAAGCGTCGTCTCACGCGGTCTGCACGTCCAGCACGAACGCTGGTCCAACTGAGGCGCCAGGTGGAAATGGCATGGCAAGCCGTTCCACAGGACTACATCCAGCATCTCTACGATCGTCTCCATGGGAGAATAGCAGCCTGCATTGCTGCGAAAGGTGGATATACACTGTACTAGTGCCGACATTGTGCATGCTCTGTTGCCTGTGTCTATGTGCCTGTGGTTCTGTCAGTGTGATCATGGGATGTATCTGACCCCCAGGAATGTGTCAATAAAGTTTCCCCTTCCTGGGACAATGAATTCACGGTGTTCTTATTTCAATTTCCAGGAGTGTATATAGAAATAATCAAATGTTCAAATGTGTGTGAAATCTTATGGGACTTAACTGCTAAGATCATCAGTCCCTAAGCTTACACACTATTTAACCTAAATTATCCTAAGGACACACACACACACACACACACACACACACACACACACACACACACACACACACACACACACACACACACGCACACAGCCATGCCCGAGGGAAGACTCGAACCTCCGCCGGGACCAGCCGCACAATCCATGACTGCAGCGTCCCAGACCGCACGGCTAATCCCGCGCGGCTATAGAAATAATACTAAGTAGCAATGTGAAATGGGAGTAACACAGAGAATCTCTTGTTGGCTTAGATTTCTTGCTAAATTGTGAGAAATTGAAGTACGTCTGTGAAGGAAATAGCACACAAATGCTTGTGTAACCTATTGTAGAATATTGCTTTAGCTTTTGGGATCAAGTGGATAAACCCAAACTGGGTTAAGAAAAGCATTGTTAGCTTCGTGAGAGGCCGCTTAACCTATGCCATCATGGAACAGAGTTGCTCACTATAGTTAAATGGAAAATTTTGAAAGAGTAGTGACGGACAAAAACGAGTCACCCCCGGGAGAAATGACGCGACCACCGCCTCTAGCCTTGGCAATGGCGTCAATTCGGCGAGGAAGAGTGTCTATTCAGGTACATCGTATCCAGCAGATGCAAATAATGAGAGATTACGTGCAGTAGAGGTACCATATTGCGGGTATGTTGATTGGAAAGTTTTACCCACTCTTTCAAATAATCCCAGACATTTTCTGTCGGATTAAGAATGCGTGATTTAGCGGGCCAGTGGAGACGCGATGTAGTGTCTCAGTGTTTATAGAAACCAGGAACTTAAGCGTGCATCATCTTGGATGACGGTAGCGCATAACACCCATCAAAAATGGCTCTGAGCACTATGGGACTTAACATCTGAGGTCATCAGTCCCCTAGAACTTAGGTTAGTTAGGTTTAAGTAGTTCTAAGGACATCACACTCATCTATGTCTGAGGCAGGATTCGAACCTACGACCGTAGCGGTCACGCGGTTCCAGACTGAAGCGCCTAGAACCGCTCGGCCGCACCGGCCGGCACATACCCATCATGAAGATGTAGAAGAAAGGGCAACAGTTGGTCATACAGAATGTTCAAATAAATGTCATGGTCCACATACACTGTAATCTGAATGAGCTGTCTGAAGTCCTGATACGAAAAACAGGCCAAAACAACATAGTACCTTCTCCAGCCTGAACGACACATCTCAACACAGTGTGAGTTAAGAATACAGGGTAGTTTTCCGGCTCAATATTATGTAAAAATCAACACCTATTGCTTTCAGGCACTGTTTATAGTGTGTGTGTGTGTGTGTGTGTGTGTGTGTGTGTGTGTGTTGTGTGTGTGTGTGGTACAGATTTTTTGTTGATATCGGGTAATGCAGCCGCCCGTTGTGGCCGAGCGGTTCTATGCGCTTCAGTCTGGAACCGCGCTGCTGCTGCTACTGTCACAGGTTCGAATCCTGTCTCGGGGATGGGTGTGTGTGTGATGTCCTTAGGTTGCTTAAGTTTAAGTAGTTCTCAGTCTCGGCGACTAATGACCTCAGATGTTAAGTCCCGTAGCGCTTAGAGCCATTCCCATCAGGTAATGCAGCACACTTTCTAAAGAAATTAGAAGTATTTTGAACATTTTTGAACCTGCTTAGAGTTATTAAAGAAAATTACAAATAAATTGATGCAATTTTTTCCCAAAATGCTTTCTCAAATTTAGGTACCATTTAATCAAATTGTATACATTTGAAGGAGACCAAATTTTTACCAGATGTGCATGACATGATGGCTGAGTACTAGACCTAGTTAATTCCACCTATTATGTATATTACAAGGATAAAAAACCACATCTTATATTTTAATTTTTGTATTTTTTCCTAATAAAAATACTCTTTTTACTGTAATTTAGTTGATTCTGCCATAAAACTTAAGTCTACTACATAAGTATGGACTATTGCAAGTTACAGAAAAAAAATAGAACAACGCTTTATAAACTTTAGGAAATATTTATACCTGAATTATGAAACTTACAATTTGCGGCAAATTGCGAATGAAGATACGAGTCCAATTAAACTGTGCCTTAGAACATTCCTGAAGCATAGTCTTCATCCTGCAGCATTTATTCATCTTCAAGCTTCCACTTGGCATTCCTTTTAGCACTTCTTGCTTCTTTGGTAACTTGAAAAAAGAATCTTTCAGCTTCATGCACCCGTTGTTGTCACACGCAAGCAATTGATCTTCCATATTAGAGCCACATTTTATGCCTACATTTCTCAGGACTTCCACCTTTCTATCACTCCATCATTGAAACATATCACTGCATCTAGTACACCAACTTTTAATGTATTTAGTCGTACAAAAACATTCTTGAATAATCTTTCCCATATGCAATGGGTGAAAATTTCATTTTCATTCTGAGCTCCCCCATGATGACATTTACTAAACCAAACAGGGTCACTCGTGTCTAAAATTTGGTTTTATTTAATTCGTAACAGGCTCAGGAAGAGAATGCTTATGATGGTATATTTGACCACTTTCTTTTGCTTTTTGATAACCACACCAAGAATCTGCTCCTTTAGGGAAAAGTCCCTGAACAGGGTGCTCATCTGTGGACAACTTGTGAAAGTAGGTGGCCCATACAGCTTTTCTCATTCCTGTAACATCATTCAGAGGTGCAGTTCGTCTAAGGGACAGTCCATAAGAACTCTGAAGAAGGTCTATTTCAGTTTCTGTCAATCTGCCTCGGCCAGACAGAGATTTTCCATCAGATAGCAATTTTCCTTTCATTTCTCTTCGTAGCTTCCTCAAGCCGGCCGTTGTGGCCGAGCGGTTCTACGCGCTTCAGTCCCGAACCGCGCTGCTGCTCCGGTCGCATGTTCGAATCCTGCCTCGGGCATGGATGTGTGTGATGTCCTTAGGTTAGTTAGGTTTAAGTAGTTCCTAGTCTACCCCTAAGATGACCTTAGATGGCAAGTCCCATAGTGTTTAGAGCCATTTGAGCTTCCTCAATCTATCACCCATCCGCTTTTGCACATGTGTACAACACTTCAGTTTTGTTACCAAGGTATCACCACAAACATTGAACTCATTAATTTTATTGAAAACTTTGGAGTCGCCATCGCCTAGGTACTTCGTATATCTAACGTTATAAACGGGCACCGACTTCTGAAATATTTTTAGAGCTCCATCACACTCCATAGCCCGACTGTAACCATCATAATTCTTAGAACACTGATGTTCAATATGTCCTTCAGAGTTAGCATGGCAGGTGTGGCAGTACTTAGATAATCACTCAACATTAACGTCTTTTCCATTCTCCAGAGAAGTATCACTTACAACACCATTCAAGGAACGATGTCCTCGAAGTTGCCATGTCCCAACAAATGCAAGAGCAATGTTTCTGGTTCCACTAATATTTACAGTTTCTTCTAGTGCACGTTTCATAGCTGCTTTAGACACAACCGTCAAGGCACCTAAAAGTATTTTTATGTACTTGCTGAACCTACTGTGGGGAGGAAGGTCCATCAAACCACAAAACGTTTGAGCAGCCTTTTTTTCGTTTTCCTATTGCACGCATTGCGTACACTAACTTCAAATTCACATCACATGAATTGTGCAAAATGTTCGAAGTCATTTTCGAGGTAGAATTATTGTATGATCTACACAGAACAACTAATTTTGACGCTAAACCCTTCCTGCTACTTTGTTGTTCAGTTATTTCCAAACAGCCTACACCATAACATTGTTCACATTTCGCCACTTCCTTTATCAAATAAGGGAAGATACCCACATCAACAACAACAAATCCACTACAAACAGCGTCATTGTTAATACAAAAATTTGAATCACTAGGAGGCGTGCCATATGGGAGTTTCTTCCTTGAAGAACTGATACATAGGTTACTTTCAACAATGTGGTTTGCTTTGTTTATGAACTAGTTACCAGGGAATTTCCTGTTACTGAATTTCTCGATGCGCGGCATAGTTCATAGTTATTATACACCAAAGGATATGTACTTCCTTCCACAAATATATGTAGCACTTGGGCAACAAACATTGAGTAACACGTGGACAAACTGCTTCAGCGAAACAAAAGTAAATACTAGCAAAGATAATCATTAAAGACACTAGAAACCTGCACTGTTACCAACACATACAATGTATCATACATATAATTGCTGGAAACAGAAAGTTCAGTTCGTTTCGAAATAATACTGGTTTCTGTAACAATACTGGTTTCTGTAACAAATAAAGGGGGCGTGGCAGCATACATGACCGTAACTTTAAAATTTGGTATATACAGGTCATTTTTCATTTGAAGCCCTATAATGTATTATCAAAGGAAAGACTACAGAATTTAATAAGTCATAAAAAATCGATTTTTCCACCATTTATAAGTACCCTGTATCCCTTAAACGCCTCACTGTCTTGTCGGTGTATGCGACGGCTTACATCGTTTCAAACGAGGCAAAATCACGAGTCATCTTACACCACATCCATCTACATCTACGTGACTACTCTACAGTTCGCATAACTACCTGGCAGAGAGTTCATCAAACCACTTCAACACTCTTTCTCTAAAGTTTAACTCTGTAACAGCGCGCTGGAGAAGTGATCACTTAAATCTTTCCGTCCAAACTTCGATTTTCCTCATTTAATTACAGTGTTCATTTCTCGTCGTGTAGGTGGCTATTTTTGCGCTCTAAGGAGAACGTTGTAGATGATAATTTCGTGAAAAGCTCTCTCCGCAACGAAACACGCCTTTGTTTTAATGATTGCCACCCCAACTCGGGCATCATATCCGCGATACTTTGTCCACTATTTCACGATAGTACAAAACGAACTGCCCTTATTAAAACGCCTTTGCTGGCCTCCGTCAGTCCTACCCGGTAAGGATCGCAGCAATACTTCAGAAGAGCATGGACAAGCGTAGTGTAGACCGTCTCTTTAATGGACCTGTTGCATCTTCTAAGTGTTCTGCGAATAAAATGCAGTCTTCGGCTTGCCTTCCCCACGTCATCAATGTCATCCTTCCAATTTACGATGTTCGTAATTTTAATTCCATTTACTTGAAATGGCAGCCTTTAGATTTGTAAGATTCATCGTGTAACCGAAATTTAACGGATTCCGTTTAGTACCTACGGAATCAGCGTGAATAAAGTTGCCCGAGCTATTCGTTTATCAACGCCGACAGGCCGTCGTGTCTAAAAGGAATGTTGTGCCAGCCTCAGTCATGAATCACGGCCTAAGAACACTGATCGTGCGCGATAGGGACGTGAGAGCAGTGCCGCGCATTGACAATGATGGCTTCACACGTCTCCAAGCAGCTCCTACGGAGTGTTCATAAACTGATGGACATTGGCCTGCGGCCATTGAAAGTAGAAATTCCTGTCTGGTTCGTCACAGACTGTCATTGTCAAGGCGTGGCACTGCTCTCAGGTCCCTCTCGCGCACGATCAGTGTTCTTAGGCTGTGATTCATGACTGAGGCTGGCACAACATTCCTTTTAGACACGACAGACTATCGGCGTTGATAAGCGAATAGCTCGGGCAACTTAATTCATGCTGATACAAATGCGGTAGTTCCTGTCTGCCATCTAAGCAAGAAGAATTAAGTGGGTAAACAGTGTAAGTGGGTATTGTCGTTCGGCGAACATATAGAGTGGCAGAAGGTACTGTGAAGCAGATGTGACTGGCAAAAAGTCACGTATCAATGAAAGGGGGAAGGAAGGAAGGAAGGAAGGAAGGAAGAAAGAAAGAAAGAAAGAGAGACTAATATAGGAAGAACAGTCATGTTTCACCAACTGCGACATGTTCGCGTATACAAACAGTGATCCAATACTGTCAAATGTTTTTATTTATTTATTTATTTTTTTTTTATTCCAGTCTTTGATCACAATATGAATTCTTTAGACGATGACCGGTTTCAGTCCGTAATGACCATCCTCAGATCTTTTGTACACCATGTCCTAAAGTGATAAGGCCATAATGGCATCGTCAAAACATAAAAATATAATCAGCATAGCATCGTTGCAATAATGACTGTGTGGACGATGCGGCCTATTCTACACCTTATTTTAGATCTATATGACGATGCCATTATGGCCTTATCACTTTAGGACATGGTGTAAAAAAAATCTGAGGATGGTCATTACGGACTGAAACCGGTCATCGTCTAAAGAATTCATATTGTGATCAAAGACTGGAATAAAAAAACATTTGGACTGTCATGTTACTCATAGGAGCACTAATTATTTTCTCTTATTGTATCCTTCCCCCTCCCCCCTTTCTTTATATTTCATTGACAGGCAGTAAAGTGGGAGCAGATGACGAGCTGCGTCCAAGATCGCAGGTTTTGAATTTCGTCTCGGAAATTACTTAAAAGTTTAGATATGCGTTTACTGTGTCTATACCCTACTGTTGAAGAATCACACGAAATAAATGTGCACGGGGTGCGCACAACTGAAACACAAGGAAATGTATGCTAGTGAGTAATACAACATTGTGTGTGTTGAGTACTTATAAAAGATGGCTGTGATTTAAAAAATAGATGATCTAACAGCTATACGGCCTCGTAGTCAACTTCTAATTACAATGAAAGACTAGGTTAATGAAACACTGAGTCTATAATTTACAAGTGATCTGAAACACGTGAGGAAGGCGAGTGTCAGAGTAGCTAAGACGCTGAGCACGCATTCTAGAAGACAGGATTTACATCACGGTGTAAATATTCGGATTTAAATTTTCCTCGGCTTTAGAAAATAGATTAAGACAAATACTGGGACTGTTCCTTAGGAAATCATGTGGAATGGCATTGGGAGTATCATTTTCAAATTCGAGCTTGTACTGTCTCGAATGAAATGTGTGTCGACGGGGTGTTTAACCTGAACTTTTCTTACTTTCTAACTTTCTTAAACTCAGATTGTGAAGTATATTCAGAACGTCATACCCGTCTTATGTAAAAAAAAAAAACAAATTTGTTTATTTTCTTCCAGTTCCATCTAGGAAAAATTATTGCAATTCTCTCTAGAAAAAGATGTGAAGTATACGATGATCTGCGATACGGACTGTAGAGCTGAATGACTGCATAATAACAGGGGAGTAGTGGTGTCACGTGGAGTGATGGAGCACAGCACTGGGACGGATCAGATTGGTCTCGGTGTTTGGCCAGCGCGTGTCGCGTTTCAAAGCAACGCTCTGCGAATGGAGTCACGGTAACTCTGTGCGTAGTAGGCAAGCATTGAAGCCAGCGGTATTTCTTTTTCAAGAAGTTGAATGATGATGGGAATAGGGGACGCTAGACGGAGAAATATACTACTATAATTCTCTATCAATTGACCGTCAGCATGTATGCTTTGTCCGCAAAAACCATTTTCCAGAGGAAACCGTTCTAATTCCGGGTCGTGAAAGAATTTATTACACAGAGTTAACTATTTCACTTCATTATTTGTATTTTTCTGTCACTTCGGCTTAATGACGACTTGAATTCTGCTGGAAACACTTTCACTGAGGTGTCAGAATGTTGTGGAGGAATTGCAGCTCATCATCAAAAAGCCGAAACCAGTGAAAGTTGGACGCTAGGGTCTGGAGCTGACGTTTTAACTCGTCCCAAACTTTTTCCATTGGATTTAGATCAGGACTCTGGGCAGACGAATCCATTTCAGGAATGTTGTTGTCCACAAACCATTGCCTCACATACTCGTATGCTGCTTCATGACAGAGTGCGCTATCATATTGATACAAACATAGTCTCCGAACTGTTCCTCCACTCTACACAATACACAGTGCTGTAAAAAGTGTTCATACCCTTCCGCATTTAGCGTTTTCTTAAGTGCAATAAAGGAACCACATCCTAATCACTAAAAACACCCCTGTAACTTAACACTTCGTCCGTACTTCTGTTGGCTCTGCACACAGTGGTAGGTAAAGTTCTACAGGAATTCGCCAAACATTCCTCACTCCAAATCACTCGTTTCCAGTCATCTACCGTCCGGTGGCATAGCACTTGACACCATCTCAAGGGTCTCTTAGCGCTGAACACAGAAAGAACGGGGTACAATGGTCGAGTAGCTCTTCGTAAGCCGCACATTTCTAACTCCCTACTCAAGAGTCAATGCGCAAGTGTGCTGGTAGTTTCTATTTCGTGTGATTTTGTTTTTCAGCCACTCTCCGCAGTGCTCGACGGTCCCTGTCCGTCAGTAGACGAGGTCTACCTAGTCCTGGTTTAGTTGTGATTGATTGCTCTTTCGCCTTTCAAGTTCCCGATAGCATCAGCAACAGTCGTCTTGGGCAGCTTTAGAAGGGCTGAAACATCCCTTTGTTAAACAGGTAAGATCCACCTTGGAAGTCGCTGAGCTCTCCTGATCGACCCATTCTGCTGTTATGGCTTCTCTACTGACAACATAAAACCCGCTTCCTTTTATACTGGCGAGTCCGCCTGTCGTGACAACTAGTGGCCAATTCCGTATTGCCTAGGGATGTCCGGATATATTTGATCAGCTAGTGGCCGGCCGGAGTGGCCGTGCGGTTCTAGGCGCTACAGTCTGGAACCGAGCGACCGCTACGGTCGCAGGTTCGAATCCTGACTCGGGCCTGGATGTGTGTGATGTCCTTAGGTTAGTTAGGTTTAATTAGTTCTAAGTTCTAGGCGACTGATGACCTCAGAATTTAAGTCGCATAGTGCCCAGAGCCATTTGAACCATTTGATCAGCTAGTGCACAAAGCTGATGAGATATTACGTGTTCTGTTCACAACGTGACACAGGGGAACTGCGTCGAACGCTTTGTGGAGTTCGTGGACGAGCAGAGAAAACTTTATGTCGCTGTTTGCGGAAGTACTCTTGACCCTACAGAAATCTTCGGTCAGCGAAATGCATATAGTGTGATCATAAACGCGTTCTGTTGTTATTTTGAAACTGATATGGTCAGCGATACAGGTGTATGGCTATGCATTTATGTCAGACGCCTATTTTTGAAAACGTGAGTAATTTTTTTCCTGTTGTTTGAAATGCTTCGTTGCACCAGCGGCCTATGATAAGCTCCAAGAGGGACAAAGTTCTTTCGCATAATCTACGCAGGATCACGCAGGCATCACTTTCAGGTCCAGTTGCCTTTCCTCTAACTGATGTAGAGGATTCTCTGTTCGCGATTGCCTATTTCGATACGTCATTTCGACGTTCCTGCAATGATTCAAAGGGCGATTCTTAGTAAGATCTTACGCTGTATTAGTGCCATGTATGCTGGTAGAAATGTTTTTAAAAGTGCAACGAAGAGGAAAAGTAATATCTGTTGTCGACATCTAGCTTGTTCTTCTTAAAACGCAAGTTACCAAACGGACTAATGAGCTTCACGTTCACCGAGCGAGGTGGCGCAGTGGTTAGACACTGGACTCGCAGTCGGGAGGACGACGGTTCAATCCCGCGTCCGGCCATCCTGATTTAGGTTTTCCGTGATTTCCCTAAATCGCTACAGGCAAATGCCGGGGTGGTTCCTTTCAAAGGGCACGGCCGACTTTCTTCCCCGTCCTTCCCTAATCCGATGAGACCGATGACCTCGCTGTCTGATCTCCTTCCCCAAAAACAACCAAAAAGCTTCACGTTCCCATACAATGGAGTTAACAAAATCAACAGTGTCACAGAGCCTCAGACCGGTGTTTTTGTTTCTTACAGAAGCCTTCTTTTTTTTTTTTTTTTAAAAAAAAAAAAAAGAGTTATATTTATTCATAAAATTTCCATTGCTTTGGGATATTGCGTTGTTATAGAAAATGGGAAAAGCAACCAGTGCTATTCTAGTAACAATGCTGACAGAAACGAGCAACAAGTACGTGACATAAAAATTGGTACAGCGTTGCTGAAGCAGTACTGTACCTGTAGCCATGTGGCGTAGTCTATTAGATGGTACAGTGGACATACAGAGTGCAGGACTTGCCCCATCTGGTCCATATGGTAGTTAAACGCTGTCGTCGTTGGCCATCAGTTGCACTACAGAGTGCCACCATCCCTAGTCTGGAAATATTTTACGAAGTGCGGTATCAATGAAGCACAATGCTCCACTTGCTTTAAAAGATTAAAAACGGGAAAAGTCACAACAAACTTGGGACACTATATGAGAAGAAAACTTAGAACTTATAAACTCATCCGTAGTTTGCGACAAAAATACAAAGCAGGTGATCTGCTTTCTGTGTCTACATAACACGCGTTTAACTGAATATTTTGATTCTGTGTGTCTTGAAACTAAGGGAGTCAACATTTTTCAATCTGTGTTCGATTTCTACCTTTATTACAAAAGATATAGGAATAAAGAACCGGAAATCGGTAATTTCAGAAACCGGTTGTTTTCAGCGGTTTTAACAGGCAGGTTTTAACTCGCATAGAAGATAAACGATATAACCGAAAACCGGTTGTTTCAGCAATAACCGCCATCCCTAGCTCATTCACTCGCTCGATCATTCTCCAATGTGCACGGTGATAATCCAGCAATAGTAAGCGTTTAGCGTTCTCCAGTTCATCGGGCGCAGCTCAGTTAAAACTATGACGATGGCACCAGCGGGCTCAAGACGGGAGATCGACAAGCCGCGCCCGGATGCTCGTTCACAACGTACAGCGCATTCAGAGTTGCGTGTGCATTCCACATAAGTCTACTTGTGGTGCCGTCCCATACGTCTGCCTGGCAGGTTTCGCGAAAGCGTTTGTTTCAAACCGTATAAGATTCCGCCGCTACAGCCATTCATGCTGGTGATAAACAAGGCGTAGAGTCTGCCTTAAGCGATTTAAGGACAACATGGGAAACGTAAATGTCGATATACAGACGGTGGGTTGAACTCCGGTTCTCCCGAAGAGCGGTAAAGTAAGAGGAAAAATTAAGACACAGATGAATTACAGATATTGGCAGCTAGTGGGCATTAATGCCGATCAGTGGGGAAGTTAAAAATTTGTGCTGGACCGGTATTTGAACCCGGGTCTCCTGCTTACTAGGCAGTTGCTCTGACCACTGCCCCATCTGGACACAGTGGTCATCACAACTGCATGGACTACCTCAGCACGCCTCCGTCAGGTCAGCATTCTCAACTTATCCACACACTGTGAATGTAGCGTTCCTTGCCCATTATCCTATTACTCGCGGCATTTCGCCGACTCCCGTAACAGTTCGAGCCCGGTATACATCCGCACGGAAGAGATCATTGGCCGTCTGCTCCTTAATTATATTTAAGTGGTGCCTGTTCTTTCGGACTTGCCCGAACTCTTACCGGAATCGGCGAAATGCCGCGAGTAATCAGGACAATGGGCAAGGGGCATTACGTTAGTAGTGTGTAGGTAAGTTGAGAATTTGGATCTAACGGGAGGCGTACTAGGGTAGTCCGTGCAGATGCGATGACCACTGCGTCCGGATGAAGCAGAAGTCAGCGAATCTGCCCACTAAGTAGGAGACCTGGGTTCGAATCCCGGTCCAGCACGAATTTTCAACTTTCCTCATTGATTTACGTCAGTGCCCACTCGCAGCCAATATCTGTAATTCGTGCCTTAATTCATTGTGGTGCTGATATGTATTTTTTTGTGTGTGTGTGTGTGTGTGTGTGTGTGTGTGTGTGTGTGTGTGTGAGAGAGAGAGAGAGAAATATTCGGTAGTATTACATATGAGAAATTAAATACCCTTTGCGTATCCTTGGCTGATGTGTAGTCATGTTGTTACCTGGGTACTGCAGCTCTTCACTTCTTGGAAATAGGAACATGCTCAGTTGGTGATCTTGCTGGACTTTGTAGTTTAACCGACAATGGAGAACATAGAATTTGTACCACATGCTTATAACATGAACTACATGTGCATATGATAACATACACGTTCATAAGCGGTAAACATTTTAACACATTTGCCACGGACCTGAGCTAACTAATATAGTCCCAGTTTGTAGCGCCACGTCCGTATATGGCAGCCGCGCATATGATTTCTAAATATCTAGGAGGATTTGGTTGGGCTCTTAGATTTTAAAAGTGGTGGTTTAGTTCTAAATGAATTCGATGCTACATTACTCGTTAGTACTGAAATTGAATTAAAATTGACGCAGGGGGTGTGACGTAATTTGGTTGTGGCATTGAGCCCGATTTCGCTACAAGCAGGATTTGAATTTCCGCTTGATTTATGGCAGTTACAGAGAACCTAGATGAACGTGGTTCGTGTTAGTGTATATGATAACAAGCTGTGGTCTGATATTTCAACTTATTACATATTCTATTATACATTTGGGCTTGATCTGTTGTTGGAGATTTTTTTTTCTTTGAAGAAGCTAAAACCAATACAAAAATATAAATTTTAGTGGTACTAGCCGAAGATTAACGCCAACACAAAATTTTTCTTTTTTGGAATCCATTTGTACAGTTTGTTTAGCAGTAATCCTTGCATACTGCTACCTTTTACATTTTGTGGCGGCGACCTTCAGCTCGGAAACATATACCTCTGCAGTACATTTGCCGTCCACTAAAAACGAAATGCGAATGTTACGGTTATGTGGCCATGGTTAATGTCGGGTACACAAAAGCTGTTTGCGGGAGACAGCTGGTCTCGGTGTTACGTTGTTAACGACAGCTGTCTGGCTTAACAGCCATAAGAATTGCTAAACACGTCTTCAGTGTGAATATCTTGCATTGCTCTTAACTCGACTTACTCGTCTCCCCTTTAGTGATACGATCTAAAAGAGTTTAATTTATAAGGGAGAGTCAAATGAAAACGAGACAGAAGGAAAAAAAGAACTAAACTGTTTATCAATTCAAAAGTAAGCGGCATTGTTGCTTACCAAGATAACAAGTCTGTTTTAATAAAACAAGTGTACGTACCCCAAGTCTTTTGAAACTACGTGAAACGGTCTATTTCTTCATGCAGTCCCGTGTCACACTCAAGTACAGTTTCAGGATTACCACGAAAGTATGCAAATCTGGTAGTAGGAGTACTTAACGAATTGTTAAATACCACACATTAATCAATCAAATTGTGCATTAAAAATTAAACATTATAAATGTTGTTGGCACTAGCAGAAATTTGCAGGTATTTACAAATGCGAAATTCTGCAGTTCCATAGATTTTCACCTTCAAATCTACTGGATATTAAACTGAGGTTGCCAGAAGTCTTTGAGATTGTCGATCTCTAACTTGATCACACAAGAGCGGAAAAAACTTACGAAGTTTACAAGATCTCCAGTGAGACTGAAACTAACTTCTAATGTAGCTTTCGTTTCACAGTGCGACCGCATTACAGCTGAGCTGGCGAGCTATTGTGCTCATTCCTCTCTCATTGCCATAGTAATGGCTAAGACAGATAATTCTCAAAATTCAAATTCAAATGGCTTCAAGCACAATGGACTTAACATCTGAGGTCATCAGTCCCCTTGACTTCGAACTACTTAAACCTAACTAACCTAAGGACATCACACACATCTATGCCCGAGGCAGGATTCGAACCTGCGACTGTAGCACCAGCGCTGTTCCAGACTGAAGCGCCTAGAAGCGCTCGGCCACAGCGGCCGACAGATAATTCCCAACATAAAGACGACATTCGTTGTAGCTTCTGGGACTCAAAAAAAATTAAATTTAATGGCTCGATGTCACGCTTTAAATGAGCGTTAGTCAGAATGCTTAAACGAAATTACACGAACATATCCAGAGATGTTATAATTTTGCGTCACCACAGCAAGCCAGTCGCCTAGATGTCAAACATATTCTGCTATGTTGACAAGTCTCTATTACACTAGCGCCAGGAACAATGCGTTTCAACAGCGTCTTAAGGGTTCCACACTTCAGGAGCACAGCTTGAACTGCCACAACGTGGCTCATAATACTAACGGACATGGAAGAGGGTTGTCTGAGTATAATGTAGCGGCCAATATAGACGTTCTTCTTTGTTTCAGAACTGTTCTGTATGTCGTCCATTCGACACAAACAATGTTAAGTGCATTAACTTTACCAGTCATTTCATTTACTCTGCCCTCAAAATCCTCTAAAAAGTGGATACTAAGATAAGAGATTCAGTCCGATATAGCCATGAAAGCATTTCACTCGATCATATATCCAAATGTGAATTGAACAGTGAAGTCTTAGATTGATTAATCCAGTCTGATCATGGGAATGTGGTGAACAAGAAGTGGATTAAAGCATTTATAACACCAAGAAAGCCCAAATTCGAAGTATATTGTTGCACCGAGATTTATATTTACTTAGCACCATTGACAAAGATTTTGCTCTGATATAAAAATAAAATGGTACACTGGTGTTGATCATCTGGTTTCGGAGGTTAACGGAGACATCAATCTAGATAAAGGGAAAAAAACCTATGAGGCTGAGTACAATGGGAGCGAGAACTGTGAGCAGTAACAACGGACACTGGAATGGAATGTCGTGTTAGCTAGATTGTGGCTCTTACTTTTTAAATTTCACATTTTCGTTTGTGCTAGCCCACAGTTTGAGTCCATTTCGCAAAAAATGAGTTTTGTGTAATTTTAGCTCGATAGGAAAAGAAGAAATAGTAACGTTCTGCCTTTACATTTGCAAGAATTGATAATCTGCATCAAATTCTCATCGCAAAAAAGTTCAGAAGTAGTTAATTAGCCAATAAAAGTATTACTGTAAACAAAATTATTAATAATGCTATATTAATTTTATAAATACAGTCTATAAAGCTAATTTTTACAACGTTTGAGAGGCAAATGTGATGAGAAAATCAAATTTTGTTTCAACAATTTCTATTCTTTGATGAAGTCTCTTTTTTATGCGTGGGAAACGTGTGGCAATAACCAGACACAACCTAAATTATATAGTGCTTATAGTTTCTTATTTTTGTGTGTGTTATTTATTGTGGTTCTCAATGTGTTTGATGCCTCTCTCAGTTGGAAATGTGTACAAATTTCAGTTCAATAGCAAGTTTTCTGATGTTAATGTAATCTTCAATTTTATGCCACTGGGAATGGTTTGTCTCAAGGAACTTGTTCCAAAATCAGATTTAGTAAAAATACGCGTATTTAAATTGGAAACAAACTGTTCAGTGCCATTGCTGATTATTTATGGGATTTTATTGCCCTTAATTGAATCAGTTGATGGTTGTGCTTCACAACGCAATGCAGTGACCATGTTCATTTTTGATTCAGAAGACTGATTACGATCAAAGATGAGAACGGTGACAGGAGACAGGTAACATACATTATTTTGCACCTGGAAAAATATCACGATCGACCACCTGATATGTACAAGGTTTTGAAAAAAAAAAAAAAAAATATGCTGAAGTTTCTCTTTACATTGCTCTATCCAGGAGTGTAATCTTGTTCAGCCGTATAATTCTCCAATAAACGTAGTACAGTTAAACCTGTATAAGCAAAACCTAAGGGGACAAGGAATTATTTCTCGTATATAGAGGTTTCTGACTTACCTGTTTCCAGAAGTGGCTTAACCGTGAGGTTTTCCTTAATGCAGGTCTAACAAGTCTCACTTAGGGCGTATGAAAAGCGTGCAAGCAGTATAAGGAATTTGAGTGTAATTAAGAAATACTGAAGTATTTCATAACGTAATAGTAAAAAAAAATTATGCCAGAATTACGTAAAGAAATTATTCAGGCCTTTTTTGCGAGTTTGATATTTGTAATATCTTTGTTCAAGCTGAGTGTGTGAAGGTTAATTGTTTCCCTGCAATTTCCTGGAAGCCATAGTTGCTTAGGAAGCTGGAAGCTCAGATAGTCAAATTATTTCTGTGGGTAAAAACAACGGGTTTTGATTTTGTCTAACTTGTGATTCCTCCTCCCGAATGAGACTCCAGTGTCCTCGCTCGGTCGTCAGACCAATACGAAGGTAATTTCTTGTGAAACACAACAGTAAATATTATATAGTCAGCAGTTCACTTAAAGCGACACTTGTATCTGACATTGTCAGAAGGTTGACTGTGGTCAGACAATAGTGGTTTTCACTTAGACACATTCTAGACGCGTTATAACTCCATAGACGAAAAAGCTCTTCCAAGTCCTATTTTGACACACACACACACACACACACACACACACACACACACACACACACACACACACACACACACATTACTAAAATGTATCGCAGAGTACCACCGACATATAATCATTGCACGGTTGCCACAACTGTAGTGTAGTCGTAGAAGCTGGGTATAATATTAGATTGATTCCACAGAGTCGACCAACAGAAGACTGACGCAACACTAAAACCCGCATCGGATGTTCCTACTAATTTATTTCGGTGGCTTTAACATACGCTTGCCTACCGCTATGGAGCATATGGTAAAAGTGTTGTAATAAAGTGTGCTCTGCTTATTTGCTAAGTTGGACGCAATAGAGGGTCGTTGGACCGCTAACAAAAGAAGCAGACCGTATTAAACGTCTCATATTCTTACTGAGGAGTGACTAAAAAGGAAAAGATGTATTAGTTATAGTTTCAACGTGACCATTAATATCGTCCTAGCAGTGTTGCGCAATGTGAAGAAACAGTGTCTTCTAAATGAAGGCTGTGGGTTCAAATGGCTCTGAGCACTATGGGACTTAACATCTATGGTCATCAGTCCCCTAGAACTTAGAACTACTTAAACCTAACTAACCTAAGGACAGCACACAACACCCAGCCATCACGAGGCAGAGAAAATCCCTGACCCCGCCGGGAATCGAACCCGGGAACCCGGGCGTGGGGAGCGAGAACGCTACCGCACGACCACGAGACGCGGGCAAAATGAAGGCTGTCATAATTTATCATTCATACGCAGTTACGATCAGAAACAAAGATTACCCATATTCGATTCCGTGGTGGAATTAAATCGCGTCTCCATAAGACGACAATCTGAATTACATCAAGATATGAGCCAGTATTAAAGTAAACTGGTATCTCAGAAATCGTAACGAGCTTAATGTGTCACAACTATTGCTGGCTAAGCTACTGTTTCAGATTATTTTATCGCGGCATTCTTCCGATAATGTTAAGGTGTCACGACCTACTGTACTTCGGCACAATCGCTCAGCTGTAGTATAAAACAGATAACACAATCAAAGCGTGATAAAGTGTCCTGTACCGTATTATTGAGGCTATCGATATTTCTGGTAGTATAGGTTAAAAATGTGTACACTAAGAGAGCAAACAATTTCAAAGTTATGTGGTTTCAAAAGCAAGGGGTGATAACATTGCCAGTCAAATGACGCACCTTTCGCTCAGTGGCCTGTCAGTGTTACTCCAAACACACAGGACCAATTAGTGCTAGGGATGTTTAACAGGCTACTTTAGTAACGCCAAGAGAACAGGTGATACAACATGATGGAAAACTTACATTACGTCCTTCGCTATCACTGCCGCAAATCAGAAATACGGGCCTATGCGGAGGGGTACGTAGCCCTTTTTACCAGCGTTCACATGGCTATGCAATACACACACTGAGATGACATAAATCGTGGGATACCTCATAATATCGTACCTGGCATAGTGCAGCAACACGACATCGCATGGTTTCAACGAGCCGTTTTATGACCCACGCAGAAATATTGAGTCACGCTGTTTCTATAGCTGTCCATAATTGGAAACGTGTTGCCGGTGCAGGATTTTTGTGCACGAACTGACCTCTAGATTATGTCCCATAAATGTTCAACTGGATTAATGTCGGGCGATCTGGATGGCTGAATCATTCGCTCGAACTGTTCAGAATATTCTTCAAACAAACCTCGAACAGTTGTGGCCCGGTGACATGACGAATTGTCATCCATAAAAATTCCATCGTTGTTTGGGAACATGAACTCCACGAGAGGCTGCAAATGGTCTCTAAGTATCCGAAAGTAACAATTTCCAGTCCATGATCGGTTTAGTTTGACCAAAGGACACAGTCCATTCCATGTAAACACATCCCGTACGACTATGAAGCCACCACAGGCTTGCATAATGCCTTGTTGACAACTTAGGTCCACGGCTTCGTGGGGTCTGCGCCACACTCGAACCCTACCATCAGCTCTTCCCAACTGAAATCGGGACTCGCCTGACCAGGCCACAGTTCCCAGTCGTCAAGGATCCAACCGATGTGGTCACGAGTCCAGGAGAGGCGCTGCAGGCGATGTCGTACTGTTAGCAAAGGAACTCACGTCGATCGTCTGCTGTCATAGCCCACTTTCGCCAAACTTCGTCGCACTGTCCTAACGAATACTTTCGTCGTACGTGCCACATTGATTTCTGCGCCTATTTCACGCAGTGTTACATGCCTGTTAGCACTGACAACTCTACACACAATCGTCGCTGTTGACTTAAGTGAAGGGCGTCGGCCAGTGCGTTGTTCATGGTAAGAGGTAATGCCTCATATTCGGCATTCTCGGCACACTCTTGACACTGCGGATCTCGGAATATTGAATTCCCTAACGATTTCCGAAATAGGGGAAATTCAATCTCTAGCTCAAACCACTATTCCGCGTTCATTCTGTTAATTCCCGCTGCGCGGCCACAATCAAATCGGAAACCTTTCGACATGAAGCATCTGAGTACAAGTGACAGATCCACCAATGCACTGCCATTTTATATTTGAGTACTACCGCCATTTGTATACGTACATATCCTTGTCTCATGACTTGTCACCTCAGTGTAGGTACACACATCAAAAAAAGTTTTGCATCACCCCGATTCCCAGAACTCCTGAAGATAGACGTTGACTGTGGATATTGTATCACAGACGCAGTTCCTTTGACTGTTTTAGAAATGACACTAAACCCGCCCAAAGACGTAAACAACAATGTATGAGCAGCGCCTATTAGACGGAGGGGGTCCGACAGCTGATCAGTTCCAGTCATTACATCAGGGAGGTACACGGCTCGTGTTGTTTGTAGTTCAACCATGCCTAGACGGTCAGTTCCACGGTTCGATCACGTCCGCATTGTTACTTTGTGCCAGGAAAGGCTCTCAACAAAGGAAGTATCCAGGCGTCTGGGAGTAGACCAAAGTGATGTTGTTCGGACATGGAGAAGGTACAGAGAGACAGGAACTGTCGATGACATTCCACGCTCAGGCCGTCCAAGGGCTACTACTGCAGAGGATGACCGCTACCTACGGATTATGATTCAGAGGACCCGTGACAGCAACGCCACCATGTTGAATAATGCTTTTCGTGTAGCCGCAGGACATCGTGTTACAACTCAAACTGTGCGCAATAGTCTGCATGATGCGCAACTTCACTCGCGATGTCCATGGCGAGGTCCATCTTCGCAACCACGACACCATGCAGCGCGGTACAGATGGGCCCAACGGCATGCCGAATGGACGGCTCAGGATTGGCGTCACGTTCTCTTCACCGATGAGTGTCACGCCTTAGACACTCTGTCCAGCGAATGCAGCAAGGTGGAGGTTCCCTGTTGTTTTGGAGTAGCATTATGTGGAGCCGACGTACGCCATTGTGTTCATGGAAGGCGCCGTAACGACTGTAAGATACGTGAATGTCATCCTCCGACCGATAGAGCAACCATATCGGCAGCATATTGGCGAGGCATTCGTCTTCGTGGACGACAATCCGCGCTCCCATCGTGCACATCTTGTGAATGACTTCCTCCAGGATAACGACATCGATCGATTAGAGTGGCCAGCATGTTTTCCAGACATGAACGCTATCGGACATGGCTGGGATTGATTGAAAAGGGCTGTTCCTGGACGACATGACCCACCAACCACACTGAGGGATCTACGCCGAATCGCCGTAGAGCAGTGTGACAAACTGGACCAACAGTGTCTTGATGAACTTGTGGATATTATGCCGCGACGAATACAGGCATGCATCAATGCAAGAGGACGTGCTACTGGGTATTAGAGGTACCGGTGTATACCGCAATCTGGACCACCATCTCTGAAGGTCTCACTGTACGGCGGTACAACATGCAATGTGTGGTTTTCGTGAGCAATAAAAAGGGCGGAAATGATGTTTATGTTGGTCTCTATTCCAATTTTCTGTACGGGTTCCGGAGCTCACCGAGGTGATGGAAAACTTTTTTTTTTATGTGTGTAGATGATGACTGTGTTACACTAAATACTCTGTACAAGATCTTACGGAATGCTGTAGTGGGTGAAGAGGCACACGGGACTCTTGCAACACACTTTCTCGTTAATGGGAATCACTGATTTCGCTGGATTAAAAAATAAATAAAAAAGATCTAGTTTGCTTGTTGTGCTTCCCTTGCGCCATTCACAAACGTGTATGTAATAAATTCAAAACAAAATGCCTATAAAAATACCACAACCTGTCAACAACCGACAACAGGACATTTACTTTTGTCAGAGGAAGCAGCAATTTTGCGTGAGGGGTAACATATTTTGCGCCGGACGGAGTGGCCGAGCGGTTCTAGGCGCTACAGTCTGGAACCGCGTGACCGCTATGGTCGCAGGTTCGAATCCTGCCTCGGGCATGGATGTGTGTGATGTCCTTAGGTTAGTTAGGTTTAAGTAGTTCTAAGTTCTAGGGGACTGATGACCACAGCAGTTAAGTCCCATAGTGCTCAGAGCCATTTTGAACATATTTTGCCGCAGGCGGACTATTCACAATGATTGATGATTTTTGCGACAAGTTAAATTTGTGTGGCAGACGGGGACACGAAAACGGACCCTAGTCTTAAATGCCCTACTAATTAGGACATCCAGTCTTGTCTTACACACACTGTTTCAATTTGCCACTTCTTTGCGGCACGTAGTTTTAACGTGTTGCAAAATTTTTAACGCTCCTTCTTTTACGTGTAGAGTAAAAATTTTCGTATCGTTAACAAAAAACGTTTTGAGGTAGTCCGTGATGTGTGCACGGGAAAGATACAGATAAAACGTGAATTCGGAGAATATGAAGTTGTGGGTGATAAGGACACACTCAGCTGCTGACTCTTTCCCCTGGTGTGGTTTGCTAAATGCACCGAAAGTGGAAATAAGATTTCGGTATTGAAAGGCACGTGCGACAGTTGGATGAGGTGGGGGCTAGGAGAAGGGGTTTGTGCGGTAACGGGTCACTCCTTATCTCTCCTGCACTGCATGCGAGCCGGTCCCGGCAAACTTGTTCCCCCAACCAGATTGAAAACACCTCTGACTCGAGGGACGCTTGCTGTCCCTCTCTATAACACACTCTGCATAGATCACACTTGTGGTCTTCAAATCTCCCCAGGTATGTCGAGTCGTCCCGCTCAAGTGTTTGGGAGTCCCATCAGCTCTGGATTGAAGGAAGACATTGAAGCAATTCAGAGGAGTGCTACTAGATTTGTAAACGGTAATTGGTTCGTGAAATCAAGGGGGGTATCTACTTCTAGATCTACATATATACTGCGAGGCAGAGAGTACCCTGTATTATTATTACTACTACTACTACTACTACTACTACTACTACTAGTAGTAGTAGTAGTAGTAGTAATAATTTCCTTTACTGTTTCACTCGCAAATACAGCGAGGGAATGACGATTGTCTATATACCTCCGAATGAGTCCTAACTTCTCCTATCTTGCCTTCGTGGTCCTTACGCGCAATGTATGTGGCGGCAGTAGAATCATTCAGCGTCAAATGCCGGTCTCAATAATGCACTAAAAAAGAACGTCGCCTTCGATCCAGGGATTCCCATTTGAGTTCCCGAAGCATCTCCGTAATATTTCCACATTGTACAAACCCACAGGTAGCAAATCTTGCAGCCCGCCTCTCAATTGCTTCGATGTCCTCATTCAATCCGACCTGGTTCTGATCCCAAACACTCGAGGAGTAGTCAAGAACAGGTCGCACCAGCGTCCTAAATGCGGTCGCCTTTACATATGAACCACACATTCCTAAAATTCTCCCAATAAACCTGAGTCGACCACTCGCCTTCCCTACCACAGTCATCACATGCTCGTTCCATTTCATATCGCTTTGCAACGTTAAGCCCAGGTATTTAAACGACATGACTGTGTCAAGCAGTACACTATTAATGTCGTATCCACACATTGCAGGTTTTTCCCCCCTACTCATACGCATAAACTTACACTTTCTCATTCATCACACAAACTAGACATTTTCTCTATATCACCCAACTGAGTACACCTTGCCTTACACCGCACCATCATCAGCAAACAACTGCAGATTGCTGCCCACCCCGTCCGCCAAATAATTTATGTATATAGAGGACAACAGCCGTCCTATCACACTTCACTGGGTATTCCTGACGAAACCCTTGTCTCTGCTGAACACCCGCCATCGAGGACAGCATACTGAGTTCCACTACTTATGAAGTCTTAGAGCCACTCACATATCTGGGAACTTGTTCCATAAGCTCGTGCTTTCGTTAAGTCTGCAGTGAGGCACCGTGTCAAATGCTTTCCGGAAATCTAGAAATATGGAATCTGTCTGTTTCCCTTCATCCATCTCTCGCAGTATATGTTGGTCGAAACTCGGCTTGCTCTTTTCTCACGAGTGCTGCTTTCTAAATCATGTTCATTCGTGGACGTCAGTTTTTCGGTCTCTAGAAAATTTATTATATTCGAACTGAGAATACGTTCAAAGTTTCTGCAGGAAACCCAAGTTAGGGATATTGGTCTGTAATTGGGCGGGTCCGTTCTTTTACCCTTCTTATATACGGGAGTCACCTGCGCTTTATTACAGTCGCTTGGGGCTGTGTGCTGCGCGAGAAATTCGCTATAAATGCAATGTAGGTAAGGGGCCAATGCCCTGGAGGAAAGACGACGGTCTCATCCCGAAACACTATTGAGAAAAAAAATTGGATACCAGGGATTTGTTACTGACTGCAGAACAATTCTACAACCACCAACTTATATGTAAGGATCGCGAAGATAAGGTAATAGAAATTATGGCTTCTATGTAAGTAAATACAGAGTGTGAACCTTAACTTTTCACAGCGTACCGCAGTGGTGTAGGTAATTGATATAGGATACTTGTGGTCTATCAGGCTGGGAAACAGCCTCAAATTGGCCTGCAAAAGCCACCTAAGCTCCAGCACATGCGTGCTGTAGACGATTTTCGCTAAAATCATCCTATATTGAAAACCGTTGTTCTTGTACTTCCAAAATGTAAAATTGATGTTTGTGTAAATTTTACGTCAAAATACTGTGGATTTGAACATAAAAAAATTGACAGTTAAATGGTTTTGTTCCTCTGATCTTCTTTCTTCGAAACTACTTTGCTTTTAAGTGTTAAGTTTATACCGAATCGTAACCGTAATTGGTTTTTGCATAACTTTTGCAAAAGTCTTGTTTTCATTAAGTGCACTTGAATGTTTAAATTAATAATGTTAATAAGAGTCAACCAAGTTGGTGGCGTAAAAGAACGAGAGGATATCGAAAATCTCGCGCGGCGCCCATGCCTAGTAGCTTATGGGATTTTTAAGACGAGGTTGTATCCGTTGATATAACACAAGTATCCTTTTTTAAACTGTTCGTATCGGCTTCCCCTACACTACTACGGTACTTACGAACAGTTATCGCTCACAGTCTGTAGACAGTCGTTTTACCTTCGCTCCATTTGCAAGTGGAACAGGAAACGGAATGACTAGAAGCGGTAGAAAGCACGCGCCGCCATGCACCATATGGTGGCTCGCAGAGTATGTATATAGACGTAGATCTGGATTATAAGCAGGCGTCTTAGTCCTACGGGACGGCAACTTACCAAAGGTAATACAAGAAAGAGAAAAATCATCGAGTTTACGTGTACCACGAGGCTGAGAACAATACAGGAAGTAACGACGTACTGCGTATTCCCGCTGCCCAGACTGTCCGACCTTCGTGGAAGTCCGATGCATGTCCTCGATATCTTGCCTCACTATTGTGAGAGTGCCAATCTAAGGAGTGGCAGTTGCTAATTCTGTGATTTTATGAGTGTTCCAGAACACGTGACAGTGAATTCAGAGGTGTACTCGATTTTTGGACGTCCATATATATGAAAGGAAGTGTGTGTGATTCAGTAATGAACATAAAAAAAGTTAGTTTAGAATGTTAGACAGTTGAAGAACAATAGTGCAAGAGGAGTTCCGTCTCATCGGCGATTATCTGAAAAATCAGACAGATACGAAACCCTGGACTTGTTACACATTTGTTCTCGAAATATTTCTCGCCATTTGCTGGCGAAATTCTCCAAACATCTTGGCCAAAGCATGGGCGAGGGGTTCCCGAGAAACACAAAGTATGGCCACAGTGCTACAGTTTCTGACTCGGTATTACGAAGATGGAAATACCTTTTGCTCATTAAATTATTACTGATAATAAATTCCCAGAGACCAAGCGTCATCATCCACAAAACCTCGAAAATTCAAAGTTCGTCAACACGAAAACTCATAGCAGCGGTCTTTCCGGACTCGTAAGCGTACTTTGTGGTGGGTTTCGTAGCAACGGATAATAAGATCAGTGGAGTGGTTCAAATGGCTCTGAGTACTATGGGACTTAACATCTATGGTCATCAGTCCCCTATAACTTAGAACTACTTAAACCTAACTAACCTAAGGACGTCACACAACACCCAGTCATCACGAGGCAGAGAAAATCCCTGACCCCGCCGGGAATCGAACCCGGGCGCGGGAAGCGAGAACGCTACCGCACGACTGCGGACTCAGTGGAGTGGTGATCTCTCACACTGTTGCAGTCAAAGGGTCGCTGAACCATTTTGCGAGGGAAATTGTTGCACATCTTCCCTATAGTTCGGACCTCACTACTAGCAATTCTCCCCTTTCGCGATGCTTAGCAAGTTACTGGGAGGGAAATATTGTGGAAGTGATGCAGTGAAGAAATGGTTCAGTGGGTTGGTGACAGCCGACGGCGACACAGGAAATCTAAAGCTCTTGGGCAGATATGAGAGATGTTTAAATAACGGGCGTGATTATGTAGAGAATACACTGGCATATTTTTTTGGAAATAAATATTTCTTGAATTAATTGATAACAAGCGGTCCTTACTTTCTATATTCCCTTCTTATTTTTCTTACGTTCTCGAGCATTACGATATCTAAAATTTTATTCGTGTCTTTCTGGCGTGAATCAGTGTCAATCATAAAAAATAGATTAATTTCGACAACGACTGCATCGGTCAATAGGAGTGTTGGTTATTTGTGGTCTTACAGGTGGAAGCGTTGGTAACAAAGGAATTATGTAGTCCATAAACACGACGATGTATACGTGCTTTGTGACAAGTTACTTATTATCTTTAAAAGGTTTCCTTAACTTATTCCGCGCGACTGCTACGGTCGCAGGTTCGAATCCTGCCTCGGGCATGGATGTGTGTGATGTCCTTAGGTTAGTTAGGTTTAAGTAGTTCTAAGTTCTAGGGGACTGATGACCACAGATGTTAAGTCCCATAGTGCTCAGAACCAACCTTGACTTATTCCACATTCGTGAGCGCCATTTCACTTGGGATATGTACAAGATACATTAGGATATTCATTTTTCTTTGTAAGTATTTATTGTGTCTTCTTGTTTTTCTGATACGTTCTACATCCTGTAAGATCACCTCAGTATGGATCTGTTGGAACGGAAGTTAAATATAATCTATTGCGAATTTCTTCGCCTAGAATTTAACCGGAAGACGTGTCGGAAGGTTGTACCAAGGGTTAGGAAATGAAGCACATGAGCCATGAGTTTATCGAGGACATGAAGACTGTTCTGATGTCACGATCTGCGGCACTTAATTATGTGAGGGCAACAGGTACCGATTCTTGAGAAGTGGGTGAATAGGTCGACTCATAAAGGGAGGTGTGGCCGTTTATTTCTAGCGAACAGCGTCCTTGCAGCATGGTAGGCTTGCAACATACAACAAAACGTAATAGATCATTCATTTGAGCTGTATCATTCGTTTGGCGTGAGCAGACGAGAATTGTACTAAACTCTACAGATTACCCCATTTATCTTGATCGCCCCCAAACAGCTTCCTATCCAGAAGCAAATTTAAAAAAATGTATCAAGCAAATGTTGATTAGCTTCCCGGGGAGACATTAAACAGCGTAATTGCCTTTCGTGTAACTCCGTTTGTTGCGAACATAGGAAAAGCAGTATGTCTTTGTTAAATAGCTACCTGTATGATTTTCCTCGGCAGTCCATTTCCTCTCCTCAAGACGTGTTCAGAAAAGTGTCATAGTGTTCTATCCACATAAAAACTACGTTATTAAGATCGTAACAAAAAATTAAGTTTGACTCTTCTGTACTAGTAAACAGTGAAAGTAATGTAATTCGTCCACTTGCTGTAGGTAACAGTAAACAAATGGAATCACAAGGAAAATTCATGTCCGTCGTTAAGTCAACATTCTTCAATTGAAAGTTTGTGTGTGAGTACAGTGTACACCAACGAAGAGAAAGTAGAATTGCTACTCATCCACGATGAATATAAGTTAGCAGAACAATAATGACCCGTGTGCATTTTCCTTCATTCCATTTCTTTACTACCAACTCCAGAAAGTCAACTAGTCACGTTGTACCGGGTACATGCACCGCGTGCTACTAGAGGAGAGTCAGTCATTTTGTATTACGACATTTATAATGTCATTTTTAAAAATAATAATCCGAGGGATTCAGGAAGGGGGAGCCGTGCAAACCTTGGAACTGATCCTCCACCAACCAACCATCCATTAGTCGTGGTAGGTAACAGCCATTGCATCTTGAAAACAATGTGACTAAATGCCTCATGCTTAAACAACAAGCTTCCTCTTGTTTTCAGGGGCACATCCTGCAGCAAATCTGGGAATGTTTTCCAAATAAAGTCCACACAATAAATCACTGCTGGTGCTTAGGATGAATTTTACTGCGAACATTTTCATCCTCCCACAAACGTTGGCTGAGAAGGTTTTCTATCCCAACTCCTTCACTTGATGTTTCACCTGTAAACACGGCTGACACAATGGGATGAAGGTTTGTGCAACATATCATTCGCAAAAGTTCACATCGTCGGTGATCGACAGGAGAAAAGCTCGCGCGCTTGGGGTGGTGGTGGCTATTGTAATGCTGATGATGATGGTGATGGTGATGGTGATGATACGTACACGGGAACCTGAAGTATTAGCTATCCCCATCCTCCCTGTCTTCTTCATGCGCTGCTATGAAATGTGTAACGCACAGCGGCAAAGTGTCTTGCACTTGTGCGCTTATAGTGGATGTTATTGAATGGATTGCAGAAGACGTTCTTGCTGCTCAAGCATAAGATCAAACCTTGGTGCTGCGGCTGGTTCCACCGGAGGTTCGAGTCCTCCCTCGGGCATGGGTGTGTGTGTGTGTGTTTGTCCTTAGGATAACTTAGGTTTAGTAGTGTGTAAGCTTAGGGACTGATGACCTTAGCAGTTAAGTCCCATAAGATTTCACACACATTTGAACAAACCTTGGTGCACCTCCTCCCAGCGTTTTTGTTGCTACAGTCCCTCTCTCAGAAAAGCGACGTTAATAGCAGCAGAGCTTGGGTGACAGCACACCTGCGGGGAACTTATTACTACTGGTACTACATGTGCGACAAGTTAGACATGCCTACCCCAAACTTGAAATGTAAACATGTCTTCGTAATAGGATGTAATACAAGCATAATTAAATTGACTTGAACCGATAAATTAAGTCGGATATCTAACAAAACGCATTTTAACTATTGTTTACACACTTCAGTTGTTCGACTGTAAGCCGAAACTGGTTGAACGTTAGTTTGTAGAAATATCTCCGAAAGAGAAGTTTTCCCTCATATTTTTACAAGGACTTTTCTGTTGTTTTTATGTGAGAAATACGCCCAATTGTAAAAGTAGTTTTGTAACACCTTGTGTAACAAGAGAGCAAAAAGAAAAAAAGAAACTGGAGGACGTAGGCGATAAAACTGATTAGGAAAAATCATTGCATGTTTGACAAGGAGGGTTGTGCAGACTAACCCATGAAATGCCATGACAACTTGGAGATCAATCTCATAGTGTGAATGACGCGGTGAACGAAATTCCAAGAGACGATCTCGTAGTCATTAGTTCTTTCAGGCTAAAGGACTTATTTTTCCCTTCTCTGTGTTTTACGTAGAATGTCATTACTAACAGCTGTAAAGTAAACATTTTGACTGCGAAAGCACAGCTAATGAAAAAACTCAGAAATGTACTATTGTTTCTAGCAGGCCTACTGCGTTTTTTATGCACATCCATAGCCAGATGTTGGCTACTTTTCATTTCGTGACACCACCAGTACTTAGGCTCCGAGTATAGTTCTCTCCATAAAGAACGCAACACACAAATTTACAATACGCGTCAGTGTATCTGAAACAACAAGACTATGGCACGTTTATAGAATTAAAACGAATGAAAACTTCGGATTTTCTGGTGCACTTGTTTACTTGTGGTCTACCCAACTGACAACATAGGTTGTAAATCAGCATAACAGCTTTTACGCAAGGATTGAATTAAGTACTCCACCGCGTCAAATATAACAACCCAGATCTGCCTCATCGCTTATTAATCAAATGGAAAACCTCTTCTGCCGAGAAATCAGTCTTGTCCACTAGGCTTAAAGCGTTTATCAACAATTCAGTTACAACGGATCAGGCAATAGTGTCTTATCTCAACACATACGTATCGAAAACTTTCCGTGAAGCCTTCAGCAGTAGCCAGTAAGTTATCTTGCGTTGCAATTACTAAACGTTTATAAAATACGAGTTTGCAAAATTTGTTGAACAAATCGCTAGGATGTGTACGTGTGCACTGAAATTTCGCAATAAAGTTAAATGTTAGCATCCGTAAACCTTTAGGAAGAAGAATGACACCACTTGGTCAGATTCCCTTCTTGAAGCCCACTAATGGCACAAGGTGACATAAAATGACACCTTGTTGGAGTTACCAAAAATCTGTGTAGGATAGTGTAAGTAAGCAGCGAAATCCGAGCGATAAATTTAATCGAGATTCCAGCACATTGGTTATCTCAAGCTTGAATGCCATATTACTTCCCAGCCAACTGAAAACGTTCGCCTTCCCTGGCACGAAAGCCGACAACGTTCCGGTTCTTTGGACGCATACTTGAAACAGTAATGGCTCAACGTTTCGTCCTCCATCTTTCAGATACAAAATGTGTATGTTGAGATCTGACTCTCCATAGTGGCAATTATTTCTGAAACATTAATGAAATCGGTTGTCGCCGAAATAAGCCACATTTTTCACGCAATTTTTAAAAGACAGCGGATAATGATAGGTGATGATCCCGTATTATGACTCATTTATATGTTTAGAGAATATTTGGCCTCCTATTACGCGTTCGTGTGGCACAGCCGATGACAATTTTGTTTGTATCGACCATTCGTCGTTCAGCATAAAGTATCTGATTCTATTAGTGATACACTGTTGGCGCCAATCATATACCTGCACAGATACTCAGTATGAGCGTTGTGCGTAAAAAAAAAAAAAAAAAAAAAAAAAAAGTGACTAAATGATACTTACTTGGAAATGTGTATCAGGAACCTAAGCATGTGCGTGTACACGGAGAAAGGTATAGACAAACACCATGTAGCGCCGAACAAAGCTGAAGCATAATTGTCAGTGCAGTCTGTCAAACGTAATAGTTTTAAGAATTGCAACAGTCTGCTTACGAATTGAGGATAACGGAGACAAAAATGCATGCAAAACATAAGACGTTAGCAGAAAATCGGCGGCTATGTAATATTAATATCGGTAGATTAGCAACGATTGTGTGAAAGCCATCATTCTAAAAGATTTCGATAAACGTAAGATCGGTTACTGATATGTGCCGAAAAAGGCCACACACACTGAAGTGGGCAGAGATTTTATTGAAAATGTGTAACAAATATTCGTCTTCCATGTAAAGCATCGTTACGGCAGAAGTAATTTGGTGCTCACATTTAGATCCGGAATAGAGAATGCTTCGACTGAGTCCAAAATAAGCGTTTGATGAGTGTTCTATGTTGTTTCAAATACTTCGTGAAAAGTGAAAATTTGGAACAAAGAGAGATTCGAACCTGTGATCTTCTGCTTATCGACCACTGTAACGTTAATTATTTGGCTATCTGAATCCTAAGTAAAATCGATTTAAAATACTGAGCCTACAATGTAATGAATACGTCTTGATAATCTGTGTCGAATAAATTTTCTGTTCGATTATTTCACTGAATCGTATGTTCAGCATTTTTCAAAGGATTTCATGTATATCATTTGTTTGTCATTGAATTACATTCATTTCATCCTTGTTGATCTGATTTATTTCATCTTCCTTTTTTTATTTCCATCCCTTGTATGGCTCGGTGGGTAAGAGCCAGACTATATATTAAAGTCTACACCCCAGTATTTTTTTATCTGACACTTATCGCTTCTTTCACGGCCGTCAATGATTTGTCAATGTGAAAATGCCTAGTTCAAATATAGATCGGACACCACATTACGGGGTTTTCCTCTCTCGGAGCCTCATGTTATGCGTAAGTTCAACTTTTCTTCTGCAAGAAATTATTTTTTTCATACGAATCTTTATCAACAGACGAAAGTACATATCTCAAATATTACGTAAATAATTTTTAGCCAGTATATTGATGAGAGAATACAGCACAAAATGGCGGCCAAAATACCTTTGCGCGGATTACGCAACTAAACGATTCGTATGAATGAGTGTGAAGTATAGGTCTGTAATTAAAGTTAAACATATGTTCATCATCATAATTAAATTCTCTATGACGTGAAACTTGAAAATCAAATTTCCTGATGTGCATTTCAATATGGTGGCCACATTCAAATATAGGTAGTGAAAGTGGACCTATTTTCTTTCTCCAATTTAAACGTAAATAAATAACAAATATTATAAAAATGTTGCTTTTCTATTTCACACTAAATTGACGATTGTCTGCTTTATTAAATCCAAAATGGCATCCAATTTTAACGAGTAGTTTTTCTCACTCGTGCGAACCAGCTTAAAAAACGTTGTCTGGTGAAATATGCATTTAGAGTTTTAGTTCGATTTTTGGTTATGCAACTTCGAAACTTTTCAACTTGCTATTAATCTGGTATTCCTGGGTCATATGGTAAACCATCCTGTTCTTCGAAGATTTCATTTTCTAAAGCGCGTGGCTCTCTAACCGTAATTCTAGCCTCTACGCTGCTGTGGAACTAGCACTGGTTTGAACGCTTGAGACGTGCCTCGAACCTTATTATGGTGAATTAACTCCGTAGCGCAGCGGTAGCGTTACCGCGTACCACGCTAGGGGGACTGGATGTTCCGTGTGCTTCATCATCATTGACACGCAAGTCGCCAAAATGGCGTCAACTAAAAAGACTCGCAATATGGCGGCCGAACCCCGAAGGGGATATCCCGGCCAATAAATGCCATACGATCATTTCATTTCATGTTGTGCAGGACGTCACTAAATCCATCAGTAAAAATGACGCACTCCCGATTGTTAGCAGTTCGGACAATTTTTACTTTCGAAAACATATGTTTTGTAGTATAAGACCAAATAAATTAATTTGTTGTCCGGCGTATAGGCTCCAAGGCGTCTGTCCATCAGATTGTCGTCAGTCAGACGTTTGCACACATCAGCAATAACATCAATAAATTCACTCCTCAGTTGTGGCTTGCGATCAAAAGTATCCAATTTCCTCTTCATCTCAACTTTCATCCATTCACATCAAGTTTCAGAACAGTAAGCAAGCTGCCGATTGTCATTCAAAAAAATGGCTCTGAGCACTATGGGACTTAACTTCTAAGGTCATCAGTCCCCTAGAACGTAGAACTACTTAAACTTAACTAACCTAAGGACATCACACACATCCATGCCCGAGGCAGGATTCGAACCTGCGACCGTAGCGGTCGCGCGGTTCCAGACTGTAGCGCCTAGAACCGCTCGGCCACCCCGGCCGGCGATTGTCATTCGTTAAACTCCTGTGATATAGTGTCGCCGTAACCGCTTTTTTCATCTCACTTTTGTGAAACATCTGGTAGGCAGGAACATCATCTATATCGTTATTTTCTTCGACATAGAATGTTACAATAGCTTCACATAGAAAGAGATATCGATCGGAGTCGCAAACTGCCCAAGCGCGGAGGGCGGCTAGAGTGGGCGTTTGCGCCCGTCCATTGAAACGTGCTTTTCAGTTATGTAGAATAATTTCCTGGCAAAATCCTTTTTATCACATGTTTTTACTACTAAGGAGTCAAAATATGCAAAAAACTGTTTTTTCGAGACCTGGAGACCAGAAAACCGCACTGTTGTAACTGGCTGGCTAAGTCAGTTCAAAGGTAAGAAGAAAACAGTGGCACTGCACCTCCGATAGATCATGCCTAACGAAGCCCTGTAGCGGTCAAACCAACGTTCGGGTTGAGGACGGACTTATTTATATATCCCATATAGCAGGACAAGCCGCGGTTCTCCATCACTTCCGTTGCTCTCGTAATACAAATCCGGAATGGAGAACCTCCGGTTGTCTATTTAGAATTAATAGGAGAAAACTTCAGTGACAGTTAAAATTCTATTTAGGCCAAGAGGCATGCTCAGATAATCTAATACTTTAGACTTTGGTCACTGCAACGTACATTACATTGCAGGTTCAGTGTTTATGAGCCTATTTCAGCGGCATTGCATCCTCATATACCCATTCACTTCATGTCCGTAGTTTTATAAATGTTGTCAAAAATGTGCTATGGCATATGGGGCTAACTTTATAGGGGGATAAAAGTATTTTGCCTATATCTTCGGTTTTCTTCTTTTTAAGAAGACATTCTTTTTATTTTATTTTTTTTTAATTGGACGATAAACCGGGGGATATTTACTGATACACAGCTATCGAAGTGCGAGTACGTCACTGAGCTTGTCCCTCGACGTGGATGGCTTTGTTCGCAAAACAAGTCGAGTTAAGTGACACGCGGAGCGTGCTTTTCTCAGAATGCTCAGTGGGCGGGGATCAGTAGCCGTGCTATCTCTTTCACCTGACGGCAGAGGCACAACCCCTCTCTTGCTCCCTGGTTTGGCCGAGGCTCTCGAGTCAACCAGATTTAGAGTTCTCGTGCTTTCCACAAATAGCTTAATGCAAAGCTGTAATGGTTCTTTTAAGAAATTTTTGGCCTATTACCTAGACGACTGTTTATAATGAAGATGCAACGCCAGAAAACTACAGCGTAATGCAGTAAGACGCGCAGAAAATTGAGGACTGGTGCAGAGACTTGCAGTTGACCCCCAGAGAAAATAAATGTAGCGTATTGCACATAAACACACTGTTGGTGATAAATCATTGGAAACATTTAATCGCAAAATTTGTAGGGATACCGTCCAGAGCGATGTAAAGTGTAATGGCCATATAAAACTACTTGCAGGTAAAGATGATGAGAGGCTGAGATTCACTGGAAAAATGCAAAGGAAATGGAATTCATCGACGAAAGAAGCGGCTTACGAAACCCTCTATCGGCCGGTTCTAGAGTACTTCTCTTCAGACTGGGGCCTTTGCCAGGTAAGATTGAAAGAAGGGATGGCGAACATACAAAGAACAGCGGCGCCTTTCGTCACAGGTTCGTTCAGTATCTGCGAGAGCGTTACGTAGGTGCTGAACAAACAGATTAGCACATACAAGCGAGGCGTTATGAAGCGCGGAGAATTCTAATGTTAAAATGCATAGAACATTTGTTTCGAGAAGAGTGGGGCGACTCCTTCCCACATACGCTCGCACGTACCACGAAATGGCCTCCACAGGAACATCAGAGGAATAGGATGCCGGCGGCCGCTGTTCTTCCCACGCACCACTTGTTAATGGAACAGGAACTCAAGTGTACCAGAAGTCTCCTCCGCCACACACCGTAAGGTGACTTGCAGAGTGTAGATATAGATGAGGTGAGATCCTGTGCTCCGTCTCCTTATGACTTTGTCGACGAGACATTAAACCCTAATCTTCCTTCAAACCTGGACGTACCACCAGTGCTTAGGCCAATAAAGAAACAACAGTTATCTTTATTCTGTGGTACAAACTGTTCATCCTGTGGTGCCATTGAGCAACTACCCTACGATTCTCCCTCAGAGTTTTGTGTATTGTCGTGCTATTAGTTTGTCCCTTCCTTCTTGCTCCAGCGGCTGCTAATCCTTGTAGTCTAACACTACTGCAGTTCAGTAGAATTAATACGTAGGAACAAAGGTACAGCAGGTTCGTTTGAGCGCTAGTGTTTTACTAGGCATTGTCATATTTGAGGTGCCTTCATCCGGTCTTTAGACTGATTTACGCTGTTAGTTGCGACGGGTGAGAGGGGGGGGGGGGGGGGAGGGAGGACAATACCTACAGTAACGTGGATTCCGAACCACGGTAACATTTCTCACACAGGAAATTCATTACTAGAGGCGAAAGGTGCGAGAAGTAGCAGGAAGCCATTCTAAGACTGAATGGCGCTGGAACACCGGACATTTGAATCTGGAGTCTGACACCTCTCGGACAAAGGGAATAGTCTACTAAAAGCTGTTATCTGACAGCGAAGAGACATCATTAAGGAAGTATTTGTCATCACATAGCTGTGCATAGTCGGGACTCTGATGGTGTAGCAGTAAAGTTTGTGCCTGGAAACAGGGAGGTCGCGGGATGGGACTACGGAAATTTTCAGTCTGCCTGTAATCTAGGCTTCACCTCCCAACGACGTGAGAAGTCGCCAGAAATGACACGTAGTTTGGATTCCTCGTTAATTATAGGTTTACTTTCCTCATTTAGGTATCTTGCATCGATTAGGCCCATGGAAATCGCCGAAGTGACGTCCAGTTGAAAGACTTGCACTAGCCACAGACACACTTGAAAGTATTATACTTCGGTGCGATTCTTTTTCGACACTGAATTGTATCCTTACGCTGAGATAATTTCCATGATAATCAAACCATTCAGTGGCAGCGGACTAGCACTTTTCTACAGACGTGCACGAGGTCTGACATAAAGGAAACGACACGTATTTGAACATGTTTGGTACTACACTATCAGTGGAAGTTGCAGGCAAAGCAAGATCCATTTCATCCCATACAAGTCCCCACTCGTTGACTCCTTGCGCCTAACATTTCGGCATTTCGTATTCCGTGTAGTGTACAACGTTTTTACCGTCTGGTGAGAGGACGAACACGCGATTGAATTTATCGCTCAAATTGAAACATGTCACTGCGTAAGGGTGCGTGTTGTTAATGTTCGAAAACCAGTCACGCGCTAATACACAACGACGTAGTGTCGTAGTAATGCGAAAAATCTCATTTGTTTTGTGTGTACTATTACTGGACATGTAACTGTACACTTACTACGATTATTAAACTGTTGTTGTTTCTCTCTCTCTCTCTCTCTCTCTCTCTCTCTCTCTCTCTCACACACACACACACACACACACACACACACAGTACAAGGTAGGCAAGATTCGCTGTAGCAGCACATTTTTTTTCTTAGTTCTCTGTATGTCGTTTGTGCTGGGCTAAGCAACGGCCCTCCACGGCTTCCGTTCACCAGCAACGCTACTCACATATACTCTGTGGGAGAACAGAAGTAGCGTGTCAACCTTAACATACCGTTTCTGTTCACACTGCAGTCTTAGAAGTGCGCATTTCATTGGCGAGTTGACGGACGAATCTTCTCCTACTTATCCAACACCTAGAATTAAATTGTTCCAACTGTTCTGCCTGTAGCTTAAATGACCCTGTTTGTAGTTAAGTTCCTGTCCGGAGTGATCGTGCTCTTCTTATGAGGATGATGCATATTGCGAAACTTTTCTCCACACATTTGTTCGACTTTCCACATGCTATACATTCACTGAAAATTGCTGTAAAGAGCAATGCTCCCTCTTTGACAACCAGTCGTGGACTGGAGAAACTGGTAAAGTCCACCCTGAACACATCACAGGCGACTGTATATTGTTCTTCAGGGTGGCGCTACTAATGTCGAAGTGTCAGACAGCTGTTTGTTATGCAACGTATTCAGTTTACAAACAAACATCTCATCCGAAAACTGGTATGACTGAAAGTTGCCTTTGAGTAGGACGGAGCTGGCGTTTGTTGACATAAAAATAGCACCACCGCTGTTAGAGCGGGGATACTTCGATTCAGACCATCACAGATAATGGACAAATATAAGCCTACATACCACATGGTTGTAAATTTGAAGAATACTTGTATTAAATACGTACTGAAACGTATTGAGCACTCTTCGCAGTCTTAAATACTGTAGTAAATCAGAAGTCTTTCAGTTGCAGTTTCATGAGCTTTGTCACATTCTGTTGACTTATCGCTAAACTGGATGAGAGAGCGTTGGTGCTGTGTTCTTTGTTAGTCAATACTTCCTCGTCCAACCTGTGTTACAAACTTCGTCCTCCCTAAAATTATAAATGTTTACCGTATGCACACAATTTCGCCTAATCTCTTGACAATTCCTTCTGCTTCTACAGCAACTTTGCGTCAGACCATTCAAGTTTTCAACGAAAGAAAGATTGTAGATACTTCTTGGTGATCGCTATTGTTTTGTTTTTCAAAAATCATCTTACTGAGGTTGGCAGCTGCTGGTGACGTTTTTTCTATATTTATGAATTAAATTTGGCTTTTAAAACTCAGCCTTATGAAAGACTCAAGGTTCCTCTCATTTTAATATTGACACCCATGTCACCTTCAGTGGTTCTCATTTTGTTTCTGTAAAGTATTATACAAAACTCATGGCTGATTCCCGTTTTTAGGCCTAGACGCATAAAAGCAGACCAACTTATACAATCTTTTCTTTGAACGTAACTTTTTACCAAGCGAGCAATCATCAGAAATTAAGAGTGCGCTAAAAGTATTACCGACAACCAATGAAGACGCCAACGTAACGGGTAGAAGTCACATGACGTCTGTAATATCGCGCAGTTGATTGGATGGTAAATACGTTGTTTTCTCAACAGCAGAGATTTTTCATTGTTCAACAGTATTTGTTGTTGGTATGCACGTGTTGTAGAAGCATTTCATGGGGAATAACCAGATACCGCAGTGTCGAACAGTTAAAGAGTAACAACATAAAGTGCTCGTTCCCTTGAATGTTGATCAGTTGCGGACACGGGCAGAACCAAGAGACCGGACATTTTGACAAAAGCTAAACAGGCTGAGGCGAGGAATTGCGATTCTGCGTTCGCCTTCAAAAAGCTTGTGCAGACTATCTGTCCAATCTCAGATTTCTTAAAATTAGTGCTCAGCAAGCGATGCAGAATTTAAAATTTCGTAGTGTGCAGGAATTGAAGGTACTGGACAAAGAAAAGCGTCTAGCATACTGTACAGTGTACTTGGTTTTGGTCATTTGTTGACGTCTGTGGAATAGCGGTACTGGATCGTGTTTTCTTCACTGATAAGACGTGGTTTCACGTTAATGGATACGTGAATAAGCGAAACACAATAATTTGAGCAAACGAAATCCAAATGTCTTTCTTGAAAACACGTTGCACTGTCAGAAAATTGGTAACGTATGTGACGCGTCGTCGTGTAGTGAGCCCCATTTTCGTTGAAATCACAAGGAAATGTCGTGTACCAAGACATGATTACACAGTTTATTTTGCTTCTTGGGGCTGATGGGCGCGACTTATCGATCACCCTGTAGTCTTCAGGCCTAAAATAGACATAAGTTTCGTCAGTATTTTACAAGAATAAAACAAGGCCCACTGAAGATGATACCTAGGTGTCGAGAAATGTTAGAGTAAGAATAAAAACAAGGTGAAGTATTAGGTTTTACCCAAGTCGGAATTACAGAAACGAAATTTCTTTTAAATCTTGTCCAAGACGTAAAAACCTTAGCTCGTCTATGCCTTATCAATTGAAACGGTTGGTCACGTCTTCAGTTATTTAGATATCAATATTTTCAAACACGACAACTTATTTTCTTTATGGGAATTAAAATGCTTCAAATGGCTCTAAGCACTATGGGACTTAACATCTGAGGTCATCAGTCCCCTAGAACTTAGAACTACTTAAACCTAACGATCCTAAGGACATCACACACATCCATGCCCGAGGCAGGATTCGAACCTGCGACCGTAGCAGTCGCGCGGTTCCGGACTGAAGCGCCTAGAACCGCTCGGCCACCGCGGCCGGCCTGGGAATTAGAGAAGATAGATTTCCTGTTACGAACTCCGTAATGTAGAGCAGTGTCTCTTAGAACAGTGCATGTATCTAGGGAACTGGGATATATCGTTGGCGCAAACACTTAGCGTTAATTGAATTGTGCTGTTCATCTAGTATTCTTTCTGTAGCTAAATAGTCATGCCTTTTGTTTCTATACTGGCATTCTATGCTCACTCCAGTAGTGATTTCCTTGGAGGTGCTTGCACCCTTTTTATTTACTCCCTGAACATACTCGTAGTAGACATACTTCAAACAACAGTTGAGCTACTCAGATGAACTATACCGTCCACTAGGGAGACGTGATTCGCCCAGCTCCTTAGGCCCTCGACTGCTCCAGAGTTAAGTTCCAGTGTCTGCCCTCAGTAAACAATTTCCAACAGGTAACTGCACCTGAAATACTTATTTCCGGCCATTGGTTGCTCATCTCAGAGTACTTAGTTTACGGTCATCTACCGTCTATGTAATGTTTTTTAGCTTCCCTGTATTTCGGTTAGAAAAACAAATACACTGCCTGACAAAATAACTGAAGCTCTCAGAAGATTTGATCGGATGTCAAAGTTAACTTCGTGCACGTACGAAGAAAGGTGTCTCCTTGTGGGTCTCCATTTGGTCGGCCGGTCGAAACGTCCGATATCCAGATATGTGGGGCATTTCGATGTGACACTGGTCTCATGTTAGACTGCATGGGAACGCGAGGGCAGGGAAACTGGTCGTCAAGTTTCTGATCGACCACCCCCAAGGAACGATAGTCGTATTGTGCACCAAGTACATCTGATAACAGATAATTGACTCGCTACAACGTATTGTGTCATCCCGCACTAAAGGTCAGAGACTAGCAACAGCCGGACTATTGAATTACCGTCCTATGCGTAGGCTGACGTTCAGAGCACTACATAAACGGCTGCGTTTGGAGTATTGCCGTGATCGGGAAGCATGGGCTGCTGATGAATGGAGTCGCATTCTCTTTGACAATACCATTGTCTCAATTTTAAGCAAGGTAATGCTCATCCACACGCGGCACGTATCTCCATGAACTGTTTGCGTGATGTTGAGGCATTGCCAAGTCACTCGAACCCTCCCCAATAGAAGGCTTGTGGAACCATATCGGACGGCACTTCTGTCCCAGTTCCCGTCTCCATAATATTAAGGACTAGTGACAATAGTTGTGAGCTGCAAAGTCGCCTCATACTGCGAAGTCATTTATAAATGTGGTTCGAAATAACACATACGTCTCAACCTCTGAAGTTTCATTTCGTTTCCTCTTCTTTTCCTGCGTGATTAACTGTTATCTTAGGCAGTGTAATTTCTAGTTTGAGGCGGTCGGTATGTTACCGACGTAGCACAGGCAGTCAACAGCTAAGCTTAGATTATAATGACGTGTGGAAGGCGGTGAAGAAATAGCTTCTCTTTAGAGACAAGAGAACGTGCGTAGAACGTCGCAGCATGCAGAGGAGAAACGAAGAGCTCTATTGAAAGATATTGCAATGCTCTAACGGCAGCAGTAAGCCATGTGAACGAACGCTGCAGGAAACCGGCAATACAGAGTGTATACAGCTGCGACGTCTACTTTCTCCGGCGTGCTCGAGGTCAACCGTAGCACACATTGGGAGCTTGCCAATTCCAGCAGACCAGTCGGCACTCCAGTAGACGACAGATCTGGCGTTCTGCGTCGAGGTTGCGTCTGTTTATTGTGCAATTCCACATAGGCACATACCTCCCCCCTCCTCTCATGTATATTCAACGTTATCGTACTCGTACAAAGCCCATTACGCATCCTGTACAAATCTATACATAAACAGTTATTAATGGGTACGCATTGGTTCTAAATAGCTTCAGACGAAGACTAACGTTTTCTCGAATATCTGTATCTATTACGCAGTGCAAGATATGGACTGCTGAAGGGTTCCACCACAACACAAACTCCACAGCATTAATGTTTTCTCGTCAACGAGTGTACTACCTCGGCACAAAAGCAACAAGATTGCTCGCAATATTTACACGAACTGTTTGCCGTTATGCAACATTGCGACTTTTGTGTATTTCTGCTCGTTTGAGCATTTATTGACACGTGGTTGTCAAGAGGAATGTATTCTTGCCGTAATTGTCAGCGTTTGAAATCGGCTGATAGGCTGCTCGCTTTAGACTCCTTGTCGTCCTTCCATTTCATTGTCATCTACTTTACAAACACGACTGCACTTTCCGCTTTATAAAAGGAATTCGAATTCACTCCACACTGAACATAATTCTTACGGGGACGCGCCTCGCCGGACGAGGTGGCCGAGCGGTTCTAGGCGCTACAGTCGGGAACCGCGCGACCGCTACGGTCGCAGGTTCGAATCCTGCATCGGGCATGGATGTGTGTGATGTCCTTAGGTTATTTAGGTTTAAGTAGTTCTAAGTATTAGGGGACTGATGACCTCGGCAGTTAAGTCCCATAGTGCTCAGAGCCATTTGAACCATTTTGAGGAGGCTCTTCAGTGTTCCTGACGTAAAGAGAAATTCAGTGGTGTGTGGATGCAAGGAATTTCTGGAGGACCCCTTCCCTCTATTTCAACGGTGGCGCTCTCTTGAACATTGAAAATTAGCGGCAATTCAATAGTAACTGGCATGACCTTGACTGGAATTAGTTCATTGATAGAACATTGCTCTTAATTGCAACGCATTCTAAAGAAATATTCCTTAAGACACTGAGGTTGAAGAATTCACTGCTTTAAAAATCTACCCGCGATATTACGTCAGCTCCCCCATGGTATCTTATGGAGTAAAGTGATTAGAGGAACCATCTTGAAGTAAGTGAAGCTTCGGTACTTTGTTAGACCGTGGGTGTTTTCGAACTGTGCTGTGCAGGTGAGCTACGCCCTTAACTATACAAGTGATGCTTCGTTTATGGAATCAAAACATTCTGGGTGTGAATTATTCAGAATTTTCAGTTGTAATAGATACACACAGAAGAGAGGCTTGTGGTTGCATTATGGGAAAGAGGGGGGCAACAGTTAAGTCTCTCTGTCACTCATAAACATAAACAAACTTCGAACGTTAAATTGATTCAGCGTACGATACAAAATAAGGCAATGTTTCGAGAGTCACGCTCTCATAATCATGAGAGAATAAGGTATTCTGGTGAATGAGCGGGTAGTGTGATGCGATAGACGACGGCTCTTTATGCAAATTATTTTATGACTGCTACTTCGCTTGCTCACGAACCTGCGATTTATGATTTAAACATGAACAGCAAGAAGACTAGAGCTTGATTCTCGAAACGCATATCACTGTGTTAACACGGCTTTACTGTGTGGTTTGTGTTAAATACACTACTGACCATTAAAATTGCTACACCAAGAACAAATGCAGATGATAAACGGGTATTCATTGGACAAATATATTATACAAGAACTGACATGTGATTACACTTTCACCCAATTTGGGTGCATGGATCCTGAGAAATCGGTACCCAGAACAACCACCTCTGGCCGTAATAACTGCCTTGATACGCCTGGTCATTGAGTCAAACAGAGCTTGGATGGCGTGTACACGTACAGCTACCCATGCAGCTTGAACACGATAGCCGCGAGGGTTTAGCCGAGCCGTCTGCCGCGCTGCAGTCATGGACTGTGCGGTTAGTCCCGGCGGAGGTTCGAGTCCTCCCTCGGGCATTGGTGTGGGTGTTTGTCCTTCGGATAATTTAGGTTAAGTAGTGTGTAAGCTTAGGGACTGATGACCTTAGCAGTTAAGTCCCATAAGATTTCACACACATTTGAACATTTTTCAACACGATACCACGGTTCATCAAGAGTAGTGACTGGCGTATTGTGACGAGCCAGTTGCTCGGCCACCATTGACCAGACGTTTTCAATTGGTGAGAGATCTGGAGAATGTGCTGGCCAGGGCAGCAGTCGAACATGTTCTGTATCCAAAAACATGCCGTCGTGCATTATCCTGCTGAAATGTAGGGTTTCACAGGGATCGAATGAAGGTTAGAGCTACGGGTCGTAGCACACCTGAAATGTACCGTCCACTGTTCAGAGTGCCGTCAATGCGAACAAGAGGTGACAGAGACGTGTAACCAATGGCACCCCATACCATCACGCCGGGTGATAAGCCAGTATGGCGATGACGAATACACGCTTCCAATGTGCGTTCACCGCGATGTCACCAAACACGGATGCGACCATCATGATGCTGTAAACAGAACCTGGATTCATCCGAAAAAATGACGTTTTGCCATTTGTGCACCCAGGCTCGTCGTTGAGCACACCATCACAGGTGCTTCTGTCTGTGATGCAGCGTCAAGGGTAACCGCAGCCATTGTCTCCGAGCTGATAGTCAATGCTGCTGCAAACGTCGTGTAACTGTTCGTGCAGATGGTCGTTGTCTTGCAAACGTCCCCATCTGTTGACTCAGGGATCGGGACGTGGCTGCACGATCCGTTACAGCCATGCGGATAAGATGCCTGTCATCTCGACTGCTAGTGATACGAGGCCGTTGGGATCCAGCACGGCGTTCCGTATTACCCTCCTGAACCCACCGCTTCCATATTATGCTAACAGTCATTGGATCTCGACCAACGCGAGCAGCAATGTCGCGATACGATAAACCGTAATCGCGATAGACTTCAATCCGACCTTTATCAAAGTCGGAAACGTGTTGGTACGCATTTCTCCTCCTCACGCGAGGCACAACAACGTTTCACCAGGCAACGCCAGTCAACTGCTGTTTGTGTATGAGAAATCGGTTGGAAACTTTCCTCATGTCAGCACGTTGTAGGTGTCGCCACTGGCGCCAGCCTTGTGTGAATGGTCTGAAAAGCAAATCATTTGCATATCACAGCATCTTCTTCCTGTCGGTAAAATTTCGCGTCTGTAGCACGTCATCTTCGTGGTGTAGCAGTTTTAATGGCCAGTAGTGTAAATAAAACGGTTGACTTACACTCAAGAGCCAAAAGACTGGTACACCTGCCTAATATTGTGTAGGGCCCCCGCGAGCACGCAGAAGTGCCCCAACACGCCGTGACATGGACTCGACTAATGTCTGAAGTAGTGCTGGAAGGAACGGACGCCACGAATCCTGCAGGGCTGTCCATAAATCCGTAAGAGTACGACAGCGTGGAGATCGCTTCTGAACAGCACGTTGCAAAGCATCCCAGATATGCTCAATAATGTTCATGTGTGGGGAGTTTGGTCGCCAGTGGAAGGGTTTAAACTCAGTTTTCCTGGAGTAACTCTGTAACAATTTTGAACGTGTGGGGTGTCTCATTGTACTGCTGGAATTGCCCAAGTCCGTCGGAATGCACAATGGACATGTACGGATGCAGGTGATCAGACAGGATGCTTATCAGAGTCGCATCTAGACGTATCAGGGGGTCCCATATCACTTCAATTCCACACGCCCCATACAATTACAGAGCCTCCACCAGCTTGAACAGTCCCCAGCTGACATGAAGGCTCCATAGATTCATGAGATTGTCTTCATAACCGTACACGCCTATCCACTCGATACAATCTGAAAGGAGGCTCATCCAACCAGGCAACATGTTTTCAGTCATCAACAGTCCAATGTCGGTGTTGATGGGCCCAGGCGAGGCCTAAAGCTTTGTGTCGTGCAGTCATCCTGATATTCACGGTACAATCGTGAAATGGTCGTACGAGAAAATCCCCACTTCATCGCTACCTCGGAGATCTTGTATCCCATCTCTCGTGCGCCGACTATGACACCACGTTCTAACTCACTCAAATCTTGATAACCTGTCATTGTAGCAGCAGTAACCTATCTAACAAATGTGCCAAACACTTTTTGTCTTACATAGGCGTTGCCGACCACAGCGCCTTATTGTGCCTGTTTACATATCTCTGTATTTGAATACGCGTGCTTATAGCATTTTTTTCTGGCTCTTCCGTGAGTATGCATTTGACGAGTTAAACTTTTCATTCTTATTTAATTTTTTTCGCATTAATAACCAATTGTAGTTTTGTATTTGTATTTCAACTACATTATAGTTATTTTTTTTGAGACGCTTGATGATCACTAAACTGGAAAATCTATGCAGTAGTGGAAAATCCAAAGTAAAAGTAATTATTATCTACTAACGTTTGCAGTGCGGCAGAAAGATGACATTCAAAAGATTCGTATTGGCTTTGGCCGCCACTGTAGACGAACACTAATGGAAAAAACAACAGCATCAAGGAGTTATGTGACATAAACCAAAGTTGGTAGACGTGCTTTTACATCTGAAAGACGATGTCCACTCCAGTTTCGCGAGAGTCACATATGAGTTGCATCCTCATAATGACGCTACTAGTGCCAATCACGTTTGCTTTAAATACACACTGTAACGGTCGTGAGCGTTAGTTACCTTGGAGAGTGAACGTCGTGAGTTGCTGGTAGTCAAGAATGCCTTTAATGCGATAAAGACGCCACTATCAGCACATCACTGAGTTCGAACGAGGTCGTGTATTTTGACTATGAGACTCTGAATGTCCCTTCTGCGATACTGCAGAAAGACTTGGCAGGAATGTAGCCACTGTACGTAATTACTGGCAACGGTGGTCACGAGAATGTGAGGTCGCAAGAAGACTGGGCTCCGGACAGCCACGTGGCACTGCCGAGAGGGAAGACCATCATGTTAGGCGTATAGCTGTGGCTGTAGCAGCAATCTGAGCAGCGGTTGGCACCACAGTGAGGCAATGAACTGTTATATATCGATTATTTCAAGGACAGCTCCGAACCAGGCGCCCTGTAGCGTGCATTCCACTAACCCCAAACCATTGCCATTTCCGACTTCAGTGGTGTCAAGCGAGAGCTCATTCGAGTTCATGGTGGAGGCCTGTTATCATTTCCGATGAAAACCAGTTCTACCTCGGTGCCGGTGATGGCCGTGTTAGGGGGCCAGTAGAAGGCCTGCAAGCAGCCTGTCTGTGTGCTAGACACACTGGACCAACACCTGGAGTTATGGTCTGGGATGCAGTTTCGTGTGAGCGGGAGCACTCTCTTGGTTGTACCACGTACCATGGTGGCAAATTTGTACGTCAGTCTAGTGATTAGACCTGTTATGCTGCCATTCATGAACAGCATTCCAGGGAGTGTTTTTCAGCAGTAAAGCGCTCGCCCACATACCGTGTTCTAATGCAACATGCTCTACAAAGTCTCAGCATGTTGCCTTAGTCTACTCGATCATCAGATCATTTCCCCAAATGAGCACACATGGGACATTATCCGCCGACAGTTCCAGTGTCATCCACAAACTGCGTTATCGGTAGGCCGGCCGTCGTGGTCGAGCGGTTCTAGGCGCTTCAGTCTGGAACCGCGGGACCGCTACGGTCGCAGGTTCGAATCCTGCATCGGGCATGGATGTGTGTGATGTCCTTGGGTTAGTTAGGTTTAAGTAGTTCTAAGGTCTAGGGGACTGATGCCTCAGATGTGAAGTCCCATAGTGCTCAGAGCCATTTGAACCATTATCGGTACCTGTATTGACCGACCAAGTGCATAAGGCATGGAACTCCATCCCACAAACATATCTGGCAACTGTACAACACAATGCATGCACGTTTGCATTCTTGCATACAACATTCTGGGGGTTACACTGGTTATTAATGTACCAGCATTTCACATTTGCAATGACTTATCTCGTGCTTCATTAAACTGTGTTCTTGCAATGTTAATCACTTAAATATATTATCTAGACAAATGTATTCCCGAATTTTCATTACTCTACGTTATATATTGGTGCTGCAATTTTTTTCATCAATGTATTTCTACTATATCAATTTACCATCCACATCACAGCTGTAACTTCTAAAATTTTCCCGTTTGGTCTTTCATTCCTTATCAGTATTGTATCGATAAGCAACCCGAACTTTTCGTGTGTTTCATTTAAAGAGGAGAACCTTCCGTTCCTTTGAACATTTCTTGTCGTAGTCGTCGTCGTCTGCCGCCGCCTCAATCTCGCTTTCCTTTTCCATTCGGCCTTCCTAATCATTTTCGCCCGTCACAGAACTGCACTCACATGGAAATGGTGACGGCACTGATCTCTCTTATCGGCCATAGCTTATATACTAGGTTGTTTCAGTCGAGTGTGCCCTGATGTTTCCTTCAGAGCGTGGTGGCAACACATTGGACTCTTAATCGAGAGGATGGTGGTTCGAATCCCTGTCCGCCTACCCAAATCTAGGTTATAGTAACCGCTTAGCTGAATGCTGACGATTGCTTTTAAAGGGCGCGGCCGATTTCTTTTCCAAATCCGAGCTTGAAATCCATCTCTAATGATCTTGACGTCGACTGGACGTCGAACCATAGCCATCCTTTCACACCTCTTCTCGACTGTTCTGTCTCAAATTAGACATGTGGCATTGGTGAAAAAATGCGGTAGACACGTGGTTTTCTGAGGACTTTGTTGTTTTTAACATTATATTTAGGCCTTTTAACTTTGTTGATAGGAGTCATATGCTCTAGATACCCTGCTGCCGATAGGAACCTACCGATTTTTCCGAACACTGAGCCAACATAGAGTAAACTTTTTTCCTTGTTATGTCTTCATCTCTCTAAGTTTCGAAAGATACTGTGCGCACTCTGAAATTTATTCTCCGCATAACATGGGCCGTATTAGTTTAGTATTTCTCTTCGTATGAACAATCCAATATTTATGCGATACTATAAAAGTTTGTATCAATACTTCAATGGTCTGAACAAATAGTTTGGGAAAATGACAGTAACGTCTGTGGCAGTAGCTACAATTTCATTGCGTAGACTGAGCATTATAACGTCAGTATTTATAGAAGGAATCTTTTTTGTCTGCCCGCCTCATTGGGACTACTGGTAGTTCTTAATTAAATTAGTTCCCTTCGTGGTGTGAGACTGTAAGAATGTAAGTTGGACACGAGTTCTCGCTTTAATTCAGGTCAGATAGACTGCGCTAACAGAATTGGAGAACTTCCGCCAAGTTCGCAATTAAATGTGTACTTCACATTTATTTCAACGGCGTAGGCCACGTCACCGAAAAGTTGGTCGTAGCCTTTAAATCGGTGGCTGTAACTCCTTAAGTTTAACACTATTTTAAGGTAGCTGTGTGTTTTTCGTACAATTATCCTGTGCTTCACGAAGTACTTGTATATATATATATATCTAGTAAATTTCTGTATATTCTGGATTCACACTGAATTTACGTACACTTGTCGTAAAAGATTAGTGCTACATTAGTCACCAGTTACGCACGTTATTAAAAAAAAACTACAAAAGATATTTTGACATGTCATATACTTCGAAACAGGTTATGAACCTAAAACTTTCTGGAAGACATTTCTGGCAAGTAATAATCTGATGCATCTTCTCGAATAACCCGATTTACGAGAACGGAAGTGTTCTGATTATTCGTTGTACAGACAATAAGTAGAAAATTTCGAGGAAGGAGCATCTGCAAATGAAAATTATTGACCTAACTCCCGCTGAAGAGGCTACTGTGCAAGACGTTTATAGACCGACATTGTATTTGTAAGCTCTTAAAAATTTTGTAGATTTCAGTAGTTACTAAAAACCCGATTGGGATTCGTTCATGAACTTCAATGACCAACTTGTCCGCCCCCGCTAGCTGAGTGGTCAGCGCGACAGAATGTCAGTCCTAAGGGCCCGGGTTCGATTCCCGACTGGGAATTCGGGAAAGAACTATGTCCGAATTCTGAAGGACTTACGTCGTTGCTTTCAAGAGGCATGGCGGTCACTCTCTTTGCTTTAACGTTCAGGTCTCTGCAACCTTTAATGAATCATAATGCATCCATATCACTGTTAATGTTATGGTTTTAAATAACCTCTATATTTTTCTCTGTTTCAGATCGATTGGGAAGGAAACCAGTAATCCTAGCAGCAAGTTTCGTGTTCACGGCTGGTTCTGTGATCATGGGTATAGCGCCCGGCAAGGAACTGCTCCTCATTGGGAGAATTATTGTGGGGATTGGAATCGGTGAGTACAATTTAACTTTTGTTTGTATACGAGAGCTAGGTGATAATTTTTCAGCATCGCAGTGAAAGATGCTTATTTATTGGCTGAGAGGGGAAATCTGTGAAATACCCGGTTGCGGCTGACATTGCATCGTCAGGAATCAATACACAGTGTCACTGTGTGTGTGTGTGTGTGTGTGTGTGTGTGTGTGTGTGTGTGTGTGTGTTTACTAAACTCTGCAAGGGTCGTACGATATGAAGATGCGTGTGTATGACGCCCCAATGTTGAAGCTAGAATGCAGACTAAGAGAGCGTGGACAAATATTTGTGTTGTCACTTAGAGCCAAGTGTGTAATGAATGAGTAGAGGAGTACGTTGCGACTTAACTGATTATTACTGAGAGATGATGATCGACACAAGACGAGCAGGTCTCAGTATTTTGCAAACTGCACATGAATTAGTTTGTGAGGTCTACAGCATCTAAGGTGAATCTTCAGTATCGCGGGGACAGTGGTTCGACATGTGTAAACTGCTGCTCAGGACGATCAAAAGCGTTTGCTAAAGGACCTTACCTCATCTCCGCAGAGCCATTTGAGGCGATCGACGGCACGAGTCGATTTTGTTGCAGAATCCGATTTCTGTCAGGAATGTACGGAGACAAATGCTCCGCGAAGGCTGCATCAGCCGACGACCGATGTCCCTTTGCTTACACCATGACATGCAGCTCAACGAACATCCTCACTGGACCATGGAACAGTGTCGGCGTGTAGAGCGTTTCGACGAATCCAGTTGATGAGCGCATAAGAGTGTGGTGTATGCCTCCTGATGCCATGGATCTTATATACCAACAATGTTGTCTGCTGAGTGAGGGTGATCAGTTAAGGTATGGGCTGTGGTCATACAGTCTCTCTTCAGGGACCAAAGACAGGTCCGACTTATGTGGACATTTTCGCAGACAATCTGCATCCCTTTCTGGTATCAGAGTACTTTAATGGAATTGCTGTGTTTCTACAGGAGAATGCGTGCAACGAAATAACCGTGATGTCGCACATAGCTTGATGAATACTCCAGTGAAATTACACCATGAAATCTTCTCCCCTCCCCCTTCCACCGTTCCATGTCACCCGATCTTAACTCAATCATTAATGGGATGTCGTCAATACCCGTTTATACCCGATGAACCAGTGTCAACTATACGAGAAGAGGTGTGTTTAGCACTGCAAGATGCGTGGATAAAATTTCTCCTGAACCATTCCAAAATCTCGTAGTGTCCCTTCCTCGGTGTTACTGCAGTTTTGAGGTCTCGCAGAGGAGCGACTCGCAATTAGTATCACATGTGTTACCTTTCCACGACTTTTGGCCACTTAGTAAGTAGTTATTAAGGGCCGGTTCCTAATTTAAAGGGACACTCGTCTGAAGATAACAGGATTTAAAGGTACAGTAGTTAACAAAGGTGGGTGATATTATCTCAAGGTCACCGATGACGGCTTCAGGTGTCAGGTTACACACTTGGACACTGGGGTGATTTATAGTCAAGGTCACTCCCCACACCTCTTGAATAAACGAGTGGAAACTCCACATTGAGACCATTTGCATCTAACGGGGAAGATCTGCGAAGTAGATCACAATGCATGCAACTTCAAATACCACCTGTCGTGCACATACCCGTTTTCTTTCACTATTTGAACGGGTACGATGGTAACTTTCTCGTTGAACGTTAGGGTGATTTCGGTTTGAATAATGATCACGTCGGTGTCGTTCATGACACTACCAAAAAGTACATTTATTTTTCTTAGAGAATCAGCAAAAAATATCACACCGCTTCGTGGATTCATTAAGTTTCATGCACGCGTCTTTCCAGAAACTTGCTAAGACAATGCATCAGAGCTGCAGATCCTGATGATTCAAAGTTTCAGCTTGTGATGGAAAAGATAGTCTTCCCTTATGAATACTTAGACTCAATGGAAACAACGTTGCTCGACATAAGTGTTGGATGGTAAACTCACAGTCATTGCCATAATGCATGCGGAGCGCTGAATGTTTGGCAGGAGTTTAGTATCACTGATTTATGGGATATGATAAATTATACGTAACACAGATGTAAATCAGCTCGCAGAAATTTTCGAAAAATTGTAGAGTGTATGCCTGAGCACATACTCCTTAGCTCCTACCTTCTATACACCGTGTCAGGGCTTTCGTGTGTCGCAGTATTAGGAACACGTATCAGCATCGAATTGTTGGCTTATGTTGACATGCTGCTTTTTCTTTGAACGTGGTAATCGCGAGGAACTTCGCCGGTGCATGCACAGGTACATCAAGGTGAATAACCTGTGAACGAACGGGGAGGAGTAAAGACCATCTGACGCCTTCAGGTACATCCCCTAATTGGAAATAGAAACCTCTATGGGCAAGTCATGCGACAAAGTCAACTGTTTGGATGGTTCGGATGGATCTCCAAAAGAAAAATCACGAGACTGAGCGAAAAGATCCATGATATGGCTGCCGATTTTGGTGAGGGATATGCGTGATGTACACAGTGCTTGCCGTTGTGTCTAAATCGCCTACTCCCATGAAATGGTTTCTTCCCGAAGCTGTTGACAATGCTACGGAGTAAGCAGCGATATATTTTCCACTACAGAGATCTCCAGCAATTTCTCAGTTTGGGGGTGGAACTTGTTTATAACAAGCCTGAAACTATCCCAGTGATGCATAGACATCGAATGAAGAGGCCTCCGCTATTGGACTATTTGTAAATGATGATAAAGAGTACGTGGAACTTGAATCTTATTGGTCCAGGGAAGAGGGCGGCACTTTGTCGCCATTTAATGTGCTCCCAATGGTTCTGGAGTTTCCCACCAATTTTGTACCACGTGACCAATATCGATTTACGTCATGATCTGTTATATAACTAGGTTAGTTGCGTAAGGTGCGTGGGGAGGACTGGGATTTCCCTATATGACATTGATAAAGTCCCTGGGAGGGAGAGGAGTGGGGAGTGATCTTGAATAAAAGTTGCCCAAGTGCGTCACCTGTCACCATAAGTGCTTATCAGTGACCCTGAGATAAGATCGATATCTGGACTCGTACCCGCTCGTAATAACTACTGCTCCTTCAAATCGCGTCCGCTTACATCCAGTTGAGATGCGTGTCCTTTAGTGTATTTTCCACCCACAACTATAGTTTAATGTGGAAGTGCTAGAGTGCTAAATATACTAAACACCATGAATCTTTCACCAGTTCTCACTTCAAATACGAAAGCAGCCTTGTGGGTAGATTCCTTGCCCTGAAGAAATGTGCTAGTTTTTACTTTTGCAATGCAGGCGCCGTCTTGCGTAATTTTTATCCATTTGGTCCAAAAGACTTGTGAAATACTTGCTAGTTTTTGTCGTTCTGAGGAAATGCAGATCTGTCTTCCACTTACTGCTGTTTCTTTTCTGGGATGAGGTGTAAGATCCACTTTTCTGTAATAAATCGAACCTCAGAATCAGTTGTCTCCTTTTTACAGCTGCCTAAATACTGCGGATACGTCCATTTCCTCATTTGTTTGTGGCCAGCGTCTAACAAATGCCGAATCTACCTCGTCAGTTCCAAACGTTTTTGAGACTGATCAATGAAAGATAAAAAGTAGAGTGAAATTAACATGGTTTTAATGCTTCAGGTGTCTCCCCTCACTGAAATAAAATGCACAGAACTTTCATACAGCAATGTGAAACTGTCAGAAAAGTCCTCCTTTTGGATATTGTTCAACGTGAGCGTCATGGGCTTGAATGTCGGTTATGTAGTCAAATCGTTGATCGTTCTTGTGAATTTCTGCGCTTTATCGTTTTGTGATATGTTCGTATTGATAACACGAAGTTCGTCACCCGTGTTCATTGTTTCTAGTAAAGAATTTTCCGCATTTTGCATTTCAATTAGTCGTGGCAGTTGTCTACACGTCGTTTTTTGTTCGGCTGTCAAGGTGTACGGGACAAACCTTGCACACACTTCTCTCCTCTTAAAAACACTCTAGAGACAGTCATGACCATTTATTGGTCAATTGCGATTCGTTACAAGACGACGACGTTGGCACGCTACGCTCGCACGTCCACTACTTCACACTGCCTGCTTACAATTGACTGGTCGGATGCACATCTGTCGTTTACAGTTGTTAATTCAAGCTGCCACCGTGGTTACTGCGCTGACGTCACTTGTGCGCCAGGAATAAAACAAGGCTCGGAACTCTTTGATCGGACGGTGTATCGTCTCTTAGTGTATACTGTGTCCTCTACACAAAGTATAGTGTCTGTGACTAACCAAAATGACTGTGAGTGGTGTCTCAGTGGCATGTCTTGAGGCTCGGTACAGAGAGGCAGTGTTACGAACTGCGAAATCCTCAGGAACATCTACATCTACATGGATACTCTGCAAATCGCACTTAAGTGCCTGGCAGAGGTTTCATCGAACCACCTTCACAATTCTCTATTGTTCCAATCTCGTATAGCGCGCGGAAAGAACGAACACCTATATCTTTCCGTAAGAGCTCCGATTTCCCTTACTTTATCGCGGTGGTCGTTTCTCCCTATGTAGGTCGGCGTCAACAAAATATTTCCGCTTTCGAAAGAGAAAGTGGGTGATTGGAATTTCGTGAGAAAATTCCGTCGCAACGAAAAACGCCTTTATGTTAATGATGTCCAGGCCAAATCCTGTACCATTTCAATGACTCTCTCCCACATTTCGCGATAATACAAAACGTGCTGCCCTTCTTTGAACTTTCTCGATGTACTCCATCAGTCCTATCTGGTAAGCATCCCACACCGCGCAGCAGTATTCTAAAACGGGACAGACGGGGCCTGCCAATAAAACGCAGTCTTTGGTGAGCCTCCCCACCCCCCACCACCCCCCACCACCCAACATTTGCTTTGTCTTCTTTCCAATTTAACTTTTTCGTAATTGTAATTCCTAGGCATTTAGTCGAATTTACGGCCTATAGATTTGACTGATTTATCGTGTAACCGAAGTTTAACGAATTCCTTATAGCACTCATGTGGATGACCTCACACTTCTCGTTATTTAGGGTCAACTGCCAATTTTCGCACCATTCATATATCTTTTCTAAATCTTTCTCAATTTGTTTCGCTATTCTGATGACTTCAGTAGTCGATAAACGACAGCGTCATCTGCAAACAACCTAAGACGGCTGCTCAGATTGCATCCCAAATCGTTTATATACATAAGGAACAGCAAAGGGCTTATAACACTACCTTGGGGAACGCCAGATATCACTTTTGTTTTACTCGATAGCTTTCCGTTAATTACTACGAACTGTGACCTCTGACAGAAAATCACAAATCCAGTCACATAACTAAGACTATATTCCATAAGCACGCAATTTCACTACTAGCCGCTTTGTGGTACAATGTCAAAAGCCTCCCGGAAATTCAGAAATACGGTGACTGTGTGTCAGTAGACAGTTTTCTTCGAGGTAATACGTAATGTTCGAACACAATATATGTTCCAAAATCCCGCTGCATATTGACGTAAATGATAGGGGCCTGTAATTAAGTGGATTACTCCTACTACCTTTCTTGAATATTGGTGTGACCTGTGCAACTTTCCAGTCTGTGCGTACGGATCTTTCGTCGAGCGAACGGTTGTATATGATTGTTAAGTATGGAGCTAATGCATCGGCATATTCTGAAAGCAACCTAATTTGTATACAATCTGCACCAGAAGACTTGCTTTTATTAAGTGATTTAAGTTGCTTCACTACTCCGAGGATATTTACGTCTACGTTACTCATGTTGGCAGCTGTTCTCGATTCGAATTCTGGAATATTTACTTCGTCTTTTTTGTGAAGGCTTTTCGGAAGGCTGTGTTCAGTAACGCTGCTTTGGTAGCACCGTCTTCGATAGTATCTACTGCTATCGCGCAGACAAGGCATTGATTGCTTCTTACCGCTAACATACTTCACATACGACCAGAATCTCTTTGGATTTTCTGCCAGATTTCGAGACAAAGTTTCATTGTGGAAACTATGATAAGCATCTCGCATTGAGCTTCTGTAAAAGATAGCCAAACTCGGGGATTTTGCGTCTGTTTAAATTTGGCATGTTTATTTCTTTGTTTCTGCAACAGTGTTGTGACCCGTTTTGTGTACCAGGGAGGATCAGATCCGTCGTTTGTTAATTTATTTAGTATAAATCTCTCAGTTGCTGGCGATAGTATTTCTTTGAATTCAAATCACATCTGGTCTAAACTTCCGTTATTAATTTGGAAGGAATGGAGATTGTCTCTCAGGAATTTTTACCTGCTTTTCTTGAATCTGTATATTTTTAGTTTATTTTTGGAGGATCTGGCGGTTACAATATTCAATATCTCTACGACAACCCTGTGTTCACTAATCCCTGTATCCATTTTGATGTTCGTTATTAACTCAGGTTCATCTGTTGCTAAGAGGTCAACTGTGTTTTCGCTTCTTTACTGAGCACGCAAACACAGTTACACAGCGCAGTTCGTACCATATTCTGTTAAGTCGTCGTACAATGCTAAACACACAGTCTGTCGAAAACGTGTCCAAAATAGTCTACAAAAACTGCCAAAGCAGTCTTAAATAAGATCGCAGTGGCAGCGAACTGATAACCGCGTTCGATGACACACGAACTCTGACAAGAAACCCCTTGAGTGCGAGGTTGGAAGTTCAATCTCTAGTAAGTCTCATTTGAAAGTGTTGTGTTAGAAACTGAGAGGAAAAATACTAGCTGCTAATGACTCACATCCAGAGGCTGAATTTGGCCAGTAATTCCGCGTATATGAACTGCAATGTCACGCACGTTTCAGAATACGTAGTTTGCTCCAAAGGAATATGATTTTTGTACGCAGACCAGGAATCAAGCAAAAGGAAGTTATTTTGACCACCTATTGGCCAAAAGCCGGCCGTAGTGGCCGTGCGGTTCTGGGCGCTGCAGTCCGGAACCGCGAGACCGCTACGGTCGCCGGTTCGAATCCTGCCTCGGGGATGGATGTGTGTGATGTCCTTAGGTTAGTTAGGTTTAACTAGTTCTAAGTTCTAGGGGACTAATGACCTAAGCAGTTGAGTCCCATAGTGCTCAGAGCCATTTATTGGCCAAAACCAATGCTCATACCATACTTATAGTTCTCTTACACACATTTTTCTACTCTTGCTTTCTGTGACGTAAATATTCCTTACTGCCCTTGCAAGATCACGCACACGAGAAAGAGTCGTAAGGGGAGAGCACTTCCAACGTTACACAGCACAACAAATAACTTCCGAGCCACTTTATCATCCAAATCAACAGTGCATAATTGTATACGAATGTGTTAAGGCACTGATATTAGTTGATCGTGATACAACTATCTTGTTACCTCTAATTTCTAACGTTTCTCTCATATTCATTTCGTTTTCAAACCTCGATTGGTCGGATTTGAAAACAAATTTCTTACTTAACAATGGGATAAGTTTGTTTGTCTCATCTACAAATTTGTGGGCCGATTCTGCAGTTTGCTGTGCATCATCAGGATGACGCTTTGTTTGAAATTTCGTTATCTCAGGTCTTCAAATTCCGCAGCACAGTTCGAAGTTATGCAACCACTCACTGCTTTCCTTGAAATCAGTGTAATCTATGTCGCGCGCAGTTTGATGCGCATAACGTAGTAGGTCACTATCGTGCACATCCTGAAAGTTGTGTCGAGCATCTCTGAAACGTGCACACACCAGGTTTTGTAACAAGTGCGCCTTGTCCTCCATTGTATATCCGTAGATTTTCTTAAGCACTACTCAGTCATATTGCTGCTGGCTTATTGGAAATCTGTTCATATTTTTTTTCCATGCCGCAGACGATCTTCAATGAACGTACTTACGTTCAGTAACCGCTCCTTGAACGACGATTGCCCTTATTTCACTGGAGACTGAAGCTGTGGCTCCCCGTCCGACAAGGATGATGACCTACATGGCTCGACACCTCGACACACAATGTCATTTTCACTTATTAAACACGTACCGTCATCATTTTACTCCTGATGCACGTTGTATGCACAGTGTTCTTAGCACACTTGTTTAGTTAAATCCGTCAAATCATTGTGTAGTTTCGTAATTAGCAGGGGCAGATTGGCATTTTAATATCTGTGACGTGTAAAGTCGCGTAGTCGCGTAGTCGTCTGTCATTTGTTTATTTCTTTCAAATAGTCTTTGTACGTTACTGACAGTACAGTTAGCCTTCTGCCGCCGAGCAGTGTGTCAGCAGTGCGCAAGTAGCAGCATTACTGCATTTACTAGGCAGTCTTGTATCTTAATAATCGTTTAAATTTTGTATCGAATTGTTTGTGTTCTCTGAAGATTACTTCACACGTTCTTTGCACAACAGTATTTAGCATGAATAGGGACTGCGACTGCTGTGTTCGGATGCGGGCTGAGTTCGCATCGCTTCGCTCCCAGCTTCAGGCAGTGTGGCTTCGGTCACACAGCTTGAGGCTGTTGCTAATGTGCATCACTGTGGGGGTCCAGACAGGGGTTTGTGGGGGACGGCCAGCTCGTCCCACGCATCCCCCGATCGGACTACGGCTGTGGCTGCCCGAGATACTCCCCACATTGAGGCTGACCCCTCACCTGTGGTAGAGTGGGAGGTCGTCTCGAGGTGTGGCAGGGGGCGAAAGACATTCCGGAGGGCTGAACGGAAGGCCTCTCCAGTTTGTCTGACGAACCGGTTTCAGGCTCTGTCTCCGCCTGATACTGATCTTTGGCCGGACATGGCTGCTTGTCCTGTTCCAGAGGTTGCCCCTCAGTCTGCAAGATCCGGGTGGTCGCAGAGGATGGGCTTACTGGTAGTTGGGAGCTCCAACGTCAGGCGCGTAATGGGGCCCCTTAGGGATATGGCTGCAAGGGAGGGGAAGAAAACCAATGTGCACTCCGTGTGCATACCGGGGGGAGTCATTACAGATGTGGAAAGGGTCCTTCTGGATGCCATGAAGGGTACAGGTTCCACCCGTCTGCAGGTGGTCGCTCATATTGGCACCAATGATGTGTGTCGCTATGGATCGGAGGAAATCCTCTCTGGCTTCCAGCGGCTATCTGATTTGGTGAAGATTGCCAGTCTCGCTAGCAGGATGAAAGCAGAGCTCACCATGTGCAGCATCGTCGGCAGGACTGACTGCGGACCTTTAGTACAGAGCCGAGTGCGGACCTTTGGTACAGAGCCGAGTGGAGGGTCTGAATCAAAGGCTGAGACGGTTCTGCGACCGTGTGGGGTGCAGATTCCTCGACTTGCGCCATAGGGTGGTGGGGTTTCGGGTTCCGCTGGATAGGTCAGGAGTCCACTACACTCAGCAGGCGGCTACACGGGTAGCAGGGGTTGTGTGGCGTGGACTGGGCGGTTTTATTTAGGTTAGATGGCTTCGGGCAAGTACACAAAGGGCAACAGCCTCAAAGGGTGCGGGGCAAAGTCAGGACATGCGGGGACCAAGCAGCAATCGGTATTGTAATTGTAAACTGTCGAAGCTGCGTTGGTAAAGTACCGGAACTTCAAGCGCTGATAGAAAGCACCGAAGCTGAAATCGTTATAGGTACGGAAAGCTGGCTGAAGCCAGAGATAAATTCTGCCGAAATTTTTACAAAGGCACAGACGGTGTTCAGAAAGCATAGATTGCATGCAACTGGTGGTGGCGTGTTTGTCGCTGTTAGTAGTAGTTTATCCTGTAGTGAAATAGAAGTGGATAGTTCATGTGAATTATTATGAATGGAGGTTACACTCAACGACCGAGCTAGGTTAAATGCGATTTTGACAGGTACGTGCTGAGTAAAACTGTGAGGGACGGGAAAAACCCACCGTGCTTCAACAACAAAGTTAGGAAACTACTGCGAAATCAAAGAGACCTTCACTCCAAGTTTAAACGCAGCCAAAACCTCTCAGACAAACAGAAGCTAAACGATGTCAAAGTTAGCGTAAGGAAGGCTATGCGTGAAGCGTTCAGTGAATTCGAAAGTAAAATTCCATCTACCGACTTGACAGAAAATCCTAGGAAGTTATGGTCTTCCGTTAAATCAGTAAGTGGATCGAAACAGCATATCCAGACACTCTGGGAGGATAACGGCATTGAAACAGAGGATGACACGCGTAAAGCTGAAACACTAAACACCTTTTTCCAAAGATGTTTCACAGAGGAAGACCGCACTGCAGTTCCTTCTCTAAATCCTCGCACGAACGAAAAAATGGCTGACATCGAAATAAGTGTCCAAGGAATAGCAAAGCAACTGAAATCACTCAACAGAGGAAAGTCCACTGGACCTGACGGGATACCAATTCGATTCTACACAGAGTACGCAGAAGAACTTGCCCCCTTCTAACAGCCATGTACCGCAAGTCTCTAGAAGAACGGAAGGTCCCAAATGATTGGAAAAGAGCACAGGTAGTCCCAGTCTTCAAGAAGGGTCGTCGAGCAGATACGCAAAACTATAGGCCTATATCTCTGACATCGATCTGTTGTAGAATTTTAGAACATGTTTTTTGCTCGCGTATCATGTCGTTTCTGGAAACCCAGAATCTACTCTGTAGGAATAAACATGGATTCCGGAAACAGCGATCGTGTGAGACCAAACTCGCTTTATTTGTTCATGAGACCCAGAAAATATTAGATACAGGCTCCCAGGTAGATGCTATTTTTCTTGACTTCCGGAAGGCGTTCGATACAGTTCCGCACTGTCGCCTGATAAACAAAGTAAGAGCCTACGGAATATCAGACCAGCTGTGTGGCTGGATTGAAGAGTTTTTAGCAAACAGAACACAGCATGTTGTTCTCAATGGAGAGACGCCTACAGATGTTAAAGTAACCTCTGGCGTGCCACAGGGGAGTGTTATGGGACCATTGCTTTTCACAATATACACTCCTGGAAATGGAAAAAAGAACACATTGACACCGGTGTGTCAGACCCACCATACATGCTCCGGACACTGCGAGAGGGCTGTACAAGCAATGATCACACGCACGGCACAGCGGACACACCAGGAACCGCGGTGTTGGCCGTCGAATGGCGCTAGCTGCGCAGCATTTGTGCACCGCCGCCGTCAGTGTCAGCCAGTTTGCCGTGGCATACGGAGCTCCATCGCAGTCTTTAACACTGGTAGCATGCCGCGACAGCGTGGACGTGAACCGTATGTGCAGTTGACGGACTTTGAGCGAGGGCGTATAGTGGGCATGCGGGAGGCCGGGTGGACGTACCGCCGAATTGCTCAACACGTGGGGCGTGAGGTCTCCACAGTACATCGATGTTGTCGCCAGTGGTCGGCGGAAGGTGCACGTGCCCGTCGACCTGGGACCGGACCGCAGCGACGCACGGATGCACGCCAAGACCGTAGGATCCTACGCAGTGCCGTAGGGGACCGCACCGCCACTTCCCAGCAAATTAGGGACACTGTTGCTCCTGGGGTATCGGCAAGGACCATTCGCAACCGTCTCCATGAAGCTGGGCTACGGTCCCGCACACCGTTAGGCCGTCTTCCGCTCACGCCCCAACATCGTGCAGCCCGCCTCCAGTGGTGTCGCGACAGGCGTGAATGGAGGGACGAATGGAGACGTGTCGTCTTCAGCGATGAGAGTCGCTTCTGCATTGGTGCCAATGATGGTCGTATGCTTGTTTGGCGCCGTGCAGGTGAGCGCCACAATCAGGACTGCATACGACCGAGGCACACAGGGCCAACACCCGGCATCATGGTGTGGGGAGCGATCTCCTACACTGGCCGTACACCTCTGGTGATCGTCGAGGGGACACTGAATAGTGCACGGTACATCCAAACCGTCATCGAACCCATCGTTCTACCATTCCTAGACCAGCAAGGGAACTTGCTGTTCCAACAGGACAATGCACGTCCGCATGTATCCCGTGCCACCCAACGTGCTCTAGAAGGTGTAAGTCAACTACCCTGGCCAGCAAGATCTCCGGATCTGTCCCCCATTGAGCATGTTTGGGACTGGATGAAGCGTCGTCTCACGCGGTCTGCACGTCCAGCACGAACGCTGGTCCAACTGAGGCGCCAGGTGGAAATGGCATGGCAAGCCGTTCCACAGGACTACATCCAGCATCTCTACGATTGTCTCCATGGGAGAATAGCAGCCTGCATTGCTGCGAAATGTGGATAGACACTGTACTAGTGCCGACATTGTGCATGCTCTGTTGCCTGTGTCTATGTGCCTGTGGTTCTGTCAGTGTGATCATGTGATGTATCTGACCCCAGGAATGTGTCAATAAAGTTTCCCTTTCCTGGGACAATGAATTCACGGTGTTCTTATTTCAATTTCCGGGAGTGTATATATAAATGACCTAGTAGATAGTGTCGGAAGTTCCATACGGCTTTTCGCGGATGATGCTGTAGTGTACAGAGAAGTTGCAGCATTAGAAAATTCAGCGAAATGCAGGAAGATCTGCAGCGGATAGGCACTTGGTGCAGGCAGTGGCAACTGACCCCTAACATAGACAAGTGTAATGTATTGCGAATGCATAGAAAGAATGATCCTCTATTCTATGGTTATGTGATAGCGGAACAAACACTGGTAGCAGTTACTTCTGTAAAATATCTGGGAGTATGCGTGCGGAACGATTTGAAGTGGAATGATCGTATAAAATTAATTGTTGGTAAGGCGGGTGGCAGGTTGAGATTCATTGGGAGAGTCCTTAGCAAATGTAGTCCATCAACAAAGGAGGTGGCTTACAAAACACTCGTTCGACCTATACTTGAGTATTGCTCATCATTGTGGGATCCGTACCAGATCGGGTTGACAGAGGAGATAGAGGAGATTCAAAGAAGAGCGGCGCGTTTCGTCACAGGGTTATTTGGTAAGCATGAGAGCGTTACGGAGATGTTTAGCAAACTCAAGTGGCAGACTCTGCAAGAGAGGCACTCTGCATGGCGGTGTAGCTTGCTGTCCAGGTTTCGAGAGGGTGCGTTTCTGGACGAGGTATCGAATATATTGCTTCACCCTACTTATACTTCCCGAGGAGATCACGAATGTAAAATTAGAGAGATTCGAGCGGGCACGGAGGCTTTCCGGCAGTCGTTCTTCCCGAAAACCATACGCGACTGGAACAGGAAAGGGAGGTAATGACAGTGGCACGTAAAGTGCCCTCCGCCACACACCGTTGGGTGGCTTGCGGAGTATAAATGTAGATGTAGATGTCGAGCATATACGACACCACGCATTCCACTGACCCATCTTGCAGAAAAGCTAATATTTCATCTGCCACTTCTTTCTTACTCTGCCAAATTCTTTGGCTTCCTTTCTGACGAAACGTCAAATTCGGCAACTGTTGTTGTAGATACAATGCAATGTTTTCTTCGTTCATCGTTGTCATTGCTCTTCTTTGTATCAGCGCCACTAGCACTGTAGCGCTGTTTTGAGTTACTTGACGACTAAGCAGTTCAACTACGCTCCGTAGCCTCATGCTGTACTCACCATTGAACCATTGGATAGCTTATGCCTGGATCTTTCATTCGGCATGTTAAAAAGGCTGTTGCTTCCAGTCATTGAGAGAGAAGAGTGTAGGCAGCTGTGATTGAGGCGCACATGCGAACGAGTAATGCCTGTAGTCTGGGCTCTGTGGTCATACTCGGAACATTCCTGTCACTGGCAGAAAAGGTTGAAAAGACCAGCCTTGCTCACGGAATTTCCGCCAAACTCACAATCTGCAGCATTATCACCAGAACTGATCGTGGTCCTTTCCCTGTTTGCGAGTCGAGTGAAAGGCTTGAACCGTGAATTTTCTATAACAAGGTAGGTTGCGACTTGGTAGACTTGCGCCATGGGGGTGAGACCTGTAGGTGCCCTTGAATGGGGGTGCTCTACACATCAGATGCTGATACAGAGCTAGCCCATCGTGTCTAAAATGCACACAAGGTTTTCTTTGTTGCATAACGCGTGTCTTTATCCAGTTCAAATAATGACAGCTGTAAGAGACTTCAGAGTATTGGTGGATGATCCAAAGAATTATCACGCGCAGATGAAACTACTAAAACTATAGTCAACTGCCGAAGCATTCGCAACAAAACGCCAGATGCTGAAGCACTCCTGAACAACAGTGCAGCTCAGATGATTCTAGTTAAAACTGGCTAAAATCCGAAATGGACTGAAGTGATGCTTTTGGGGCAAATCTAGGTGTGCATCTAAAGAATAGGCTAGTGAGGAATGGAGATGGTGTATTGGTCTTAGTAGACAAGAAACTCAGATATTCCGAGATAAAAATTTAAGCTACATGCTAGATAGTAGGACAAGACGCAATATCAAGAGTGTACATAAGCTTGTAAAGGTTGTCCGCCTTCGACCGTATGACTTATATCCAGGTGTAACCGAAACTACAGAGAAAATCTCATCTCGCTAGTGTCTTTTTCCCCAAACATACTGTCGTTCATGGAGACTTCAGTCATCCAACAGTTTTTCTGAATAGTTATAAAAGGTGGGCATGATGTTCTTTCTTTCTGTAAGAGGCATACATGGATCCCATCAGTCAGTCAACTGCTGGCATTGAATATGATATTGGAAAACTCGATGGCTACGCGATTGTTTCAGTTTGAACAAAGAGAATTTCGTAGGAGGAAGCCTTGGGTATAAACTAAAGAGGTTTTATTTATTGAGTAACCACATTTGTCTCCAAATCTAACGCTTCTAGATGCCAACCTGTGGCGGATCATGGGGAACGAATCTTACCAACAAGACAGCATAGAAGCATGATGCAGCAGATTCGTTGACCGCCGTAGTTTCCGCTGCTGAGCGGACAATGTTTAGCCGCAGGTGGCGGTCACTTGGAACACCTATAATGGAACAAGTTGTTTTTTCCGTTCCTGTGTCGTTATTAATCCAAAGGCTTTGACAGTCAAAGAGCGAATGATAGTTACGTATTCCATGTTGTGGTAGCTATGGTTCAAAAATGGCTCTGAGCACTATGGGACTTAACATCTGAGGTCATCAGTCCTATAGAACTTAGAACTACTTAAACCTAACTAACCTAAGGACATCACACACATCCAATCCCGAGGCAGGATTCGAACCTGCGACCGTAGCGGTCGCGCGGTTCCAGACTGTAGCGCCTAGAACCGCTCAGGTATGGTTCTTTTGGAAAAGTTTGTAAAATAAGCTATGCATAACTCACTGCGTTGTGGTGGTGTCTGCGTAACACGATTAATTGAAAACCAGACAAAACAAATTTGCAGCGCTGATCGAAATATACTGGCAATAGCAACTGTAGAATAGCCTAGTTGACGTAATACAGAAAAAGGTCCAGCCGCAATTAATTCCAATTCATAAACAATTCTTTAGCAATGTTCGTAGTAAGAATGGCTTCCTGGTTGCATCAAATAGTACCTGGCTGGCGTAGGCAAAGGGATCTACGGCGAGGACGACCTTCTGTATTTGGGATGGTGGTGTGCTGGATGACAATGTTACTAGTTCTGGCACAGTCGGCGGCGGTTACGTCAAGCAGAAAAAGAGAGAGGCAGATATATACTTGTGTATGATAAACCCCTCCCCTCAAAAATTTCTCTCCTTCATATCTCCTCTGTGTTATTACAGATGATGTGTCACTGATCTGATTTGTATTAAGATTGCAGTATACGCGAGGTGCCTGTTAGCTTCCACCGCCTGAGTGGGATGCATTAAAGTCTTAATTAATGGTCACCAACCTACAGTCTTCTGTAGTTGTCCCCTGCGCAGAAAACAGGACTTAGGTCGTGAATCCATTATCTTGAGGCTGTAATAAACTCTCGTAGCGAGGAACTGATAGTGTATAAATAATTAAATGTTCAATTAGTTTGTTTATGCGGGATGTCACTCGCTTTTTATTAGCAGAATACGAGAAACTGCATAATTATATTCCACTTTATGAACCTCAAATAATTTCAAATATTCACACTTTCATAAAAACAAAACAATTACTTGCGTAATTACTATAAATTGTTCTCAATTATACATCCAAATAACCAGAGATTGCTAATTAAGTCCTTAACCGATACCGTCTGTCTTCAGACTGCCGAACCTCGTCGCCCGCCATCGAAGCTAGGTGCGATCCCAAGATCTCCGAAGTGCGTCTTCCGTCTTTTCGTTTACCAGTTGTTTATTATTCTGCTTGTTATTAACGCTTCTGAAATAATGGAATGATAGCCTGCTATTGAGAGATGCTTTAATGTAAAATGCAAGTAAATACACTGTTTAATTTTTCTAATATTAATAACAGAAGTTTATCGTTTTGGCGCGCAACTTCCGAACGCAGCAGCCAGTAGCGGAGAAGGACCGCAATTTAGGCGGTCTTTCTCACGATACTCGTACCGAACAAACCATCCGTCATTGGTACGTCACACCACATTACGTCATCTAGTCACTGCTACCTTCTCAGCTGCTCTAAGAAGAGCTTCTTGTAGCTGAATATGATGGTAGCAAGGCCAGAAATATTACACAGTCACAGCAACACGGCCGCTGAAGCTCGGTGACCACAGTCTGGATGGGAGCCTGAATCGTAATAAGGCGGGGTAACCACAAATATAATCAACAATATATTGTAATGTCGCAGAATTATTACTCAGTCGTCACGTGCAGCTTTCCAGAGGCAACACAGATCTAGAAGCTCGTTGGGGAGTACTGTTAGTCTCTCTTGTCACGTTCCTTTTTCTCGCCTCTCTACTCCTTAGATCATTAATCCCTCCCGCCTTCCTCTCCTTCCGCCACCCCCTCTTCTTTCCCTTCCGCCGCCCTCCTGTTTGGTTTTGTCCACCCCATTCTTTGTTTCCTTTCACCCCCGCCCCTCTTACCGTCGTCGCGCTACCCTACCACCCTTGCAGAGATCCTTGTTTTGGTTCATACGTTTCTTATCCTAATGCCAGTAACGTAGGTCTCATCAGTGTCGAAAAAACATTTGAGAATTGAAATAGTTCTGTCTTTTCACAAGTGCATGCTGGTGAACGGTTAATGGGCAAAATGTAACACATTATCCTGGGGGTGAGTCCTTAGCAGGCAGAACGCCGGTGTGATAGGCATCAACTCGTTAATGCATAATGTGTATAGCGTTTGCCGCAGTCGCAGACTAAAACGATACCAACGAGGAAACAGTCTACCTCTGCTGTCTTAAAAGCTGTCAGAACATCATTTATACAGAGAGAGTTAGTCGTAAGTGCACTCAGTTTTGCCACACAGATAACACAGGGTAAAATCACAGTGTTGATGTGTAGCATACGTTTATTGTAAGTAAAATGAAATAAGTTAATGTAGGGTTACATGTTCCGTGGCCAAAGAGGCAATTTGTGGCGGAACCCAAACTCAGAGTGAGATGTCTGCCATGTTCTTTTCAAAGAACTCACCCCGGCATTTCATTGTTCTTCTGGAACAATATAGTCAACAGCGATGTACCACAGCCAGCTTTTGTGAAACAGTTTAATAGTCTGTGGTGTTACAGTATTGCCCAGACAACAACAAAAATATGCAATGGCCGTAGAATTTTGAGTTTCATCACTTCCTACCTCTCAGGGTATTAAATTTACTTCTGCACAATTGATTCTTTGAATTTGGCTTTAAAAGTGTTTATCATATCCAGGTCAAGATGCTGCTGTCGATTAAGGGCAACCACTAAAAACCTAATTCGGGGTGGCTGAACGGGAATTTCTAGCTCCATCAACCAGACAGCAAGTCCAGTGTGTGAACCATTGTGAAAGAGTTTATACTTAAAACACTTGTCTAGCTACCGATGATGATGATGATGATGATGATGATGATTTGTGGCTGAGGGCACTGAACAGCAAGGTCATCAGCGCCCTTGCATTAACGATATATCAATGAGCATGGTGAAAAATTTAAAAAAAGTCGATAAAACGGAAAAACTGACTACCGAACCCGACACGCTTGAGAGCAATATAGACATATATCGTTCGGACTAATTGGGGGGAGGGGGAGAGAGAGAGAGAGAGAGAGAGAGAGAGAGAGAGAGAGAGAGAGAGAGAGCGTACAAAACAAATAATGTATGCTCATTCTAATCTCTCAGTGACATTTTCTTCTCGATAATTTTATGAAACGTTTGTGGCGTTTGCCATTTTATCGTCTCCCATTTGACCTCCTTTCCAGTACATTTTTGTTGTTCTGCCGATATCCATTTTTAAGTCATACCCAACCACGTTATTTTCGTGCTCATTATTAACCCCAGATTGTTAGCTCCTTTAATCAGACGATTGCGTTCAGCATTCGTTTTAATTGACTATATGACGTATCTGTGCATAACCTCGTACAATTTTCACAGAATTCGCCTCTCTAATCTCTTAAACTGTTGCTCGTCAGCACTGTCTCGTATCCGTAGGTATAAAAAGTAGTGTTAGGCAGTCCAGGAACCAAGAGCTAAGGTAATATCGATTCCATGATGATGTTCTGTGTTTCGAATTGGAAAGAGTTCGCCCACACGTGGGGCATCCTCTCCTTCGGCATGGCAACGCCAGGCCACACACGAACGCTGCTATATATGCAGCAGTCCGACGCCTTCGGTTCACTGCCATCGATCATCCTCCATACAGTCCGGACTTGGTCCCGTTCGATTTCCATCCGTTTCCAAAACTTAAAGAACAGTTTCGAGGTCTTCATTTTGATACTACTGTCGCAGTGCAAGCAAAGGTGAGGCTGTGTCTCTGTCAACAAAGTCAAACATTCTACAGTGACAGTATCAGCAAACTGGCCACTAGATGGAAGAAATGTGTTTGTCGGGAAATAAATATATAGACAAGCTTAGAGTTTTCACATAAAAAATTCGGTAGCATTACTTTTCAGCACGGCCTCGTAACTTTGCTTCATTTACATAAAACTATTTCATTTAGATGCTCAACGGACGACGTGATATCCCTCGTTACGGAAACGGACCAGAACTTCACTGGTCCATCCTTCTGCGTGGCAGGCAGCCCCTAGCAGCTAGACTGTACGCACACAATTATTCTCTTCTTGGTTGCGTATTCGATTGCTTGTGGCTCTCTGCAACAGCGTTGTCGGTTACTTCAAGTTCTCAGCTCTGGGCATAAAAAAACTGTTATTCACGGGTCTATAAAATCTACAAAAGATTGTGCGGCACAGATTGCGTAAAAGGTGTTCTGTTGTGAAATAACCACACTAAGCAGAGAAGTTTTTGTTTCGTTATTCTGAAACTAATTTCAACCTAGCGGTCACGTACGTAACAACTAATTGAAAAGGTCAAAATATGTTATCTATTTTGAGAGATTATACATCGGAATTGTAATATAATATTTAGTGCATGTATTGAATATATTGATTGAAATGCTACTTAAACGCATTGACATTTCCATATACCCAGTTTGGCTTAGAAATAGAGTAGAGCCCTAATTCAGTTTCAGACTCGGATGTCAAGCCATATGAAAGGTATAGGAGGTCGACAAAAATACGGAAGCACCAAAAACACAATACATTACCATGCCTTATTCGGTGTAGGGAAACCGTTGCAATTTAAAAAAGCTTCCAGTCGTCTCGAAATGGATGAAAGTAAGTGCTGTATGGTTTTTAAGGGCAGCTTATACCATTCTTCCAGCAAAATAGTAACGAGTTTAGGTAACGGCGATGGAGGCGGATGGCGATCACACACGCTTCTCTCCAAAGAAGACCACAAAGGCTCAATAATATTGACATCCGGTGACTGTGTCTGCCATGGGATATCAGAAAATCCATCCTTGTGCTCACAAAAGCAGTCCTAGACGCGAGCTGTGTTGACACGGGGCTGTCGTCCTGGAAGAAACATTGTACTATGGGATGGACCTTATCAATCAAAATGGCCACATATTACTAGGAAGTAATGCCACCTTGCAGAGTAACCATGAGGCCCGGGGGATAACACGATGTGACTGCCAAAGTCGTTACCGAATCCCTGCCATAGTTCACTCTTGAGACGTAAACTTGGCCATAAATTGGAAACAGCGTGAAACAAGACTTATCTGATGAAATGACTTTCTTCCGTTGCTCAATAATCCAGGTTTTATGCATTTGCACCACGTTTTCCTGTAACGGGCAAATGCTCCACTAAAGAGTGGTTTTGGAATTCCATCTCACCCTGTAATTCCCTTCTTCTGGAGCTCCCTTCGTGTTTTCGTGTCGACACGGTTCGTAAGTGCGACATTCGGTTCTGCAGTGACTTTTGCAGCTGTCTTCGCTTAATTTTTCGTCGCAAACCTGTTCAATGCCTGCCCATCACGATTACTCAAGACTCTATTTCATCCGCGTTGTGACTTAGCAGTTGATGTTTTTCCGCTTTGCCTGTATGCTGTATGCACCACTGGCCATTAAAATTGCTACACCACGAAGATGACATGCTACAGACGCGAAATTTAACCGACAGGAAGAAGATGCTGTGATATGCAAATGATTAGCTTTTCAGAGCATTCACACAAGGTTGGCGCCGTTGGCGACACCTACAACGTGCTGACATGAGGAAAGTTACCAACCGATTTCTCATACACAAACAGCAGTTCACCGGCGTTGCATGGTGAAACGTTGTTGTGATGCCCCGTGTAAGGAGGAGAAATGCATACCGTCACGTTTCCCACTTTGATAAAGGTCGGATTTTAGCCTATCGCGATTGCGGTTTATCGTATCGCTACATTGCTGCTCGCGTTGGTCGAGATCCAATGACTGTTAGCAGAATATGGAATCGGTGTGTTCAGGAGGGTAATACGGAACGCCGTGCTGGATCCCAATGGCCTCATCAGTAGCAGTCGAGATGGCAGGCATCTTATCCGCATGACTGTAACGGATCGTGCAGCCACGTCTCGATCCCTGAGTCAACAGATGGGGACGTTTGCAAGACAATAACCATCAGTACGAACAGTTCGACGACGTTTGCAGCAGCATGGACTATCAGCTCGGAGACCTGGCTGCGGTTACCCTTGACGCTGCATCACAGGCAGGAGCGCCTGTGATGGTGTGCTCAACGACGAGCCTGGGTGCACAAATTGCAAAACGTCATTTTTTCGGGTGAATCCAGGTTCTGTTTACAGCATCATGACGGTCGCATCCGTGTTTGGCGACATCGCGGTGAACGCACATTGGAAGCGTGTATTCGTCATCGCCATACTGGCGTATCACTCGGCGTGATGATATGGGGTGCCATTGATTACACGTCTTGGTCACCTCTTGTTCGCATTGACGGCACTTTGAACAGTGGACTTTACATTTCAGATGTGTTATGACCTGTGGCTCTACCCTTCATTCGATCCCTGCGAAACCCTACATTTCAGCAGGATAATGCACGACCGCATGTTGCAGGTCCTGTATGGGCCTTTCTGGATACAGAAAATGTTCGATTGCTGCCTTGGCCAGCACATTCTCCAGATCTCTCACCAATTGAAAACGTCTGGTGAATGGTGGCCGAGCAACTGGCTCGTCACAATACGCCAGTCACTACTCTTGGTGAAATGTGGTATCGTGTTGAAGCTGCATGAGCAGCTGTACCTGTACACGCCATCCAAGCTCTGTTTGACTCAATGCCCAGGCATATCAAGGCCGTTATTACGGCCAGAGGTGGTTGTTCTGGGGACTCATTTCTCAAGATCTATGCACCCAAATTGCGTGAAAATGTAATCACATGTCAGTTCTAGTATAATATATTTGTCCAATGAATACCCGTTTATCATCTGCATTTCTTCTTGGTGTAGCAATTTTGCTGGCCAGTAGTGTAAATCTGTGATACGGTGTCTGAGGCAGCAAACGCTTCGGCTGTTTTGGCTACGGAAGCACCCACCGTACGAGAACCAACAATTTGCCCCCTTAGATACGATATAGTGCGTTCACGACTACAGAGAACAGTTCTCACCTCGACTGACACTTGCAGCGTATTGGAGACATTGAACAGGGGCCGTTCGTGGTCAAATACAACAGTGCAACCTGCTGGCTTGGTTAGCGTCTCCATTTATGCTCAAGCTTATATTTCTCGCGGTGTTTCCCTGTTGTTGTTAAACCCCTGGATATTATGACTGAATGTAAAATGGTCTTGTGATTCCTAACGTATGTTCATTTATTTGTCATGCTTGTACTTACAGAGCTACGTACTCGCTCAGCGATAAGTAATTGTGGATTACATTTTAAAATTACAGACATAAGTTAGTCACCGTAAAAACCTTTTAGAACTAAAAGTTTAATGGTTGTAATATTGAATTAGAAAACTTATATCCATTATAGATGTGAAACTTGGCGATTGTGATGAATAAAAGTTTACACAAATTAATTCTACCAGTCGCATTTTGTGACCGTACATTTTTATTGTAGAATGGCCGGTTTCCAAACGTTTAGCGAGTCATCTTCGGATGGTACACGCCTTTAATGATTGTTTGCAGCATTGTGGCGGTCGTGTAGCTCTAGCCAATAGCTTCAAGACGATCCTGTGATTGATTAAATACGTCCTCATACCTCGCCACATTCAGCGCTTAGTTGTGTAGTTTTGTCTGTTTCCGCAGCTATAAGACACCCACAATGCTACAATCAATCATTAAAAGTATGTACCACCTGAAGATGAGTTGTTAATAAATATGAACCGTCACAAAAGGTGACTGCTTGCAGTTACTTCTGAAACCTATATCGTATTAGGTCTCTCTTCTGTGAGGAAAAACTGTGTGGTCTTCTGTATCATGTCCAGGTTCTGTCAGAGGATGACCACTGAATCGAAACTCAGAAAAACTTTTAGCATCTCGGTGTGGTTATTTTACAACAAAAGAAGTAACATGTGTGTTTTACGAACTGTCGAGTATTGTAGCAATGCCGAACATTCTGAAATGGCAGAAGCTCGAAAAAAGGAAGTCGAAGCAACATGACTGCGGATTGCGAAGATGGCCCATGCTGAGAGTAGCGTCTCCCACGATAACCTACAAACTCACTGAGCGCACCAAGTGTATGGGTGGGAGGCGAGAGGCGACGAGTGCGCTCTGGAATGCCGGAGAGTTTATCGAACTCCGGCTGGCGTGCGATCAATGGTGGTGGTAGTGGGCGACGCCTCCAGCTGCCGGCCCTGGCCTAGCCCACTGCGGGCGCGCCTTTCCTGCTCCGCGCACCAGCGCGGAAGGTCAGGGCTTAACGCCGCGTCGACGGTACGGGATTGGGGCACGGGTAAGTGGGAGTGCCTAGCGTCGGTGCTGAGACCACTACTGGTTCTTACACACCAGTGTGCAAAGCGTAAGACGATAGTAACTTACGCGTGTTACTGCCAAGTTATGTAGAACTAGGGCCATACACAGAAAGAACTGCTGCACTATAGCACAGAAGATAACTGAAAGAAATATGCAACGAGACGAACAGAAATGACACTTTTATTCAAAGACACAGTGATTCGTAGTGGTCCCCTAGACATTAGAAGTGGGGGTGGATGTGGTTCTTAATAGGGTGTGAGATCACCTCGGACGGCAATCCATTCTCTGCATCATCCTCCAGTGCTGGCCATAGTTGCTAAGGGGTTATTGTGGCAGTGGAAGAAGCTAATAGAATCAATATCATAGTAAAGACTACACAAGAAAAACTGTTTCCTTCGCTAGTCGATGCAGGCACCCAAACCCACAGATGTTACCTAACGAGAGATTATCTGTGGAAATGGAGAGGAGGTGGAACAAGAAGAGTGGCCAAAACATCAAATAAACGTGCGAGACACACACACACACACACACACACACACACACACACACACACACACACACACACGCCTCACGAGATATTAAGACACATGGCACATTGCTTTGCAATTTATATTAGAATGTTAACTTGGTTATATTTATAATGATAAACAGCGCGGTTGACAGCTACTGGATGGCAGTTGGTGCATGTGGACGTGCTGGAATACGCCTCCCCAACGCGTTCCACACATACTCAATGGGACTTGAGTGGGGGAACAGGTAAGCCAGCTCATTCACCGGACATCCTCTCGTTTCAGCAGTTTCTCTACCTGCGCAGTTTGATACGGTCGCGCATTGTCATCCACAAAAATGAGGTCAGGGTCGAATGCACCCCTGAAAAGACACACATGGGGAAAGAGTGTTACAATAACGTTGACTGGTGAGTATACAGTGTTCAGAGATTTCGAGGTCAGTTCGCCCATGCAACATTATTCCTCCCCACACCATAACACATGGACCATCAAAACTGTCGTGTTCGATAATGTTCTTGGATGCATTTCCTACCACTTTATGGCGAGAGGTGGAGACACATGCATTTCTCAACGGCGTAAATGCTCATCCACACATAGGGCGTGTCTCTTTGAACTGCCTGCGTGATGTTGAGGCACTTTTGCGTCAAGTAAGCTCCCCAATAGAATACGTGTGGGACCACCTAGGACGTAAATTCCGACCCATTGCCAATCAAAGAGCTATCGTCATATTTGTGGGCAAGCCTGTGTCAGGACGGGATACAACGAATTTATGACACCTTTTCCAACCGAATCAAGGCCTGCATCCGGGCCAGAGATGGTATTACCACACTGATAAGTATGCTCATACTGCCAAGTTGTTCGCAGATTTCATTTAGTTTCCTGCTGTTCTTCTGGGTGCTTCACATTGTCAGGCTATGCATATATACCATTCCTTTTCTATGTAATAATCATTTTTTGTATTTACTTGTATTACAACAATGATTGTCTTGCACATTATGAAAATTGTTACGTCATGGTATCAGCTCGCGCATTGCGTGTACGAAGAGCCACCCTCACAGTTGTGCTCAGTCTCTAATTACCTCCTTCAAGCGTAATCTTCCTTCTTGTCCACCTTTCAGCTCTTATTCATTCTGAGACGAAACTCGAAGGCTAACCAGGCATTCACTGAATACTTAAGCAACGAAGGGAGAATTAATGACAATGAGGTCCTTACGGACTGAACTCAGGCGTGGGTTCCCGAAAACTGAGGAAGGAAATCGGTGTGTGTTTACAAAAGAACCGTCCCGTTGTTTGACCAAGCGATTTACTGAAATCACGGAAAACATAAATCTGGAAAACCGGACGGAATCTGAACCGCCGAAACGAAACGGACTGCCAATCTGCCACCGCCTGCAGGTTTGGAGATTATAATAGGCCCGAGGTATTCCTGCCTGTCGTAAGAGGCGACTAAAAGGAGTCTTCAACCTTTTGGCTTAACGAGTTATGGTCCCTTTCAGGGTCTGACCTCCACCTTTACAAATTCTTCAGAAGTACGGACCATTCTGGGAAGGACGCCTTACATGGTGCATCATATCCATCGTGCCCTGAGACCGTCTGCACCTGTTATTGTCACGGCTCTGCAGCTCCATCTGTAATCAAGCTATTTGGGCGAGGACACCTTAGGAGGTGCATCATCTACATCCATTGTCTGCTGTCGTCTTCTGCACCCATGCAAGATGAGACGGAGGGGGCTGTTGCTTCTCCAGATGGGGTGTGGGGACGGATGTCCCCGGTGTCTTGTGGGGCATTGCTCCCAAAGTAGGTGCTCGAATGTAAAGTGAGATGGCGGTTGCAATGGCTCCTTGAGTCTCAGGGCCTTCTGGCTCCATCCCAGAGCGGCTTTCGCCAAGTTCACTCCACCACCGACAACTTGATATACCTGGAGTCTGCCATCCGAACGACCTTTGCCATCTGCGATCACCTTATTGACGTCTTTCTCGACCTGACGAAAGAATAACACCACTTGGCGATACCACATCCTCGCTACATTACAAGAGTGCGGTCTCTGGGTCCCGCTCCTGATTTTCATACAGAATTTTTATCGCTCCGCTCGTCCAGAGTTACAGTCGGTGCTTCACACAGTTCCCCCCCATATCCAAGAGAATGGTATTCCGCAGGGCTCTGTACTGAGCGTCCCTCTTTTTTTTAACTCTGTGATCATCAGTCTCACTCTTCTTATGTGCTGACGACTTTTACATTATATTTTGCTCATCAACTATTGGTGTGGCTGAACATCGACTATAGGTAGCCATACGAAAGGCACAGTCATGAGCTCTCATCCATGGGTTTCGGTTTTCAGCCGCCAAGACTTGGTCATCAAAATAAAGTTGTGGGTGCGGATGAACTGTATGATGGCGACAGAAGTGCATGACGATCTCCTTCATATAGTGACTATTATCGCTTTTTAGGACTGGTTTTCGACACCCGCTTGGCTTCCCCATTTTCGTCAGCTTAAGCAATAGTGCGGGCAGCACCTTCGCATTCTTCGATGCCTGAGTCACTGACTGGGGTGCAGATCGCCCTACACTTTTGCGGCTGTACAAAGCCCTTGTACAGTCCCTTCTTCACTATGGGAGCCTGGCGTATGGTTCAGCATCACCCTCAGCATTGGAAATGCTGGACCCTAACACCACTGTGGAGTTCGACTTGGGGCTGGAGCTTTCTGAACGAGCCCTGTGGACAGCCTACTCGTGGAAGCTAGAGTTCCTCCATTGCGGATCAAGCGGCAAAAACTGCTTGCAAATTATACTGCACACATTCGCAGCTCGCGTAGACATCCTGATTAGCGTCTCCTTTTCCTTACCATGGTCATCCATCTCCCACACTGGCGGCCCAGATTGGGGATTACTATTGCAGTCCATGAACCAGTGTCTTCTCACTGAGCTCGAGTCTTTCCCTCTACCACCTCTCCTCCAGGTCCACTCATATACACCTCAATGGTATATACTTCGGCCACAGCTTCACCTGAACATTTCACAAGTCCCAGAAGACTCAGTTCACCCTGCAGCCCTTTGCCTCCTGTTCCTCTCTTCTTGACGTGTCCCTGGGTTCAGGGGTAGTTTACGCCGATGGCTCGATGGTTGATGGTCACATTGAGTGCGCTTATGTTGATGCAGGACATACTGAACAGTGGTGCTTGCCAGATGGCTGCAGTGTTTTCACTATAGAGCTGGTAGCCATCTCTCGCGCTCTTGAGCATAGCTGTTCCAGCGCCAGGGAGTCCTTCCTCATTTGTAGCGACTCCTTGAGCGCCTTACAAATTTTCGACTATTGCTACCCTTGCCATCCGTTGGTAATAGCCATCCAAGAGCCAGTTTATGTTCTCGAACAACGTGGACGATCTGCGGTCTTCGTATGGCCCCCGGACACCTCGGAATCCCGGGAAATGAACGTGCCGACAGACTAGTCAAAGACGGTACTTGTAAACCGATCCTGGAGATCGGAATACCGGAATCTCATCTTCGATCGGTGTTACGCCGCAAGGTTTTAGGGTTCTGGAATACAGAATGGCGCTGCCTGACTTTACCAAATAAGTTATGTACGGTAAAGGAGACGACGAATGTTTGGAGGTCCTCTAAGCGAGCCTCTCGCAAGAACTCCATTGTCCTTTGCCGGCTCTGCATCGGCCGTACTTGGCTGATTCACGGTCACCTACTACGTCGCGTGGACCCACCTCACTGTCGCTGTGGTTCAGGTTTGACAGTGGACCACATCGTGTTGGACTGTCCACATTTAGCCGCGCTGAGGCGGACTTTTAACCTTCCTGACGCACTATCTATGGTGTTAGGTGACAGTGTCTCAACGGCTGATTTCGTTTCAAGTTTTATTCGAGAGGGGGGTTTTTATCGCTCAATCTAATGGTGGGCGTCTGGCCTTCTCTTCCAGACCTTAACCTTACCTGCATTTCAATTCTTCCTTGCTCCGTCTAGTGCTGTCTGTTCCACTTGGTATTTGTCTTTTTACCATTTGTGTTTCTCTTCCCTTGTGTTTTTAGGCTGGAGGTTTTAGTGTGTTGCAGAGTGATTGGCTCATTCCTTTTTATTCTTGCGATCAGCCAGCCCAGGTCGTCTGCAATATTGTTTTAACTCTTTCTGCCGCTTTTTTCCTTATATATGTCGTTGTTGTTGTCTTCAGTCCTGAGACTGGTTTGATGCAGTTCTCCATGCTACTCTATCCTGTGCAAGCTTCTTCATCTCCCAGTACTTACTGCACCCTACATCCTTCTGAATCTGCTTAGTGTATTCATCTCTTGGTCTCCCTCTACGATTTTTACCCTCTACGCTGCCCTCTAATGCTAAATTTGTGATCCCTTGATGCCTCAGAACATGTCCTACCAACCGGTCCCTTCTTCTAGTCAAGTTGTGCCACGAACTCCTCTCCTCCCCAATTCTATTCAATACCTCATCATTAGTTATGCGATCTACCCATCTAATCTTCAGCATTCTTCTGTAGCACCACATTTCGAAAGCTTCTATTCTCTTCTTGTCCAAACTGGTTATCGTCCATGTTTCACTTCCATACATGGCTACACTCCATACAAATACTTTCAGAAATGACTTCCTGACAATTAAATCTATACTCGATGTTAACAAATTTCGTTTCTTCAGAAACGCTTTCCTTGCCATTGCCAGTCTACATTTTATATCCTCTCTACTTCGACCATCATCAGTTATTTTGCTCCCCAAATAGCAAAACTCCTTTACTACTTTAAGTGTCATTTCCTAATCTAATTCCCGCAGCATCACCCGATTTAATTCAATTACATTCCATTATCCTCGTTTTGGTTTTGTTGATGTTCATCTTATACCCTCCTTGCAAGACACTGTCCATTCCGTTCAACTGCTCTTCCAAGCCCTTTGCTGTCTCTGACAGAATTACAATGTCATCGGCGAACCTCAACGTTTTTATTTCTTCTCCATGGATTTCAATACCTACTCCGAATTTTTCTTTCGTTTCCTTTACTGCTTGCTCAATATACAGATTGAATAGCATCGGGGAGAGGCTACAACCCTGTCTCACTCCCTTCCCAACCACTGCTTCCCTTTCATGCACCTCGACTCTTATAACTGCCATCTGGTTTCTGTACAAATTATAAATAGCCTTTCGTTCCCTGTATTTTACCCCTGCCACCTTCAGAATTTGAAAGAGAGTATTCCAGTCAATATTGTCAAAAGCTTTCTCTAAATCTAAAAATTCTAGAAACATAGGTTTGCCTTTCCTTACTCTATTTTCTAAGATAAGTCGTAGGGTCAGTATTGCCTCATGTGTTCCAACATTTCTACGGAATCCAAACTGATCTTCCCCGAGGTCGGCGTCTACCAATTATTGCATTCGTCTGCAAAGAATTCGCGTTAGTATTTTGCAGCTGTGACTTATTAAACTGATAGTTCGGTAATTTTCACATCTGTCAACACCTGCTTTCTTTGGGATTGGAATTATTATATTCTTCTTGAAGTCTGAGGGAATTTCGCCTGTCTCATACATCTTGCTGACTAGATGGTAGAGTTTTGTCAGGACTGGCTCTCCCAAGGATGTCAGTAGTTCTAATGGAATGTTGTCTACTCCCGGGGCCTTGTTTCGACTTTTCAATTGTGGCTTGCTACTTTCGTTTTCTCCTTCTGTGTCGTTACACACTTATTTTTACGCATTTTGTTCCTTCCTCGGATATCAGGCGATAGCATTGTTTTGGGGTATGGTTTTATTCAGAGTCATGTGTGACTACGGAAAAAAGGGACTGATGACAATGATGTTTAGTCCCTTTACCCTACAAACCAACACAGTTTTCTTGAGCCGATCTCTTGCTTACTTCTTCTCCAGAACTGTACCATACGTTTTATGCTCGTGCAAGAAAATTTCTCCCGAAAGAAAGTAAGAGGGAGAGAAGGGTTTTACGACCCCCCGACGAGGTGATCAGAGACGAAGCCCAAGCGCCGAACGGAGTTGGACTGGGAAAAATCAGAACATGTCTTGTCGAAGGAACCATCCTATCATTCATCTCAAGTGATTTCAGGAAACCTTGCAAAACCCTAAATGTGCATGGTCGTATAGGGCTTTGAAACAGCATCATTACGAATACAACTGCATTGTCTAACCATTGCTGCGCCGCCTCGCTCGGTAATTTTCCTGAATACAGAGCATCTCCGTACGAAGCAGGGTGTAATCTTGGAACTGTGACTCTGTGAAACTAAGATGTTTTTTCTTAGATCCAACAGTTGTAGTACACACTACGCAGCGTAATAAAGTGTTTTGTCCCGTTTATTTGCAATTTACACGTAACAACCAATCGCCCATCCTGTCGATAAATCGTCGTTTATCAAAAGATTGATGAAAAATTCGTGTGTCTATGAATTGTGTGATCTTTCTTCTGTGTTTTTTTTCTGTCATTTTTCCGCTACAGAGATTGGTCATTATACCGGTACTTGTATAGACGCGAGGAGGAAAACTGGCTTTAAAAAAAGCAAATCATGCTGGCCAGTGTAGTAGACGAACGGTTATAAACCTGCGCTCCTATAGGATCCAGATCTGGCTAGTCTCCCTCTTTTGCAAGCTAGCGCGTTAAGCGTTCGCCTGTACACGAAATTGCTTCCCTATGTCTGACGGGTGCCTTGTTGACAAACGGACGTCATGTGGTGTAATCATACTGCGGCGCATACCAGCACTAGCGTGTAACTCTATCCCTCCGTTCAGGCATTTCCCCTTGCTTCTAGGGTTCACTGGCGGTGCTCCTGCACCTGTGCTAGTGCCTGAGATCTGTCGCGTGTGGGGGCGATGGCCTCTGTGGCTCATAGGTAGATGGTGATTCCGTACGTGAGGCCTACGAGCTGTTGCTGGCCAGTACTGAATAGGTAAGTGATCCCAGCGGTAGTCTATGACGACCCTTGTCAGACACGTTGATCAGCTGACTCTGACGGCCTCCGTTTTCCTTGAATTGAACTCGTGCTACATCCTTGACAAACTAGTGTGTGAAAAGCCTGCAAGACTCGAGTATCCACGATATGGCTGCGATCAAACGCGCTAATCTCGCTCATTCTGTCACTTGTGCGTTCGAATGTCAAGTTGACATTAGGATAACGCTTGACATTAGTCATTTGGCACGGCGAACTGTTCCAGGAAAGCGGTCAGATCAACACATTAGCTTCGGCATACATAATATAACTGCTCATGAATATACCTGCAGTAGCTAAAAAACTGATGCAGTGTGGCTCTGGCTCTGAGCACTATGGGACTCAACTGCTGAGGTCATTAGTCCCCTAGAACTTAGAACTAGTTAAACCTAACTAACCTAGGGACATCACAAACATCCATGCCCGAGGCAGGATTCGAACCTGCGACCGTAGCGGTCTTGCGGTTCCAGACTGCAGCGCCTTTAACCGCACGGCCACTTCGGCCGGCGATGCAGTGTGAAGGAACGTAAAAAGAAGACAGAAGTATGTCTCTTTCATTCTACTGCAGAAGGAAGGTTAACTCTGGAAGGCAACCCCTACTTTTTGGTAGACCCATTTCTCCGCGATGTCCTTTCTCCCCGCCCTGCAAATCCAGTGACGTATGCGGGAGGGCTTCTTTGATGTTCGGAAAGTATGAGAGGAATACTGGCAGAATCTAAGCTACGATGACGGGTCGTGAATCGTGGTGGGATATCTCGGTTGGTAAGAGCTTTTCCCCGAAAGGCGTGGTCCCGGATTCAATTCTCTGTCCGGCACATGGCATTAATCCACCATTAAGTTTAAAATTTGTATTCTCTATCTGATCAAAAATACCCAGAAACCTCTTTGTAATGCGGAGCTGACCACTAGATGTTTACACCGAATGTGGACTAGGCACTGTATGTTGCTTGAGTAATGGATCCATCAGGGACACTTCAATCCTCCTAAAATTGCCAAAGTCGACCGCTGGCGATGTGACTGTGAAGTGGAAACGCGAAGGAACAACCACAGCTAAACCAAAACCAAGCAGATTTCATGTAATGACGAATAGGGACCATCCTGGGTTGTGGAGGGTGGTTGAAAAAATCGCATATCATCAGAAGGAATAAGTCGCAAGTTGCAGATTTCTGTCAACAGTCCAGCTAGCACAGTGACTGTGGATAGGGAGTTAAAAAGAATGGGGTACAAATGTTTTTTTTACATAAAATAGTGCAAAACGTGATTATAATACCAAAACCAAAAACAGTCTGTATAAGGACTATAAAAGCTTAATATTAGTACATAAAGGAGTCAAATACATGGGTACTCATATATTCAATAACTTACCAGAGCATATCAAAGGTCTTGTAAGTGATAAAGATCAGTTTCAGAGTGAATTAAAGAACTTCCTGTTGGCCAACTCCTTCTACTCCATCGATGATATCTGCACAAGGATTACAGCTCATAACTCGCTCTGCATTAGAATTGAACTATATCCATGCATCTGAGAAAAAAAACTTTGACTCTTTCCACATCCCAGAGACTCCTCTCCAAGGGATCCATGGAAAACGATAAATGTAATGTAATGGTCGACCCCCCGTAGTCGGTGCTAAGCAGCGCTTGAGGTGGTATTCAGAGCGGCGCCACTGGGCAGTGGATGACTGGAAACGAGTGATTTGGAGTGGCGAATCACGCTACAGCCTGTGGCAATCCGATGTAATGGTTTGCGTTTGGCGAATGTCTAGAGAACGTTACCTGCCACCACGTGTGGTGCTAACGGTGAAGTGAGGAGGAGGTGCTGTTACGATTATTGGGGTGGTCCTCGCGGTTAGGGTGTGGTCTGCTTATTGAACTTAATCAAACGCAAAATACAGAAGGATATGACAACATTTTACAGCATTGTGTACTATGTGCAGTAGAGGAACAGTTCCGAGACAATGATAGTTTGTATCAGCACGACAATGTACCCAGTCATAAAGCAACGTTTGTGAGGCAACGGTTCGTGGACAATAAAATTTCTGTAAATGTTTTGGGCTGTCCGGAGTCCCTGACCTGAACCCATTCGAACACATTTGGAATGACTTAGAACATCGACTTCGCTCCAGACCCCAGCGACCAATATCGCTAACTTCTCTGGTTTCAGGTACCTCACTGAGTGTCCCTAGCAGACTTCAAACCGTCATAAAGGCGAAAGGTGGAAACAATCACTGATGTCCAGTAATAAGAGTCCGGATACTTTCGATCAGCCGGCCGAAGTCGCTGTGCGGTTCTAGGCGCTGCAGTCTGGAACCGCGAGACCGCTACGGTCGCAGGTTCGAATCCTGCCTCGGGCATGGATGTGTGTGATGTCCTTAGCTTAGTTAGGTTTAACTAGTTCTAAGTTCTAGGGGACTAATGACCTCTGAAGTTGAGTCCCATAGTGCTCAGAGCCATCTGAACCATTTGAACTTTTTATCAGGTAGTGTGTATGATTTTGACCTGGTCGTGTCCGCCCCCGGTAGCTGAGCGGTCAGCGCGACAGAATGTCAATCCTAAGGGCCCGGGTTCGATTCCCGGCTGGGTCGGAGATTTTCTCCGCTCAGGGACTGGGTGTTGTGTTGTCCTAATCACCATCATTTCATCCGCATCGACGCGCAAGTCGCCGACGTGTCGTCAAATCGAAAGACTTACACCCGGCGAACGGTCTACGCGACGGGAGGCCCTAGTCACACGACCTGGTGGAAATATTTATTCATAATTGCGCGTACATATAAAGTCACGAATACAGGGCAATTAAAGGAACTATATCACCTCTGAAAGCGCGTTCAGGGGTGGTACGCGCCATTACCAATGAAACAGCCTGGTGGCTGTACAATACAAACGTACGAGGGTCGTTCAATAAATAATGCTGCACGAGTTTTTTCACACAGCACATTTAATCTTAACAGTTAAAATTTGGTTACAATATCAGTCAACATTTCTCTTACATGTACCATTTTTCTACACAGTCACGATCATGTTCTTTGACCTTAAGCCATCGTTGTGTAAGAGCATGTATTCACTGTTGGTAAAAGCTCTTCTACTGTGCTCATAGCCATGTTTTCACTGTATGAATTACGCTCTCATTATCTTTAAAGTGTCCCACGTGGAGAATTCTTAAGTGGCCTGAACAGATGGATCCACCACGTCGGGAACAGTGGCGATGACAGGACTCCCCGAACGTGGCCGCCCACGGAGCTCAGTTTCTGCACTTCCTGACATTTCAATTCTCTGTACCCATCTCCCAGCACTCTCGTATCAACTTCATCACTACCGTATACTGCAGACAAATGTTTCTGTATATTCAGCTCAGTTTCTTTCGTTGGCAAGAATAAACTGTAGCATGTTATTTGTAACAAGTGTCTTCTGTAGCTGTCACTTTGATGGTTCACTACGACTTTTCGTCTGTCGGAGCTGTTCTAAACATCGTGCACGCGCTGAAGAAACATCATATTTGAAGCGCCTAACAAGACCCTGTGTGTAAAAACGGCCGCAAGAAAACGAATGGAGTGTTATTTATTGAACGACACTGGTAGATTCCAGCATTGAGGCAAAACGTAAGCTCTAGTACACTCGAACCGCTGGCCACGAACAGTTAGAATCATGTAGTCTGCCAGCCTATATGAGGGTCCGAAACGGATTGCTCACTCTCGTAAACGGCTAGCAACTGTTGTGAGCGTCGCCTCACCGACGCACTTCAACGACTCTGCCAATTTCTCAACTATATGCTAATTAAACGTTCTCCTCTCATGTAATCGCCTAGAATACGTTACATGAAATAAAACTTAATCATTATCCATTGCTTCAACATACATAGGACAACGGAACTTCGAAGCAGGCTTCTGCCTGTCGGCGTTAATCGTCAAAGGCAACACTTGGATGTGGCAGTATTTCCCTGTTCCTTCCATACCTTAAATGCAAAATATTAAAATAAACAGAAACCGCTTTGAGCCGTGTCAGTAGTGTGAACAGAACTACAGTGTGTAACTATTCAGTGATGTATCAGTGTCACCAGAGTTAATCGCTGGTAGTTTCCACCCAGCGATGTCACATGCGAATGCCACAGCTTTCCCGCTGCGGCGGTGAAGTTGAAATCAAAGGCAAATAAACCGTTACTCCCTCCACATGTTAGTAACAAAACAGCATACGAAGTAACAAAAAAAATGGCTCTGAGCACTATGGGACTTAACTTCTGAGGTCATCAGTCCCCTAGAACTTAGAACTACTTAAACCTAACGAACCTAAGGACATCACACACATCCATGCCCGAGGCAGGATTCGAACCTGCGACCGTAGTGGTCGCGCGGTTCCAGACTGAAACGCCTAGAACCGCTCGGCCACTCCGACCGGCACGGAGTAACATTCTATCCTTAGTGTACAGTACTTCTTGAGCTGTTCTTGCAAGCACTGTTTTTATTGAAGCAGAAGTATAAAGATTCGATAACTTAATACGTAACAACTGGTAACGGTCGTTACAGCTTTGCTGAAGGATGGAGCGAAGTGCTAATTATCTTCACCTTAATAAGGGGCTGTGTCAACTGCTCTAGTAATTGGATGATATAAGAGGACCGTTGCGTAACTTGCAGTTCCAGGAGCGGTAGCATTACACCTGTGATTACAGTGATGAGTCCTGTAGACGTTTCAGAGACGGGTAATCTGGCCGAGAAAGCTGAGATTGGCGTAATACTACACATAGATTAATAATGGGAATATGTGAAACGCAGAGTCTGTAAGCTGCTATCTTAAACGAAAATTACCTTACCCTGCAGTACAGTTTCGAGAATTAACTTTTACTAGGTATACGTACGAACCTCTTAGCTACGCAGTATAGATCTGCATTTGCATCTACATCTGTGTTAAGAAAGACCTTAGATATCCGTCTGTAAAAGGTACGGTGTGTGGCGCAAACCAGTGACGATATTATCTGCGTGGCTGCATGTAGAGTGCAGCTTTTCTGCCGGCCGGTGTGGCCGAGCGGTTCTAGGCGCTTCAGTCTGGAACCGCGCGACCGCTACGGTCGCAGGTTCGAATCCTGCCTCGGGCATGGATGTGTGTGATGTCCTTAGGTTATTTAGGTTTAAGTAGTTCTAAGTTCTAGGGGACTGATGACCTCAGCAGTTAAGTCCCATAGTGCTCAGAGCCATTTGAACCTCTTTTATTATTATTATTATTATTATTATTATTTTCAGCTTTTCTTCGTCACGGCACTAGGAGGGGGAGAGAGGCGGGCCCATCGCCCTGCACGCCTTTTATCCCCGGGAAAGTTCCCCAGTACTCATTTGATAGCAGGATGGAGGACCTGGGGCCATTCTGGAGGATCAGTGACAAGGAAAATTCCCCATGCCGTCCTGCATTGAACCCGGAATCCCAGGGTCCAGAGTGTGTCTCATTTTGGACTCGCTATCATTACGCGATACCCTGATGAGTCAAAACATTATGACCACCTGATTAATAGCTTGTGTGTCTTTATTTGGAACGAAATAAATCACTGGATCTGCGTATCAGGTATACGACAGTTTGTTGGCAGGTTTGTGGAGGCATGTGGCATTAGATGTCTACGCACAAGTCATGTAATTCGCGTAAATAACGAGTCGCTGATTTGCGTACGCGGTGATGGCGCTCGATAGCTACCCAGTTGGTACCATAGGATTTTCATCAAGCAAATCTGGTCGCAGAGACATCGGCGTGAGTTCTGGCTCCGAGACACGGACGTGGAAGACACCAAGCATGAAGGATCAGGTGGTTCGCAGCTGAGGATTTTCATCAAGCAAATCTGGTCGCAGAGACATCGGCGTGAGTTCTGGCTCCGAGACACGGACGTGGAAGACACCAAGCATGAAGGATCAGGTGGTTCGCAGCTGAGCGTGTCTAGGACTACTACCGCAGGTCCCATGCAAGCGCAGGAGAATGTCTGCCGTAGCATAATAGTGCTCCCACCAGCCCGCGTCCGTGCCGCTGTACGTTTCGAGTCGCCGTTCATCTCGATGGCGGCGTTTGTGGAGACGACCATCGACCTAGTGTAGCAAAAAAAAAATGTGATTCACCAGAAGAGCCGACACGTTTACATTGATCGACGGTCGAATCCCGATGGTCCCGTGCCCACTGCAATCGTAACTGGCGATGTCGTTGGGTCAACATGTGAAAACGTGCTGATGGTCTTCTGCGAAGCTCGATGTTCAACAATATACGATAAACAATGTGATCCTAAACAGTTGGGCGTGCACCATCATTGTGCTCTTTTGGCAGAGATGCCACAGATCACCATCTATGCCACTTTACAGTGGAGACAAGCCTCCGAATCCCACGTTCTGTGAAGAGTCGTGAACGTCCAACCATTTAGCGCCTAGTGGTAGTTACTGTCCTATCTCTTTCAATGGATGCCCACGACATTTTCGAGATACTCGTTCAGACTCTTCATAATAATAATCTGTCCTTTGTCAAAGTCGCTTATCTCAGTGGACTTCCCCATTTACAGTACATACCTTCACTGGGGTGATCCCCGATCCCTGTCTGCTACGCTCACATAATTTTGATACAGCCTCATGTGCTTGCAACGCTACCAGGCGGCATCCAACGTCGCGGTGGGCAGTAGTCACAATGTTTGACTTATCACTGTATGTAATTAGTATGTTTCTGCACTGGTTTTGTAACGCTGGCTCTCTAAGTTTTGCGACTGAGGCTCTCTGCGATGGACGCCTTTTTTGTCGCGCCTCCCCCTACTGTTTGTCTGAGTATTTGTATGACAGTCATCACACTGACTAAGTAAACCTGTGACGACTCGAGCAACCATTATTCGAATCTTCTCCATCCATGCCTGTAATGTAGTAGCTTAGTGAGGGTCCTACAGTAGAGTTTGCGAAAGACGTCTCTCAAGGGGCAGCGCTGTTGGCAACTTTCTGCTGCGTAGTGGAAACTGCTGTAGGCGAAACAATAGTCTTCTACAGAGGTGCAACAACACCGAGGTGTTGCCATCAAGGCGTGTACAAAATCGCGTTTACGTGATTGATTGAGGTGCGTGCGCTAAGCAACAGTTGGGAATCTTCTTTCGCCTATTTTACTATAGGCGGGCGAAAAGTACTTAAGGATTAGTCGAACGAATATTTTGTGAGCGACGTCTTTTGTATGTGAATAGCACTTCATCACGCATATAACGCGTATTTGTCTACAGAAACCAGTATTAATAAACATTGCTTCCCTGCTGAAACCAACGTGTATGACGCACCTCTGTTTTCGGAACCCAAAGTTGATAGACAAAGCGCACACTGATATAATTGCATAAACATTGCTTCTGAACTAATTCTATTTTTCAGCAATACAGTCCTAAGTTCAAGAGATAATACGTCGTATTAAATAATACGTAGAATAGTTTCCTTAACTTTTACCTGGTCCCAGCGTAAAGTTCAAATAAAAAGTGTAGTGCAATCTAAGAGTCCAGGGTTCTTCAATAGTTCGGGCTGAATATTATATATTTGAAGTTACAAACCTTAGCTTGTTTATTATTCCACGTAACATTTCACAAGTCTTTTTCAGATGTCACATCTAAATATTAAAACATCACGTTTACAGACCTTTTCTGTATCTGTCTCCATTTGACAGTTCCAAAGATTGTCAGTGATATCAGGCTGAAGACTTAAACCAGACTGAAAATTACAACGAGACTAACTCAAGCGAGACTGGCGTGAAATGAATATATGACAAGTAATTCTTTGCAGTGCATTCTAGTGAATGCCTTGAGGCACATTATTCATATAACAACTTCCAATTTTTAAGTTAGTTAACAAATTTAAGTTGCATAGTATTTTCCGACAGTGTGTATTTATGCAAAGATTTTTAGTAGTAATATCAAATGATAAAAGTTGCATAATTTGTAAGTACAAAATTTAGAAACTTTCTGTCAAGTTGTGATATCAGTTACATATCCGTAGTAAAATAAATGTAAACATAAATAGGATCACATGCTTGACTTGTATTTAAAACAGATTTATAAAAATAGCAAAATTAATGTAGTATTGTTTTCGGAGTATCTGTTACTACTAATTTCTCAACTTTCTTTCATAGTGTAGGATCGAAGTACGAAATGATATAGTTATTTAAATGAAAAATTACGTTCACGGAAACATTGTGCCAAACAGCTAGAAAATTTAATAAATTTTAATGGATTACAGGAGATCCTTCTCCAGGTGACGTGTCGTCGTCCTTCTAGGCTTGCCCCAGCCGCGGGTAGTAGGCTTAAACGTCCCATGCTCCCTAAGAAAACGAACAGTTGCTTCAAGCGTCCTCCTATCGGTGATCGTTCGTTCTGGAAATCCCTCCCAATACAAATGTTGACCGACACGACCATTATCATCTGCTAATCCGTACAGCAAATGGGCATCTGTCAACGCCGCATTTAAGCACACTTCAGTTGCGCAGTACTCAAAACCAAGTCCATGATACACTAAACAGTCGATGCTATGCACCTGCACAGCCCGTGAGGAACATCTAACAGTTGAGTCTACGTGATTGATGCCGGTAGAGAAATGAAATTAGTCGCATATAACATTAACAATGACGTGAGTCACACGAAAGGATAACATTAGTTCAGTTGGAACCACAAACACAGGAGCGCAACCTGATAATCAAATCCCTATAATTCCCCAATCTGAGCTTGTACTCCGTCTCTAATGACCTTGTTGTCGACTGGACGTTAAGCACTGATCTCCTCCTCCTCTCTACAAAGAGAAAGAAGACGCTTTACGCGCTGTAAAACAGTAGAAGTCGTTATCGACGCACTCAGCCCAGTGGTGAAACCAGAATAAACTCGTAACAAAATGCTAACAGGGGATATGTTACAACAGCTGGTATTTGGGGGCCGGCCGCGGTGGTCTAGCGGTTCTAGGCGCTCAGTCCAGAGCCGCACGACTGCTACGGTCGCACGTTCGAATCCTGCCTCGGGCATGGATGTGTGTGATGTCCTTAGGTTAGTTAGGTTTAAGTAGTTCTAGGTTCTAGGGGACTGATGACCATAGATGTTAAGTCCCATAGTGCTCAGAGCCACTTGAACCATTTGGTATTTGGGACAACTGGGAAAACAAGTAATGTATTCTCGTGATCTCCTCACTGATAGACAGACTTCTCAATAGCGAATCTGGCAGGAGCGGGCTCGAAGATAATATAGTGGGCACAGATCGATAGTAAAGAACCCACCAGGGTAGCCAAGAGCGCTAACGCGCTGCTTCCTGGACTCGGGTCGGCGCGCCGGCCCCGGATCGAATCCGCCCGGCGGATTAACGACGACGGCCGGTGTGCCGGCCAGCCTGGATGTGGTTTTTAGGCTGTTTTCCACATTCTCCTAGGTGAATACCGGTTCAAATGGTTCAAATGGCTCTGAGCACTATGGGACTTTATATCTGTGGACATCAGTCCCCTAGAACTTAGAACTACTTAAACCTAACTAACCTAAGGACATCACACACATCCATGCCCGAGGCAGGATTCGAACCTGCGACCGTAGCGGTCGCGCGGTTCCAGACTGTAGCGCCTAGAACCGCTCGGCCACTCCGGCCGGCTAGTGAAGGGGTCAGAATACCACGTAGGATCTCTGGTTTGATCATTAATCTCCGCTCACCACGAACATTGTTGCCACTGGATATGTGAATACGATATACCGGCTGAATCAAAATTCACGTATTTGGCCGTCACAGGGAGATTTCTTGCTTACTACCAGTACAAAAATGTCTCCAACAAAATTTAATTCCGTCCATATTTTCGGGAGAAAATGGACGTGAAAGAAATGTAATTTGGCAGCACTGAAGTCTTACGTACAACACGTATCTTCATTCAATACTTTGCGCTTGTGCTGCTTTGTTAGTATAGTGGGCAGAGTTTTGTGTTTTTATACTAGAGTTCGTGTGTTAGATACCGTGTATGATTTTAATTTGTTTAGTTTTCTAATTTTTGATTGCGTGATATGATATATCGCTTCTTAATAGTCATACAGCAATTACGGCAAGTCTTCCACAAAACACGTGCAGTTATTTACCACTAATGCAGAAATGAAAGTGCAATCGTATTTACTATCCCACTTTTAAATATGTTTACATTGTTTTGCCGAATTGGTGCCATTTCTTGAGTTATACCCCAACCCCAAAACTGAAATAAAATAAAATAACTCCACCCCTCTACTTCTTGGTCTGTCACTACATTTATCGTAGACAGTTCACCTCCAACCAAGCAAATCACATAGCCACTTCGTCGCCGTGTATTGTTTTACACTGCGAGGGGGTACCCAAAGAAACCTAACTTCTTATTTTTTGAACTTATTTATGCACATTTTGAGTGCAAACCTTTAATTCCTTTCAAAATATTCTCCACTTGCATTAATATAGTGTCTAATCTGTTATTCCACATTTCAAGACATTGTTTAAATTCACCTTTTGTGATACTTGACAGCGCCTCCGGCTTTTTTTCCCCTCCTCAGCATCATCAGCAAAACGCCTTCCTTTCATGTCTCTTTTCATTGTAGCAAACCATTTTTGGTCAAGAACTGTCGAACAGACCAAGCTGTGTGAGCAGGAGCATTATCAAGATGGAAAAACCAGTCACCTGACGGACACAAATCAGGCCACTTCCGCCGCACATTGTTGCGCAGTCTTTTCAAAACTTCCAAGTAGAAAGCCTGGTTAACTGTTTGCTCCTGCGAAACAAACTCTGAATGGACGACTCCCCTCACATCAAATCAGCATTGTCTTAATGTTTGATTTCACCTCACGAGCTTTCTTGGGGCGAGGCGAACTTGAAGTCTTCTACTGGCTTGATTGTTCCTTTGACTCAGGATCGTAAGCGTAGCACCAAGTTTCGTCACTTGTGATAGTCTTTGAAAAGAAATTTGGATCGTTTCGAGACTCTTCTTTCAAAGCACATCACGCTTCCACGCGACTTTGTTTTTGTTCACCGGTCAGCAGTCGTGGCACGAATTTGGCAGCCACCCATTTCATTCCTAAATCTTCTGTTACAGTTCGATAAACTAAATTCCAAGTCACTCCCGACAGCCCCACAATTTTTTCAGTGGTCCTTCGTCGATCGTCATTAACGGTTGCACGAATGTTCCCACCTTTCTCATGTGATCAGGCCGTGCAACGACGACCAGGACGAGGTTTGTCATCAGTTGAAATTCCACCATTTTTGACATGGGAAAACCACTCAAAACACTTGAGTTTCCTCCATATCATCGTCCATGTACGCTGTTTTTAACATTTCAAGAGTTTCTGTTCCACTTTTTCCGAGCAAAAAGCAGAATTTCACCGCCGCAGGCTTTTCACGAAAATAAGTCATTGCAAAAACGAGAATCACACAAAACAATGGTCACTATAGACTGTGCCGAAATTAGTCCCCGACCTTCGTCAGCGACGGCACTGCATATTGACTCTAGAATGTTTGCTCTGTGCTCTCCTAGTGGCAAAACGCGGTACTACAAAAACTGTTTTTTAGGTACCCTCTCGTACTTCATCAGCTACAAACGAACCTAGTGTCAGGTATACCTTCCTGTCATTGGTTGTATCGATTAATGCCAACTATGTTCATCAGTTACATTTCTTTAGGAGGGGTAAAGTGCGAGTAAGAGAACAGAGCAAACTTTGAAAGGCAAAATAAATCTTTAAAAGTGGAATAGTAAAAATGATTGTGCTCTCAATTCTGTGTTAGTATTAAAATACTCACACGTGCTCTGAATAAGACCTACTGTAACTGTTACATAAGGATTTCGAAACCAGATAGCATGTCACACAGTCAAAAATTAGAAAATAAAACAAAAATTGCACCTAGACCCGTAATCGAACTTTCGAAATCGAATACTACAATGCAGATCTCTATCCGTTGCACTAAACGAGCAGCACAGCTACCGGGTGTTGAATCAAGATACTTATTGTACATCTGATAACGGTGTTACCAAATTCTTTCCTTGACGTACGTTTTCAACCATTAATATTCCCGAGACGAAATGTTGTATCAGGCGTTTTTGTACTGTTAGTGTAACAAGGAATCGCTGTGGCGTCAGAGTGAGAGAATTTTCGTTAACCCTGCATAATTGGGAAACTAGCCTCGTTCCTTTTCTGTAATTGTATTGTGTTTCATCCTAAAAGTTAATAAGATTCGCTGCCTTGCTGTATTCTTGTTGGTGGCGGGAATGGGCCAACGAAGTTAGTTACGAAGCACGAGCCGAGCAACGTGAGGCACGCAGCCTGGGAATGCTGGCTGGCTCAATATCGTCCAGACGGTGCGGTGGAATGCTCGCTCTGCCGTAGACGGCGACTACGCCCTTCGGGCTCTTAACTCCTAGTCTCAAAGAAGCTACCGCTCTTCTCTGTGAACTCATTTTAGCTGCTGTTGCCTTCGTGAATATACATATGAAGATCTGCGAATGGAAAATCTTTCGTGAATATACGTGCCTCTGACATCACACTTCATTGTTTTATTTGTAGGTGCAGATAGACAGCTTCTCTTGATAACCTGAAGATATTTCAGTGTTTGCTACCAACAAATAACCTAAGAGAAATACTTCGCGCAGTGTTCGTTTACTTTATACTTACAGAATAAAAGACATACCATAATGCTGGCATTGGTTGAATATTTGAGATAGCAGAACCCACGTTTCCCCTAGACGCTGACTGCTACACCACATCCCCCCCTTTTCTTTCATCTAGGGAAGCTTCTTTTGGCAGAGTTTTTCGTGATGTCGTTATTTTTTTATTTATCGTTTGGCATAAACACTTGAACATGTACGGTTCACTGGACATTAAAAATAACTCCAGCTGAGGAGCTAAGAAAACAACTGCACCAGTTTTATGTACATTAGATTTAAAATATGCAGTAAAATGAACAGCACCGTGTGTGATGATGAGATAGACTGTAAAATGACCAGTAAATATAGGCTGTGAAAGGAGCCAATACGACCAACAATAAATTGTACATTCAGATGAGCTGTTGAATGAACATTAAAGTCAGTTATAAAAAGAACATTAAAATGAACAATAAGATAAATAATAAAAAGGACAATGAAATTAACAAATTTACGCTAATAAATTTGACTGTTTTAAGGAACATGGGTAGCAAGCATAATCATTATATATTAATGTCATACCAATCCAGCCAGGAGACTGCAGCGTCCTTCAGTTCGTGTGGATCTATTTATGGTCCTGGATACGATGTGAAGCTGCAGTCAGTCACTTATGGTCAATTGTTTGACACAGAGCACCACAGTCACAATGAGGGCTACAAGATTTGGTCTTTGTGTGGGGGGGGGGGGGGGGGGGCGGAAGTGGGCCAGTAGATCGTCAAGCTGTCTGCGCTCCAGTCCGCCCGGACTGTGCCATGATGTTGAAATATGTGTCGAGTCGTTGCTCCACTTAAGACTAATGGCGTTTCCTGAACCTCAGCCTTTTCAGTGACAAATGAGAAACGTCCTTATGCACTGGAAATTCTGGGTCACTTTTAATCCTCTTCATTTGACGGGCCACGAAGCCCTTTCTGCTTAGTGAAGGTTGGGCAGTGTGGCTCAGCACGAGCAACGATTGCAGGGCTGTAATTTTGGTGCGTCCACTGATACGCACCGTGTTGTCTAATTTGACATCTAGTTCCCTTACATCACTGCTTTTCAACCTCACAAAGGATCAGTATTTCGCGACAGAGTATGAAAGCCAAAGAGCGAAAGCTCTGCGTGAAACAGATGCTCACCAGCTGCTGGATATTGTTGCGGTTGTTGACTTCAGCTGCCGTGGCTTCTAGGTATTTCTTAAAGAACAGGGTGCGATCCGGTATGCGCCAAGGCACTTTCGAAACTAATAATGAGGAGGCTCTTTATTGTTGAAGCACACATATTATTCAGGTGAAAACACATTGTTTCCGTTTTGCTTGTGCTGACAGCCAGTCTCCAGTCAGTGTAGACTTTACCAACAACTTTAAGATCTTGGAGAAGGAGACTGCCAGTATCCGCCATCCGCTTGGCTTGGACAGCTATTGCCAGGTCCTGGACATGACCAAATTTACGTCCTTTTGTTTCTGGCATGCCTGATATGTACAGGGTGAAAAGCGCAGGCTCTAGCACCTATCCTTGAGGAAGGCCGTTGTCTATTTTTCGGACGCTACTTACGTTGTCTGTCACCTACTATTATTTGGAAGTTCTGTCACGTAGGATGTTACTGCCGAGGCGTAAGGCATGGGATGGTGCGGCACTATTTATGTAATAGACCATCTTTCCACATGGTGTCATATTCGACGGTTAGATCCATGAGAACAACAATCGTCTTGGGTCCTTATTGGAACCCTGCTTCGATGTGGCTAGTTAGGCTGAGTACCTGATCTTCACAACTTCGGTTGTGACGAAAACCAGCTTGCCAGACTGGTAAGTTTTCTTCTAGTATCGGATCAATGCTCCTTCAAATGAGCCTCTCCAGCGGTTTATAGATGGTGCTTGGGAGAGAATTAGGGCGATAGCTTTCTGATTTCCCTTGGTTTGCTGGGTTTAGCAAATATATTATTTTATCTCTCTTGAACTCGGATGTATATGACCTTTCTGCATAATATGTGAAAACAACTGGTTCAGCCATTCTCTGGCTCGTCGGCGCTATGTATTAGGAATTCAGAGAGCACAGCATCGCCGGTTGTTGTGGCCGAGCGGTTCTAGGCGCTTCAGTCCGGAACCGCGCTGCTGCTACGGTCGCAGGTTCGAATCCTGCCTCGGGCATGGATGTGCGTGATGTCCTTAGGTTAGTTAAGTTTAAGTAGTTCTAAGTTCTAGGAGACTGATGAACTCAGATGTTAAGTCCCATAGTGCTCAGAGCCATTTGAACCATTTGAGAACAGCATCGAATCCTGGGTGTTTCCGTGTTTTCAGCTTACTGATGGCATTACTTCATCAACTGTGAAGTAGCGGGAGACTTTATTTGGAGCTTCTACCGGCTGACAGAATAGTTTCAGGTGGCGCTTGACAAAAATAGTGTGTTTTCTGTCTCTAGCTCTTGATAAGGATACAATTCTTGAGACAATTTGTTGGGAGAGAGATCTGGTATTTGTCGCTCAGGTACAATAGCATCTCATAATTTCCTAGAAGGTTCCATGTTTTCCTGCTTGATTTGATGAAGTTTAATGCCTTAGTTGTTTCTTTCTGTTTTCTCCTTTGGGCTGCATCAAAGTTTCGTTGGAGTTCGTCGGTAATTTCTAAGTCATTCTACAAGAATCTGTGGTACAGTTCCTCCGTCTTTAATTCATCCTGGGATATATTCCTTGCGATAAGCCTGGGGAATACATCGTTTTGTAGTGCTGTTATTATCTTTACAAATCTATGATAACTGTACCACTTCACAGGGATCCACCGCAGAGATTGGTCAGTGTCATTACAAAATTTTTCTCACTTCGCCTTTCCGAATTTCCATCAGGAAGGAGCGGGTAAGGGGATATTGATTCCAATTTCTAGAAGGATATGGTAGTGTTGACTGTGTGGAAAACTAACCTGCGCACGGGGATAGGATGTGACAGGGAATTCCTGGTAGTACAGCTCAGGTCAGGGTTCAAATGGCTCTCAGCACTATGGGACTTAACTTCTGAGGTCATCAGTCGAGTAGAACTTAGAACTAATTAAACCTAACTAATCTAAGGACATCACACACATCCATGCCCGAGGCAGGATTCGAACCTGCGACCGTAGGGGTCGCTCGGCTCCAGACTGTAGCGCCTAGAACCGCACGGCCACTCCGGCCGGCGGTCAGGGTTCATTTCAGTTTTTTGAGTGGCTTTTATCTTTTGCACCACAGACAATGTACAAATGGATTTCTTCGGCCCAGTTTAATAACTTTTCCCCGTTTTTAGCCGATGTACGGTATTTCCTGTCGTCGTGATGACTGTTGAAATCTTGGCGTATATTGCAGGGTGTGTATGAGTATCTACATAACATTTTGTGGCCAAGCTGTTTGAGACTAATGGTTGGAAACAGTCCGCTGAAAGTGTGACCAGGGATACGTATTCGATGTTGCTTCTCATGTAAGTTAAGAGTCGATAATTTAGGTGATATGCAGCTCCCAATAAATCATAACCTTGGCTCCTGCCTTTGGATGTCTGTCTGTTCTTCGTTTCCGATGTGCTGTTTTTGGAGGATGGCTGTGTCAGCTTAATTTTCCATTAACATATTGAAAGGCTTTAACTCTTAGAGCTGCTAAGCTTCTCTACATTCAATCGGCAAATTCGGGTAATGCTACCTATCTCTACTGTCAATACAGGTTCAGGAGTCTGATGCTTCTTAGTACTCGGATTAATCAGTCCGCGTGTTTGACAGCCAGGAAAATCCGCAAGTGGTCTGTCTGGTATCTAGGTCCACGTCAGAATCCAGGAGAGAAGCGCTTGAAGCTGCAAGGCGGCTGGGGTGCCTGCGGAAGAGAACACGACTACAAGCGGTAGCCGAGCTAAACACAGCTCACCCCGCGGACAGACAAGGACAATACCCAAACAACCTATGTAAATAACGAAGAGCAAAGCGGAAAATTTTGCCGCAAGTATATCAGTAGGCCAAGATCAATGAGACAGACAATCCAAATCTCGACCAGAGAGAGAGACAAAGTGTCAAGTGAGGTTGTTACCCAATAGTCTGTAGTACAGCGATGATAGTAACCGGCAATTTCAGACGCGAGTGCAGAACTGATTGACAGCAGGGAACATTATTGACCTTCGTATTCACGCGATAAGACGAAAGATACGCTAACGCTGCGAGCGCAGCGCTGCAGCAAGACTACTCTACGATCATCTAGCTCCATTACATCCGGCGGGCGTTAAACTTCCACGGACCTGGATACCAGATGCCTTCCACTCGAAACAGGCGCGTGTGGTCGGAAACGCTCCGGCTGGTATCATGGTAGATGAAGGCTGGAATGGAGGCACGAGCCAAGATCCGTTCCATTCGACCATAGGTTGCTGGAGGGGAGGGTGTTCGGTGACGTCCATCGGAACATCGCTGGTAGTGGGCGCGCTAGGGAGTTCCACCGATCCACGTGAATGCGAAAGGGACTGCCGGTGCAACAGTGCTGAGTCGTAGGTTTCCGCCAGGGGCGCCGGCAGTAGGGCCACATTGTCACCAGGAAACGGTGGAGCAGGTGGCGGCAGATACAACGCCTGCGCCCGAGACCGGAGCTGGATATAATCCGCCACCCATGAGTCACCATCGCTGTCACTGGTGTCCAAACCTCAGTACGCCCATAGGGATCAGACCCACACAGACGCACAAAGCGCTTAATACTGGGAGGGACGGGAGCGACGCTCTGAGGGGGCGACATCAGAAGATGAAGCAGGGTGTGAGCATGCCGCTCATGGATGAGCCCGGCGGGCTATAATTGTTAATCGACGTGATTCAGTAAGTGCTCAAAAACAGGGTGAGGGCTGACGTAGTAGCAGAGGATTCGAATATTTTCTCATTTGCTGCTTAAAGATTCAAACGAGACGTTCTGCTTGACCGCTTGAGAAGGTTGGAATGAAGGGGTGTATGTGTGTTTTATGTCGTTGGAATCGCAGGAATCTTTGAAGGCAGATGGTGTGAACTGCGGCCCGTTATCGGAGACCAATGAGCGAGGGAACCCTTAGACAGCTAAAACCTTAGCCAAGGTGGTGAGGGTGGTGTCAGTCATAATCGTCGCATGCGTTCAATGTAAGGGTACTTCGATTAAGTGACCACAATGGACAGCCATATTGATCCCAAAAATTTACTCGCAAAATGGAGATGGGTGCGGTCCCAGAGGAGGCGGAGGGTAGGCCAAAACGGCCACAGGAGAGCGCGAAACAGAAGCGTTGGAACGCATAAAACCCCTTCCCTGATTCGCATCGGATCGCGTCCAAATTTCGTCGAATGGTTTTGAATGGTCCCTAGTGGCTCCACCATGTATACCAGAGCAAAAATTTGCAGTCGCACTACGCTTCGAAGGGGCCAGATCACGTTCAATAGGTTTGTAGCCCCAAGGTGTCCTTAGAGTAGGGTTGAAACGCCCAGGGGTAGCAGCAGCGTCGAACGTTGTCACAAACGTCGTCCTGTGGCTCACTGCACTGCAAACCGTCGTTTTAGATGTCGAAATGTGTGTAAATCAACGCTCCAATGGAAGAGGTGGCTTCATTGTCACCCTTTATGCCACCCCTAAGAGATTTTCGTGTCAGTTCTGAGCGGCGGTTTGTCTGAAATGTTTCCCTCGGTTACCCATAAGGGAACAGGGTAAGAGAGGGATGTGACGAACTTCCCATCATGTGACACGTCCACGGTGGCGTTGGGCAGAATTGTGGTGAAATATGGTGCGAACGTGACATCATTAGCCCACCTTACAGTTCACTGGAAGTTTTGACCTGTCGCCTTTTTTTCCCATTTGTCGACACCTTGCTGTTTGAAGCGTCACGGAGCCCCAGAGTGACGTGGCAGGGCGCCAGGCTTTTGTACCGTTACAGAAGAAAGTAATAGGCACCTTTGAGTCAAATTTCAAGCTTATGCGCCGTAATGGAAGACCAGTTTGGAAAAAGGGGTTTCTTTAATTTTTCTGCGCGGAATATATTGGCGTTCCCGTCCACACGCTCTGTTTATACGTTATTGACACTTTGTATCAAAATTTATGATTGTGATGTGTGATAGATCATTGTTATCTAACTCTTGTTCTGATAGCATCTGTATTTACTTTACTAAACCATTAATTTGTGTTTATTTGCAGCCACATACGTCAATAGCTCGGCAGTAATGGCTAAACAGTAGAAATGACGTAAATGGATTTTATGAATAAATAGGTTTAACAGTCAAAGGTGACCATTATATCTTTAATCAAGTTTTTCGTTTGTGAACACCATCCACGGAAAAGAAGCGGGAAAATGGTTTCAGACATTTGTAGCTTCCAGAAAGAAGTGACATGAGTGTTCCGGTTGTATGTTGCGTAACACGTTCAGGGCAGGACGTGGCCGTGGAACACTTGTTGCAGTGGAGTGCAACTTGAGAGGTTTCCCTGGCTCGTTACCATGGCAGGGATTCGCGTAGGTCACTTTCCGCGCCCTATCTTCGTCCTATTGCGCACATACGATTTGCTCGACTGATTTCTGCGTCTGATGCGACTTGCTTACACAGTTATCGATTCATAAGAGCGATAAGGTCTTGAAAATCGACACGCAGTGTTTGCGTGGAACAATACCAATATTTGTTTTAGAAGGCAGCTGAACTTGAGAGCCGGCCGGTGTGGCCGTGCGGTTCTAGGCGCTTCAGTTTGGAACCGCGTGACCGCTACGGTAGCAGGTTCGAATCCTGCCTCGGGCATGGGTGTGTGTGATGTCCTTAGGTTAGTTAGGTTTAAGTAGTTCTAAGTTCTAGGGGACTGATGACTACAGATGTTAAGTCCCATAGTGCTCAGACCCATTTGAACTTGAGAGATGTTCAGTGAAATAGTTGCCACGTTCCTACTTTTGCTATTCGCGCGGCATTTAGATTACTTACGTGCGTGCCTGCGGGAAACAGTGTTTCGCCATATCTGTATGTTGGCAGTATATAGGGGGCGGTCAAATGAAATAGACACAAATGGAGAAACGTAAGTAATCTGTTTATTAGTTCAAAAGTAATCGCTATAAATGTCGATACAGTTATCCCACTGTGAATCAGAATGGTCTGTGCCTTCATGGGACAATGTTTGCGGTTGCCTACGGAACCATGATTGTACCCAGTCGTGCATCTCTTCGTCAGAAGCAAATAGACGACCACCAGTGGCTTTCTTCAGGGCTCCGAAAACATGGAAAACGCGTGGAGAGTTTTCGGGATTGTATGTAGGATATGACGACCACCAGTGGCTTTCTTCAGGGCTTCGAAAACATGGAAAACACGTGGAGAGTTTTCGGGATTGTATGGAGGATATCTAAGGGCTTCCCAGCGAAACTTCTGCAGCGTAGTCGACCCAATCCTGGCAACATGGAGCACCAAGAAAGGGAGGAGGAGACGAAATGATACTTCATGACTTGTCAGAGTATCTGCCGTTACTGCAGGAGTACAGTGTCGAATCAAATTTATAAAGAACTTAACAGTATGAGTTCTCCAAGGATCTGCCTTATTGAGCGGCGTCTTGAGCAATGTCTTGATCGTCTTTACTCCTGGAGCATTGACAATGGCTTTCGCTTTTGCACATACAAACGTCTGTATGAATTTCTGGCGACGCAATTGGTTTCTCCCACCATCTTTACATCTCGGGCCTGTTGCCCTTCCGTTCGTTGAAACTACAAAATTCCTGGGGCTCATGCTCGGTAGGAAACTCCCTTAGTCCTCCCATGTGTCTTACCTGGTAGCGCGCTGTACGTGATTCCTCAAATGGCTCTGAGCACTATAGGACTCAACATCTTAGGTCATAAGTCCCCTAGAACTTAGAACTACTTAAACCTAACTAACCTAAGGACATCACACTTACCCATGCCCGAGGCAGGATTCGAACCTGCGACCGTAGCAGTCCCGCGGTTCCTTCCTGATGGAATGCCCATTTTTAACCGTTTACGCCCCTGCTCGGGTTTGCCGTCTGAGTTATCGGCCGTTTCAGCAAATGACACGTTGGCTGTAGACCGCGTTTTACTTTTTATCCGCCTAAAGAATATGGCGAAGGCCATTTAATTTTTAGTTTTGGACCTCCGTTTTTGTATGGTGTCTTCTTAGCCCTTTTTCCACGTGCCTGTTTTTAGCTGTCTTCTATTATGTCGCCGGCCGGGGTGGCCGAGCGGTTAAAGGCGCTACAGTCTGGAACCGCACGACCGCTACGGTCGCAGGTTCGAATCCTGCCTCGGGCATGGGTGTGTGTGATGTCCTTAGGTTAGTTAGGTTTAAGTAGTTCTAAGTTCTAGGGGACTTATGACCTAAGATGTTGAGTCCCATAGTGCTCAGAGCCATTTGAACCATTTTTGCACCAAAACTAAAGTATGAGCTCACTTCTCGATGTGACGTTGCAACCCCCCCCCCCTACCACCACCACCACCACCACCACCACCACTAGCCTCAGTGCATGCACTTCGGCTGGGAAGGGTATCATAAAGCAGGTATATCCTATCCTGAGGCAAGCTGACCCACAACTGTTGCAATTGGTCCTCGATATCCGACATAGTGCAAATAGAGTTGACGCCAGCGCTGATTCCCCATGTATTGTCGGGGCTGGATTTGAGATCGTGCTGGCCACGTGAGTACCCCATCACGCAGACAGTTCATAGACACACGTGACATGCGTGGACGAGCATTGTCCTGTTGGAAAATAAAACCATGCTATTGTTGAATAATAGGTAACACACGAGGACGCAGCATGTCCGTGACGTACCGTTGTGCCGCCAAAGTTCCTCCAGTCACTATCAGCCGTGACCTGAAATCATACTCTGTGGCTCCCCACACCATGACGCCACGTGTAACACGGCTGTGCCTCTTCAAAACACTGGAGTAATGGGACTTCTCCCCAGGTGGCCGCCATACTCTCCGGCGATGGTCATCCAGGGTAGTGCAGAACCGCGATTCATTGCTAAACGTGATGCTACCCTGTCACGGCACCATTCCAAACGCAGCCGTTCGCGTTATGGTGTTAACGGCAGCCTACACATTGTACTGTAATTCCCTAGTCTGGCTGCTGCTGAACTCCGACTAGAGGTGCAGTATGGCACGGAATGTTGCACAGTAGTTGTTCTCAGATGGCAGGCACAGATGTGGGGGGGTTACGATGTGCTTGGTGCAAAAGATGGCTGTCCTCCCTGAGGTGGTCAGACCGGAACCTTGACGACGAGTATGCCAGCTCACACTTTCGCATGCAGTCCAGCATCTAGTTACTTTCATACCCGAATGTACCACAAATCTGATTAGGGCAAGATTCGACCAGCCGGCCAAATGGAGAGCTACAGTGAGACCCCTTTCAAACTTAGTCTGTCTGATGCTGATCACACTATGGCACACGAGTACGCGCTATCTCCGTGTTCTTCACAATGATCACTCAACAATTAACGTTGTTCACGCCTCTTATGTACCCTGCTGGGCCTGTTAACAACGCTGAATAGGAACGAAAATGCTGCACTCAAGTGGCCGTTCTACCTGACAGATATTTGCAACTCTAGTCATTTACAGAACTGCCAATGGTGTGTACACATTGACACACGACCACGTATTCTGAGTGCTTCTTGTTCTTTTGTCAGGTAGTGTATTTTCTAGCCTAATCGGATGGTTAAAAAAAAAGACAGTTTAAATGTGTTTATCGTTTAGAACACATTTCATGGAGACGTTTGTGTTCTTATAAGGTTTATAATTTAAATCAGACCACATGTCTCATTTCGACAAGATAGCGTATGTCTTGTTCTTTAGTAATTAAAGAGCAGCTGCTGGGGAGGTCGATTTCAGCTTTCAAGGAAGGAAGGAAGATTTGGTTTAACGTCTCGTCGACATCGAGGTCGTTAGAGACGGAGCACAAGCTCGGATTGTATCAAAGATGGGGAAGGATATCGGCAGTGACCTTCCACAGCAACCATCCCGGTATTTGCCTGGAGCGATTTAGGGAAATCACGGAATACTTAAATCTGGATTGCCGCTTGCGGGTTTGAACCGTCGTCCTCGCGAATGCGAGTCCAGTGTGTTAACTACTGCGCCACCTCGCTTGGTTTCTGCCTTCAACGCATGAAGTTGTCTTTACTTTCGAACCAGGACGGCGCAAATTTTGAATAGATACCGACTGTTGTCCTGAAGATGAGACCAGGCGCCCTCGGGGCGTTTCCTGCTCATTTGCATGTAGCGATCGCTTTGAGATAGAAGACCCGGCTGGCCGTGGAGTCGCAACGTCACTATAGCCATGTCCCTTCGCACATTTTCCGACCACCAAGTATTCGATAATTCGCATCAATACTAGATCCTCCGATCATATTTTCTCATTTTACCAGCAGGGCATCTCAGCAGGGTATCATCTATAATCTAGAAACGTATCGACCGGCTGATCTAGACGATTAATTGGTAACTTGCTGGTCTCATATTCAAGAGAATAAGAAGTGAAGCTGTAAACAGACCAAAAATAGGTTAGAGTACCACTGTATTTTGCTAGACATGGTTCTATTGGTGATTATACGCTCTAAACTTCCACAGACCTTTGAACTGGCCAGTTATAGGGTGAGCTGCAGCTGAAGGTGGAGTCCAGACCAAAATGCAGCTCTATATTTTTTACATTCACAAACATGGCCAGAGGTGAAAGAAGTGAAGAGTGACAGATAAGTCATGGTACTGACCAGGGATCGAACTCCAGGCCTTTGACCCCGTAGTCTGGCTGCGCCACGGTGCTGGGAGTTGGAGAAGGTAGGTAGACGGATAACATCTGCCAGGTCGGCATGATACAGTGTCTTCAGGCGAATCCTGTCATGGTTCCTTTGTTGGAATAATACATTATTTGGCTAATCTTGTCCAGACAAGCCGGGACTTAGGTTGCAGTGACCTCGCTGTACGGAGGACTGAGAACCCATGTACTCAAAGACTAAACTTTAGAAATTTAACGTAATATTTCTGGCTTCGTTTAATACGTAATTTTTATCTTCCAGGTATCTTAAAGACGTTGTGTTGTTATAACTAACCCTCTGAAAAGCTCTGTCCCAAAGCGTAAAACATGGTTCAAGTGGGTCTGAGCACTATGGGACTTAACTTCGGAGGTCATCAGTCCCCTAGAACTTAGAACTACTTAAACCGAACTAACCTAAGGACATCACACACACCCATGCCCGAGGCAGGATTCGAACCTGCGACCGTAGCGGTCGCGCGGTTCCAGACTGTAGCGCCTAGAACCGCTCGGCCACTCCGGCCGGCAAAAGCGTAAAAAATTCGAGCATTATGTCTTTAGTCCTCGATATCGATAGCGGTGGAAAATTTATAATGTTAATTTACTGAGGAGGAGGAAGGAAAAAGTGAACGATCTTCATTAGATATTTGCTCTTTGTTGTTGCTTAGCCTGCGAATTTAAGATATGTTTCAGCTGTTACACGAATTGTAGACTACATGGGAGGAAATAACAAAGTTATCGGTAGCTGAGAACACTTGGCCTTTACGTGCATGCGTGGCCACAGCACACAGTTGTTGTCCGCATGCTCTGCGGCTCAGTGCATTGGTGCCGGGCGAAAAAGATTCGATGCAAGTGTATTTTTAGTGTGATAATGTGATAAGTTTCGCCATGGTTCGAATTCCACTTCAAATTATGGATTTCACTCCATGTACCACAGTTCGTTCAAAGGTTGAAGGAAGGCAGAGGGGTATCAACTGCAGTAGGACGATGCCTAATAAAGATTTAAGACACAAACGAATTAATGACATTACATGCCGTTGTGCATTGATAAAATCAGTGGGGAAAAATGAAATTTTTGTATCATGCGGTTGCGATGACCACTATATCCGGATAGCGCAGTGATCAGTACTTATGCCTAGCAAGCAGGAGATACGGGTTCGAATACCGGTCTGGCGCAAAATTTCCAACTTTCCCCATTGACTTAATCAATGCCGCTGGCAGTTCATGTCATTAATTCCTTTTTGTCTTGATTCATAGTGGCTGCAGGATCGTTGGGTAACATTAACCACAGCACATAGTTACAAAGCAGTCAACGAATAGGGATTACAACAGTTACCCCAACAGTTGCAAAAGACGTCTGCAACTGACACTGCTAACAGGAATCGTAGGTAACAGTGGTCTGACAACCATGAAAAGAAGGTGCGGCCGATCGCAAACTCACTGTCTGATTGACTTCTGCTTTAGTAGCTTCCTATAAACTACTAACTGTCAATCATTTTGTCATTCTGATCCAGGTTTAGCAGCTGAAATCCACCCTTGCATAGCCGCGCGGTTAGAGGCGCCATGTCACGGGTTGCCCGGCCCCTCCCGACGGAGGTTACAGTCCTCCCTAGGGCATGGGTGTGTGTGCTGTTCTTAGCAGAAGTTAGTTTAAGTAGGGTGTACGTCTAGGGACCGATGGATTCAGCAGTTTGGTCCCTTAAGAATTTATTCTTTTCCACTTTTGCAGAAGCGATGAAATATTAGCAAACCTGACTGATAATGGCATGTGGTGTGCGCAGATATCCCTCTCCTTTGCCTCGTCACACACTTTCCTGCATATTATAAAAATGTATGTATGAATGATTGTTTCGCAACTCCTCCTAAACCAATGGATCGATTTTAACCAAACGTAGTACACATATCACTTATTGTTTGGAAAGAACCACTGCGGGGGTGGAATGACGTCTCCATCAAAGGAGTGGCGGTGGGAGTGAAAAAGTATCGTAGTTCACGACATGCAAATAGCTAGACTATATTCATCCTGTACTTAAGAATGAGAGCACTTTGTGACATGTAACAAACTTTACACAAATTTGAAACCTTTGCAAGACTTTTTCTCGCTGACGCCACGCACAAAATGATGAAAGGAAAACGTTTGATCGCTTACTGCATTTCCGTTGTTCATGTATAAATCTGATGCATCAGACAAACTTTTTTACTCTAACTCTATTTGCAACTCCTTCGTAGAGAGTATTTACATATACCACCGGGTGTGCTAGTAAAATTATATCGATGTACGACACATAGTTCAGGAGATATAACGTCATAAACACTAAGCTGAGTGAAAACGAAACTGCAGGGTGAAATTCGCTGGAGATATGGGTAAAATATGTGTACAAATACATGTTAAATGTGTTAAATATGTAACAAAGAAACTGGTAAAAAGCTCCACCCAAATCCTTGAATCGACACCAGTCAGACTTCGTACACATATTACTTGCTATCTGGAAATAAGCACTGTGGTGGTACGAACCAGCAATCTCTTATTAGGTTGGGGGAGGGGAGGGGGATGATAACGTGGAGAGTGAAGGACGGACGGACAGACAGACAGAGGGAGTAGGAGGAGATGGACAGAGAATGAGGGTGGATGAGTTGAAATGGAGGAGGAAAAACGATCAGGTGGACAGGGCGAGGGGGCGGAGGAGATGGAGAGGAAGAGGGGGCGGAGCAGATCGACTAATAGGAGATTGAAATGAATACATTCATGGGAACGCCGCGTACTCAGTAGACTAAACTATGTGATCAAAAGTATTCGGATACCCCCCAAAAACATAAGTTTTTCATATTATGTACATTGTGCAGCCACGTACTCCTTGTCAGCGACCTCAGTAGTCATTAGGCATCGTGAGAGAGCAGAATGGGGCGCTCCGCGGAACTCACGGACTTCGAACGTGGTCAGGTGATTCGGCATCACTTGCGTCATACGTCTGTACGGGAGATTTGCACACTCCTGAACATCCCTAGGTCCACTGTTTCCGATGTGATATTGAAGTGCAAGCGTGAAGGGACACGTACTGCACAAAAGCGTACAGGCCGACCTCGTCTGTTGACTGACAGACCGCTGACAGTTGAAGAGGTTCGTAAAGTGTAATAGGCAGACATCTATCCAGACCATCACACAGGAATTCCAAACTGCATCAGGATACACTGCAAGTACTATGACTGTTACGCAGAAGGTGAGGAAACTTTGATTTAATGGTCGAGCGGCTGCTCATAAGCCACACATCACGCCGGTAAATACCTCGCTTGGTATAAGGAGCGTAAACATTGGACGATTGAACAGTGGAAAAACGTTGTAAGGAGTGACGAATAACGGCACACAATATGGCGATCCGATGTCGGGGTGTGGGTATGGCGAATGCCCGGTGAACATTGTCTGCCAGCATGTGTAGTGCCAACAGTAAAATTCGGAGGCGATGATATGGTGTGGTCGTGTTTTTCATGAAGGGGGCTTGCACCCCTTGTTGTTTTGCGTGGCACTATCATAGCACAGGCCTACATTGATGTTTTAAGCACCTTCTTGCTTCCCACTGTTGAAGAGCAATTCAGGTATGGCGATTGCCTCTTTCAACACGATAGAACACCTGTCCATAATGCACGGCCTGTGATGGAGTGGTTACACGACAATAACATCCCTGTAATGGACTGGCCTGCACAGAGTCCTGACCTGAATCCTACAGAACACTCTTGGGATGGTTTGGAACGCCGACTTCGTGCCAGGCCTCACCGACCAACATCGATACCTCTCCACAGTGCAGCACTCGGTGAAGAATGGGCTGCCATTCCTCAAGAAACCTTCCAGCACCTGACTAAACGTATGCCTGCGAGACTGGAAGCTGTCACCAAGGCTAAGGGTGGGCCAACACCATACTGAATTCCAGCATTACCGATGGAGGGCGCCACAAGCTTGTAAGTCATTTTCAACCAGGTGTCCGGATGCTTTTGAACACACAGTGTATATTGTTAACGCACCCTACTGAGGTGGCGGCGAATCCGAAGACAAAGTTTAATGATGGATTTGGAAGAAAATTTCATCACTGGATTTGAGGTTGGTGCTTTTACTCCGCCGAACGAGATCATTAAGCTCTTCGGCCTTCTTGGTGCATTGTGCCGACGCTGTTTCGCCCTCTCCCTAACTTTCATTCTAAACCCATCAACAGTAAGACAGCGTGCAAGAAATGTATTGCATACGCAAAAATAAAGCGTCCACGCAGTCACTTGACGTATCATCTGCACTGTAGAGGTAACTTAGGGAGTATCCCAACGGCGTATATATATAAGGGGGGGGGGGACTGTTCACTGTATATGTAAATGATATGGTGGCGAAGGATTCTACATGAAACTGTTCGAGGGTGTTGCTGTTGTACATAGGAAAATCGCTACGTCAGAAAATAGTAGTGAAATGCGGAGGTTCAGCCTTTGGTGCAGGGCCTGGCAGTTCACACTCAACATAAAGGAATATAACAAATTGTGCACAAATACAAGGAGCTATCCATTATTTTTCGATAACGTGATTGGTGATAAATAACTGGAAACAGTAACAACCGTAAAATGTCAGAGAATATCCTTTCGGCTCGTCCCAAAGTAAAACGATCGAGGAAAACCACTTAGCGAACGAGCAGAGATCCGTTGAGAATCAATAGTAAAACATTAAGGAAGTATAAAGAGTATCTTACGAAGAGCGATGCATTTCTGGTCACTGGTTCGCTTAGTAAGAGCGAGAACGTACGGACATGCTCTTGAACTCGTCGCAGCAGACGATATGACAGAGGTGCTGCGCATCACGGAGAGGTTTACTAAAACTAATCCTGCAACACATTACTTTCTCTCATGAAATGACCACGAAAAGAAATTATATATATATCCCATACAGTCTACAGACTGCCCGACACACCATCGCGGATGGAAGGGGTGGACGTAAGTGGTTCTAGAAGTACCCTCCGCCAGACACCATAATGAGGCTTGTGGGGTGTAGATGTATATGTAACGTTAAGAAACGTTATGAAATGGAGTGAATACGGAAAATCGATGGTACGGAAGATTAGTGAAAGACTTTTTTGATAGATGGGTTCCGAGAAAGTGTTTCAACGGGGTCAGCATGTCTTTGAGTGTTATTGACCTCGTTGCAGGTCGCGATGACGATGCAGCAGCAGGTATGTAGAGCTAGGTGGACAGTCGTCGTAAACGCGTAGAAACAATGAGAACCCAATAGCCAATGTATTCAGTACAATTAGTTCCGCAGTCAAAACGTCATTTTGCTGTGGTCAGCTCCCAGTGGCGCAGGATGGCCCTGAACAGTGTTTGGTTTTATGTTACTTATTTATTTAGCCTGATATGATTAAGGCCATCAGGTCTCCTCTTACGTCGGAATAGGATTTCACACATACAGCACCTTTTCTACATCAGTTATCTAAAAAATAATTATTTTAATATGACGGATAGTATAAAAATGATTTGAGTGTCTTTACAGACAATGTGTGTAATAATACTGAATATGAACTAGTAAGGTTAATACTGGCGGTACGTAGACTACAGCTGCTACTGTCACTAATGATGATGATGATGATTTTCCGATATAGCTAGTTCTGGAAAAAGGAAATTCAAGGAGACTGCACCAGCTAAGAATACTGAGAAGTGAGAAAGATCTGGTTATTCATTTCTCTAATATAATGTGGGAGATTATTCTAGAGTTGGATTCCTGCTACTGAGAAAGGCTTCAAGAAAGTGGCTGAACGATGGAGGAACGGAATGGATTGTGCTCTGATGGTAACGGTTGTTTCTGCCATGTTCGGACAGGAGCGTTAAGTTTGAGGAGAGACATGAGGGGCAGCGTACGTTGGTATAACGGTAGAGAAAACAGGGGATATGCAAATCTCTTAGCTTGTCTGCACGATGCCAGGATAACTGTGCATATGATGGTGAAATACGAGCAAAGAGTCAATAATCACACACTGTAACGAACACAGGCATTAATAACCAGTGGCAGGCGCCATGAGCTTTCCTGAGGAAGGTCCTTTCAGGGTAACATTCCTGTAATCAATAATTGGAAGTACAAGTGTTTGTAAAAGTTCTTTTTCAGGTCAAAAGGGAAGAGCTTTTTATATGTTGGTAGGGCATGGAGAGATGCTGATGCATTCTTCCACATTGTAGTTACGTGCTCAGTCCAATTTAGGTTTTTATCTATTATTATTATTACTACTACTACTACTACTACTACTACTACTAGACTCTTTGCTGAAGGAGAGAAGTTAATATTTGTTCCATTTAGGGTTAAAGATAGTAGGGATTCCCGATTTTTCGGGCTAATGAGCCTAGAATGGCCAACCAGTACCTCTTGGGTTTTGGATGGGTTGAGCCTTAATCCTATATCCTGTGCCCATTTTGATAGTACACAGAGCTCGGAATTGAGATTCTAGATACCTGTCTTCCTCTGTGACTTCATCGTGCTGGACATGATGCACTGCTGGCGAGGCGTCAGGTGCAAGAGCAATCATTGCACTTCATTTCGGAGAAATTTAGGTTGTTAAGTTCGGCAAGTAAATTGTCGAAATCGACCATGTCAAAGGCTTTGCTGAGGTCTAAGAAGCACGTGATAGCCGTCTCTTGTGCATCCGCAGCGAGCTTCAGCTCATATATTATCTTTGTTAAGGCGGATGTTATACTGCGATGTTTACGGAAACCTGATTGGCATTTGTCTAGTAAGTTGTTTGGTAGTTAGGTAGGTTGTTAGTTGGTCTTGAACTATATATTCTAAGGCCGAGGACATACAGGAAGAACGGAAGATCAGTAATGAGAGGATGCTGTGGCAACGTCCTTTTTAGGTGGTAGGTTAATTATTCCCTGTTTGCAGGCCTCGGGGAAAACACTTGTGGTTAAGGAGTCATTGAAGATAACTTACAGTGGGCAGTAGTGTGTCTATAGTAAGCTTCACCACTTGGAGTGAGATGCCGATCAGATATGCATGTTGGCTTTTCTGACGATATTCCAAGTAACAAGCAGAATTTTTCGTAACTACAACGTTTACCACCCGTGAAATAATCGGTGAGCCTCTGTTCCGTTTGCGGTTCAGTTGTGGTTGCAGGTTCATTTCTTTGGCTGGAACAGGGGGATCAGCTGCAGCTTTTACTTTCCGTATACCGAGACCACTCAGGTTTTTCCACAGGAAAGCTGGCCTGTTTCTGTTGTCGGTTAATGTATGGGCATGCCTGAGTTTAGCATTTCTCACAGCTGGACTGGCTCTGTTTAGCTTCTTCTTGTAAGCAATATGATTCAGGCTTTGGGCGTAGTTTGTATGATCGGTGTGGAGCGTCTCTGATCTTCATGACCTGTTTCAGTTGTTCAATTAGCCAAGGTGCAGGTTTGTTAGCTCAGCATGCGGCCGGCTCACGGAATCGCCAGACGAGAATACGGCAGCGGTGACGAAGCGATATCTGCATTTCGGCGACCATAGGGCTGCGTCAGGCTCGGGCAAGCGGCAGCAAGCTCCATTGGAAGCCGGCCACACCCATGGAGGTGTAATAAGGGGAGTTGTCATGACGTCACAGACTTGAAGCCGAGGTCTGCTATGTTGGTAGGGCCAAACATTAGCTCCCACTGAAAGTGTTTTGATAAAAAATGCCAGCTTGCATCTTTTACAGGTGTACCAGTCGTTCTGATTATAGTCTAAAGTTTAAAGAAATCACGTTACATTCGTAAGCGGTCACGTTCAGCGATATTTTCTTTTATATACACCAATTTTATTTGCGATGGCTACTTTCGCTGTAGTTGTTTTATATCTATAATTCGACGTTAGATTGACTGTCAGTAGGACTCGAAGAGCGTTCTGGTTGAACGCTGTGAGAAAGAAACTGTCCAGGCATACCAAAATATGTCCTCGGCATTTCGGGAAGATGCGTAGGTGGAACACAAGTTTCGTTATTCCGCATTAAGAAAAATGCTGGATAACGTGAGCAGCCGTTTCACATCACATACTCCGCTTCACGGTTATTCGAAACATGTAACAGAAAAAACGTTACATTAACTAGGCGAAATGCGTCGTATTACTGTTTCAGATAGGTACTTAAGACCAAAAAATCGCTTGAAAGTGCCTTCCTGATGCTGCATTACTCACAGAAGCACTGCAACTTTTGCTATTTAAAACAACTGTTGTCTAAACACGACAGAAAATCAGAACAAGAATCAATCGTCTGCTCATTTTTTGACAAACTAACAAGGCGGCGCCGGCTTCAGAGCAACGCACAGCATGAGTCTATAGCGCCGGCGCCCCGTATTATACCTCTACGGTCACGTCGTTTGGCGCAAAAACGCGACCAGCGAACAGCCTGAGTCGGACCCAGTACAGGAAGCACCAGAGCGCATCGTCATACCGAGGACTCCGTCGTAGGACACAGCGTCAGCGGCAACAGAGTGCGTGCACATTGAGCGGGTGGCGACTCAACAGAAAGTCAGGTGCAATTACGAACCGTGGACCCCCGGGTAGACGCTCTGAAATCGGTTGAAGTCAGCCAGCAGATAGCTCCCGGATGGAAGACAGCAGTCCAACTCACGGCAGCGTAAGAACTAGACGCAGCCTGTAGTGCTAGTTAGTGCTAGTATCAGTATGCTGGATGAAACACATCAGGTCTAATCGACTATCACAGGTACCTGTCGGGGTCAGCTGCAGACGAGAACAGATACTGTGTAGCGGGGGCGGGCGGTAGTTAAGTTTGCTCGACCCCTCCCAGTTGTTAACAGGACAACCTTTCTGATCACGTAAGCCCTGGAAGTGGTACAGTGCCAGAATAGGAACTGTTGTAAACGGGATCACCACTGCGACAGTCTGGCCTCTGTACTATGCTGCGCCAAATGTGTTCCCGCCCCGTGTGATAACTAGTCTCACCCTAGGACCATGTTAGACACGTCCATCATGTCAGTGCAGCCACTTTACAATTACAGAACGCGGTGATAGATTCCAGTTTGCCCGCTAAGTTGAAAGGAAGTGGTGCCAACAGTGTAGTGTACGGTGCAAAGGTACTCGCTTACCAAGCGATAATGCGACCAGTTGTTGAGTATTGTTCCAATGTTTGGAGTCCTTATCGAGTAGGCATTACAACATACATTAAACTAATTCAGAAATGCGCTACTGGGATCGTAACAGGTCGGTATACGCCATAAGCATGTGTAACAGAGAAACTCGTGGAATTGATATAGGAATTTTTGAAGAAAATGCGACATTATTCTCTCTAAAACCTATAGAATAAATTTACAGAACAGATAGTCTAAGAATCATGTGCGACAGTTCCGCTGACACCGACGTACACTATGTGATCAAAAGTATCCGGACACTTCGTTCCAAAACATCTAAAAGTGTTCTGTAGGATTCAGGTGAGGGCTCTGTTCAGGCCAGTCCATTACAGGGATGTTATTGTCATGTAACCACTCCGCCACAGGCCGTGCATTATGAACAGGTGCTCGATCGTGTTGGAAGATACAATCGCTATCCTTGAATGGCTCTTCAACAGTGGGAAGCAAGAAGGTGCTTAAAACCTCAACGGAGGCCTATGCTGTGATAATGCCACGCAAAACAACAAGGGGTGCAAGCTCCCTCCATGAAAAACACGACCACACCGTAACACCAACGCTTCCGAATTTTACTGTTGGCACTACACACGCTGGCAGCTGAGGTTCACCGGGCCATACCCACACCCTGCCATCTGATTGCCCCATTGTGTACCGTGATTCGTCACTCCACACAACGTTTTTCCACTGTTCAATCGTCCAATGTTTACGCTCCCTACACCAAGCGAGGCGTCGTTGGGCATTTACCGGCGTGATGTGTGGCTTATGAGAGGCCCCTCGACCATGAAATTAAAGTTTTCTCACCTCCCCCCTAAATGTCATAGTACTTGCAATGGATCCTGATGCAGTTTGGAATTCCTGTGTGATGGTCTGGATAGATGTCTGCCTATTGTACATTACGACCCTCTTTAACTGTCGGCGGTCTCTGTCAGTCAACAGATGAGGCCGGCCTGTACGCTTTTGTGCTGTACGTGTCCCTTCACGCTTCCACTTCACTATCACATCGGAAACAGTGGACTTATGGACGTTTATGAGTACGGAAATCTCGCGTACAGACGTATAACACAAGTGACACCCAATCACCTGACCACGTTGGAAGTCCGTGAATTCCACGGCGCGGAGCGTCCCATTCCGCTCCTTCACAGTGTCTAATGAGTACTGAGGTCCCTGATATGGAGTACCTGGCAGCACAATGCACTTAATATGAAAAACGTATGTTTTTTGGGGGTATCCGGATACTTTTGATCGCATAGTGTATATCTCGCGGAGGTATCATGAGAGTGCAAGAAATGTGGGCGCGTGCAATATACTATCGTTAGTTTCTCGCTTGCTTACTGACTGTCTCTTTCCCTGCGTTCGATTCGAGACTGGACCAGGAAAATTAGTGTTACCGGAAGAATCCTCCGCCGCACACCACAAGGTGACATCCGGAGTATACATTAACTGATAAAAAGTACCCAGACGCGTTGTTGACCACTAGACGTCACGAGAGGCTGACCCGCCAGTGTAAAAAGAGGCGGGGAGACTACTGGTGTCAGTACAGAGGCAGTAGCAGCAGAATGGGTAGGTCGAGAGTGCCCATTGGCTTCTAACATGGGACTAGTCACTGGATGTCAACTGAGTAACAGATCCATCAGGGACATTTCAGCCTTTCCAAAGTTGCCCAGATCACCTGTTGGTGATGCGATTGTGAAGAGGAAACGCGAATGAGTAACCACAGTTAAACCGAGATCAGGTAGACGTCGTGTAATGATGTACAGGGGCCCCCGAGCATTAAGGAGGGTGGTTGTAAAAAATCACACGTAATCGGCGAAATCGTGAGTTCCAAAATGCTTTCAGCAGGCGAACTAGCCCAATGACTGTGCGGAGTGAGTTAAAAAGAATGACGTGCGATGGTCGAACAGCTCCTCATAAGCGACACATTGCTGTAGTCAATGCTAATGCGTAATGTGTAATGCCATCAGTGAAGTTGGCAAGACGTGCAGTTACGGTGTGGGGGTGTTTTTCGTGGTTAGGGTTTTGTCCCCTTATTAATATTTTACTGGATTCCACCTGTTATTAAAAGCTATGCTACGGTTCCTTTCAACACCATCGGCCTCCTTAGTAGGAGAGGTTGCTAACGTGCCCTAACGCCCGACCCGGAGAGGCAGGCTCCTCAAACCCTGTATGCATAAGAAATTTTCTTTCCCAGTGTTTGGCCGGCAATAGGAGCAGAGGTGATGGTGAAATATATTTCCCAACTGGAAGACTATCAGTAAATGTCAGGCCACATACAGTGTGGCTGTTAGGCCAATTCTACAGGAGACTGTCATCTGTGCATTGAGATACATGTTCAATATTACCCGTGTCTCGCGGAGTGAGTGAAAGTAGAGCCGTGTGGCACCTCAGTAGGACGTTTAACTGCCCGCAAGGACCCCCATGCCTATGGGCAACGGAGAGCCGCGCCTGCCCGCCCCCCCCCCCCCCCTCCAGTTCTCAGGGAAAGGAAAAAATATAGTATATTCAGGTATTTTTCTTTGAAGAAAACGATTTAAAAGTCAGTATTATACAGATTTTTAAAATGGTAGGTTACTTCAAATTCGCCATTCGTCTTTTAAAATGTTAAAAATACACCATACTCAATGTAGCTGTCTGAGAAGTGCGTATGGAGTTTACTGTTATGCCTGTGTTGTTGATGGTACTGAGAGGACGAAACGTTTGCCTCCATAGCTATGTGCTTAGTGCGGCTGACTATGGGAGTCCCGGATTCGATTCCCGGTACTGCTGAGGATATTTCTTGGTTGGAGGACTGGAACGAGGTGCACTCAGCCTCGTGAGGTCAGCTGAGGAGCTAATTGACCGGCTCCACATCACGGAAACTGACAATACGGTGGTCTCACCACACACCCCTCCATACCGCATCCAAGGACGCTGCTGGCACAGAATGACGTGACGGGCGGTCGGTGCCGATGGGCCCGCCAGGGTATGGAGTTTCAAAATGTGAAACGTTTTAAGGTCCCATGCAGCAGACGGATCACAATCAGCATTGCCACGAGCCTTCGCTGCGGAGATGTTTGGAATTTATCCCAGGAAATCCGCGCAAAAGAACTGTACGCCACCTACTTTCCCGTTGCCAGCCAAATAATGGGGATGAAAATTTTTTCCGAAGATTCGAATCAGCTGCCTGCGAGTACAGTGCCAAAGCACATGCGCCTACGGAGACGGATTTGTGATGCAATGAGTACATGTGACATTAACGATAGTAATCATTGAGTTCAGACAGGGCCGTTAAGTGAGGCCGCCTTTGTGTTTTGTTAGAGAGGAATACCGAGCCAGAGGGGCGCAGTGGTTAACGCATTCATGTCGCATTCGGGAGGATCGCGATACAAATTCTCGACAGCCGTCCACATTACATTTTTCCTGGGATTGCCGTAAGGCAGCTGCTCGATAGGACTCCTGGAAAAGACATGTCGATTTTCTTCACTATCTACGAGGAGCTTTCCATTACTAATGCAACACGTTTTTTTTTCTGAAAGCAGGTTGGCTTTATTCAAGATTACAATATACTATATTATTCCCCACTCTCCTGGCTACAAAACCGTATTTTTCAACACAATCGTCATTCAGTGCGACGGCCCTACGCAACCTTAGTGGGAGGGCCTTAGTGCACGCATTGTACCACTCTACTGGTCGACGTCGAAGCCAACGCCTTGCTGCATAAATAATCTACCCATCATCCACGTACTGCTTCCCACGGAGTGCATCCTCCATTGAGCCAAACTCGTTGCTCCTTATGGTCTTCTGTTAGGCGGCGAGGAACCCAGCGAGCTCACACCTTTCAGTACCCCAGCTGGTGGACGAGTGAGTCAGCACTACCAACAGAGATGTCCGGTTGTGCAGCGGAGTGATCCGTCATCACCTCTAATGAGAGTGTCCGCACATCCCAACGATGCAAGAGTCAAGCTGAGCTGTGTGTAGCAGCCGGCGAGCGGGACATGGGACACGTCTGCTCGACGTTGTTGCGACGATGACAGACGCCTCGCCCGATGACTCACCGTGGTTTTGTTCACTCCGTACACTGTCTGCAAGCCCCTATTAATGACCAGGATGCTCTGGTTTACCGACAGAAGAAACTCAATGACAGCTTATAGCACTTCTGTATGCTACTGCTATACCATAACCTCGAAGCTGGAGGCATTTTGTAGAATAGAACTACACTCCTGGAAATGGAAAAAAGAACACACTGACACCGGTGTGTCAGACCCACCATACTTGCTCCGGACACTGCGAGAGGGCTGTACAAGCAATGATCACACGCACGGCACAGCGGACACACCAGGAACCGCGGTGTTGGCCGTCGAATGGCGCTAGCTGCGCAACATTTGTGCACCGCCGCCGTCAGTGTCAGCCAGTTTGCCGTGGCATACGGAGCTCCATCGCAGTCTTTAACACTGGTAGCATGCCGCGACAGCGTGGACGTGAACCGTATGTGCAGTTGACGGACTTTGAGCGAGGGCGTATAGTGGGCATGCGGGAGGCCGGGTGGACGTACCGCCGAATTGCTCAACACGTGGGGCGTGAGGTCTCCACAGTACATCGATGTTGTCGCCAGTGGTCGGCGGAAGGTGCACGTGCCCGTCGACCTGGGACCGGACCGCAGCGACGCACGGATGCACGCCAAGACCGTAGGATCCTACGCAGTGCCGTAGGGGACCGCACCGCCACTTCCCAGCAAATTAGGGACACTGTTGCTCCTGGGGTATCGGCGAGGACCATTCGCAACCGTCTCCATGAAGCTGGGCTACGGTCCCGCACACCGTTGGGCCGTCTTCCGCTCACGCCCCAACATCGTGCAGCCCGCCTCCAGTGGTGTCGCGACAGGCGTGAATGGAGGGACGAATGGAGACGTGTCGTCTTCAGCGATGAGAGTCGCTTCTGCCTTGGTGCCAATGATGGTCGTATGCGTGTTTGGCGCCGTGCAGGTGAGCGCCACAATCAGGACTGCATACGACCGAGGCACACAGGGCCAACACCCGGCAAAATGGTGTGGGGAGCGATCTCCTACACTGGCCGTACACCACTGGTGATCGTCGAGGGGACACTGAATAGTGCACGGTACATCCAAACCGTCATCGAACCCATCGTTCTACCATTCCTAGACCGGCAAGGGAACTTGCTGTTCCAACAGGACAATGCACGTCCGCATGTATCCCGTGCCACCCAACGTGCTCTAGAAGGTGTAAGTCAACTACCCTGGCCAGCAAGATCTCCGGATCTGTCCCCCATTGAGCATGTTTGGGACTGGATGAAGCGTCGTCTCACGCGGTCTGCACGTCCAGCACGAACGCTGGTCCAACCGAGGCGCCAGGTGGAAATTGCATGGCAAGCCGTTCCACAGGACTACATCCAGCATCTCTACGATCGTCTCCATGGGAGAATAGCAGCCTGCATTGCTGCGAAAGGTGGATATACACTGTACTAGTGCCGACATTGTGCATGCTCTGTTGCCTGTGTCTATGTGCCTGTGGTTCTGTCAGTGTGATCATGTGATGTATCTGACCCCAGGAATGTGTCAATAAAGTTTCCCCTTCCTGGGACAATGAATTCACGGTGTTCTTATTTCAATTTCCAGGAGTGTATTTTATTAGATTAATTATGGTGTAAAGCAACAGAGCAGTTTTACCCTCTGAGAGGAATTTTGTTAAGTTGACCGCGTTGTACCTAATGGAGGTGGCTTATCGGAGGTGAAAGTCAGAATTACGTAAATATTCAAACAGTAACAAATATTTTTGCCTGTCTACACTGTTTAAAGAATAAAGAGAACAGTCGCCAGCCTAATAAGGTAAGAGAAAGATTAACGTAATTGTTTAAGAAAGTAGTGTCTTTTGAATAAAGAAATTGTTTTCATAAATAGTGGTAAAGGATAACCTGTGGATCTTATTACACTATTAATATGCACTTTCAATACCCAAAAGAAACGAGTGCTTGGCAAGCATCCTGCTTTCCACAACTGCAATTCACCACTTTTACTGCAGTGAGACACAATGTTGACAAATTTACAAGAAACTGACTCACCTTTCAAAATTTACTACAGGCAGCACTATGATCATTAACTAAGCAAAACTTTATAAGTCTCAGTTTTAAGAATTTTAATTTTTAAAAGAATCAGCAAATTGTCTTTATTACCACAGTCTTCTACTTTCAAGTAAATGATTAAATAGGTGACTTTAAAATTAAAAAAAAAAAAAAAAAACTTTAAACTGGGCTGTTTCCATCACTGGGAGGCTTTCACAAGACTACATTTACTACCTCCCACAATTTCACTAAATCCACAGTAAATCTGAATACTCTGTTCTTACCAAAGATCAAACAACGTTATTTGATTAAATATTTGGCTTTGAGGCTTTCATTTTTTCCACAAACTACGACACTTGGTAATCATAGTTCAAATGGAGAGGAACCTGAGAGGTGTTGTGATAGGGAAAAAAATCAAGGTAGGTTAATGAATTCAGTTATAAGTTACCTTATATCTGCGCACACTAAAACATCCAATGAGCTGATCCTTCACTGTACATTACTATAGTGCTCCATCATAGTGACTGCGCAATGTGGTGGCGATTGCATGTTGGTAGGTGGATTTGCAGGCATAATTGCTGGACTCCGTCCCTTCTTGGTGGCGATGACAGAGATAGTTCCAGCTATTTATCCATTCATCCGAGGCACTGGTAAGCGGCAGGAAAAGCCTCCCTCGGAACCAGCACAATATACAACTTTTACATGGGCAGTGCACAGTTTGGTAACTTGTCCCTGACTGACTCTTGTTCCATCTTTTCTACTTAGCCAACTACAATTTGCGCGCGCTACTAAGTTCCGTTCCCGAGGGGAACCACACTACCTTTTACAGACAACATAACTAAGAATCCTAAGTGAAGGTCAGTAGTTTACATAACAGCAAACAAATATTTTAAATAAAACAGAACCTTTGCACATATTGACATTTCTATAAAAAAATTATTTAAACAAAATTACAATTATATACAGTAAGTTTAGTCTCCCTCCAAATGGGACAAAGAATTTAAATGACAGATACACTACATTGCATAGAATCAAATCATGATATCAAAGTTTTAACAAAGAAAGGAGTATACAATTTTGTGTTATCTATTCAATCAAACACATTTACAGAATCTCAACGATGTAACATTAAATAAAACAAAAGGCAAAATAAATCAGTAGGGTATTAGAGCTATGGTGTTACAAGCTCTCTGCTTGGAACGCACCTCAGTTACAGACACCATTTTGAAGGCCGCCGCCACCAATGGGAACTTCACGAAACTATAGGGCTGAAGCGGGAATTTTCCACGATATCCTGCGACGAATTCTGCATTTTTCAACCGAAATTGGCCGAGGAAAAAATGTGTTGCATTACGTATTTAACGCCCTTCGTACATGTACATGACCCATCTCCAGTCAGATTTGCTCGGTCAATAATGATCTCGCCATCGACGCGACGTTAAACCCTAACGCTGTTCTTTTTCGAGAATAGTAGAATTTCCGCCTCCCCTTCCTGTCTCTTTCAGCGTCATCAGGACGGACTGAAAATCCTGTCGTTCCATGTAGAAAGACTGTTGCTTATCTCTATACCATCCAAAATTTTCGAAGAATTTTTCTACTGGATTTGAAGTGAAAAATTTGTGCAGTCACTCGTGCTAAAATCCCACTATTGTGATGTCATCCAACATGGCACGAGTATAGACAGACAGATGTAAGATTGAATAATCGTTTGCGGTATGTTTGCACCATTAGCCTGTTTGACTATCAAATCCCTCTTACGCCCACTTAGAATGTTTGTGACCAGAATGAATGCTGTTTGCTACCTTCACTATAAGAAAGATGTCCCGTCTGCGACACTGAAACGTGGAGGCTTATTTTCATTGTTTACTTTCACTCTATGGTGTTTTATTTCTGAGCAACTCCATGCGCTCGTCATCAATATTCCTTGCTCAGAAAAGGACGGTTACATTCATATGCGAGTTCACGAATTTCGTGTATGCCGTTGTTCAAAGGTCTTCGCATTGTAATTCTATCACTCCTGCACAGATATTCTCTCATGGGATTTGTTGCTGACAATATTGACAGATTCAGAAAAAAATGTAGTATTAATTTAGTTAACACTAGACGGATAAACGATTTGTACTTCGCTAACACTTCCTTAAGCATCGTACAGAAAGGCGTACACTTTCCAGCAGGTTTTTTTTTTCCCTGTAGGCTTCCAGCAGAAATGCAAAAAAAATTAGTGATAGGCCGCCAAGTATTCAAATCCAAGTAGAAAGATTTTCTTGTGGCGCACTCCTACTATTCTGCACAGAAATTCATCGCAGCAATTGAGACCTTTCCTGTGTAACGTGTTATTTCTCCATACATTATCTTAAAAGTTCTCCGTGCTTTATTAACTATTTCGTTTATAAATTGTCTTAGCAGCATTGTGTAAACTATGTACTGATTTGTAGTACTATGACGAAGTAGCTGTGGACTGCATGGTCCCACTGAATCTGATAGATAAATAAATAAATAAATAAAATAAGGCACTAGACTCAGTCTACAGTGTAACAGACATCTATCGTCTGGTCATAATAGCTACGCAGCCTCACTTGCCTAGTTTTCTGGCTGTATCTATTCGTAAGTAAAAATATACTCAGTCTCCTCCATTTCTGCTGGGCCTCTGCAACAGCCTGCCCAGCACTTAGCGTGCAAACAATACGCTGTGAAGAAAATCCTGTATCACTTGCTTTTGTCAGCTTACAATTATTTCCTCAAATGGTAACGTGCTTGGGCATTTCTCTCTGTCAGACAGTGAAGCGAGCGATCAGTGCTTTCTCCAGTCACTCATTTCATCATTTTCTACATCTACATCTACATTTGTACTCCGCAAGCCACCCAACGGTGTGTGGCGGAGGACACTTTACGTGCCACTGTCATTACATCCCTTCCTTGTTCCAGTCGCGTATGGTTCGCGGGAAGAACGACTGCCGGAAAGCCTCTGTGCGCGCTCGAATCTCTCTAATTTTACATTCGTGATCTCCTCGGGAAGTACAAATAGGGGGAAGCAATATATTCAATACCTCATCCAGAAACGCCCCCTCTCGAAACCTGGACAGCAAGCTACACCGCGATGCAGAGCGCCTCTCTTGCAGAGTCTGCCACTTGAGTTCTTTCTCTCTTCTCTTCATTATCTGCAGTTCAACTCTTCCTCACGTTCCTCTACCTCTCCACCTCTCATCTCTTCCCTCTCGTCTATTTCTACAACAGGTCTCAGTCTAAACCTACCGCCCTGTAATTTCTCTCTCGTATTCTACTGTTAACAGACAAAACTGTGGTTTTCATTCTGTCGTAGATACTACCACTTTACTATTTCTGTCTTTAGTTTTTATTAATTTTGTGTTCCATACTGACTATGCGGCACACATGACCCATGTCAAAATTAATGTAACGATAAATTTTCAAGAATTGATGGTTAGATGTAAAAGTGGACTTTGTGGTCCTAAACTTGACAGGATCTACTTCTACACATATATTCTGCAATCCACTTTATAGGGCGTAGTGAAGTGTAAATCGTAACAGTATTAGCGGTTTTTGTCATATTCCATACGTAATTTGAAAGAGGGAAAATGACTAACTATACGAGTATGCGTTTGTCTGCGTATCTGATTCTCACGGTCCCTCGCGATATATGCGATGGCGGCAGCAGAATTCTCGCTCAGTCTGTCGAATACAGGTTCTCTAAATATCAGTAAACCCCCGATTCTTTAAAGAACCGAACTCCGTTGTACGTAGAAAACAACTTGAAACGTATAATTGCTGTACTAATGAGTTGATGTGTAAAATATTTGACGTTAAACATGTAACTGAGAAAAAGTTTAGAAAAAGTATGAAATTATGTGTAAAGTTTGTTGGAAGTTGCTAAGTGCTTTAATTATGAAACGCTTTATGAATTCAGTCAGGCTAATTTGCGTAGAATGGAGTACAAAAGTAAGTTTTTCATGCATCGCGATGTTAGGCCTATCTTCTGAACTATGTGTCGCAGAATGATATAATTTTACAGGTACATTCAGTGATGTATGCAGTTACTGTCCGCAAAGTGTGTCGTGCATAAAGTTAGTAGGAAAGAAGTAATAAATGAAAATGTCATGTCTAATGCTGAAGTTTTACTGCATGACTGGCGAAAACGTAGTAAGCGATAAACTTTCTTTCCTATTGTCATTCCTTGGCAGGCGTCAGCGAGGAAACTGTGTGGAAAGTTTGTCGGAAGTCGCTAAGTGCTCTCATTCTCAAATACTGGATGAATGAAGTCCGTGTATTTGCGAAACGTTAGTTACGCTGCCTTAAGACAAACACACAGTTTCTAACTGTAATACTTGTCTCACTGTGCTAAGCCAGAGCCGGCCACGGCGTCCCTTGATTTCTCGCGTGCAGCGTGTGCGGAGAAAGGTGGCCAAGACCCAGCCTGCCAATCGGCTTTGCTCGGTACTTCTCGGTAGCACTCGGTACAGAGCGACATTTCATTTAGTATTCCGGTGTGGCAGTTTTCGGTCGGCACAATTCTCTGCTTTCAGCAGAAGCGTGCCGTCAGCTCTATTTAACCTTCGCTATTTGTTCGTGATATGAACGACGTCCACGAGTCCATTGGCTGTTTGCACAAAAAGAGGCAGTCCTAGAGCTCTGCTGTCGCAATCCTTTAAAATGGATGGGACTGACAGAAAAGAGGAATGAGTATTCTCAAATCGCATTAGCAACAGGTACTACATATTTGCTATGAAAGGAAATTACAATAGCACGCAGAAACAGTTTGATTCATTTGACAATGAAAGAGCAAAAATTACAACGATCGACAGACGGATTGCCGGCCGGTGTCGCCGTGCGGTTCTAGGCGCTTCAGTCTGGAAGTGCGTGACCGCTACGGTCGCAGGTTCAAATCCTGCCTCGGGCATGGATGTGTGTGATGTCCTTAGGTTAGTTAGGTTTAAGTAGTTCGAAGTTCTAGGGAACTGATGTCCTCAGCAGTTAAGTCAAATAGGGCTCAGAGCCATTTGAACTATTTTTTTGACAGACGGATTTCATTGTTCTGTGCATCAAAAAGCACTTTGTGCTAAATTTGCAGACTTAGAGCACGTGAAGAAATTTGTGGTGCGAATAATGAAATTTCTCGAGTCGCACGCATTCTCAGTTTCAACAGTTGTCAATGGAACTGAACGAAGAGTATGGAGACTTCATATAATACTGCAAAATACAGTGGTTAACTAAGGAGGCATATGCCGCGCGGGGTGGCCGTGCGGTCTCAGGCGCCTTGCCACGGTTCGCGCGGCGCCCCCCGTCGGAGGTTCGAGTCCTCCCTTGAGCATGGGTGTGTGTGTGTTGTCCTTAGCGTAAATTAGTTTAAGCTATATTAAGTAGTGCGTAAGCCTAGGGACCGAGGACCTCAGCAGTTTGGTCCCATAGAACTTACCACAAATTTCCAAATTAAGGAGCCATGCCTGGAACGATTTTTCGATCTAAAACTCGCTATTGTTGAAGTTATGAAGGAGAAAAGAAATGCAGGAACAAAAAGTCGACTATCCGAAATGGAGTGCAAAATTCACGTTTTAGGACGACTTGACTTGCACACTGCCGCGCGGACCGTGACAAGACGCTCCAGACCGCGCGGCTGTAGAGGTCAATTTTGCGTTATAGGGGTGTCCGGATACTTTTGATCAGATGGTGTAAACGCGCGAAGATAAAATCGAAGGAAGCGCAAAGCATGCCAGTTGCAACCTTGACCCAAAGGACGTGGCTTGGATGCGCGGTGCGCGGCGTGGCACGTGCCCTAGGCCGCTGCTACCTCTTCCACAAGCAGACCGCGGTTGCCCGGGAAATGGACGCATCGATCAGTGCAGCTTCCCCTCCTGTGCCACCGACCACTTTCGCTGTTCTACGCCTCTCCCCTCCACACACCTCCCATCCCACTCGTTGCAATTGTTGCTGCCGCTGATTGTGCTGCTACTTACCACTACCGCGACAACCACCACCATTATTCGCGCAATCCAACTTGATACTCGTCGCAGTGGCTAATGGGAGAGACTGTAAAATAATGGGAAAAACCTTTACGGTCGTTCCCACCAGCCACCGCGCTGTGTGGCAGCTTGTATCGTGCGGAAAGTAAAGGGGTGGCGAGCCAAATTCGGCTTCGGCGAGTGGAAGAACCACAGATACGTTACCTGGCAAGCCAGGCTTACACTGGAGCGAATACGAGCGAAAGAGAATTCTTTCTGTTGTAAACAGTAGGCGAGCGAACAGCATTATGTCGGGTTCGGTTTGCATTCGCTGGTACCCGCTCGTGTTACGCTGTTTGTCGGCCTTGCAGCGAACCATCAAAAGAAGTTCTCGTCTTTTCTGCTTCGACACTCGCAGCAGAGGGAGTCGTCTGCTATTTTGCGTGCAAACTGTTTTTGTTGTTGACATAGCTGCGTGAACGACGGAGAGGTCTGGAGAAAATGGAACGTTGTTGTTAGGAGAATATAGATGTCGTAGATGCTTGTGGGATCAAAGACATCAACAGCACAAATGCCGAAAAAAAGAAATACGATTTAATAAAATCTTCTCGGGGAATTTAACCGCCTGATGTGGCTAGAAGCTCGAGAAGATTTTATTTTATTAATTAATTTCGCCGTAAGATCATACATTCATACAGAAATAAGATTGCTAGAGAATTGCTGCAGCACTCAAAAGTCCACCTGGGATAGTGAGAAAGATGATAAATTCATTAAATGAAGAAGTGGGAGCTTTTTATTTCCTTTTATTAAAAAGGAACAGTACAATAAATTTCCTTTGACGTAAACAAGTATATGAATGTCTTATGCTGATTAAAATTAAAAATATACGAAAGACAAAACCATTCAAATTGATTATGTTCGTCGTACACTGTTTCGTTAGAGATTTCTGATATTTTAACCGAATAAATAAAAATAGATTTGGCGCGATCACGCCATCTGCCCTCTGACAAACTATAAAGCAGATTTTATCAAGTAGCCTATGTGACTTGTATATGTATTTCACATTTCATTAATCATACTTTATATGCATTATCTTCTTCCATGTGTTTTTAATAAAGTCCTTGCAGTGCTTCACATATATCACTGCAGACACTAGGAACTATTTGAGATACAGTAGCTGTTGAAATCCGAAACAATTTTTGACGTAAATACCTCCAGTAGCTAATAAGCAGAGTGTAAATGCTAGTCTTTAAATATCAGAGTCGTATATCATCATTTGTAGCTCTTATTATTTTCGGTGCTTGCTAAGAAAAACTGCAGAGAAATTCCGCCTTATGCAAGATACCGTTTTCTAATTTTGTTATTACCCAACAATGTTTCCGCACTTTCTATGCAATCTTCACTGGAATTTATTTTTTTCTCTCGCGTGATTCTGTTATTTGTGTAAGTTAGTAGTTCTTTATCAACCGTACATTCTACATCCTTCGTAGTTTTTTTTTTTTTTCAATGTTGATGTCTTGGTCCTCTTGTTTAGGACGTCTTAAAGCATTTACTTCTTTTGTTGCTCTCATTTCTGCCCTTTTTGCACTCACGTTTGATATAATTTATCTACAATGCACATGTTTTCTGCCGCGGTTTCGCGTTGTTATCGTAACATCGACCATCAGTCTCGCGTTCCGTCAAATTTCGTACATGAGCCTTTCCTAAGGAGGACGAATACACGTCTCTGGTGAAGTGCTTGTGCTCTGCCACTGAACTGGCTAATTATGTAGAACTATACACAGCTTGATGAGAGATTCCAACATTGAAAAAACAGTCATGCACCAATATGGTGCGACGGTGTAATTCCTTAGTAATGCGAGCAGTTTCATGTCATTTGTATCGAGCTAATATGTTGTTAGATTAGGAATGCCGTAATTTCCCAAAATTCTGAAATTAACAATAGAACTGTGGAACAATGCTGTGGGGCTGCTCAAGCGAAGAAAGGTTGGTTGACAGCTGCGGACTAGACGTCATCAATAATTGCGAGGACTGTGTATGTAACGTAATTATCTGATGCAGTAATGGTATAATTACATTCATTTATCCATTCAGGAATATCTTATATTACATACAGCTCATACTGGGTAATAACTCTAGGATATAAACATTAACTACACTACTGGCCATTAAAATTGCTACACCACGAAGATTACGTGCTATAGACGCGAAATTTAACCGACAGGAAGAAGATGCTGTGATATGCAAATGATTAGCTATTCAGACCATTCACACAAGGTTGGCGCCGGTGGCGACATCTACAACGTGCTGACATGAGGAAAGGTTCCAACCGATTTCTCATACACGAACAGCAGTTGACCGGCGTTGCCTCGTGAAACGTTGTTGTGGTGCCTCGTGTAAGGAGGAGATATGCGTACCATCACGTTTCCGACTTTAAAGGTCGGATTTTAGCCTATCGCGATTGCGGTTTATCGTATCGCGACATTACTGCTCGCGTTGGTCGAGATCCAATGACTGTTGGCAGAACATGGAATCGGTGGGTGCAGGAGGATAATACCGAACGCCGTGCTGGATCCCAACGGCCTCGTATAACTAGCAGTCGAGACGACAGATATCTTATCCGCATGGCTGTAACGGATCGTGCAGCCACGTCTCGATCCATGAGTCAACAGATGGGGACGTTTGCAAGACAACAACCATCTGCACGAACAGTTCGACGACGTTTGCAGCAGCATGGACTGTCAGCTTGGAGACCATGGCTGCGGTTACCCTTGACGCTGCATCACAGACAGGAGCGCCTGCGATGGTGTACTCAACGACGAACCTGGGTGCACGAATGGCAAAACGTCATTTGTTCGGATGAATCCAGGTTCAGTTTACAGCATCATGATGGTCGCATCCGTGTTCGGCGACATCGCGGTGAACGCACATTGGAAGCGTGTATTCGTCATCGCCATACTGGCGTATCACCCAGCGTGATGGTATGGGGTGCCATTGGTTACACGTCTCGGTCACCTCTTGTTCGCATTGACGGCACTTCGAACAGTGGACGTTACATTTCAGATATGTTATGACCTGTGGCTCTACCCTTCATTCGATCCCTGCGAAACCCTACATTTCAGCAGGATAATGCACGACTGCATGTTGCAGGTCCTGTATGGGCCTTTCTGGATACAGAAAATGTTCGACTGCTGCCTTGGCCAGCACATTCTCCAGATCTCTCACCAATTGAAAACGTCTGGTCAATGGTGGCCGAGCAACTGGCTCGTCACAATACGCCAGTCACTACTCTTGGTGAACTGTGGTATCGTGTTGAAGCTGCATGGGCAGCTGTACATGTACACGCCATCCAAGCTCTGTTTGACTCAATGCCCAGGCGTATCAAGGCTGTTATTACGGCCAGAGGTGGTTGTTCTGGGTACTGATTTCTCAGGATCTATGCACCCAAATTGCGTGAAAATGTAATCACATGTCAGTTCTAGTGTAATATATTTGTCCGATGAATACCCGTTTATCATCTGCATTTCTTATTGGTGTAGCAATTTTAATGGCCAGTAGTGTAAGATGAAGTAGCTGCCAGAATCTTGGTCTGAACAGTGTAGTGATAGTTAACGCACTATTTGTGCTTTGTGTAGCACTTCTCCCCCTCTCGCTAGATCTGAAATGTTTATTTATCGGTCGTAATTTCATCCAAAGACATCGGAAACTGTTTTAGTTGAGCGTGAAGAAGTTACATAAAGGTGAACAAAGGAAGGTCAAGAGCTGTCAATGCGTACATACTGCCATTCCCACGCCGCTCTTTCTATCTTTTGGTGTGGTTACAGCTTCGTTCATAGCAGTTTAACAGATAATGCTGTGATGAGCCAAAAAATTATGACCACTATCTACCGAGAGATTGATGCTGCTGGTGGAAAAGTGTCGCCTGGCTGGATGAATCACGTTTCTTATTAACTGGATCGATAGTCGTCGCCGGATATGCCGTCATCCAGGCGAACGGCTGATGGAAACATGAACTGTGCCATGGATGCAGGCCACTGGGAGCAGTATAAATCTATGGGGGTGGTGGTAAGTGAAGGCATTGTGACGGCTGTGGACCAAGTGAAAATTGCTGACCGCCTGTATCCCATCATGCTTGATGTCTGCCCCGACGGTGGTGGCCTCTTCCAATAGGATAACTGACCGTGTCACAAGGCCAGAATTGCGCTACAGTGGCTTCAGGAGCTAGATCGTGAACACACATTCATGTCCTGGCCACAAGATCTGCCTGATCTGAGCGAGGTGGAACACATCTGGGACACTATCGGGCGTCAGCTCTGCACACAAATCACCAGTCTGCAATTATAGGAATAGCGTGGACTGTACATAGAAATCTGCAGCCGAGCGCAGCAAACTCGATTAAAACTTTACTCTGGTGAATTCTGCATTTAACCCTGTTAAACGCAAAATTATTGTGCACTGACCTCGATCGAAGTTAAACGAGGGAGGTGACAGCAGTGAAATTTGGTCGTGGCTAACGCCTGGTTCTCTCGAGATGACCAGGGTTTCATAAGCGTACGGTATTAAGATCGCGGCGCGTTTCAATGTATTGAGACGGACTCAAGGCATTGTATATCTGCAAGTAAGATGAACACAAAAAGCTTATTAATTTATGAACTGGACTAACTAGCAGTAGAATTAAATTGTGCCTCCACATGTGATCACATTTCCTGTTTTTCTCGAACAATGGGACCATACTACAGTTGTATTTTTGTAGTTTTATTTATATTTATGGTACGAGAGGTTCAGAACTTAAATATACTTCTCCTGAAGCAGTTTGATGCAATTTTCAAATATTCTCGAGGAAATAGAGATTCTCGAGAAAATAAACTTCTAAATTTTCCGACCATGTTTAATATGCTAAAATGTGGAAGATTGTTTTCGACAAGTAATATGGCTCTGTGGTAGAATGTTTGCTCTCTGTATGGCGGCCTGGATTCGATCCCGGACGGATTCAAATTTTTAAAAGAAGGTGCATGTTCTATGAGCATATAGGTGAAGTGTAAAATACAAAAATATAAACACAAATTTAATTTGTCGTTTCTTAACTATGCAGTCTTGATTAACAATCCTTTATACAAGTTTCGTAATAAGTAATTTTTGTTTGCTATGAGAACTGGACATTTTATGCAGTAAACAAGGTGATTCAGCTGCCCCTACCGCAGTTTTATGCAACCCGCAATGATATAGCTCGTTTTCATAAACCACGCGCGAGATTTTGACATTCTCTCGCTCGCTTCGCCCAAATTATTATCCGTACAGGAAAAAATGTGCAGGACATTTTTGTAGGAAAATTATTGCAGTTAAATTTTACACTGGGCCAAGTTTTCTCTGGAGGCCTCAGTTTTTGAGTCATTCAAGAAAAACGTATCAGATAGTTCAAATGGCTCTGAAAATTATGGGTCTTAATATCTGTGGTCATCAGTTCCCTAGAACTTAGAACTACTTAAACCTAACCAACCTAAGGACATCACACATATCCACAAATAGTGCGTTAACTATCACTACAGTGTGCAGACCAAGATTCGAACCTGCGACCGTAGCAATCGCGCGGTTCCGGACTGAGCACCTAGAACCGCTCGTCCACCACGGCCGGCCAAAAACGTATCAAAATGACCTTCAAACGCACCTGCACGCACACTCGTCACTCACCAGTCATAATTTCTAGTACATTGTTTGTGGCACTCCATCCCACAATTATACAAAAATTCCTGACTGTACCCGCAAATATTTGTAGAGTGGTAGGAGGGAGTTGCCCCTGAACAACATGCTAGAAACTCTAACCAACGGGGGCTGAGTGTGTGATTGGCGGTGCGTTTGAAGGTAACTTTTGTACGTTTTTTCGTGAATAATTCGAAAACTACGGCCTCTAGTGAAAACGTATTCCAGTACAAAATTTAACTGCATTAAATTTCCTACAAAAAGGTCCTGTTCCTTTTTTTCTGTAGGACTAATAGTTTGCGCGCAGAAAGCGAAAGAATATGAAAATGTCGCGCGTGGTTTATGAGGGCCAGCTAAAATTTTGCCTCTGGAAACCTACCAGGCAACTGTCGAATCCATGCCACGCAGAATAGCTGCTGTATTGAGTTACAAAGGTGGGTCAACACGCTATTAAGCGGGTAATGATTACGTGTGTGTGTGTGTGTGTGTGTGTGTGTGTGTGTGTGTGTGTGTGTGTTTATGCACTAGACTGTAGTAAGTAATTAACCAGAAGCGTTTTCAATTACGCTACTTCAGTCCTCAGTCACTCGCCATTGCCTTAACTAAACTATTTTTACTCTGGTTAGTGTTTTCTGGGATGTCTTTCATGGAAACACTAAATTTTAAATCAGAAACCATTTAGGACAATTGCTGTTTCTTAGCATGGATACACGATTTTTGTTCTTAAACAACTGAGCCACTCGAATCCGACGCAACTTCTTCCTATTGACCACCACGCTCACCTCGAGATGTAAACCGAAAACTTGGCGAAATTTTAGTTCGCTGGTATTTGTGTTCCCTAATCATACCGTCATCTTTGGAGGAGATAATCGCATCTCTAAAACCCTAAACATGATAGGTATGTAATACATAATTATAGATTCGAAGGTCAATCATAGGTATTTATTTCCAACGCCATTTATTTACAACGTCACTGCGTGGTGGGACAGTAACACATACGGGAAAACTGTTTCTGCCAGCCATAGTTGTGAGGTCATAATAAAGCAAGTTTCCCGTTTTGGTTCCACAAGAAGTAACGTGGGCAGACGTTACTCAAATAATAATGTTAATTATTTAAAATTATATACATACAGTGCATAGAATTGTAACCATTTATCGATTGAAAAAATGGTTCAAATGGCTCTGAGCACTATGCGACTTAACTTCTGAGGTCATCAGTCGCCTAGAACTTAGAACTAATTGAACCTAACTAACCTAAGGACATGGAATGAACAGGCAACCACACAATTCAGCTGTGTTTAATTTACCAGAAGTTTCCGGTTGAGACGACATGTCAGTTTGACGTCCGGCGGAGCAACTTCGAATTCCGCCATTAGATCGGCTACTAAACAGCTGCTAGTATCGATGTTTTTGTTTAATCGATTTCTACGTTCAAACTGCAGGCATGCCGCATATGATGTTATAGACTGTTATAGGTCCTAAATCTTTCTTTATTCTTTTTTTAAGTAGAGTGTCGAGGTATTGCATCCTTCCCTTACCGAATAATTCATTAAAACTACAGTCTTCCACAATATGTACACATGCAGCTAATAAAATATAATACTTATGTATTCTAATTTTGGGAGTCATAACCAGAAAAGACGTCATGATCAACAAGATCTAAGCTAGTATTGCTTATATATATAAATTTTGGACATTTGTAGTAAGTTCCTATGGGACCAAACTGCTGAGGTCATCGGTCCCTAGGCTTACACCCTCCCCCCCCCCCCCACTCACACACACGCACGCACGCACGCGCGCGCGCGCGCTCGAGGGAAGACTCGAACCTCCGGCGGGGGCACCCCACGAACCGTATCAAGGCGCCCTGGACCACGCGGTTACCCTGCGCGACTAGTATTACTTACCCAGTAGACAAGTTGCAGAATGTACTTAGGGTTCTATATACAAAAACTTTTAGTAGGTAATGGTCTAAGTCTGCTCGACGCATATTGCCTCCTTTATGTACCTTATTCTTAACACTATCGAAGAAAAACTTCTGGGAATGTAATCTAACCTATACTGGTTTCCTTACGATGAATAGACAGTCATCGAGCCCAGAGATAGTCCACACTAGAACTGTCAGCATCGCTGTTTGGTAGCTCATGTAATCGATAACAAAACTACAGATATACAAAGCATATCATTATAACCAATATCATGTACCGGCAACACTTAAGCAATTATGGACGGCTGCAGAGACAGCATGGCTCAATATTTCTGCAGGAGACTTCCAACGACTTGAGTTCATGCGACGTCGAGCTGCTGCACTAGGCCGGGCAAAAGGAGCTCCGACGCGATATTAGGAGGGACACCATGACTTTTTGTCACCTCAGTGTATAACGTTGAGTGTTTTGGAGGAGAGTGAACGCACTTTGACGATGGATGGTCGAATTCACAGTTAATCCAGATGCCGCTTCGTATCTCATTCCCAGGTCTGGTGGAGTAAGTTAATCTGAGCTGAATCGCCATCGTCGCCTGATAGTTCTGTCTATCATCCTTCGACGCCTTCTCTCCATCTTGTGTGTAGCATTTTACGGTCATGTGTTGTTATTTAGCCAATGGCCTTGCCGCAGTGGTAACACTGGTTCCCGTCAAATCACCGAAGTTGAGCGCTGTCGGGCTGGGCTAGCACTTGGATGGGTGGCCATCCGGTCTGCCGAGCGCTGTTGGCAAGCGGGGTGCACTCAGCCCTTGTGAAGCAAACTGAGGAACTACTTGATTGAGAAGTAACGGCTCCGGTCTCCGAAAGTGACATACGGCTGGGAGAGCGGTGTGCTGACCACGTGCCCCTTCATATCCACATCCAGTGACGCCTATGGGCTGAAGATGACACGGCGGCCGGTCGGTACCGTTGAGCCTTCCAAGGCCTGTTCGGACGGAGAGAGGAGAGAGAGTTATTATTTAAACAGACAATTACTCTATTTCTATATAGTGGCCTGGGTGTCCTTAAAGTGAATTTCCTGCATTGATATGCTGTCATGAGTACAGAAAAAAATTGCATTCACCCTACCCGTAGGCCTTGGGGCTATTCACGTTGCAGGAAACGCGTGAAAAAAAACGTAATTACATCCGCACTTAGAAGATATAGATAACAGAAAGTGCTGCCGTCTTGAGTCTTTACCTAGGTGTTCTGTGCGATTCATCGACTAAACTGGGACCTGTGGGGGCCTAATGCAAAATATTATCTATCTGCTTATAATCTTAATGATTTAATGTGGAAATCGATTCCGCAAACTCTTGTTGGTGTGTGCTCGTATAAAAAAAAAATTATTCTGGAATTTTTAGTACTGCTACAGACGGCATATAAGCACTGGACTGAGGACCTAAGTCTACATTATGTGTATTATGTTATCAATATACATGTCTTAGTTCTACTTACGATATCAGTCATTCATCCATGCTAGGGTAGCCGTATTGCGTTCTTCCAGGGTAGCCGTATTGCGTTCTTCCATATAACTGTGAGGCTTGGGAGCTGCATCTCTCAAATTCAGGCAACCCGCTAGAAACGTTGTTGCCAAATGTGTTCTTCGTTTGGTTTCCTAAAACCGAACGCGAGAACGATACAAAAAGTGGGCATGGGACGGTAATAAGGATCGAATCCAAGCCAAAGGCTGAGCAGTCTCGTGCGCTATCATCTACGCTGTGAGAACAACTGACACTAATTGTATCTGGCGGGCTTGAATTTGCACACAACAGACTGACTGGCTATCATCAGTTCTGATTAACTCGGAAACGGCGCGACGTATCGAATTTTTTGCTTAATAATTGTTTCTCAGCACAACCTATCCTGGAACACCCTTGAAAGCTTTTCAGACTGTTTATGACCAGTGTATTGTAGTAAAGTAGTATAGATTGTCTGCCAGACTAATTTCAGTCGATTCTTTTACGATACAGTCCCAATAGCGAGACATAACAACTGTATGTACCTCAACATACATCACTCCGTGTCCCTTGGTTAGACAGTGCTGCGCTACTGCATACTTCTCTTGTTTTAGTAATAGTGTGTGGCGATGTTTCTCAACAATCTGTCGGAAATAGTGTGGATTGTCTGGTCAATAAACGTTTTCCCACGATGGGAAGGGTTTTTGTAAAACCTGGCATACATCATCGTCAACCGAGACGAGAAGAGATCTAATCGTGACTGGCGGGTGAAACACCCTTCCAGTATTATATCTTTTTAAAATCCTTCCTACCGCTTAAGGTACACTACCAGCGTGTAATAGGAAAGCAACGGATCTACGCACATCTTCTACTGGTTCCGGTGGAGGTCCAAACTTCGAATCACGACGAATGTCCTTGTAGCCATTTTGAACCCAAAATTTAGGTCTTTAATTCTTGTTCAAGGTTTCCGCTTCCGAGACGGCAAAAGCCGTCCTTGCCCACGTTCTTAGGACCTCCGTGCGTTGGTGCAATGGGCGACAACTTACCGCATGTAAATACCACTCCAGATGCGTTGGTGTCCTATGAACAATGTGTCAGAGAGTCCCATCATCCTTCCTTCAGACCAGTACGTCCAAAAAAGGAAGCCTTTACTGTGAACTTGATGTTGGTGTGTAGGCAATTAAAATGATCCATGAAGTGGCTAAGACAGTCTAGTCCATGTGGAACACCACAAACGTATCATCGACGTAGCTCCTAAAACAGGCGAGTTCTGAAAAAAGCCGCCTTCAGCGCCTTATCTTAAAAAATCTTACATACATTGGCGACTGTGGAGGATAATCGACTCTCTATAGCCACTCCGTCAATTTGTTCAAAATGCATATCATTGAATGAAAAATAGGCAGATGGTACCAGATGATGGCAAGATTGAGCAAATATTGTTCTCACATGAAGATGGCGGCCAGATGTATCGCTGAAAAATTGTCAAGGTGCTTGTGTGATCTAGCTGCAGAACCAACAAGATTACTCAGTTAATATGCCGGCAAGGTTTACGCAGTCACAAGCAACGTGGATGTTTGAAAGAGTGCGGCAAAATTTTATGCATACATTGAGACTGGCAGTCGTCAAATTGAACCTATGGGCTTCAATGGTAGGTATAGAATGTGAGTTGTTTATGTCAGTGAAACACTAAACATTCATTTCTGGCATTAGTTTCCGTCTGAAAGCAATCGGATTAATATCCTCCACCAAGACAAAGCGAACCAAAAACATTAAAATGACTGTCAGTACTAGTAGTGTGACCTAAGCGGCGGGTGACTCAGTAGTTAACGCGCTGGACTCTCCCATTAAGGGTTAGTGTTTCCATGGTTTTCTTTAAATCGATTACGTCTAATACAGGGATGATTACTCTGAAAGGGGGACAGCAGATTTTTCTTCCCTTATCTTCCTTCCTTCCTACCGGTACTTCGAAATAAATTGCAGCTTCCCCAATTGTGCTATGTACCTGCGTGTTCGAATTTACATGAGTACATTGATAACAAAGCATAATCGTTGTAAGTTGTCTGCTTAAGAATGAAGACGATTGTCTCTCTAATGTTCATGTCAATGCAATTTAATTTTCCTCGACTAACTTCATTTAAGCTGATCTTCAAAATGTTGCTGATGACGTGATTTATTTTTAGTATTGGCTTATCATGAAATAAGGCGACCTTCCAATGCATGCAGTTCTTCACCGCATGTGGAGTAAGGCGGGATATGAACATTAAGATCCTCGAAGGATGTGGCTGCTTAAGGGATCTAATTTAACAGCGTCACTGTCTGATCGTACACGATGCGGCCGGTGTCTACGTTAAGACGCCAGTTCTGTTGTAGCTCCTTGTTAACTATGACAATTGAAGCTTCCCGAATTCCACGTTTCTTGAGTTGAACGTTTTTAAGGGCCGTCCTTTACGGCCACTTTGGGCGCCATTAAATCTGGCATACCGCCCAGAGGCGGCCACAGCACTGCTGACCAGTTTGCTGTAATTGATGTAAATTGTACTTTTCCTGTCTCCAGACAAACTCCTCCACGCGGACTACTCCTTACAAGAGAAATTATTGAGATGCCTCTGTACAAAACGATTTTAGGTGCCATAAAATGAGTTCTTACAGGATCTTAAATGGAAATGATGCGCAGAAGTTGTCATGATCCTCATTTCGAGTATACCAAACATGACATCTGAACTACTCAGGACACACGGTGGAATGAAAGTAAGTTCTCTGTTGGAATATGACATAAGCTTCATTCCATGATATAAATACGGGTCCCTGTCTAGTTGCAAAATACGCCAAGTATTATAATGCTTTCAGAACCTTTTTTTCTTATTAATAAACGCTTTTACATTGTAAGAGCGGCGGTTCAAAATTAAGAGCCGATCAGTTATAAAGGAACGATTAACTAAAATGATAATTTTAATAACGGTTTCTTTAATTTACGTATTTAATATTACCACCCAATCACATGCCATTCCAAACAATTTTTGAATTTTGTAATAACCATCTTCCAACTTTCCAGGTAAAATACCGCTGTCTTCTATTTTACCCAGCTTTGCGTATGATTTTATTCTCCACTTTCCTCAAAAGAAAGACAGTTTTCGAGTTGTCGCAAGAGATGGCAGTCATATAGCATTACTCTTTCATCCGAATTTTTAAGTTGTTTGCCTATTGCAGCAACGTGTGTGGACGTACACGCAGCTTCTTATAGCTCAGAGATTGTAACAGTTCACATAAAGTTGTCCTAGAAACGTCTGGAAATTCCAGAGAAAGATGACGTTTACCAGTTCTCTGTTCATTTTGAACATTTTAAAGACTTTTCTGCATTTAGGGAGCCATTGGCTAAGTTTTTCTTTCACTAATTGCATTGTGTCCTTTGGTGGTTATATATCCAATCACTGATAGTGCTTGGAACCCATTTTAACGCACTGTCTTGCGAAGGCAGACAGCAGTGAACTGTCACCAATAAGAAGTAATCTGTTACAATCCCAACAGGCCAATTCACTGTATTACGTGTGTGCGAAATAGTCAGCCTCGTCAAACGCTTGATACACTGATGCGACAAAAGTCATGGGACAACTCCTGATATCGTGGCGGACCTCCTTTTGTCTGACGTAGTGCAGCGTGGACTCAACAAGTCGTTGGAAGCCTCCTGCAGAATTATTGAGCTATGCTGTCTCTGTAGCCGTCCATAATTGCGAAAATGTTGCCGGTGCAGGATGTTATGCACGAACTGACCTCTCGATTAAGTCCAATAAATGTTCTATGGGATTAATGTCGGACGATCTGGGTGGCCAAATCATTCGCTCGATTGTCCAAAACGTTCTCCAAACCAACTGTGAACAATTGTGACCCGTTGACATGGCAAATTCCATCGTTGTTTGGGAACATGAAGTCCATGAATGGCAACAGGTAGTCTTAGAGTTGCCGAACATAACCATTTCCAATCAGTGATCGGTTCAGTTGGACCAGAGGACAGAGTCGATTCCATGTAAAAACAGCCCACAAAGTTATGGAGCGACCACCTGCTTGCACAGTGCCATGTTGATAACTTGGGTCCATGGCTTCGTGGGGTCCGTGCCACACTCGAATCCTACCAACTGAAGTCGGAACTCGTCTGATCAGGCGACGGTTTTCCAGTCCTGTATAGTCCAACCGACAAGCTCGCGAACCGAGGAGAGGCACTGTAGTCGATGTCCTGGTGTTAGCAAAGGCATTCGCGTCGGTCGTCTGTTGCCATAGCCGAGCAACGCCAGATTCCGCCACACTGTACGAACGGATACGTTCGTCGTAGATCCCACATTTATTTCTGCAGTTAATTTGCGCAATATTGCTTGTCTATTAGTACCGACAACTCTACGTAAACGCCACTGTTCTCGATCGTTAAGAGAAGGTCTTTGGCCACTGCGTTGTCTGTCGTGGTGAGAGGTGATGCCTGAAATTTGGTTTTCTCGGTGATCTCTTGATGCAGTCGATCTCTGAATATTGAATTCCCTAAAGATTTCCGGAGTGGAATGTCCCGTGCGTCTAAATCCAACTACCATTCCACGTTCAAAGTCTGTTAATTCTCGTCGTGCGGCGGTAATCACGTCGGAAACCTTTTGAAATGAATCACCTGAGTACAAATAACAAAAAATGGTTCAAATGGCTCTGAGGTCAGCAGTCCCCCAGAACTTAGAACTACTTAAACCTAACTAACCTAAGGACATCACAAACATCCATGCCCGAGGCAGGATTCGAACCTGCGACCGTAGCGGTCGCGCGGTTCCAGACTGAAGCGCCTAGAACCGCTCGGCCACACCGGCCGGCTACTAATAACAGCTCTGCCAATGCACTACCTTTTTATACCTTGTGTTTTAGTCATCTGTATACGTGCATATCGCTATCCCATTACTTTTCATCACCTCAGTGTATATTTGATAGGACCCTAAATTTAAACTCAGTGTTATATTTGATTTGCAAATATTTTCACAAGCTGCGGTACCTCCTTTCTGGTGGAATGACTGTAACTGATCGGCTGTCGGACCCCATACGTCTAATAGGCGCTGTTCATGCACGGTTGTTTACATCTTTGGGCGAGTTTAGTGACATCTCTGAACAGTCAAAGGGACAATATCCACAGATCTTCAGGAATTCTGGGAACCGGGGTGATGCTTTTGATGTGTGTATAACAGAGGCGGTCAGTGATTAAAGTAAAACATTGTCAAACAAAGCAAAGTAGGCATTGGGCACGAAGTCCCTCTGCCAGTTAAGCAGTTTTGTTGGTGCTTTCTTTTTCGCTTTATGTACAGAACTAATTGAATTTCTAGAATTTGTCTTAGCTTAAAATTTTTTACCTTCAATGATGAAATTTGTTATCAATGTTCGTTGATAGTTTCACCTAGTATAGAGTGTCTTACATTTTTACTTCGTTTTTGTACGTTGTGCGCATAAGTGTAGTATTTTCTTATTCCTTCTCTGATCATTTAATATACTGCATTAACTAGAGAATGTTGTTCGTGCACTGATACGGAATTTTGTCATTCTTTTCTTGTAACGGCGTGCCGCAAGGTATGAGGGGCCCTCTGGCGGTCACATTCCTCTAACCCCTTCTCGCCTTTGCGTAATTCTGGCGTTAGCGCTAACAGAGGGCGCTGATCATGCGCAGCAGTATGTTTTCTTCCATTGTGGCTTCTTTAACTATTTGTTTTATAGTTTTTGTGTTATTACGTGCACTATGAAAGCTGTTTATTACTATGTCATTATCTAGAATATTGGCACCTGTGCATATGTCAAATACTGTCTCTTGACTCTTCCTCATTTTAACAGTCTTAACTTTTGTCGTGTACTATTTCATCGCTTTTTTATTACTGTAATGCCTCTTATACCTTATAAGCCCATTACAGATTTTACCGATTGTATCCTCCCTTTATTTTACGCTGTTCGTTTGTCATTAAAGACTTGTGTAAGCCTACAGTAGCGACATCTGGTGAACGTACAACACAAACATTTTGTGGCTACTGTACGGAAGTTTTTTTTTTGAACAGTAGTGCTGCTGAAAACATGTCTCGTGCATATGCTGTTATTTATATATTTTTGATGATGGTGGTGCGGATTTTGCATTTAACCTTTGACGATGCCACTATGGCTCCAGCACATTAGGATATTGTTCTATAAAACAGGTAGGCCTATGCCTCTTCATACTTTAAGCGCACAAATGCGTATGTGTGTCAGTAGTACTTTTCATTATGGTCTGTTTATTGTTTTAAGCTGTAGACAATCTGCTGATGTATTTATGTTTCCCATAGTTTGCTGCAGATCTGAAGATGGTCATTATAGACCGAAACCGGCAATCTGCTTACAAAATTTTGTGACCATAGATGTAATGTAAAGGAAATTTTATAAATATTTTGTTCCCCACCACGAGACTGAATGCCGCTTGGTGACGTTGCGGACATGTGACACGGTAAGCAAAGTACGCAAGCGGAGCAGCGACTACTGGGGAATCGTTCAAGCGGTGATACGGGCCATAAATGGGGAAATGCACTGCCATAAGCGATTTTGACGAAGGGTGGATTGTTATGGGCCGGCGCAGGGTTCAAATGGCTCTAAGCACTATGGGACTTAACGTCTGAGGTCATCCGTCCCCTAGACTTAGAACTACTGAAACATAACTAACCTTAGGACATCACACACATCCATGCCCGAGGCAGGATTTGAACCTGCGACCCAAGCAGCAGCGCGGTTCCTGACTGAAGTGCCTAGAACCGCTCGGTCACAATGGCCGGCTCGGCGCATGGAGAAGAGCTTCCCGGAAACTCAGAGCAAGTCAACTGATCAATTGCTGCTGTCGTGATCGTCTGTGAAATTTGGCTGAAGTACAATGAAACCACGAGTACACGACATGGTGGTGGACGTCAGAACATGAAGGTCGGAGGCTCGCCCACTCTGGAAAACAGCGTAGAAGGCGTTCTGTGGCAAATCTGACGGCAGAGTACACTGCGTCCACAGGCACCGGTGTTTCGGAACTCACTGTTCAACGCACATTGTTGAACGTGGCACTCCACAGCAGATGACATCTACATGTCCCCATGTTGACGCAATGATGTCATAAATTACGTATGTAGTGGACTCGGATTCATCGAGACTGGACCGTGAACCAGTGTTGCCTGCACTGATGAATCACGTTGCTTCTTACACCTGGTCGTTGTTTGTGTCCGGGTACACGGTCATCCAAGCAAACGGCTTCTCGTAACATGCACCACGCTACGGGTACAGGCTGGAGGGAGGAGGTTCTGTGATGTGGGCAACATTGACCTGCGCTATAGTGAGAGATGTGGCAGGATTCGAAGGATGACTACAACTGTGGACCACGAGAACGTTATTGCTGGCCACCGACGTCCGTTCGTGCTTGATGTCTTCCCTTACGGTGATGGCATCTTCCAGCAGGATAACTGTCCAAATCACAAAACCAGTATCGTGCTACTGTGGTTCAGGGAGCATGATAGTGAACTCACTTGGTTGTCTTGTCCACCATATTCGCCTGGTCTAAACTCGATAGATCACATCTATGACCCTACCAGGTGCTAGCTTTGTTTACACAAGCCACTGACAAGTAATTTAAGGGAATATCGTGGCCTGTGCATACCACATTCTTCCAGAAACCTGCCAATTTACAGAATCACTGCTGTACAGCATTCCACATGTGGAGCAGCACATTGTTAAGCAGATTGTCATATTGTTTTGACCCATCATTGTAAGTAACAGCCTAACACTCTGTTGATCGGGAAACATAAGTGCGCACTAAGTATGTTAGGCAAGATTGTAGAAGGCAATTCATTGTGCAGACCTTCTTGAAAGTATCATTAGCCTGAGATGATTTAGAGAGAATCTAAATCAAGATGGGCAGATGCGGATCTGAAATCCATGTGTGATGGGTGGAGAGAGAGAGAGAGAGAGAGAGAGAGAGAGAGAGAGAGAGAGAGAGAGAGAGAGAGAGAGGTGATTGAGTGAGTGTGAATCAGGTGGTTAGAGGAGAGGGGAAGGCGACAGGAGAGTATACTAAGGGATTAGATTGCTATTCTGCAGGAAGGATATTGAAATACTATTTCTGCCATTCTGATTTAGGTTTTCTGTGGTTTCCGTAAATCATTTGATTGGAATGCCAAGGAGAGTCGTTGGAAAAGAATCGTCTCAGATTTGAATTCCTGGCAATGCTTCTAAGAAATTTCTACACTGAATGTAATTTCCCCATCTTAATGTTTCATCAGTATTGAAAACAACCATGGACATCATATTCTTGAAAAAGGCATAAGATAGACCTACCCTACATGTGGTACAATCACTTCATTTGTTTTATTAATTTGTCTTTCAGGTACTGTTACACCTGGAATAGTGTCCTCCCCACTTTTAGTATCCCTCAGAGATGTATTATCTATTTGAATAGCAATAATACTTAACTATGTCCAAAGAAAAATTTGACTTGCTCTTTCTTGCCAGGTCAATGATAATTTGTGGTACTTTTTTCTGAAGAAATGCAAATTTGTCTACTCAGTTTCTGATTATGTACTCTTAATCACTCTATGCTATTTGCCTGTTAACTGTTGCATTGTGTGCAGAAGACCTAAATATTCATATGGTATAAATGATGAAATTTTCTTTCTGCAGCCAAGTCATTATGGAAGTCATAAGGTTGTGTAAGGTACTGGATACTATTTCAGTCCCCCTTAGGTATTCTCTTATGTTCATAGTATCAATATAATGCACTGCATGCTGTATTCTCCTGGTTGCTCTCTTCAGTAGGTATTTGATAAAAGGCTTTTACTAGATCCAGTCTACAAAAGTAGTGTGTCTTCCCTGAGCTGCCAAGAATTTCATATATACCTGATAGTGGGAAGGTTTCATACATGCTCTGCTTATTTAACAATAATCAGTTGGCTACAACCAGCCATAATTTCTGTGCAATGGCATCTATGTTTTTAGTAATAAGGTAAGACAGAAATTCCATGTTCATAAACCATGGGATTTGCTGGATTTTCTATTGCATCCCTCTGTAGGTGCAAAATTCTGTCAGAATGGAATTTTATGATTTTCTTTTTGGCATCTGGTAGCAGTTTTCTTTCGCTGAATACTGTCTGTGTGTGCTAACTTCTCAGCTGGAAGAAGGAATATATCTTAATGAGCTATACATAATAAGATGGATTTCCTTTCTTCTATAATTCTCCCCTTACATCTTGTTCAATTTGTGATACTTTATCTCTCTATGGAGAAACCGGCACCTTCTTTCTTTGTTTTGGGCAGGGCTTCATGAGGTCCCATTATCTGACTGTTACCATTGTATGTTATTCTGGTAAATTAATTTTTTTTCTTTTTCTACTTCTGTGTAAAATTTCCTGTGTATTGGTCCGTGTTTTCCCTCACCCATGTCAATCAGCAACTGTATTCAATGGAACATACCACCAGCAGTCATTTGAAGCTAGTATACATGTGAAAACAAGAGGGTCATTGCTGGAGGCATATGTTTTTTGGGTAGTGCCTACTTAACTACTAAACAGGAAAAAAAAACAGTGTCTAATTTTCTTTTGAGTCATTGATGTAGTTAGCTCTCGTATCTTAAGATTGCCCCACAGCCAGGAAGGTAGCTGGTCTCAAATAGCTTGGGGAGCACTAAAATATTTCAAAGTCCATTTTGAAAGGAGTTTATGAATAGATTTTAACTTATGCTGAATAACAGTATTACCTGTCTGTCTGAAACCAAATTTTCTCCTATTGAAGGTTTGGCAAGCATGAGTGTACCTGTGTACATAGCAGAGAGTGCAGTGCCCAGCAAGCGTGGTCGAATGGTTACTACAAATTCACTGTTCATAACTGGTGGGCAGTTTTTAGCAGCTGTCCTTTGTGGTGCCTTCAGTAAAACATATGAAGGCTGGAGGTACGTTGGCCATTGCTTCTCTAAATTTCTCACCAAAACAAATTATATAATGGAAATTCATTTGTATGTTTCTTTCATAGGGGTGTGGTGTGTTAGAAACAAGAATGTTTCTGTTGTGTAAGTCTGCAGATACAAGGCAAGGGTACCATAAGTTACAAGTTAGTTGCTTAGTTAGTTGTTTTTGCAACACATACATGTTAGATTTGTATTATAAAAATGTGGAAAAAGTCACTTTTGTAAAAATTACTTGCACCTTGCCTTACATATAATCATACTTCATTGTTTACTTGGATAGATAAAAAATCTACTCACCAAGCAGTGGCAGAACAGTCACATAAGACTGTTGTGATTGGCAAGCTTTCAGAGCCAGCGACTCCTTCATCAGGGAGAGGGTTGAAGAGGAAGGAAGAAGGGTGAAGGAAAAGGACTGGAGAGGTCTAGGAAAAGGGGTAGATCTTGGGAAAGTCACCCAGAACCGTGGGATGAGAAGGTAGGTCTTTCCTTCTCATCACATACAGTAAGTCTCCCCTGACCTGTGGTTCTGGGTGACTTTCCCAAAATCAACCCCTTTTCCTAGACCTCTCCAGTCCTTTTCCTTCACCCTTCTTCCTTTCTCTTAAACTCTTCTGCCTGAAGAAGGAGCCACTGGCTCTGAAAGCTTGCCAATAACAGTCTTTTATGTTTGTGTTCTGCCGCCGCTTGGTGAGTAGATTTTTTAACTACTAAATTAAATAATTTGATCAATACTTGATTGTTTTTGTTGTTTTACTTTATTGTTTGATAGATTTAAATGTAACAATATTTAGTGGTAGTACAAAAGATATGGAAAAGATTAAGCAACGCCAATCAGTAGCTGCCCTTAACTCGTTCCTTTTAAAAACTGGGGAAGAGATCCTACAGCAAATGCCCATTTGAGTCTACATCAGGCAAATGTCTTGCCTAGGGCATTGTCACAAATTGCCCAGATTGCTCCAGCTAGAGCAGTTACAGATTTGAGGCTATATTAATGGGATGAAGGAATTTTAATAGCCTTAAAGCAGAGTTATAATGTCAAATAATAAACCGACTTTACCTCCATAGTACTGTGACTGCCAGTGTTTTTCACATTGAGCAATTTTCACTGTGTCTGACTCTGTCAATCACCACCAGTATTGTTATCCACCTGACCAAACACACGCAGAAAATTTATTATGTTCTTATATTTTGGGTATTTAAAGATCATATTAACTAAAAAGTGGAAATCAATGTTCACAATGCTACACAAAACCTTTACAGTAAATGTTGAATTTGTCACCAGTTCTAGTAAAAAAAAGGAAGTAGTAATATTTTTGTGATATTGTACTATAGTTAGTATACAATTGAGAATAATGTATCAGGACATCCTTAATTATTGCATTATAGAGTAGGAGACTGTGTAGATAATCTAGCATATCAGGTTAGTCTAAAAAGTTGTAGTTCATCATACAGAATGGCAAACATGCTTTACGAAGAGGGTGAGAGGGGAGGGTGTTTGTTTTCGGTGATGCTGCTGTTACAGCAGTCAGTGACTGTAAACAGTTGGTAAAACTGTTGAGAAACCATAAACATATGCTGTCCATTAACAAATCCTGTTAAGCTTTTATGAAGCAGTAGCATGCTTTATTTGACTGTAGAATGCCATTTTAATTTTGATAGCAGACAGATACTAATTCCACAGTCAAGATGCATCAGGGCATTTTCTTTGTTTCAAATTTTGATGTGTGTCTAAATTTCAGGTATATGTTGGGCCTTGCAGCAATACCAGCATGCATTCAATTTTTTGGTTTCCTTGGAATGCCTGAGAGTCCAAGATGGCTTGTTTCAAAGAAGAGGTACATGTTTTATTATTGATTTTGTAATGAAAACAGCGCCATCCCCATATAAAACTTGAGATGTTCAGAACTTAAAGCACATCACATTCAATAACATTACATTTAGCCTCCCAGAATTGTTTACATTTCTTCTTTCATTTTTGCAAGAATTGTGTTTTGTTGCAGTTTTATGAACTACATTGTTAATATATGTAAGACTGGGAATATTTAAATAGCACAGGTCGCCCTTCAATGAAGTTTGACCCCACAATTTTGATAACATAAGATAAAAGTTTATCCCTCAAAAGCCATAAATAATCTATTGCAAATAGTTAAGCCATTGTTGAAATCTTGATATCTTCCTTTTACATATTTTATTGTATTTAACCACTGAAATTAATTTCCTTAGGTGAATTAGAACTATATAGCTAACTCACAAAAAATTATATTTGGTTTCGGGAACTTTCTTTGACTGTCTACCTTTATGTTGAACAAGATATCATTGAGGATATCTGATGCTGATCTAATTTGTTTTTCTTATTCAATTCATAGTTAGGATGTTAAAGGTTGGGGGGGGGGGGGGGGTCTCTCCTGTTTATATTCATACATGTTCTGATTTCTCACAATTCAGCATGTTACATATGTGAGGAAATTGATATGATCTTAGATTCAAATAATTCTGATTAATGTATTTGTGAATTGCTTTTGTTGACTGAATTGGCTGATCACAAAATGTTAATATTTTTGTATTTTTTCAGTCCCTTCAGTTATTCTGATTTGTTGTGGCTTGTACTCCGTTTTTTGGGTAACACAAATGATTAGGAAAACTAGCCCTTGTGAATTTGATTGGTTTACTAAGATTTTTTTCCAATTATTTATCAGCATGTGCATCTTGCTTCCAAAAAGAAGCCGTATTTGTGGCTATTTTTCATTCACTGCACAAGACAGTGATTGTCCAGAAATTCATTTGAATTTCTCAGAGTTTTCTTGCAACAGCAGTTATGAATACATAAGATATTCAATGAACAGAGTTTTCAGAACAATGCTGGACATACTCTCATGCCATGTATGCTTGTTTTGCATACCACACTTATCATATTACATATTTCTGGGACATTACTAATATCATTTTTAATCATGTCGTCTTGCTACTTAGTAAGACAACATGATCTCAAGCCAGATCTTCTCTTAGAACATAAGTTTATGTATTAGGCAATAATGGGAAACTGTGAGAAGTTTTCTATGAGTTCTTGACCAAAACAAGAGACTGATGTATTCTTAATGCAGTCAGAACTTGATAATCCTGGCTGTTACAGTGGGGTTATTTATCATTAATTGTTGTCATGAATATGTTACTCAAGTGTGAGGTGTATCAAACCTCCAATAGAAATGTAGCTGTGATGTTAGTCTGTAAGTTAGTATATTTGTCCTCTCTGAAAGAGAGACAACTTGTCAAACTCTATAGTGAACAGAGTTCTTTGTGTTTACACTAATTTACATCTACATCTACATCTACATTGATACTCCGCAAGCCACCCAACGGTGTGTGGCGGAGGGCACTTTACGTGCCACTGTCATTACCTCCCTTTCCTGTTCCAGTCGCGTATGGTTCGCGGGAAGAACGACTGTCTGAAAGCCTCTGTGCGCGCTCTAATCTCTCTAATCTCTCTAATTTTACATTTGTGATCTCCTTGGGAGGTATAAGTAGGGGGAAGCAATATATTCGATACCTCATCCAGAAACGCACCCTCTCGAAACCTGGACAGCAAGCTACACCGTGATGCAGAGCGCCTCTCTTGCAGAGTCTGCCACTTGAGTTTATTAAACATCTCCGTAACGCTATCACGGTTACCAAATAACCCTGTGATGAAACGCGCCGCTCTTCTTTGGATCTTCTCTATCTCCTCCGTCAACCCGATCTGGTACGGATCCCACACTGATGAGCAATACTCAAGTATAGGTCGAACGAGTGTTTTGTAAGCCACCTCCTTTGTTGATGGACTACATTTTCTAACCACTCTCCCAATGAATCTCAACCTGGTACCCGCCTTACCAACAATTAATTTTATATGATCATTCCACTTCAAATCGTTCCACACGCATACTCCCAGATATTTTACAGAAGTAACTGCTACCAGTGTTTGTTCCGCTATCATATAATCATACAATAAAGGATCCTTCTTTCTATGTATTCGCAATACATTACATTTGTCTATGTTAAGGGTCAGTTGCCACTCCCTGCACCAAGTGCCTATCCGCTGCAGATCTTCCTGCATTTCGCTACAATTTTCTAATGCTGCAACTTCTCTGTATACTACAGCATCATCCGCGAAAAGCCCCATGGAACTTCCAACACTATCTACTAGGTCATTTATATATATTGTGAAAAGCAATGGTCCCATAACACTCCCCTGTGGCACGCCAGAGGTTACTTTAACGTCTGTAGACGTCTCTCCATTGATAACAACATGCTGTGTTCTGTTTGCTAAAAACTCTTCAATCCAGCCACACAGCTGGTCTGATATTCCGTAGGCTCTTACTTTGTTTATCAGGCGACAGTGCGGAACTGTATCGAACACCTTCCGGAAGTCGAGAAAAATAGCATCTACCTAGGAGCCTGTATCTAATATTTTCTGGGTCTCATGAACAAAAAAAGCGAGTTGGGTCTCACATGATCGCTGTTTCCGGAATCCATGTTGATTCCTACAGAGTAGATTCTGGGTTTTCAGAAATGACATGATACGCGAGCAAAAAACATGTTCTAAAATTCTACAAGAGATCGACGTGAGAGATATAGGTCTATAGTTTTGCGCATCTGCTCGACGACCCTTCTTGAAGACTGGGACTATCTGTGCTCTTTTCCAATCATTTGGAACCCTCCGTTCCTCTAGAGACTTGCGGTACACGGCTGTTAGAAGGGGGGCAAGTTCTTTCGCGTACTCTGTGTAGAATCGAATTGGTATCCCGTCAGGTCCAGTGGACTTTCCTCTATTGAGTGATTCCAGTTGCTTTTCTATTTCTTGGACACTTATTTCGATGTCAGCCATTTTTTCGTTTGTGCGAGGATTTAGAGAAGGAACTGCAGTGCGGTCTTCCTCTGTGAAACAGCTTTGGAAAAAGGTGTTTAGTATTTCAGCTTTACGCGTGTCATCCTCTGTTTCAATGCCCTCATCATCCCGTAGTGTCTAGATATGCTGTTTCGAGCCACTTACTGATTTAACGTAAGACCAGAACTTCCTAGGATTTTCTGTCAAGTCGGTACATACAATTTTACTTTCGAATTCAATGAACGCTTGACGCATAGCCCTCCTTACGCTAACTTTGACGTCGTTTAGCTTCTGTTTGTCTGAGAGGTTTTGGCTGCGTTTAAACTTGGAGTGGAGCTCTCTTTGCTTTCGCAGTAGTTTCCTAACTTTGTTGTTGTACCACGGTGGGTTTTTCCCGTCCCTCACAGTTTTACTCGGCACGTACCTGGTAAAAGATAGAGCAAACTATTGTATGTATTCAGTATAAAACACAAAAAAAGGTCATGAGATAGTGCACCCTCTGTAGTTCACTGAAGTCAGTCAGAAAAATTATGATACAGACATATTTCTATACCATGCTCAATTGTAATTGTGCTGTTGCTACTTTAAAAAAATTGTGCTGCAGTACTCCTCTGCAAAAAGATTTTTAAAAACAAACAAATTTTAATCTTGTCACAATTCCCATGATATCATTCCACAGTTTATGCCCAGATTTTTTAAAAATTGGATACTATTTGTTAATGTCACAGATAATTTCATGTCTAGTATACTGGCATGTTTATGGAAAGTGTTAATGGCTATGTGTGTATTGTTCTACTTATTTTACTTCCACTTAATTTTTGGTTGCTCACCATTCTATGATCTCTCTGACTCACAGTGTAACTTTCTTTTTGCTAGATATCTGTGACATTGCCTCTGAACCATGCTCAATCTCACTGCCTCTTGCCATCGTGGGTGGCACACAAGTGTCATTCTCAAAGTCAAGTTTCTCCTAATTTTTTTTCTCTCAGACTATAGTTTTTCAACGTTTTTGAAACTTTGTTTAATCATAATTAATTGTTTCTTTTACATATTTGGTTTTCAGATCAGTTTCCTTTAACTTGTATAGTCCTACACTAGGTAGTTTCATGTGCAGATGTAACCACTATCCCACTGTTTTGCTAACACTTTCATCACCTTCAAATTCCATTAAAAGAGGTCAAATTTGTATTATTTAATTCAGGCAGTATGGTTGACAGAGTAGCAAGATTGAATTCAGGCTCATGTGTTTTGTGTTCTCAGACTTGGGTGAGGTTGTGCTTATCCGTGGGGAAACAAAACTGTGCTAAAATCTTGTCATGTCTATGATCTACTTGATGTTTTTTGCATATCTATGACTAATGACTGTGCTTGTGTCATGTTGCAGCCCAAAAAAAAAAAAAAAAAGTTGTCATCGATAGAAACAGTGCCTATAATTTTTTCAATAAAGCAAACTGTATTGAATTTCGTCTCTTGCGCGTTTTTTTTTTTTTCCCCCACTACTTTACTGACCCCAGGCCAAATTAAAGCCTGCAATTCATCATCTGCTACAAAACAGGGTGGAAATGATCCACATTTAACATCAGAGCTCCAGCAATTAAAATGGAAAAAAGACTTCTTTAGAAGCCTTGATTTTTGAGTATTAGAGAGCCTCAGTAATTGAAGACATTTCCCCTCTTGGATCAAGTCAAAACTTGTTCTCTACCAACATGTGTAAGTCATCTTCTTCTTCCTTTTTTGCACTTTGTGGTCTAGGCAAAAATACCTGCATATCTCTGAGTTAGTTACTGCACTTACTTGTGTTCCAGTAAAAGAATAAACATATTACACTGTAATTTCACTACTTCTGTGAAGAAAAACCTGATTACATATACAGCAGAAACATTGGATTTCGGCCATTCAAAAGTGCTTCTCTCTGTTTTTGTTTATGTCTGAGGGTAATGAAACATTATGTTAAGAGTGATCCTCATACATTTTCAGTGCTTACTGAACTACAAATTTTAATTAAAACTCTCAAGCGTATGTGGATGCTTTCATCTGAGTACCTCGCAAAATGACTCTCCAGTTGCAACGGCAGTGACAGACATTTTACTGTCATTTCTAGTAACCTAGAGTTGTAGCACTGTTTGCTTCTATATGTGAGTAATCTGATTGCATTAGAGAACTTAGGTCTTCTTTATTGCTCAATCAATAACTATTAAAATGGAATTACCTCTTTATCCATCCTCACTCAAGACATTAGAATTCCTGGAAATGCTTCTAAGAAATTTCTTCACTGAATGTAATTTCCCAACATAATGTTTCATCAGTATTTAAAACAACCATGTACATCATATTCTTGAAAAAGGCGTAAGATAGACCTACCCTACATGTGGTACAATCACTTTATTAATTTTATAAAAGTATAACAGTTAGCAACTCTCTCTCTCTCTCTCTCTCTCTCTCTCTCTCTCTCTCTCTCTCTCTCCCCCCCTCCCTCCCTCCCTCCCCCTCTCCCTCCTTCCCTCTTTCCCTAGCTTAAAAAAATCTTTAGTACAGCCTATTTGTGTTGTGTGGGTCAGTTTCATTGAAGTGCGATGTGGACTTTAAAAAAATCTATTTGAACCTAATAATCAGTGGTTTACAATAGGCAGTGGAATGACTGTGATACATACTAAATGAACAAACTGTCATAAAAGTTATGATTATAGTACGTACTTAACATTTCATAAATCATGTTAAATAGGTTGAGTGACATACTGATGGGGATATCAAAACTAAATACATGAGCCAAGAATTTCAGTGAGACATAAATTTGTTCATGTGTAACTGTTTACATAATTTATCATGTATTTTGTGTTTCAGATGAAACATGGCGTAGATTAGCTGTCATATAATGTTAATGGGTTTTATTACTAAATGCAATCGTCCAGATTTTGTAGACAAATTTTATTTTTGTCATGTTCAGAGTGCTCAAGACGGCACACCTGTTGTAGCATTAGTGGACATCATGACCACCAATGAAAAATGAAGAGGCAATCTAACATTCCACTCAGGACTACAGTACCCTAAAATTTGAGAGATTCAGTAGATTTTCTTGTAGATTATGTTATCATAGTGTATTGCTTGTCAAAATTTTAATTTTATACAAATGCTAAGTATGACAATTCAGTAAAATGCTCTTTGTGACTCATCAGTTTCATCATCTTCATGAAAAATTATTTAAAATTTGTAAGGCTCTCTGATCAAGTATTTCATAAATACATCATACACAACAAAATTTGGGTTTAATTTTGTGACATATGTAGTAGTATATTTTAAGTGTGTCTTAGCATATTTTCAGTGTGTTTAATAACTGCGGCAGTTACTTGGGTATTAATTTCAACTAAGTGCTTTTATGTGTCTTTATTCACTAAGATTTTTTGTTTCAGTCCTAATAAAAAGCACTACTTCTAAGATTGTAAGTAATTGTTGAGTACAGTTACTGCTTAGAAGCAAGAGTTCTTTAACCTCATATGAGCACATGGTTTTCAGTTACTGAAAAACAGTTTTAAAAGATAGATACTGTCATTTAATACAGTTTCCTAAAGTGGGTTTGATTTTGAAAATGACAGAATTCAAATGTGAACATAAACAAGTCTTGAGCATTTTGCTGTAGTTTTAATTTTAATTTTTATTCTTTCTCTTTTAACATAATGGCTGTGACTGAATTTGACACTAATAGCAGAAGCACTCCTAGTATCACTCCTCAAAGCCCCACTATGAAATTGGTTTTCTCAGAAACACCTGTCATTACAAAACTTGAAGATGTATCAACTTTGAGAAACAAGTTCATGGCACTGTGCAATTTCATTTCACATTCATAAGACAACTGGGTTGGTTGGTTAACTGTTTGTCAGTACATATGGAAAATTTTGCAGTGTAAGGTGAAATTTTAAGGGATCAAGTACATGACATGAACTACCAATGGTTCATCAAAGGCGCTTGTCTGCACCAGCATGTCTCAGTCTTTCAGGCCTTATGTGCTTATTTATTCCAGCAGAACACAGTGGTAATCTTCTTTTATTTGTTTCATATTAACAAAAAAACTTATACATTGCATGTTTCCACACAGTGTTGATGTTTTTGTATTGCTTTTCTTGTGCCAGCTGAAAATTTTTTGGAAACGATTATCAGAACTTCCATATTTCTCCTCACAGTAGACATTCAATTATGACTTTCTCTGTGTATAACCTACTCCCCACATGAACAAGTAAAACGAAACCAATATCTCACATTTGTGTTCAGAATGTTGCACATTGTTTAAACACAGTGAAATCCTGATTTTCCGAGAAAAAATTACCCTTATAGTGGCAATATTATAGATTAATTTTTATGAATTTTCTGCAGATATTGAAGAGCATTTCATTTAAAATATGAAAATTATTGAGTTTGTCTTGCAAATTAAACACGGTCAAATTTCATCTTCTAAACTGTTCAAATTAAGAGATCATAGCATGACATCTTCATTTGTTCAAATTATTTTAAGTGCACACCATCCATAAAAATGAGCCAAAAGATCTGGAAATTGGATCAGACTCAAAAGAATAAATGAAATTTGTAGCAAATAAAAACCTTCACACTAGTGATCTAGTGACAGTAATGTAGGATAATACTTTATGAAGGGTCCTAAGATAAGAAATTCCATGAAAGAAATTTGTGTGATGTATTTAATAAAATATTCTGGAAATAATGATTTTCTTTCATGGAAATTAGGTTCAAAGAATTATCTTTATGCAACATATTCAGAAGTATTTAATGACTGATGTATTATCAAAGTATTCATCAATGTGAATATACGTAGCCATATGAAATCCAAATAAATTAATGACAGTAGCTGCAGTGTACATTTGTATTAGAATGAGAAGAAATATATGAAATTGTTCTCATGAAATAACTAAAACCTCACAGAAATTTAAGGGGAGCTATTGATAATTAGTTCATGTCAGCTGAGTCAATACAAATTACTAATATAATGTTCCACTATATAATATTTAATGCACAAGATTGGAATGATTAAACCATCATCACAGTGGCATGCAGATATGCAGTCAGAATTCAGTCATGCTATTTAAACTAACTAGCAATATGTAATGAAACACTTTATTTTTGAGTTGCTGTGAAATTTGAATATCTTTTGATTATTGTTCTCAGCCACAGTTTTCCTACGTTACTTTACTGTGGAGAACAACAGCAGTTATGACTGTGACCTGTTGTTTGGAAAGAGCTGTAATACAGACAGCAGTGTGAACTTCAGCAAATGTGCCTAAGCAGAAGGAAAAAACTAAGATGTTTAGCTTAGATTGCATTAGTAAATCAAAAACAAATGTGTACAGATAAAAAATATTTTGTTTAATTATGATGCTACAGAGCACAATTAAACAGTAAATTAAATGATACAAGTGAAATGACAGATTATATACAACTAATGTGCCCACTACAGTTTAATAATCTGGTAATCAAAGGCACATCAGAAGATATAAAATATAGTAAATATAAAGATTGAAATATGTGTTTAATAATTAAAGAAATGAATAATGACTGCAGGCTATTAAGAGACAAGTTCCTGTGGAGATTATGACAATCTTTAAGAAGCTCTCATTTGTTGTCTTCACTTCATTTTCTGGGAGTTAATTTCCCCACAAAAATATTGTGTCCATGTGTGGCTTTATGATGGATTAGGTCTTAATACAAATGATCAGATACACTTGCAACTAAAAGAATTCACTCTAGTCAAATAACAGCAGAGTTCTTATGAGTGGGTGGCTGAGGAATCTGGCTGAAGTATATATTGCAGCTGCACACATAATCGATAGCAACTGGTGAGTGTGTTTGGTTGTGTTAACTCTGCAATAGAAAGAGAAATGTGCATCTCCCCTTTACTGTGCAAAGAATGATATCTAGGAAAACTGGAACTAAGAAGAGTTTCAGTGACCAAAAATATTAACATTTAAGGAAAACATAGTTCTTTTGTAATAAAACATCATACTTTGCATAACAGGAACATATTATTTTATAGAAAAACTGTAATATTCAATGAAGAATAGTTTTCTGCTGATTATAAATCATCAGTCATCCAGTAGGAAGGGCAGATTATGCTAGTACTTCATATAGGCACAGTGCTACCTAACATGTCTTTCTCTGAGCTGAATATTATCTCGCACAACTAACAAAGGAGGGACATAGATTATAACGTAAAATCCAAATCATGGTGTAGTTTGACCCTACAATGCTTTGTGCCATGGTGAGTGTGATGCAAACACACTGGATAGCATTGTACACATTTATTACAATCACAATTACAGGAGTGCAAAATCAGAACATTAACAGAAAAAGGTGCTAAAACCCAGAAGAACATCAAAGATCAAAAGTATAAAAAGGTGATGCACTTCCCAGTTGACACCATGTGTTACAATTAATTGGTCACCAAAAAAAAAAAAAAAAAAAAAACAAAAAAAAAACAAAAAAAAAAAGTCCAGAGTCCTAGGCATGTCGCATAACAGGTGTTTTACCACTCACCCTGCATGAGTTCTCAATGTTGGTACTTCTGGTGGCTGCAACTGGCATCTGCTACTTGGGCTGCTGTTGTCAGTAGTTGGCTCTGTGCGGACTGGTGAAAGGATTTGAGTGCAATGAGGGTGTGCGCTGGTAGTTGTGTTTGTTTCATCCATTTGCAGGAGCACTGGTTTAAGATGGTTGGTGGAGACTGCTTCCTCCTGATTATTGCACCATATCTTGAAGGTGTGGGGGCTGCATTGCACAACTGGAAATGCATCCATATGAGGTGGTGTAAATGGAGGACGAACTGAGTTATTGCAAAGCCACACATCAGCAGAGCTGAACAAGCCCTTATGCATAGAAATGAGCTTATATCCACGCAGTTTGGGTAGTGTCAGATAGAGAAGTGCCATAGTTTCATGTAGGTGGTGCCCAAACTCTAAAACTGCCATTGTCACGGGGAGGTCTGCTGGTTTCTCCAATAGCGATTCCACTGGTAGATGCAACATTTTGCCATAGACTAATTGAGCGGAAATGTGGCCCAAGTCCTCCTTGAGTGTTGACCTCAATCCTAGCAGGATCAGTGGTGGGGCACCTGCCCATGTCTCTTTAGCGCACATCAGTGCCACCTTCAGAGTGCAGTAGAATGTTTCCTCTGTTCCGTTGCTGTAAGGGTGATAACTAGTTGTCTGAATGTAGTTGCACCCCACAGAAATGGAAGAGTTCTTGGGCTAATGCTACCTCAAACTGTCTGCCCCTGTTGGTTGTAATAGTTTGGGATGCTCCAAATCTTGCTATCCATCCACTGAGTACTGTCTTGGCCACTGTTGTGGCAGTGTTGTCTATGAGCAGAAATGCTTCCAGCCATCTTGTAAAATGATCCACTACAGTAACTAAATAGCAGTAGCCATTTTAATAAGTTAGTGACCCTACCAGATCCACATGAATGTGACAAAATCTTGCTGAGTGCTTGATGATGTTTCCTGTGTGGCTGGCTATCTCTCTTCCCACCTTGCATACTTGACATCTCTCACATCGTTGTGCACACTGGTAGCTGTCTTTATTCAATACAGGCCACATCACCTTCCTTGCCAGCAATAGCACTGTAGCTCTCACTCCCAGGTGTGAAAGGCTGTGGAACACCTTGAAAACTGCTCATCAGTAATTACTGGGGATGAACACGTGTCATATTGTATGTAACATTGCATCGTCACATTAAATCTCCTATTGATGTTTTTACATTCTTCAGTGTCAGACTACATTGTCCATTCACTCGTAATTCATGTAATTCTGGGTCAAGAGTTTGTTCTTGGGCAATGTGTTTTCAGTTTACCACTTTTACACTCACAGACACCATGATAAGAAATTGGCCACAATATTCTTACTCCTGCTAATATGTGGACATCTGTGGTGAATTGCAAAATAAAATCTGTATGTCTAAGTTGTTTTGGCAAGTCTTTAGGAGTTCCCTTGCTGAAGAGTACTGTAATTGGTGTGCGGTCTGTGTAAATAGTGAAAGTGTGGCCTTCAATTGAATCTCTGAAGTGAAGAACAGCTGTATATGCTGCAAAAAGTTCCTTGTCTGTAGTACTCAAAGCCTTTTGTGTGGCTGTGAACAACAGAGGGGAAAAAAAGGCAAGCAGCTGCAAAGTGCCATTGACAAGTTGCTGAAGTACTGTCCCCCATGGCTGTCTGGCTGGCATCCACAATAATCGCTAGTGGTGCATTAATCAGAGAGTGTGCAAGCAGTATTGCCCTGACAGCATACTCCTTTACTCTGTCAAACACCATCACCAGTTCGTTGCTCCAAGGAACCTTTCTTACACCAGCCATGTGTTTGCCCTTAAGTAGTTTTGTTAATGGTTGCAACAGTCTCACTGTCTGAGAAAGGTGGTGCTGGCAGTAATAATGAAGCATTTCAAGAAACTGCCTTATATCTTTGAAAGTTGTGGGAAGTGGAACCTGTTGTGAGACTGACATTTGCTCTGTCAGTGGAGTTCTGCCGATATCTCAAAACAGAGGAACTTTACTTTGTTCTGACCAAAGACACATTTGTCTAAATTGACCACCACACCAGCATTTTGGAGTCGCAAGCCTTAGGTTCCTCCTGAGCCTTTGAAAACATAAGGATGTCACCCATGTAGCAAAATAATAATTCCAGCCCACCCAGCAGCTGATGAATAAACCGCTGCCATTTTTGAGCAGCATTTTTCAACCTGAACAGCATGTAACAGTACTTAAATAAACCAAAGAGCATGGTGACTGCCACCTTGTCAGTGTTCAATGGGGCCACAGAAATTTGCAATATGCTCATGTGCATTAAATTGCTCTGAAAAAATGTGCACCTGCCATTGAATTGTTCATATCCTTGATATGTGAAATAGGGTATCTATCCAGGGTAGTTACGGAATTTAACACTCAATAGTCTCTGCACAGCCTCCATGTGCCATCTAATTTCTTGATCATATGTAGAGGTGATGCCCATTGGCTATATAATGGCCTTGTTGTGCCCTCTTGCATTTGCTTCTGTGTGTCTTAACTACCTACTGCAAATATTTCTGATATGAGACAGTGTGGTTTGGCTGCTACTGGCCGCCCTGGTGTGGTGCAGATGAAATGTTGAATGTTGTCTTGTGTCTACACCTATACCTTTGCTCTTGTGGGATACCCAGAAATGCTTGTACTATTCTGCACTGCCACTATTATTGCTTTCCACAGTAGTCCGTCGTGTGCTCTTGGAAGCAAAGATCTAGCACCAATGATCTGCTTCCATACACTTTGATTGCTGAATATTTGCTACTGCTAAATGTAGAGGAGTGGCTGTGCTGTATGGTTAGAACAATCCTTCAGGTAACACTCTGATATCTGATCCTGTATGTAGCAAAAATGTCATGTTGGAGCACCTATCTGTTACGAATGGCTGCTTTGCCCAGTTGGCCAAGGTTGTAAATCCTACCTTCCAATCATGGAAGTATTTGTAAAAGCAAAGCTTCTCAAAGTTGATGTCATAACCTGGTGTTGCTATGATGTGTATTACTTCTATCCTGGCTACTGCCTCAAAGCTACCTAACTGCTTGCCTGTTGCTTGCAGTATGTGGAACATAGTAACCCAATTGGAAATTCCATTTGAACCCACCTCATGTATGCTTGACTGGCGCAGAGAGAACTTCATTAAGTTGTACATCTTCTTGTGTTGCACACCTGGGTGTGCACTGCAGAGATTACCATTTGTGAACATTTGCTGTGAATCCACTGCGAAAGGTGTCTTAAGGGAACAAATGCCGTAGTCCTGTGGGTGACTTAATGTTTGTATGCGATGAGCAGGAGCATCCTTTAGAGGTCGTTGAATGTGTGGGTACTGACATGGAGCAGAGCATTTGTGAGTCCTATTGCCAGATCTTTGGTGAAACAGACCGCCACCATGAGGGTCTGTTTGTTCATGAACATTTGTCATATTGCATTTAGTTTCACTGTCATCCATTGCCAGTGCTAGCTTCTCCTACATGCTGTGTGTTATGCAGTGCTGCCACCTGCACGGCTGAACTGTGAACTGTCGCTGCTAACTTCCGATGAGGTAGATTGCACCTCACTCATGATGCTCGATCCAGGGGGACTCACTTGTTTCCAACATGTTCTGTTGGGGGCCCCAGCTGAAATAATGCCATCTACAGCATTGCTTGCTTTGAATTCCATGCATGCCGCCATTAGTTCTGCTCTTTCTGTCAGCACTTGAAAAGGCACAGTTTTGTTCAGTCAAAACGATTCTCATATTTTCGGGAAGTCTTTTAAGACCCATCATGTGTAGCGTTTGCTCCGGTATCAAATCTTGTCCTGCTACTGAGTGAAGTTCGTGCAGAAGTTGACATGGTGATTTCTTGCCGAACAGTTGTCTGAGCTCTGGAGAAGACGTAAAAGTTTCTTACGAGACAATTTTTTAATTCTTATCTATTTTGTGCTGTCAAAAAATATAAAAACAAAAGTTCTGGTCTGAACATCCAGAACACTGTGTTGTGTTGTCCTACAGTGCACTGTTGGCTGTAGTAGATACTGATGCTATTACTGTTGATGTCAGAGGAGGGAGCAGTCATTATTTCTACTGACGTTGAAGTGTGGACACAGCCCTTTGGTATCGACCTCCCGTTTTATCCCTCCATTGTCTGGCAGTGTCGATATTTCTCGTTCTGATCAGGGTCACAACTGTAGGAATGCTTGGTGCAATGGTGAACTCGGTACAAACAGCCTGAATGGTCTTTTACACTTTTATTACAGTCACAATTACAAGGGCACAAAATCGGAATGTTAACAGAAAAAGACTCTAAAACCAGAGGAAAATCGAAGATTAAAAGTGTAAGAAAAGGTGCTCACTTCCCAGTTGAAGTTATTTGTTACGGTTGATTGTTCAGTCGGCACAACCTCAATGCTGCTACAGATGTCCGATTTAAACTACTGCTACCAAAAGAGGATATCTTAAGACCAACTGGGGATTGAACCAGGACCTCTGTAATTATTTTTTGGTGCTTACATTAAAAATAAATGGTGTGTAACTTATACTGGCCTGAATCATATTTCAAATTATTTGTCAACACAAAACAGCACGAGTTATGAGAAAGCCAACTAAAGAGTGTATAAAGGCGACAACTGTTGAAAGAAACTGGGTAAAGGAGTTTGTAGACAGCTATTAAAATTAAAAGTACTAGCTATATTTGAGATGGCTATATCTTAATATAGAAGAGTAATGGCTCAAGCATAGAAGATTAATAGATGGAAAATGATATTGATGAATATGGACATAAAGTAACATCCAAGGAGAAAGTAAAAGATTGAGGAAATTCGAAAAATAAAATAATGAGGAAGAAGTTTGTTGGTTTTCTTTTATGGGAAGAAGACTAACATACACCAGAAGGATTAAGAGCTTTTAAAATGATAAGAAAATGAATGTGTTCCCTTGAGTGGTTTTTGTAAATAAATATTTTTTGAAATACTGTGTAACTGGCATATTATTTGTCAGGCTCAGAGAACAAAACAAAGGAAATAAAGTGAGGAAGGGGATTACAGGTTGCATGAGACAGGAACCAAAATGAAATGTAACCAAATGTGTAACTAGAAGGGTGGTGGATGAGATTTAAACATAAAAAAATTGTAAATAAAGTTAGGTGGAAAAAATATCATTATTAAAAGGTTTCTCCATCCTTCCATCAGGCCATAAATATTTCTTATTAATGCTAAAAGACACTTTGACTGCTATTCCATTATCACTCAATGCTGGTAACCAAATGAAGCTAATTTGTAAGCAAAGCAAACTTCATTATAACCATCATCATCATGGTCGTGGAACCAGTTTAATGTCTCATTGGGAGCAAGGTCATAAAACAAAACAACAAGAATCTGGAAGAGAGCACCCTGTATAAATCTGTGCCTTAGCACTCTTCAACACTGATTCAGATTTTTTGGATTTGGCATTATCAGACAGGAATTTAAATCCTGCTTTGCAGAAACAAAGGGCGCCTAAAACATATAGACTTACGTGTTCAGCAAACTAGACAACGAGGCAGTAGTGTCATGTCTCAATGAAGAACTTGATACATTTAGCTCTGGAGAGGAGCATGTAGAAGAACTGTGGCTCAAGTTTAAAAGAATAGTTAACTAAGCTCTTGATGAACATGCACCTGGTAGAACTGTTCATGAGAGACCTTCCATGTCAGTGTCTCTGCAGTGCCGGTGTACAACTAAGTATAGAGCTATAGATAATGTGTTGCTGAATAAAATCAGTTTTTACTGCCAAGAGGGCAATGCACAAAGCCTTCAGTGACCATTCCTATCAGAAAATAAAGATCTCTGACAAAACCCAAAGAAATTCATGTTATATGTAAGGGAGTTAATGGTGTGAAAGTTACTGCCCATGCAACCATGGACAAGACACAACTGAAATTGAGGATACCAAAGCGAAAGCTAAAATTCTGAACTCCATTTTCAAATGTTCCATTGCAAAGGAAAATCCAGGAGTATTGCAACTCGTGCACCACTCCAAAGACTAGTGCTATAGATATTAGTGCCAGGATGTTAAGAAGCAGTTGAAATCACTAAAATGGAACAAAACAATGGGGGCTCAGAGGGTGTCCTATCAGATTCTGTACCAAATTTGTGGCTGAGTTAGCCCCTCTTTTAGCCATAAAATATCATACATCCCTTGAAAAACAAGGAAGTAGTTGGAAGAAGGTATAGCTCCCACCCATCAACAACAAGGGAAGAAGAAGGTAACCACGAAACTAATACCCCATAGACTTGACATCCATTTGTCAGTTGTATCTTAGAATGTGTTCTGTGCTCAGATGTAATGAGGAGTCACAGACAGAATGACCTCCTATATGCCAACCAGCATGGATTCTGAAAACATAGCTCATGTGAAACACTGCATCACACATCCTGAAAGACTCTGATGAACGGAGTCAGGTACATGCATTTTTTGATTTTGTAAAAGCATTTGCCTCTGTACCATACATATGCTTAATATCAAAAGCACAGTCATAGTGAAATGTAACAGAATTGAAGATTTCTTGATATGTAGGATGCAGAATTTTATCTTGGATGGACACTCATTAACAGCTGCAGAAGGAATTTCAGGCATACATCGTGAAGTGCGAGTGTATCCTTAGTGTTCATGTTGTGTATTAATGACCATACAGACAGTGTTAATAGTAACCTCAGACTTTTCACAGATGATGGTCATCTATAATGAAGCAATGTCTGGAAAAAAGAAAAAAAAAAGTTGCACAGACATTGGCAGCTTGCTTTAAATGTTCAGAAACATAAAACTGTACACTTCACAAAAACATAGTGTCCTATAAATATAATGTTTGTTGGTCACCAGCTTATACAAATACCTGGAGTAACACTTTATAGAGATACGAAATGGAAAGATCATGTAGGTTCTGTTGTAGGTCAAGTACGTGAAAGACTTCAGTTTTTTGGTATAATACTAGGGAAATGCAATCGATCTACAAATGAGATTACTTACAATACAGTCTTGTGACCCATTCTAGAGTACTGCTTAAGTTTCTAGGACTCGTATCAAATACAACTTAACAGGGGATAATTGAACATATATGAGGGGTTCAGTACAGGTGGTTATAGGTTATACGACCCATGAGAGAGAGTCGTGGAGTTATTGAAGAAAATGAAGTGGCGAACACTTAAAGATGGAAGCAAACTCCGGAGAGAAAGCTTAGTTACAAGTTTCAGCAACTAGCTTTAAATGATGAATCTAGGAACAGACTATAACCTCTCCACATACCACTCCCATAGGGATCGTTACGAGGAGATTTAGACTAATTACAGCATGTACAGAGGTGTTTACTGAATCATTCGACCTGCAATCCATATGTGAATGTAAAATAATGGGCAGTTCCTTGTGCCATGCACTTCGCGGTGGGAGTGCAGAGTATGGATAGGAAAAAGAAAGTCATGGCTATTACGCCACATACAGATATTATTACAATCAATTACACTCTTTCTATTGGCTTAATCTGCAGTGACTACTGCATTCTTCTTTGAACTCTTACTCTATATGAAACAAACTCTGTTTATTACCGAATTATTCACATTCACATTCATCTATGTTGTTCTTGTGGTTGACCTTATTTATGGTTTGCAAATTATAGCTTCTCTAAAATGAGATTGTTTCCTAAACTTCCCACTTGTTAATAACATGTAAAATTAAAGCCAAACAACACATTCAGAGAATTCCTTGTATTTAAACATTTTGTTTGTCCCTGTTATCAAGGTCAATTTTTTGTACAACCACTGAACAGTGTACACTGACTGACCAAAACATTATGACCACTGCCAACCATAGGATTGAATACCATCTGGTGATATTGCAGGCATGCAACATGGTAAGAAAAGTATATAAATGGAGGAGAAATGAATAGGGACTCATTCTAGTACTGATATGAGCTTTATAAGTGACTTTGACCAAGGGCAGATTGTTATGGCTTAGCACACGAGAACAAGTATCTCCAAAATGGTTCAGCTGGTCAGCTGTTCATATGCTACAGTCATAAGCATGTATAGAAAGTGGTTGAAAGGTAGTGAAACTGAGTATGCCCTAAGGTGTTGGACGTCCACACTTCATCGCAGAACATGGAGGTCGGAGGCATGTCTGCTCTGTGAAGCAAGATAGACAGAGATCAGTGATAGATAATGGCAGAGTACAGGCACAAAAATGTTTCAGAGCCCACTAACAAATGCACATTGTTGAAAAGGGGAGTCTGTCGCAGATGACTCTTACATGTTTCCGTGTTGACACAGTGACTTCCTCCACTATGATTTCAGTGGGCATCGAATCATCAACACTGGACTGTGGATCAATAGTAACATGTCACATAGTCAGATGAATCGTGTTTCTTGCTGCACCAGGTCCATGGTAGTGTCTGGATTTGTCATCATCCTGGTGAACGACTGCTCAAAACAAGACCCACACCCCAGATGCATTTGGTTGGGAACAGTATTGTGCTACAGAGGACAATAACATGGGCTTCTGTTCGACAAGTGATAATAATCTAAGTTATCATGTGAGCTGTGGACTACATGAACGTTATTGTGGATCACCTGCATCTCTTCGTGCTTGAGGTCTTCCCTGACGGTGATGGCAGCTGGGAGCAGGATAACTGTCAGTCACAAGGCTAAAATCATGTTACAGTGGTTTGAGTAGTATGATAGTGAAATTGTATTGATGTCTTGGCCACTAAACTCACCTGATCAGAACCTGATTGAATGCATCTGGGAGGCTATCAGGTGCCAGCTCCATGCCCACTAACAATAGGCCCGTAATTTACAGGAATTGTGGGACTTGTGCATAGATATTTGGTGCCACATACCCTGGGAAACCTACAAAGGACTTGTTGAATTCTTGTCACACAGAACTGCTGCAGTATTACGTTCAAAAGGTGAACCAACATGCGATTAACCAAGTTATCATAATGTGTTGGCTCAACAGTGTATATATGGACCCAACATTTTTTTAAAAATATGTGCCTATAGTTCTGTTCCCTTTTTAACAATATAACTTTTCTTAACTAGTTTGTTTGGATGTAATTTTATCGCCCACATTTGGTTTTGTTCCATCTCTCTCTCTCTCTCTCTCTCTCTCTCTCTCTCTCTCTCTCTCTCTCTCTCTCTCTCTCTCTCTCTCTGCTGTGAAAAAATTGTGAAAGTAATGGGCAAATTTGATAAATTATTTTTTTTTTTTTTTTTTTTTTTTTTTTTTTTTTGTAATTTCTCTCTTGGGAGCTGCCCTAAACAAGTACTGAAAAGATGCTGGGCACTCAAGAACAAAATCAGTTCTGGATATTTTGATTTGATCATAACAACCCTTTCATTGTAAATCAGTAGTCATAATAGTTCAGAAAAACTGAACATTTTCATTGTGATGGTCATTTATTAGTTTTCAAGCTTGTGTGTGTCCATAGTGAATTGCCCTTATTTATGGAAGGGGCAGATAGTACAGATGGGGGAGTGCTTAAACATTATGTAAAAGTAGCCAAGAACAATTGTCGTTGTAGCGTAATCATATCTCAGAAGTATCCAAACTCATAATGCGTTTAAACATGCAAATATTCCCAGTTCACCATATCCAGTATCATTTAATGCCAGAACGCAATAAAAATAAAGTAAACTGACAGTACAGTAAAGTGTAATGTGAAAAAATGGGAGACAAGCTAAAAACTTAAGCATGTGTGTTCATAAGCTGTTATAATATGCCATTATGATGTAAACTGATTAATATGGCAGTACACCGCCCCATGCAATGTTCATACAGTACCTGCTCATTGGTTAATGTATTCTTATTGATTGACTTTTCCTCCCAAATAAGTCCAAATCTGTTCACTTTGTACAGCAAAATTTCATCTCCTCTTTGTTGATTTTTTTTAAAAAATCATTGAATAATTTAACTTGTTTAGATAATGCACCCACTCTCCATCCTAATTTTCTACTGACACAGTGAAGATTGATTTCAATTGTGTGTTGTATTTTTGGTATGTCCTTTCTAATGTAAGACCCATTTTATGTGGTTTAGGTATAATTTCCTGAAATATATTGTGTGGTTAGGAAACTGTAAAGACAAATGGTTTTAAACAGCATGCAAGTGGAAAAAGTACTGCACATTTTCTAACATGATGAGTAGTTAGTTTGTTAGTGATTTGTGTTGGTATACATTTGTGGTATAGATCCCCCACTTTGTCATATTTCTGAGCAACTTTGAATTCATTCTTATTTTACATCAGTAGGCTCAAATGATGTCACATTTTCAGTTGTTTCTGAACATGAAATTTTCCTGTGTTTCAGAAATTTTGGTCCTGGTGTCCAGACACAAAAGAAAAATCAGGATTTCACTGTACTTCTGAAAAAAAGTATCTACCAAAGAATTGCAAATTTTGCTGCCAAATATAATATCTTTGCTATCTTTTTCAGTAATATGATCTGGCTAAACCAGTAATCTTGAATCATAGGAAGTACTGGTAACTAATTACAGAACTTGTAAGATTTGCAAGCTGCTGTGCAGTTAACACATAAGAGGCTTTGGAAAGAGAAAGATGAAGCTCTTCTGTGAGCTGATTTGGAAGCACATTGCTCCTGTGTAGCTGAAGATGCTGCATCACACTCTTCAAAGGCAGGACAAATTTTTTTATCCCTTTAGCAATTTTTTAAATACACTACTTACTAGCAAAGCACAGGAATGAAACAAATTAACGTGATTCCTTCCAGTAATATTGAGAGTAATTATAATACTTGGTGGCAGTCTACAGCAGCAAAATTTGTTCATACTTCTTTTTCCTTTTATATTTATTCGTTAAATGTTCTCTTCAGTAGGTGGTTTAAAATTCATTTGCAAAATTGTCCCATTATGCTATCATTTATTGTTTTTGGGATAATTAGAGTAATAGTTGCATATAAATGTTGAATGTGACCTTAGTAATATCAGCTTTTATTCCAGAATGCACACAATACCAGGAAATTCTGTTCACAAGTAATTCACTCAATCTAAATGGTTTTTTTATACTATATTCTACAAAAGAGAAATGACAGGTGCACTTTAAATTAACTGGGAGATATCCTGACCAGACATCTATAAAGTGCTCCCAGTGATGAGATAGTTGAAGGTAAACAAACAACTCAGTCACCCTGATCCCACAACAGGAAAATATGTGTTAAAGATGGCATTCAATTTCATTCCTGAGTGATAGCATTCATCACTCTGATTTTTTTACTATTATTTCAAATGAAGTGGCAGAAACTGATGAAAATAAAAAAAATGAGAGGAAAAGGCAATTAAATTACTGCTGTAACAGAACCACTTCTGAAACAGTAAGAAATTCGAAATAATAAACATTTGCCATATTTTAATTATAAATATCTTTGTGATTACTCTGAAAATAAAAATGTAGTCCATGGATTTGCAGTATGGACTACCTAATACATAACAGCCCATATTTTATCTGTGTCCTCTTACCACTATAAGGATTGTGGAATAGGGGGAGGGGCAAGAGGACTATTAGGAGGAAATTATTGTACAGTAGACACACAGCCACCTTATGGTGATAAAGAAGTTTGAGGCAGAACATAGTCTCTTCACCAGTGCAATGATTTGGGGTACCTAACTTTTGCTTCAGTCTTACTGTCTCATATAAATTGTCATTTAACAAATTCATTTTATCTTACACATTGGAAAAAGGAAAAAAAATCAAAAATTACATTCAATACCAAGTGTTAAGTGCATAAACACAGTGTGTGCTGTTGCTAAATACACTGACCTTATTTTATAGACATACTATCTAAACAAAGACATATTTCTTAATTGTAAATGTTTAAGTTAATTTTCACTGGCAGTTCAAATTATCATGAATTCGGACTCATTGACCATATTTTGTCAGTATAGTTTTGCAGAATCTACAAAGCGTGAGTATTGCGCTTCTTGTGTGATACATCTATTTCAGCATATAAAAATTACATGCTTTTGTGGGAATAACACTCTTATATGTATGTTAGGTACGATGATGCTCTGAAAGTTCTGAGTTCTATCCGAGGAGACAGGGCAGTTGCGTCTGATGAACTTGAGCTGATCAGGGCTTCATGTCTTGAAGATGAAGAACTCCAGCAAGCAAAACAAGCAGGTTCAGGGCAATCAGCTTTTGTGAAAATCCTGAGAACAAGTCACACACGCCATGCATTAATTTTGGGATGCGCCCTGCAAGCATTCCAACAGCTGTCGGGCATCAACACTGTGATGTAAGTACCTTTTCTGGTGATAAGCTGAATGAAAAATGTCTGCTCTTAGGTAATGGAATAAAGTATGTGTAACAATATTTGTGGAGCACAATGAATGAGAGCAAGAGAAGAAAAAATAGAGTACATAATATCACTAGGGAAGCACATGGTGAAAAATTTCAGTATAAGTAAAAAATCTTTTTCTACTGGTTCATTTACATTCTGTGCTTTTAGTATTATGTATTAGCGTTGTGGATCTTATTTTGTAGTTGGTATGCCAGCATATGTTCTATTAAATTGGATTAATGTCTAAACTACTATCTTCTGTACAGTAACATGAACAGTACACACATTTCTTTTGTTGATCATCGAATTATTAGTATAAAAATGGATATTACATTCAAAAATGTTATATTCACAAAAGGACAGGTGGACTGGCTGTATCTTAGCTTCAGGAGATGCAGCACCCAGTACAGCTGATAGGAGTGAATAAAAATAGATAACGGCACTCCATCCATTCATATATTTTGCTCCATGAACCTCACCATGAAGGAGAATTTCCAGAGATTTGGAATGCATAAAGTTACATGTGAACAGGAAGAAGCAGCCTTTGAAGGCCCCTACTGTAAAATATATAAATTAAGATTACTGCTAACCTACTCACACTGATGGTTATCAGAATTATTTTGACATTACTTCATATGTATGTCTCTATTAGGAGAAAATCAACTGCTGTACTTAAAAAGAAAAAAAGCTACTGCTGTTCCTCTTATACTACTTAGTTGTTTTTTTCTCTGATTCTTCAAACAGTGTGTTCACGTAACTTTCACACAGATCAGTATAAGCTGTCTATATACTGGCAAAAGCAAGAGACATTTAATACAATTTTTAACAGTGCATTACTTTACTTTTTACCTGGTGGTGCTGCTGCTGACAGTAAAATACCTAGTAAGAATTTGGTTCAGTACATAGCATAAATTAGTGGGAAAAATGTATGAAATGCTTGATCGCATTTAATTATTTTTTGCAGGTATTACAGTGGTAGTATAATTCAGATGGCTGGAGTTAAAGACCTATCTCTGGTAATTTGGTTAGCTGCTGCTACAGCAAGTGTGAACTTCCTGTGTACATTCATTGGCTTTTACTTAGTAGAGGTTTCTGGACGGAGGCCTTTGTCGTTGTGGTCTCAGGCTGGTGAGTGACAGTTTGTTAGCACTTAAAATATTAATTCATTTTTACTGTATTAATAACACTTTGCTCTCTTTTAATCCATTTCTTGATGATCAAAGCATTCTGTGGTCTTGTAGTAGAACCTGACTGGCTAAAATAAACAGTATCTGCAGGTTTGCAAATGATTAGAGCTGCAATTCCCTGTGACAGTTACATCAGACAACAGAGTACATCAGTGCTGTCTGTGTTCTGTGTTGTCAGGCCTGGTAGTGTAAACAACAGGTATGAACAGCATAAGATGTTGAGTGGTCATGGTGAAGGATACAGAGATACCACATACTCGAATGAGACAGCATTACCAGGACCAAACTGAAAGCAGTCTCATTATGGGTCTTCATTTGGCCAGCTGGTCCAGTTGTGCAATATCCACATTTGTAGGGCACTTGGATATGACAATGTCCCATTGTTGGACTGAATGGCAATGTGAGGGCAGGCATACTTGTAGTCGAGGTTCTAGTCTGATTATCCAAGGGAGGATCAGCATACTGTGTATTGAGCACATCTGCAACTGCCATCCAACAACAGGTAATGGACTCATTGCATCATTTTGTGTCATTCCACACATGCATTGGACACTAGCAGCAGCCGAAGTAGGGAATTACCATCCCAAGCATAGCTGCTGTTAACACCATCACAACACAAACTGGTGTGTTTGGAGTGGTGCCATGACCAGGAAGCATAGGCTGCTAATGAATGACATTGCATTGTGTTAAATGATGAATAACATTCCTGTACTCTCAAGGATGACCATTATCAGCAAATATGGCAGCAGCCTGGAGAGACGTCCCATTCTTCCAATGCTTCAGAGAGGTGCAGCAGAGCAGTGTTACTCTTTGTGTCATGGTGTGCAGATCCATCTATGACTTACAGTCACAGCTGATAGTGATTGAGAGAACTCTGACAGCACTGTAGTACATCATGGCAGTAATGTGTCCTCCTGTGTTACCTCCCTTGTGACAGTATGGAGGCACCATTTCTCAATGGGACAATGCTCAGGCACATATGGTACATGTCTCCATGAACTTCATGCATGATGTTGACATACTTGCACAGCTGGCAAGATTCTGCATCTGTCCCCAATACAATGTGTGGGACCATTTCGGACATCGATCCCATTACAATGCTGTGATATCTAGGACCAGTTACAGCAGTTAAAGGCCAAGCCTTCATAGGTGATACAACAGTTTTGACACATTTCTTAACCAGATCAGTGCATGCATGTGGGACAGAGAGTATGCAGCATCTTAATGATTACAGAGCTTATACTACCAAGTTCTATGTAAATGTGATTCAATTTTGTAATCTCTGAAATAACATCACATACCCTCTCAATTCATGAAGTTTCATTTCATTTCCTCCTCCCTTTCTGGGTGCTTAACTTTTTGTCTGGCAGTGTATTATTGTGTGGAGAAAAAACTGTTTTGCTGTCAGTTTCAGTATCTTCTAATGATTCTGAACAAGAACTACACACAATCAAAACAATACCTGTAAACGATAAACATTACATATTTATATGCTCCTCAGAGTATCAGACTTCCGTAATCCTTTACAACAAATTTCAAATCTGCAAATACAATCTGCAAATGAGAGTAAACAAACTTAAATATCAATAAATAAATTTAAATATTAAATAACAAATAACATCAGGTGTGAGTGAGCACTGCACCTTAGCCGTCATTGAGGCTACTATAATGCATCACTTCCCCACTTCAGCAGTGATCCACAGTTGCTGAAGTCAGTTGCCCCAGTTACCATGACAACTGAAGTGAGTGTTGGCAATGCCCTTCTATTTCTGTCATTGTTTTCAAACAATGCATTCAAACCATTATTGTGGACTCTGCCTCCTCTGTTTTCTTGGTTCATTCCCTCAAAGAAAGACTGGTCCTCTTTTTCAATCATAACACATGCTATATTGCAGTAGCCTAATTTGAAAATGCTCTTCACATGAGCAAAAGAGAAAATGGAAAATGAAAAAATCATTATTTTCTATTCCTTCACAGTTACAGTTGGCCAGCTGTCTGAATACAGGCTTCAGTTAATACAGATTGTTTATTAGTACAAATCAAAGTCGAAGAAAATATGAAAGACTGAACCCATGGCATTTGGTGATCAGTAAAGGAACTAATAATTATTCATTCACATAATTATTGATTTTAATCAAGATTCTCCTCTTTAGCAGCACTGACTGGTCAAAATTCACTCCATTTTACCGTAATATACAACTATTATATAGTAACACACAATTCAATCCCAGTTACTTATGAGAAAATATTAGTTTACACTTTTCGTATACACTTTGGAATAATGGGTTTTTACCTATTACTGCCAAAAATACTCACATTCTGGTATTGTATATGCTTCTTTACCTTCAAATGCACACCTTATGATTTTCATTCCAGGCTGTCTAAGTTGTGGCTTTACAGAACGAGAAACATGGATATTAAAATACTGGAACCAGAATTCTCAAATCTGCATACTTCATATTACTGATTTAACCGAGAACATTAAGTCAGTCCATTTTAAAGCCACCTGGGTCATGGGATGAGCTCTAATGACACTCTGACCTTTTTTTAACTTTCGCCCAGTCTCCTTCTTCAGTACTACAGCCCTTGATGGACTTTGGCCTCTACAACCATCTTCCACATTTGTTCTCTGCTTATCTCTTCCATCCGCAGATCTCCATCTTGGTAAGGTCAGCAAGCATATAGTCCAGCCATCTAGCTCTTTGTCACCCTTTCAGTATGCCTTTTATTATTTGTTTGGGCATCATGTCATACATCTTCCTCTCCACATGTCCTAACCAACATATTCTTCATATTTAATAAATGTCACTGTATCTTTCTCTTGCATAAGCTCTTGTATTTCATAATTGCACTTCACTCTCCAATCCTACGCTACTCTCACAGGCCTATAAATTTTTTGCAGGATTGTCCCATCAAATGCACTTAGTTGTTCGCATCTGCTTTTGTCATTGTCCACATTTCTGACCCATATGTAACAACTGGTTGTACAAGGGAATAGTATAATCTTAACTTGGCTGTTCTTGTAATTGGAGAATTCTCAAATACCTGTAAGTTTACGTATTAGATGCTGTTTCCCGCTTGTATTCTTTTTCTAATATGGGGTGGTTATAATTACAGTGCAGCTACTCGCAGAGGTCCACTGTGGGCTGTCATGATCATATGGTAGCAAAACTTAGTAGATATTAGAACACATTAATGTGTTTCATTAGAGGCCATACATTTTGGGTTATTCAAGAAAAAACATACAAAAGTGACCTTCAGACACACCTGTGCTCCCACACTTAGCTCCCTCTGGTGGATTTCTATGACATTTATCATGGCACTCCCTCCTACCACTGTACAAAAATTTGCAACTCCATGAATTATTTCCCACATTCAACATTTTTTGGTCTTCATTGACTGGCCTCATTAGGCCACTGGGCTTAGTCAAGGACTTACAGATTGTAAAATTGACAGTATGTGTAAATTTTAACAACATAAAATAAATGATTACATCATTGTATTCGCCAAGCCTTCTGACTATGAAACTAATGTTCTTGTAAGGGCTAAGTTTGAGTCGAATTGTCTACGTAATTAGTTTTAGCATAACATTGTAGTCTTTCTTTTTCTTTCATTGCCCACACAGGCATGTTTAAATCAATAATGTTAATGAAAGAGCCGACTATGCTGGAAGTGTAATAGCCCAATCAATAGAGACCAAAAAAAGTGAAGTATCGGGACTAGTTCATGTAATCGAAAGTTTTTTGTACAGTGATAGGAGAGAGTGACATGAACAACATACTAGAAATTCTGACTGGTGATGGATGAGTGTGGTGATGGAGGTATGTCTGAAGGCCTCTCTTGCTCTTTGTTTTCTTGACTAACTCAAAATCTGTGGCCTCCAATGGAAATGTATCACAGTACAAAATTTAACTACATCAAATTTCCTAGAAAAGGTTCTGGTCATTTTTTTTCTGTAGCGCTAATAGTTTGCACCTAGCAACCAAGAGAATATGAAAATCTTGAGTGGTTTTTGAAGACCAGATAGATCATCATGGGTTGCATAAAATGATGTTGGTAGGGCAGCTGAATCACTCTGTATATACTGTTACAAACAGCATGCACCTCATACAGTTTTAGCTATGAAATAAATGTGAAGATCAAGCTCCAGAGTGTTTCTAAAAAATATGGGATGATTATTTCCTTCTCAGAGTATCACCGAGCGAGGTGGCGCAGTGGTTAGCACACTGGACTCGCATTCGGGAGGACAACGGTTCAATCCAGTCTCCAGCCATCCTGACTTAGGTTTTCCGTGATTTCCCTAAATCATTTCAGGCAAATGCCGGGATGGTTCCTTTGAAAGGGCACGGCCGATTTCCTTCCCAATCCTTCCCTAAACCGAGCTTGCGCTCCGTCTCTAATGACCTCGTTGTCGACGGGACGTTAAACACTAACCACAACCACCACCACCACCACCACCTTCTCAGAGTATCAGCCTTCTGTAATACTTAACAACAAATCAGCATATGCAAATAGCAATAAACAAATTTAAATAGTAAATCATATCATGAGCATTAGTGAGCACTGCAGAACAGCCATGATTTAGGCTGCTATGTTACAAAATGTTTCCAGCTCACTGTTATCAACAGTATTCTTAAGAAAAAGCTAAAAAATCGAATCTAAATCACTGGTACATCCATGACCAGTGTCCAAAACAATTTCCAAAAAAATGTGTATTTCCATTTGTTGGAAGACAGTCTACCAAAACAGGAAATATTTTGAAGAAAATGAAACATTCTACTACTCAACTGAGATAGTAGACAAAAATGTGTGTTACCACAAAGGCACACAATCCTCAATGAATAAAAGCGGTGTCTATAACATCAGCTGCAAAGATTGTGGTTCATACTTCATAGGAGAAATGTCACCACAATTAAGGAAAACCACAGAAAATGGAAGCTGCAGAAAACACACTCTACATTTACACAGTTTTATCTGGAGACTTATTTCTTTGATGATCATAAATTCTTTGCTGTATATATTTGGACTATTATAAATGTCAGTTACAATAGACAAAGATCTAATGATGCAAAATCTAGGTTGTAAAATAAATAAATAGAGAAATAAATGGCAAGAAATGTATTTTCTATATAAAACTGAAATTATTGGCATAATGACTTTTTTTCTGTACTGAAACAAATCTGATATAATGTTACAACATATCCAACACGTTTTAAAACTGTGAGTTGAAATGTTGCGCAAATTCTCATGGTAATTCACCAAAGTTCCTAGTATCTTAAATATTGGCGAAAAGTTTCTCACTCTTTGCAAACAACCATAGGCTTGATGGCATATTTAAAACATTTTAAATTAGGTAGTTAGGTAACTGAAATAATAAGCTGAGAAGGATAGATTGTTACTCACCATATAGAGGAGACATTGAGTCACAGACAGGCGCAGTGAAAAGACTGTTATACGTTTAAGCTTTCAGCCAAAAAACTGAACTTAAATCGGTCCGAAGAGGCCATGAAGGCCTAATGGAACCGACCGGCTACTGTGTCATCCTCAGCCCTCAGGCATCACTGGGTATGGATATGGATATGAAGGAGCATGTGGTCAGCACACCACTCCCCCAACCGTATGTCTGTTTCCGAGACTGGAGCAACTACTTCTCAATCAAGTAGCTCCTCAGTTTGCCTCAAAAGGGCTGAGTGCACCCCACTTGCCAGCAGAGTGAATGGTCACCTATCCAAGTGCTAGCCAAGCCTGACAACGTCTAACTTTGTTGATCTGATTGGGGGGGGGGGGGGGAGGAGAGAGGGAGAGAGAGAGAGAGAGAGAGAGAGAGAGAGAGAGAGAGAGAGAGAGAGAGAGTAGTCTATCCTTTCCATAATATTGTTTTTATTTCATGCTGGACTTTCCATTGCTTGAAATAATGATTCATCCAGGAACCTAAATATGAAGCTATCGTACATATATATTATGTATTATCTCTTACATAATGTCACAATTCTTTCTGCAGGGGTTGTACTGGCTCTCATCATTCTGGGTGTTTCTTTCCATCTGATGGCACTAGACTCACCAGGCATTAGCAGTCCATTTGATGCACAGGAAGGGCCGTGTTCTGCAGCTGAGTAAGTGTTCAGACTTCATAATATGTCAAATATAATAATAATAATAATAATACACTGTAGTGTGCTTTGAAGAATTACATGTGGAAATTTTTATAGAAAACACTGGAGTAGTGTGCAATCTGAATTATCATGTATGTGCACAAATATTTAAACATGTATGTATACTTGCTTTCTAACATACTTTCACACTTCCTTCTGAAGGTATCGGTATTGTGTAACTACAGCATATGCAAACTAGTTTTTTTACTTTGATACACCTGAAAGCATGGTGCTTGCGAAATCGTACACATAATATGACTTCTACAGAACAAGTTAATTTATCTGCAGAGGAAGATAAAAGGTTTATTCGTTACCTCAGTGGAAGTTACATTGGCACCTTCAGTTAAATGAAATAAGTAAAAGGTTGTGGTACAAGATGGTGTACACAGTAGGACACTCAGATCATCCCAGCGACTGGCAGAGAAGGCTGAGAAGATCAACCTTGCACACAGAGTTTCAACAAAGCTCAAAATTTGCAGCATTGTCCCCATGTCAGATTGTGGCTACCTGGTTCTGAGTTGAGTGGAAGGACTGCACCACAGACTTCGAAGGTTGTGTGACAAGCTAGGCTATGACTTCCTGTACTTGCACGATTGGGTAGAGAAATTTAGGGTCACCCTAAATGAGTCTGGTGTACAATTCACATCAAAGGCTGAAACATAGATTGTGTGTTGGGTGCACAGAAGGATTTTTTTAGATTGGGTGACTCTCCATCCTCTCCACATAATGAGCTGTAGGAGATACAGAAGTGCAAGTGTAAGATCCAAAAGAATGCCCTGTCCCCTCCCCCAAAGCAAGAGTATTAAAATTTTAGTAATTAACTGCCAAAGCATTTTCATCAAAGTGCCATAGTTTGAAGAATTCCTGAAAAATGCGCAGCTCATGTAATACTAGATACAAAAAGCCAATTAAAACCTGAAGTTGACAGCAGTGAGATTTTTGGGTATAATTTAAGTGGTTATCAAAAGGGTAGGCTAATGGGAAGTGGAGGTGGTCTATTAGTTGTGGTGGACAAGAAACTCAGTTTCATGAAGATAGAAATTGAAGCTGCATATGAGATTGTTAGGCAAGACTCAGTATCAGATGCAGGCATAAAATTGTAATTGGATCCTTTTATTGCCCACCAGGCTTGCCTTCTGATCTAACTGAAAACTTTAGAGAAAACCTCAGTGTGCTTGTAAGCAAATTTCCCAAATCACAGCTGTATACTCTAATTATCCATTAATCAGTTGGGAAAATTAGTTTTGTTAGTGGTGGATGTGAAAAGACATTGTGTGAAACATTACTAAATAACTTCTCTGAAAACTACCAGGAACAGTCAGTTTGGAACCCCACTCATGATGGAAATATATTGGATCTAATGGCAACAAATACATGTGACCTAACTGAGGATGTTCACATGGAAACTGGCATGACTGACCATGATGCAGTTGAAGCAGCAGTGATTACAACAGTACAAACGACAACTGAAACCAGTAGAAAGAGACATACATGCCATAAACTAGGTAAAAAAGCAGTAGCGTCATATCTCAATGAGGAACCTGAAACTTTCAGCACAGGAAAGGAGAATGTAGAGAAAATATGTCTGAAGTTCAAAAGAATAGTTGACCATGCACTGGATATAAATGTACCCAGTGGAATAGTTCATAATGGGAGAGACCATCCATTGTATACAATCATTGTAAAGAAACTGCTAATGAAACAGTGACTACTGCATAATAGGTGTAAAAACAAAAAAAGCATAAGACTATAGATAGAGAGATGCTGAATGAAATGGGTCTGGCTGTAAAGAGAGCAATGTGTGAAGCCTTCACTGACTACCATAGCATAATACTGTCAAATGGTCTTTCACGAAACCCAAAGAAATTCTGGACATACGTAGAGGCTGTTAGTTGGACCGAAGTTAGTGTCCAGTCACTCGTGAATGAGACAGGAACTGAAATTGAAGGTAGCAATGCAAAATCTGAAATGCTTAACTCCATTTTCAAATATTTCTTTACAAATTAATATCTAGGGGTATTGCTCCAACTTATTTCTCGGCCACTGTGGAGATCTGTAATATAGATAATAGTCTCAGTGGTGGTTAGAAACCACTGAAATGATTAAAATTGAACAAAGCTCCAGGGCTCGATGGAAACCCTATCAGATTCTATACTGAATCTGTGACTGAGTTTGCCATTTCTGTAACTGTAATCGATCATATCCCTCAAAGAAAAATCCATGCCCAGTAGTTGGAAGAACTCTCCTTTTCATATATTGTGAAATTATAACATGGAGAGACAAAGGAAAGTAAAACGAAGAAACCTCTGTAGGTAGAAGTTACAAGATCCAGTTATACACATCTCGGCTTGCAGAAGTGTATATTAAATCACAACTGTAATAAAACTCTAGTGTCACCATATTGTCTATTGTTTTTAAATTAATGTTTGATTAAGGACACCATTTCTTTGATGCATAACTAACCATACCATAACATCAGCAAGTCTCGACATTATCTTGATTAATCAACACTCCATTTTTTCATTATATTGATAACACCAACACATGCATTTGCACATGTGCAAGTGTGTGAATGTCTGCAGCATTTACAGAGAAACAACTTTCACATTTGGATCAGGTTCAGTACATTGCACATCAAACACTTGGTGCACACTCTTTTAATGAACCAAAAGACTACCCTGCTTAACCAGTGTGCCCAGCACTTCACATAATAATTTGGGTTAAAAATGAAAAAGATGACACCATTAAATAATTAGAACAAAATTTCAGGTGTGAGCTGTAGGAGAACCTTTATTTATATGGAGAATTTACCACTGCTATAAAAATCTTTGCACTGTCATGTGGCAAAAAGTTTTAGGAGATTGCAAAATCATTAAAAGGCTGACTGTTTACAGAATTTTTTGCTCCTTATTCAAAAACAATAAATATTATGTGACTGTTGCAACCAGTATTGGAAAGTGAATATGGTATTGAAATAAGACAGTTGTGCATATTTTCCTTGCCCATTTGATAGAGCAGTCCCAAATTAGTCTAGTGTAATATTCATTTCATCAGTCAATGTTAACAGGGTCATTAGATCATGAAGAATAACCAGTGCTTCAATGATGACTGAACAGCACCCTGACCTGCTCAGCTACTGCTGAAGCACTGGTTGCTCTTAGTGTGTTAATGTCTTTGTTAATACATATGAATAAAATACCCTCAGACTTCAAGAAGAATATAATAATTCCAATCCCGAAGAAAGCAGGTGTTGACAGATGTGAAAAGTACCGAACTATCAGCTTAATAAGTCACAGCTGCAAAATACTAACACGAATTCTTTACAGACGAATGGAAAAACTAGTAGAAGCCAACCTCGGGGAAGATCAGTTTGGATTCCGTAGACACACTGGAACACGTGAGGCAATACTGACCTTACGACTTATCTTAGAAGAAAGATTAAGGAAAGGCAAACCTACGTTTCTAGCATTTGTAGACTTAGAGAAAGCTTTTGACAATGTTGACTGGAATACTCTCTTTCAAATTCTAAAGGTGGCAGGGGTAAAATACAGGGAGCGAAAGGCTATTTACAATTTGTACAGAAACCAGATGGCAGTTATAAGAGTCGAGGGACATGAAAGGGAAGCAGTGGTTGGGAAGGGAGTAAGACAGGGTTGTAGCCTCTCCCCGATGTTGTTCAATCTGTATATTGAGCAAGCAGTAAAGGAAACAAAAGAAAAATTCGGGGTAGGTATTAAAATTCATGGAGAAGAAATAAAAACTTTGAGGTTCGCCGATGACATTGTAATTCTGTCAGAGACAGCAAAGGACTTGGAAGAGCAGTTGAATGGAATGGACAGTGTCTTGAAAGGAGGATATAAGATGAACATCAACAAAAGCAAAACAAGGATAATGGAATGTAGTCTAATTAAGTCGGGTGATGCTGAGGGAATTAGATTAGGAAATGAGGCACTTAAAGTAGTAAAGGAGTTTTGCTATTTGGGGAGCAAAATAACTGATGATGGTCGAAGTAGAGAGGATATAAAATGTAGGCTGGCAATGGCAAGGAAAGCGTTTCTGAAGAAGAGAAATTTGTTAACATCCAGTATTGATTTAAGTGTCAGGAAGTCATTTCTGAAAGTATTCGTATGGAGTGTAGCCATGTATGGAAGTGAAACATGGACGATAAATAGTTTGGACAAGAAGAGAATAGAAGCTTTCGAAATGTGGTGCTACAGAAGAATGCTGAAGATTAGATGGGTAGATCACATAACTAATGAGGAAGTATTGAATAGGATTGGGGAGAAGAGAAGTTTGTGGCACAACTTGACCAGAAGAAGGGATCGGTTGGTAGGACATGTTCTGAGGCATCAAGGGATCACCAATTTAGTATTGGAGGGCAGCGTGGAGGGTAAAAATCGTAGAGGGAGACCAAGAGATGAATACACTAAGCAGATTCAGAAGGATGTAGGTTGCAGTAGGTACTGGGAGATGAAAAAGCTTGCACAGGATAGAGTAGCATGGAGAGCTGCATCAAACCAGTCTCAGGACTGAAGACCACAACAACAACAACAAAATAAATATTGAAATATACTAATTTGGACCCAATTATCAAATGGCACACACAATTCCGTGCTAAAATAATTTTATTTGTAATGGGAAACAAACTGGCACTTTCTGTTGACACTGAGCATCGCATGAAAGACATGAGTATTTGTTTGGGGTAACTCTGGCTACACATTGCACAAGTGAAATTTTCGTGGTAGAGGGTTCATCAGACCACTTTAACACAATTTCTGTAGTGTTCAGCTCTCAGATAGCACGTGGAAAAAATGAATACTTAAATCTTTCCATGTGAGCTCTTATTTTATTATGATGGTAATTTCTCCCTCTGTAGATAGGAGTCAACAAAACAATTTTGCATTTGGAGGAGAAATTTGGTGATTGAAATTTCTTGAAAAGATCTTGCTGTAGCAGTAATACAAAATGAGCTGCCCTTGTTTGAACTTTTTTGATGTCTTCCATCAGTCTTATATGATAAGGATCCCATACTGCCCAAGAATGCTCTAGAAGTCTAATATAACTAGCCTCTTTAGTATATCTGCTGCATCTTCTAAGTGTTCTCCCAATAAAACACTGTCATCACTTCACCTCCCCCAAAACATTTTCTGTGATAATTCCAGTTGTAATCCTCACATATTTAACTGAACTGACAGCTTTAAATTTTTGTGATTTATAATTTAACAGAAATTAAACAGATCCTATGTAGTGCTTATGTGGATGAACTCTCACTTTTTATGCCTTACTCAATTGTCACTTTTCGTATCGTACAGATATCTTGTCTAAATCATTTTTCAATTGGTTTTGATCTTCTGATGACTTCACTTAACTATAATCACGGCATCATCTGCAAATAGTCTAAGAAGACTGCTCAGATTATCTCCTAAATTGTTTGTTTAGATTAAGAACAGCCTGTAACAGTTCGCTCTGGAATGCCAGCTATCACTTCCATTTCATTCAATGACTTTCCATCAGTTACTGTGAACTGTGACCGTTCTGACAGGAAATCACAAATTCAGTCACACACTGTGTCTATGCTCTGTAGGCATACAATTTGATTGGAAGCCCACTTGTGAGGAAGAGTGTCAAGTGCCTTATCTAGAAACACAGAATCAATTTGAGAGACACAGTTGACAGCACTCATTACTTTGTGAATAAAAAGCAACTTGTGTTTCACAAGAATGATATTTTGTGGATCCATGCTGACTATATGTCAATAGATGCACATAAAATTATTTAACAATATGAAATTGACCATTTTCCACTGCAGGACATGTGCATCTTGTGTGGACCAATTAGCTGAATGTGGCTTTTGCTACTGGGATCTTGATGTGGCAACTAATGGAACATGCCTGCCTGTTAATCCTGAAGGTGAAGCATTAGTGGGGCTATGTTCTAACATGACATCAACTCTTGTGGATGATGGGCTGACACTGGCTGTGGGATGGTGCCCATCGCGTTATTCTGCTCTTGCAGTTGCAGCACTTGGCATCTACCTTTTGTTTTTTGCTCCAGGTATGTCTCAGTTTTTATTGCAAGAGGATTGGACAGAATCTGAGCAATTAAAAACTTTTTTGTGTAAGTTGTCCACAATAAAAGATTTTGCTAGCTTAAGGTGAAGTAGTGGAACAGTATGTGAAATTAAATGTTACATTCTAGGATGATGATTTAGTTTTAGTCAACTTCTAATTTAAATATTCTATTCATGAGGCAAGTTGGTATGTGGAGTCACCTTTCTGGAAGCCTCTTTGACTACATCCCAGTGTATCTAGAATGCTGTTTACAGCAGCGAACTTATTTTTGCTTAGTACAAAATAATATCTCTTTTAAAACAGTAGAGCAGTTGACTAGAACAAGTTTTCTTTAACAATATCTGGAAAACAAGTTGCTCAAGAACATCGTAGTCCAAAAAATTCAATCTCTCTAATTCATTGTGGAAGACTGTTACAGAATTCTCATTAGAACATTGTTTTTAAACAGTATCTGTAGGATTTTTAATTGGGAAAATGTGGCTTGGAATTTGTATCTGATCTTTCTGATTGAGGTTTTCTGAAAATGTTTCATGAAACATCTCTGTAAGTGAGATTGACAATGTATGCTTGTGTGGTGGTACTTGGCTCTAAAATTGCCATTTCAAATTGTGGTGGTGGAATAAATTTTCCTCGCCAGTGTTTGGCAGTAAGTGGATGAGCTACACAGATAATTATAGATTTTAGTATACAAAAGGAATAAAATATATTATTCTGTTGTTCACACTGTGAAACTATCTTCAGTGAATTCTTCAGCAGAGAATTTGCACTTTTCCACCAGGTGAGTAAAGAGCTATTGTTTCAGTGAAGCTCTATGTTTAGTAAATTACTGGCTTTCATTTTATTGTAAATTTTTAACTCTGTGTACTCTGAGGTGATTGGGTAGAGTTTTAAATGATGTTTTGTGGCATTCAAAATTTTCTCTGTAGCGAGTGCTGCAGTTGTGGTGGAAAACAGTGTCAAGTGTACATTTGTTTTTGTATAAGTCAACCAACACCTCATACATGTAAAGGGAGGGAATGGGTAGTTCTTTTAATTTTTTGTGGTGGTAAACATGATACACATTATTCACAATGTATTTTCTTTCATAATAATGCTAAGAGCCTTGTGACATTTGCTGAATATCCCTGGAAGATTGTCATAATGAATCAGCAACTCAAAGTAACTGTTTTGAATTATCTTTCTGGTATCTATATTTGTGTCACCCGAAAAAATACACATTGAAAATGCTAAGGTACTATGTTTATTTGCTAAGTAGTCATTGTTTATCTCCCAATTTAAATTTTTATCAAGATTTAGGCCTAAGGACGTTTATAGGGTTTGCTTCTGTGATTCCTTTTATTTTGCTCTGTTCTAAGGACTAATTTTCAAATTGTATTATTTTGTATTTAGTTCCATATAGTTTTAGACCATTTTAATGGAGACAAGAATCAAGTCTTTCAAAAGTATTTTTATACTTTATGGAATTCTTTGGTGCACATAATTTTCAATTAGAAAAGATACGAGCAAATAAAATTGAATGAACATTAGGAGCAAGTGGCTCATCATTTATATAGAAGAGGAATAGATAGATACCCAATATCCAACCTTGAGGGACTACTTCAAAAAATTGTTTTCCAGTTTCAGGAGTAATTGATGGAATTTGAAATTACAATTGTTTACTTTCTATCTAGCAAGTAAGACTTGAACCATTGTAAAGCAGTGTCCCTGATTCCGCCTATTACAGAATACTCATATGACCTTTTTGTCCTTATCTAATGTGGAGCATATTTTTTGAGCAAACTCATTGATGGTATTTACAGAGCTTTTTCCTAGTTGTAATCCAAACTGGGTTTTAAAAATTTGTCGTTTATAGTAAGCAATGTTTGAATCTGTTTTGCTGCAATCCTTTCAAATGCATAAGAGGACACTGGGGGAACTGAGACGGAACAGTAATTCCCTATATCTTCTGTTGATTCCTTTTGAATAACGGCTTTATCTCTGCACAATACAGTACATCTGGAAAATGTACTTGTGCAAAGGATTGGGTTATAATAATTGCAGAGGTGGTGTAATGATATCATTCAAACTCTTGATTAAAAATGTGAATATTTCATCAAACTCAGATGAAGGTTTTTCTAAGACAATATTTCATTTTTCATATCTCTTGGGGTGATTTTATTTATCTATATATTTTAATGTATTTATTTTTTAAATGGTTTAAAAGATGTGTTGTGGTAGTTTTCCAAGCTTACGAAAATTGCCTTGTCTTGGTAGGCTGTCATATGTTCATCTGATCTTACTATGTTACAGCATTCACTGAAATAACGGGACATGGTTTACTATATTATTTTCAAATCTAATTTTCAGAATCTCTTGATATTTGATTTAGGCTTCTCATTCTGACTGAATAACTGACCACACTGATTTTTCTCATATTTCTTTATTGGAGGATGAATGTAGGCTATTATATGCCATTTTTGGCAGCCAATATGACTTTCCTGAGTATAGCTTTATAATCAGGATTTCTGCTTGCTTTTAGCTCATTGTGGAGCTCTCTCTTTCTGACTCTAGAGACTTTTATTCCTTTTGTAATCCACTTAATCTTACTGCTAACATTCTCTTTTACCAAGTTCTGGGAGGACAAGATTAATTGAATATATATAAGAAACAATTTAAGAAGTTTTATGTGGTGCTTGAACTTAAGTGATCTACAGGCCAGCATACAACACTTTGTTTACTGCAGAAGAAATCCATATTATCTTTGCCGAAATTCATTTTTATATGAGGGAAAGTCAAAAAGTAAAGGGACTTTTGCAATTTCTTGCCATAGGGCTCAGTAACACTGCTCTTATCCAGAGCTGATGTTTTGTTGTCTGCAGCAATTCTATGCAATGTGTCACTCTTATTCCCACATTAGTCATTGTATTGTAGCAGGCCATGAAACATGCCAGCTCCATTGCTGATCTGCACCAAGGAGGAAATGAGTGCAGTGATTCACACTTTGTTTGCGGAAGATGTTAAACCCGTGGAAATTATCCACTGGATGCAAGAACAGTAAGGTGACAGCTTTTTATTGTGAAGCAATATCTATGAATGGACAGAGGACTTCAAACAAGGGAGAACTTCTCTATGTGATGAGGAATGACCGGGCATGCCATTGATGTCAAAAACTGAGGACAATTTGGATGTCACTGAGGGCATGGTGGTGGAAAACAGATGAATCACAGTAGACAAAATCACCAATACTTTACATATTGGTCATGGCTCATCGTATTCCATCTTGCACGACAGGCTAAATTTTTGGAAAGTGTGTGCAAGGACGGACATCCCGTAACCATTTGGCCTGCTTTCATTGTGAGGGAGCTGTATTTTTACAGCAAATTGTTACTGTGTATGAAATGCGGGTCCATCATAATGAACCGGAAAGTAAGGCTGCAGGCATAGTTAGGAAATAACCACCATCACCAGAAGTTAAGAAATTAAATGTCAACCATCAGTTGGTAAAATTATGCTAACACTATTCAGTTAACCTCATGAGGCAAAACTGTGAACAGTGAGAACTATTATGATATGTTGTGAGCTAAAGTGAAACATGCATTCAGATCCAAACATCATGGAAAACTGTGAAAAGGTGTCATCCTGCAGCAAAATAACACTTGGCCACATTCTGCCAAGCACACAGCCAAAATGATAACAGTTGGGGTTTAAATTGCAGGAACACCTGCCATACAGCCCAGACCTGGCACCAAGCGATTTCTTTATGTTTGGACTATTGAAGGAAGTAATCAGGAGAAGAAGATTTGCAACTGATGCAAAAGTCATTGATGCAGTGAAAAATTGGTTACAGGCACAACCAAAATACTTTTTTTTCCAATGGAATCAAAAAACTTGTGAAACATTGGACAAAGTATGTTGAAGTAGAGGGAGGGTATGTAGAAAAAATGTATGTTTCAGTTTTCTATCATTAGAATAAATATTCCTTTTCTCAAAAGTCCCTTTACTTTTTGACTTCCCCTGATATATGCACTTGTGAAGGCTTTTTTTTTATCTGTCTTTGGCGGCTCAATAAACAGAGCTGAATGATCCAAAATACCTAGTTCTAAGCATTACTAACTTGCATTTGCAAACTGTTAGTTTGTAATAATATTATTGGTGGAGGTCATTGATCTATTATTTTCTCTAGTACCTTAAGAAAAGTTTACCTTGAAAAAAATGCCTGAAATAAGAAACAAAATTTTGTGGCTTCACTGATTTCAACTAATGTGTTTAAGTTGAAGTCTGCTGTGATCATGACTTTTTCTTACCTTCTTTCTTATAATTTTGCAAGAGACATTGAAAGTTTAACACTTTTGTAATAGCATATGCAGGAAATCCACAAAGTGCTATAATCACTGTATTCAGATAACTTAACTCTACAGAGCAACTCTCACCCTCTCTCTGCATTTAAATAACTAAAATTTTTGCTTGCTTCATAGCTTACTGAAGAATCAACAACAATGAATTTATTTCTGCTAGGAAAGCTGCTAGCTACCTGAAATTATTAATACTATCTAAAACTTTTATACAGTCTTTTTTTAACTATCATTTTATTGTGATAATGATATGATGCAAGTCCTTTCTTTGGTATTTAGATTTTTTATTTTAACTTGGCATTTTTACCTTGATGTATCAGTTTCCCCTGCTTTTTAGGAGTTCACACAAATCTATAAACTTTCACAGATGTTCATAGAGCCTAACTTATTGAGGTGTTGGCCAATTTTTTTCCCAGACATTTATCACTTAAAAAACTTACTTGGGTCAAACAATATTGCCCCAAAACATCACACTGTTCCCTAATGCCACTATCTGTATGTTGAGGTAAGTATCACTTGCTGATCTTCTGTGAACAATACCACTGATTGCCAGACTGCAAACTGTCTATGCAGATTTTGCTGATCTGATCAGATTTTGTGTTCCACTCAGTATTTCTTCCTTACTGCTGCTGTGGATGTTTTGTTTTCACATAGATAAAATCACCTTTTTAGTTACCAATTCTTTCAGTTTTGTTATCATTTCTGGCTATGTTCCTTTTCACACTAAAGTATATTTTTAGAAATGTCTCTTTGGCTAATGGGCTTGAATTCAAAGTTGAACATTGATCTTACTGTCTGGCACAATAACACTTTTAAACATGGAATCACCTGTTAATAGGACATAAATTTTGTCACTTCCTTTCCTAGCAGCTCTTACACATTTATCCTTTTCATGGTAGATAACTGTTTTTCATTTATATTTTATCACTTGCTATTTCTCTGATGGAGTTCTCTGCAACATTTTTCACTGTATTACATGTATGTGAATTTTGCCACTTTGTTCAGTAATCAATTATTTTCCACACACAAAGGACTTTCTTTCACTGACTAGTTTAGCATTTGTTTATTTTAGTGACTCTGTTGATGGCGATCATTTTGCCAAATGAGGTCAAATTGGAGAGGAGTAGGCTATGCGCTGGCAACAGCTTTTACCACCTCTGTTCCTTTCAGATATAACACACACACACACACACACACACACACACACACACACACACACACACACAACACCACATCACACTATCCAACTACCTCTTCATAGTTATTCATGATGCATGCACACACACCTGACACCTTGTAACAGACTAGATAAAGGCAATGGCAAACCACGTCCACTAGGACCTTGGCCAGGACAGCAGTGTGGGACTACCTTGCCCTTTCATCCCTCCCCCACCCACCCATTTCACCTATCTTACACTGAATCTCATTTCCTGAGTATGGGATCGACTTCAACCTTTTACCCTTCAAAAATGCTGTAACTGATGCTAGTTCTGTTGGGAATATTTTCTACTGAGCTAACTTTCTGTGGACAGAATATTAAAAATATATAAATACTTTGGTAGGACAGTCTATCAACATATTTTCTAACACGTACACAAAGCCATTACAAGAAGCATATGGAATAATGTACTGTGTATCATAAACTAAATAAATCTGTTAGTTGAATATACTTTTTAAAAAGCAGCTAATCTAAGCTAATATAGAGTAACAAATAGTATATGCATTATAAAAGTCTGATGTTGCAGCAGTGTTGTCCCACTGTATGTGTTAGTATGTTGAAGGTAGATGTTCACCATTCGCCACTCGCTTACTGGACAATTGTCAGTTAGTTTGTGTAGTACTCTGATGCATGAAAGCAAATTCTTTAACTACTAGTTAACAGTTTGACCATGAATTGGTATGATATTTAGTGAGAAAACATGAGGCTTGTTAAAGATAAACCATCACTGAAAGATGCTTTACTTGGGGTCTGAAGGACAGTGAACAACTTAATGAAAAATGCATCATGAAATTAAGGTGGAAACCAACATGCATGTAGCATAAGGCTGTTGAAGACCATACATTCCTGTCACCCCTCGCACTCCTTCTTTCTTTAAATCTCCACTTTGATGTATATGTTGTAGTCTTAAAGATAAATTTTCTAAACTTATTACTTTTTTGTAGTAATACATCACTTGATACTATAAACAACATGAATGTATTTTATACTCACTGAAGACTATACTAGGCTGTTTAATTTGCTCTATTTGTAATTGTTACCTGATTTACAGGTATGGGTACTATGCCATGGACAATAAATTCTGAAATATATCCAACCTGGGCCAGAAGCTTTTGCAATAGTTTTGCAACATCTACAAATTATGGATGTAATCTGATAGTTTCAATGACTTTCCTCACACTTACTGAAGTGTTGACCAAGGAGGGTAAGTTAGAAGTAGTTAACAAATCATCACATTTTGTGCAAATGTTTATTATGTAATAGGTAGTAAAATTTCAACAAGATATGAAATTAATTTGCATAAAACACTTAGATAACTGCTGCTCCTGAAGATAATTGTTTTGGATAACAATGTTTCATTTACCAGTACTATGAGAAGTGCATAATGTTGAATTTTCATTACTGGTTTTAGAGTTATCTAAATGGAAGGAAAATTAATGTAGTATTAAAACTTTACAGAATAAAACAATGAAATAGGAATGGAGGGTGGAGGAAAGAGGAGGACATGCAGAGATCATAAAATATTGACAAAGAACTAGAATACTTGGAGACTAAGTGGCTGAGGAAACTAGAAGTTGGGATTAACATAAAGAAAATGAATAAAACTAAAACCAAAAATGTTTTGCTTGTGAGACAAGATGAACTAAGAGAGGTTGATTTAAGACTGCTAGAAAGTGACCTTTTTCCAGGTTATAGGGGCAAAAATTTGACTCTATATTAATATGAGTGAATTGTGAACTTTCTGTGCTGTTAAGGACATTTACGTCTGATATTACAACTTCCTTCCTGAAATTTCTCATTCCCAGTTGTTCCAAAGGTAAACTGATTTGTCTCCGTGGCCTTATGTAGTTGCAATGATATGAATTAATTTTTAATAATATATAATGTGAATTATGTTTTGACAACATAGTTATTTACATGGATCTTAAGTGTTAAGTCTCATTTAAATGCTGTGCTGGCATTGTGTATATGAAAAGAAGCTGTGGCCTTCCACCATATTGTATTGAAGATTGATAACAATATTTATATGTGTGTTTCATATAACTAACTTTCTTATTGATTTTCCAGCATAGTTTGATGCTTTTTGTTTGTCACAATTTACATGTAATTTCCTGTCCTTTTTTTAATATACCGTGTGATTAAAAAGTCAGTATAAATTTGAAAACTTAGTAAACCACGGAATAATGTAGATAGAGGGGTAAAAATTGACACACTTGCTTGGAATGACATGGGGTTTTATTAGAGCAAAAAAAAAAAAAGAGACTAAGTATTGCTAGACACTTGAAAGATCTCTTGCACGCATCGTTTGGTTATGATCGTGTGCGCAGCCGCCACTTTCGTCATGCTTGGCCTGCCAGGTCCCCAGACCTCAGTCCATGCGATTATTGGCTTTGGGGTTACCTGAAGTCGCATTTGCCTAACTTTTTTATACTAATTATTGCTGTTCTGATCAGATGAAGCGCCATCTGTCGGACATTTTTTGAACGTTTGTATTTTTTTGGTTCTAATAAAACCCCATGTCATTCCAAGCATGTGTGTCAATTTGTACCCCTCTATCTACATTATTCCATGATTTATTCAGTTTTCAAATTTATACTGACTTTTTGATCACCCGGTATTTATGAAGAACCTTTCCCAAATACCACTTGCAGTTCAATTGGTGCTTCATTTTTACTGGTACATATTGCCTGTTTCTGTGTCTAAATATTGAAGACAAGACACTGTAAAAAGTCATCTACAAGGACAGGACAGGCGTAAAGGAATTACACTTTGCACTGAAAATGATCAAAGTGGAACATAACTACATGCTTATTGGCTGTTGGAGTGTGTTTCAGTGGATCGGATATAATATGTTGCTAACTGACGGATTCCATATTTAAAATACTTACCATTTCAGTTCTTCAAACTTCCTGGCAAACTAAAACCATATGCCAGACTGGGACTCAAACCCAGGACCTTTGTCTTTTGCGAGTAGGTTCTCATCTGCTTGAGCTGTCTGAGCATGACTGTGACAATGTGTGGCATGCTTGGATAGCTCAGTCAGTAGAGCAATTACCTATGAAAGGCAAAGGCCGAGGCTCGAGTCCCAGTCCAGCACACATTTTTTTCTGCTGGGAAGTTTCAACAGACTCCATGCCAGAGTGAAAATTCATTCTGGGGTTCACTCCTCATCTGTCAGGTGCTTAAGAGTATATTCCTGTAGTACATACTAGTTGCCTTCATATATAATCCTTCAGGCATGGGACCTGAGTACACTGTTGCAGGCTAGGAGCATCTGCACTGGCAGTAAACCAAACACACATTTGTCAGGTGCAGTCTCATGGGTAAAAATTTACTGCTGGCTTCTGTTGATGACATGTGGTAGATATTACTTCATAAGCTAAACTTAGTTATCGGTGCTGATGCACTGTTAAGCTCTTTCTCAGGAAATGAATGAGCAGAAAGAAAATGGAAACAACCTTATCTTGTGGAAAAAAGTGTAAACTGGTACATTACAATACTTAGAAAGCTAAGGAATTTTTCAGCACAAAGTGCACTCTCCAGTCCAGTGAGAAGATAAAGGAAGGACCACATGTGAATTTCTGGCTGCTGCTTATAACAATACTGTTCAAAATCGACAGGAAGGCACTGTACAGTAGGATGCTGCTTTGAAGATTGGTTTAAAGTATAGCACAGTGAAAGTTTATTTTAAGTAATCACATACATTTTAACTGTAATAAAGATCTATCCTTAATAGTTCGAAAATTTGAATAATTTCAGACAAATGATTCCTGAGCTAGAGCAATATAAATAAAATGCTGCAGCGTTACACCAGCTGACCACACAAAAACTACTGCCAGTAGGATAGGCCGGGCAAGAGCCAATAAACTTTTGGCTGAGAGGGGGGGGGAGAGAGAGAGAGAGAGAGAGAGAGAGAGAGAGAGAGAGAGAGAGAGAGAGAGAGAGAGAGAGAGGGAGGGGGGGGGGGGGGGGGGGGAGAGATATGCCTTTACTCCCATTATTTGTATTTCACCCGGGGGGCTTTCCAGTATTGTATCATTCTTTTGTTCATAGTATGTGTAATAAGACAGTGATAGTTGTTGAATATAGAAATCTGATTATCACACACACATAATGTATCATTAACTCATTTCCAGGTACATTTTATCTGTATGCTGGGGTAGCTCTCCTGGGATTGGTTATCTTGTTCTTCATACTACCTGAGACCAAAGGAAAATCACTGGAGGAGATGGGACAGCTATTTTCTGGACCTTGGTGTGCAAGAATGAAGAAAGAAAATGCAAAGAATGTTCAGTACGTACATATCATGGTTGTTCTGAGGGTCAGCATAGTGCTGACATTGATCACTGGTATTCCATAACATGCTGCTCTCCCAGCCTGTTGCCTGCTTGTTAATGGTACTTTGTTTGTGATAGAAGTCAGTGTTTGTGAATCATATGTGCTTGCTTGCTCATGTACTACCCACAACTTCAATGATAATACAAACTACAACAGGACAGGTCTTGGTGCTTTGGATGCATTTACTAAGCTAATGCAGATTATCAATTATAGAAATGTTCTAATGCTATCCCCATAACTCTTTCTGCTTAAGTAGTTACAACAAAACAAGACCAAAAAAAATGTGGTCGTGTCACAAATGGGTTTACGTTAAGGGTAGTTAGATTTATGTTTTATTTCAACTGTGGTTAACAGTTCCCATTGTTTTATTACCTGTTTCTCATAAAGGATGGAGCAATTTCTTTCTAATGAGGAAAGACAGAATGCAAAATATTGAATGCTGCTGGTCTCTTTTTCGCATGTCAACTGCTGCTGCACCATGCCATCTGTGGTAAGTCAAGGGCACTGTCCATCACGTCTTTAAAATTCAGACTGTAGGTAACGTAAATTTATAGAAGCAAGCTTGTCTTTCGATACAGTATGTTCACTGTGTAACTTCTTTATAACATTTGTTTCACACCTGACTCTCAGTTGAGTGATTTTTGTTGTTTTTTTGCTTGGGCTAAGCACTTTCCTTGCACTGACCCATCTTTGTCTGGTCCCAGAATGTTACTTTTTATTATTCATTACCATCGCATTGTGGTAGCTACCCTCAACAAGAATTTATTAGGGAGGGTACATGAAATACAAAATGTTGGAGTAATTTTAACTGAACACTGACACAAAAATGAGATAGCCAGTTACTCCAGTCTTACCCGAAATGTTAATGGAGCAAGATACTGACGAATTGTTACATGTAAAAGCAACTGAAATTAGCTTATTTAGAATATGAATACATTCCCTTCCCCAAAATCACCAAATACTTCACAGTATGTTGCTTCATTTCTGTTGATATTCTCTCCGTCACTGGTGAACTGTGCTAACAAACCAGTCATGGCTTGTATCTCCATTGTTATCAATAAGGGAAATAAATATACTACACTCTCTTTCTCAGCACTGTATCCTGTTTTACAGCTCTCATATGGTATAAAGTGGTGTCTACTAATAATGTTATATACTCAATTTCTTGCACAACTTTATATACCTTGTTTGTCCTCGTGCACAAGTACTATCTCCTATTGCCAGATGTGACTTATTTCTCTGGGAGTTATTAATGTAGAGCTGATAACTCTTATAGGTTGTTGGATGAAAGAATTTCTGATAGACCGACTGTACTTTGTTCTGTGTGCCAGTGGTGATCACATTTTTTCTGTTTTTAATTATTTCAGTAATTTAATTTTCAAAATATGGAAGTACCTAAATGCAGTGTTACTAATAATATTAATGACAGAATTAATTTTGAGGCTAAACTCTGTAGGTAAAGTACAAGGGAATGTCTTGGTTCAAGTAATGATAAATTCATAAAAATTATTTTAAATCGTATTAGCACTGATAGAGAGCAAAATAATAAAATTGCAGTTTATTAGCTGCTGTTTCAATCATTTAAAAAATACCAAAAGATTATCAGATGCATTTTGGGCGTATTCAGTCTTTCAAAGCAGCATTGTTACCTTTCATGCAACTGCTTGAGGTATGTTTGGTGGAAGTAAAGGCACACACCATATTAAATCACTTACAGATAAGTGCAGGAATAATGTCTGACTGCTAAAATATATTTAAATCCTAATCAGGAATTTAGTACGTCTCTCTTTGCTGCACAGACGTAAATAGGAAGATGAGACAAAAACCAGAAAAACTTAGATAAAACCATGGGAAACTCTGTAATTACCAGTTTCATGTTACATCCAGGAACTTGCTTGTAATTCGAAAATGAGGGATACAGCTGCTGTCTTGTACTGACCAGTGATTAAATTAAAAACAGAAATTAACAATACATAAATGTAATTATCTGATTTCTTTCAGATAATGTACAGTGCACAGTATGGGTTCAGATAATGGTAAACTCCATAAGTAGAATTTTTTTATCTAATAAGATGGCCTACATTTGTGAAAGTTGATGGTCACCACTGTGATGAGCTCAAGGTGCACGCAAGTTTAAAGACGTAAAAGACATACAAAATATATGGAAAGCTGATTCATGTTTTAATATAGCAGGATTTTTAGTATGTCAGTGTACAACACTCAGATTCTAAGGTAATGTAACCACTGTAATACAGACATCTGTTGTGAATGCAAGGAAACATGATTTTATAACAACTTTTGATGAAAAGGCTTAGAAAGAAGATAGGAGGGCAATGTATCCAAGAAAGTCAGCTGAAGATAACAGATGCAGAGAAGAAAGATAAATTAACTTCTTCTTAAGAGCCACAGTTTTTCAGCAGAAATAGAACATAGAAAGACCACAGAATTTCAGACAAATTGAGACAATTATGATTGGAAAGAATGAAACAGTATTGCACAGATTGCAAGAACTGAATGATACAGACTTCAAAGAAAGATAAACTGAATGTGGAATGATGGAAATGGTCCACCATATCCTGTACAGTTGATAATAATAATAATAATAATAATAAAGGGAAATTTGGAACTAAAAACAAAGTTCACATCAAACTCTTTCTCATAACCAAACTATTAGTTAACTGACTCACTAGTTTTCATTTATTAAGTGTTTTTATTTACAGAACACATTTTATAGTTGAATTAAGTAGTAGATACACTACTGGCCATTAAAATTGCTACACCAATAAGAAATTCAGATGATAAACGGGTATTCATTGGACAAATATATTATACAAGGACTGACATGTAATTACATTTTCATTTTCACGCAATTTGGGTGCATAGATCCTGAGAAATCAGTACCCAGAACAACCACCTCTGGCCGTAATAAAGGCCTTGATATGCCTGGGCATTGAGTCAAACAGAGCTTGGATGGCGTGTACAGGTACAGCTGCCCATGCAGCTTCAACACGATACCACAGGTCATCAACAGTAGTGACAGGCGTATTGTGACCAGCCAGTTGCTCGCCCACCATTGACCAGGCATTTTGACTTGGTGAGAGATCTGGAGAATGTGCTGGCCAGGGCAGCAGTCAAACATTTTCTGTATCCAGAAAGGCCCATACAGGACCTGCAACATGCAGTCGTGCATTATCCTGCTGAAATGTAGGGTTTCGCAGGGATTGAATGAAGGGTAGAGCCACAGGTCATAACACATCTGAAATGTAACGTCCACTGTTCAACATGCCATCAATGCGAACAAGAGGTGACCGAGACGTGTAACCAATGGCACCCCATACCATCACGCGGGGTGATATGCCAGTATGGCGATGATGAATACATGCTTCAAATGTGCGTTCACTTCGATGTCGCCAAACACGGATGCGACCATCATGATGCTGTAAATGGAACCTGGATTCACCGGAAAAAAATGACGTTTTGCCATTCGTGCACCCAGGTTTGTCGTTGAGTACACCATCGCAGGTGCTCCTGTTTGTGATGCAGCGCCAAGGGTAACTGCAGCCATGGTCTCCGAGCTGATAGTCCATGCTGCTGCAAACGTCGTCGAACTGTTCATGCAGATGGTTGTTATCTTGCAAACGTCCCCATCTGTTGACTCAGGGATCGAGACGTGGCTGCATGATCTGTTACAGCCCCATGCAGATAAGATGCCTGTCATCTCAACTGCTCGTGATAAGAGGCTGTTGGGATCCAGCACGGCATTCTGTATTACCCTCCTGAACCCATCGATTCCATATTCTGCTAACAATCACTGGATCTCGACCAACGTGAGCAGCAATGTCGCGATACAATAAACCACAATCGCGATAGACTACAATCCGACCTTTATCAAAGTCGGAAACATGATGGTATGCATTTCTCCTCCTTACACGAGGCATCACGATGACGTTTCACCAGGCAACGCCGGTCAACTGCTGTTTGTGTATGAGAAATTGGTTGCAAACTTTCCTCATGTCAGCACGTTGTAGGTGTCGTCACCGGCGCCAACCTTGTGTGAATGCTCTGAAAAGCTAATCATTTGCATATCACAGCATCTTCTTCCTATCGGTTAAATTTCGCGTCTGTAGCATGTCATCTTCGTGGTGTAGCAATTTTAATGGCCAGTAGTATATATGAACCATTAGAAATTTGTACCCCCCTCAGCAGGATATATTTTGTGACTGGAACAATACAAAGATGATTAGCATGGATCCGGTGCAAGGATGACATACAAAATAATGAAACATTCCACATTTTTACAAAGTGCGGTGTCATAGTGGTAAGACACTGGACTCATATTTGGGTGGACAGTAGTTCAACTCTTGGTACAGATGCCCATATTCAGATTTTCTGGTATTTCCCCCAAACTGCTTAAGGCAAGTGCGAGGATGGTACCTTCAAAAGGCTTCAGCTGATTTCCTTCCCCAGTCCAAAGCTGTGCACAATCAGTAATGACCTCATCAGTGAAGAGATGTTAAATGCTTATAGGTTCCTTCCTTTCTCTCCCAAAAATATCATGGATTTTTATGAACAGTCACAAGGTTTTGAATGACTGTGTGAATATTTCAATGACAAGACTATAGGTATAGACATATTGTACTTTGAATGATAGTGTAAAAAAAAATACCAGAGTGACAAAGAGTAGTAGCACATCATAAATTAATTTAAATAATCAAATCACTCTGTACATTATAAAAATATTCCTAGATATTCAACCTCCATCTGCACAATCAAATTATGCAGTTGGGTGCGGTTTGATAAATGTGACAATAATATGAATAAGTAATAATCTTATAATTTATCAAGCCTTTTCTCTTGAAAGTTGTCAGATATATTGCCCATTTGCCCATAATTGAGAGACAGAGCATTTTTTTTTAAGAAATGTAAAATTTGTAGTAACAGCCTTCTCCATAACTCAGCAATAGTAATGCAAACTGAGAACCCTTTTCCTCATTCTTAGCTGTTTAAAATACTTCAAAATTCTTGCAAGAATATGAGGATTGTCCATATGAAAATGTAATTACGCACTGGAGAATAAATGGTGAATAACTGGAGATATGTGGAATTTTGTTCGTACATTTGTACATGTCGGGTTGTGGTGCTGCAAGTAAATTGTTTTTATAGTATGTTGGTAGGTGCTGTAAACTGAGGATTCTGAAATGATGAAAAAGCAATCTGTGGTTTTGGGTTATGTCATATGATTGGAATAGTGGCAGATGTGATCTCAACCAATTGTAATAAGCTGTAATGTTATAGAGGAGTTGCACAGTATTTATTCGTTTGATAAGATTGTGAATGATTTCATGTGTGTTTCAGTATGTTCTGTTTTCTATTTTTGTTAATGGTCTACAAAAAGTACTAATGTTTTATAGTAAATATTGTCCTGAAAATATCTGTTTTGGTGTTGGATGTCATAGTCCTAAAATATTGGTGGTTGTTTTTGTCATAGTTAGCTGGCACACCAAATGCTTCCACTTTTTTGGAGGAGAAATAATGTTGCCTGTTGTATGTGCAGCATGTTATCCTTGACTTTAATTTGAAAATATTATTCCAATTACCATTGTTGAGTAATAATGAAGCCACTATAAAATGATCAGAAATGAATCATAACAACAGATGCTCACTGACTGGATTTTGACTTTGCAGAACAAGGAATATGAGCAGGCACTGGAATTCAGGAATTCAAACTCTTATAAATACTTCACATTTTTCATTATTGTCTAATCATTTTTGGTTGCACAAATCATTTAATATTAAGAGTCAATAAGTATGCCCACTCAGTTGTCTTCTCCATCTTTTTGTGAATGTGTCCCAAATTTAGAGAATGTATTTTGAAAAACTTGTTATCTGACAAGGTAGTTACATTTAAATTTGTATAATCCAAATATTATGCAATTCATGCTATCATTTATCATTTGTGTTACCTCATTTCTTACTGTGAACAGAGTTAGACAAATAGAAAGAATATTTGAAGTAAAATTTAAAGAATATTCGTACCACTTGAGTGACGTAGAAGTGAGTGAAGTAGAAGTGAGCATTTCATCATACAAAACATGACCTGTATTTTTAGCTGTAAGGTTTCATGGCAATGGAGTTGTCCCTCCACTCCAACCCCCTCCCCCCTCGGGGGGGGGGGGGGGGGGGGGTAAGATTCTGTAGAGATTGACACTATCATTAATTTTCTCTGCCTCCCTCACCCTGTATTCTTATTGAGTTCTTCTTTATTTTATTTTCCAAACTGTTCTAAATGGGCACATATTATGAATTTTCTTGTTTCTTTTTGTAAACTTGGAATGGTTGTAAAATTACAGAAGCCACTATTTGTTTTACACTGTTTCATATTATTTTATAATTAAACCAACTAAGTTTCTTAAATAAAATACAGAATTATTGATTGGAGTTCCTAGAAATTAAAACATATGGTATATTTACTGTTAAGAGTTTGTAATTATAACTAAACTCACCCCCACATAACAATTATTATAGAGAAGTATTATAGAGAAGTTGTTGAAACAGATTAACTTTGTGCTGTGGAAATTAATCTTGCTTTGAGATAGATGTATGGAGTACATCTCTGTCTTCTATGGGGCAGGTGTTGCATAGTGGCGAAGTATGTCACAGTAATATAAACTACACACACTGCATCTCTTTGGACATTAAGTACCAATGACTTCAAAGAACAGTGGGGCAATGATGAAACTAACTTTGAAGTTACACCTCTGTATGCCAAGGAACCTAATGCATATCTATCAAGAGTAATGACCCCATACTAATCGAATCTGTGTGTTCCCTGCTGACTGCACCCATGGGAGAAAATGTGCTATGCCACTCTATATGATGCTCAATGACTGAGTACCACTATGTTACTTCCTAGTATGGAAGCAAGGAGCAAAGTTAAAATGCCTTTTCTTCTCCTGTTGTCAAATGTGTCTCAGTATGAACCTTGAATAGATACATCGTTTGAATTTTTTGAGGCACCTTCCAAAAGGTGGATGATTGGATGTTCAAATGGTGACACAGCTTGCACACTGCTTGACATTAAGTGGTGGTTGCCTCACCAATAATAATTATATCGGCTATCTGTGTAGAAGTGATCGCAAACCTCTTACCAAAGCAAGACTCTGTTCATAGAGCAGTGTGCAAAGAGGATCCTCTTGTAATTCTTTCAACCACAGAAAAATAATGGCTCTATGTGATAAAGTTTCATGCTAATGAAAGCAGTGTACTATAATTTAGATGTTGTTCATTCAGGTACGGATACAAGTAACTGTATTATGAAAAAGACTATCCAACAGCAATTTGATTTTGAATCTCTCATATAATTACTGACAAAATTAAAATTTTTGTCATAATCTACTAATCTTATATTAAATGTTAATCACAGCAAGACAAGTTTTACAATTAGAAACTGTTTCTTGAGATAGTGTAACTGATGATGTGCAAATACCCAGACTTCATTCATACAGTATTTGACAGCAAGAGCACTTAGCAACTTCCAACAAATTTTAAGCCTAATTTCAGTACCCATCCCTGACCCCAATGTGCTCCCCATGTTAATGTTGTTCATGATACAGGTTACTCTACTTTATAGTTTTGAATCTAGACAACTGGCACTGATGATAGTTTTATGCAAGAATTCACCTGCAAAGGGCTGAACAAAATAGTATAAAAACATTGATATAAGCACCTTATTTCCAGAGATTATTTTCTAACATCCTTGGAAGTGTTCAGTGATTGTTGTAATGGTTTGATCAACAATCATGTTAGAGCTTGTAGACTTCCAACAATGGCAAATTATTTGTGTCCTCGTAGTGGTAGTATTGGAGACAACAGTTATAAATGTGCTAAAAGTATCCAAAGCTACTACATATGGTATTAGGACATTGTACCTAGTTCATAGGAAAACTTTGTTTGTTAAAAATAAGAATGAAGGAAAAACTATGCTCACTAAATATAGGATGACATCGAAGTGGATTGTTAAAATTTAATAAGTAGACTGATGCCACAAAAGTGACTGCTGAGCTTAGTATGCCAAAGAGCTGCATAAATGAAAAATTTGTGGTGGTGTTGCTTTTGCCAAAACTGTTGTAAATTGGGTGACTACAAGGATGCTGCTGCTGTAGTGCAAAGATCACAAATCCTGAACTGTTATTCAATGGAAATGTTTAATGCAGCATTTGTTAAGACTTGTCTTTTTCCAACTACATAGCTTCAGCAAGGGTCTTTAGTGGTTTGGAGGGTTATATTAATGTTTCCAAAGAGTACCATGGTCACAATGAATTAAAAGGCTTTTCTGGTAATATCTATGAAACTATTGTAGGTGATAATGTTGATGCAATTGTGTAGACACTGTTTCAAACATGGAACTGAATTTTGAACATGATGCTCTACACATGTTTCATGAGCACGAGGATGGAATAATGTCTTCTTTGGCACCAAAATTAACAAATATGAATCTTTTCAAACTATTATGGTCTGTGTTGGAAAAACAATGCTTTGCTGCCATTCTCCATTACTTTCAAACAATTGAAATAGTTGTTTTATCACAATGAATGCTATAAAATCTCATTGACGTCCTTCCAAGGCTAGTAGTACTATCCTTTGTTTGTATATGTAACAGCATATCTTTAATAGGATTACTGCAAAGCATATAAGAACATTATTGAACTCGTGTCTGTTTTATGAAATGGAAAACACAAATGTATACGATATTTGCAGAATAATTGGTATTTTGAGAAACTGTGCTAGGTATGTTTCTGGATGGGAGACTCATAAAATTAAATTGCTAGTAGAATGCTATTTTCAGTTTTAGGAGGTTATATTTAAGACATTTTGCCTGTGAGTAATATTAGTTTTTTGAATTACAAAGAAACAATATTGGTCAAAATTTTTACTCTTTCATTTGCGTGATTTCATATTTGAGCAAAACAGTGAGAGCAAGAAATTTATATTAATAACAAATTCTGAAAATATTCTTGAAAAATTGTTTTTCATATCTGTTTCTTAAAGCGTTCTTTTATTTCTGTAGGAAGCTTTGTAAATCTCCCTGCCTTGCTTTCTTCTCCTTATGCACTTAAAGGTATTTTGAATATACTCAATTAGTGTCTTACAAATTTGAAGTCTTAATAAGAAATAATTATTCTTGATGATGGTATCATTTTATTCTCTTCAGTGGTAAAGGTCCCCATTTCATTGTCAGAATTCTTTGGAAATTCATGTCTTGCTCATAGCTTGTGATACTGTTTCCATTACTGACTGTAATCAGTTTAAAATTCTGGATAAAAATATTACCTGTTGCCAGTTCAGTACCAACAAATGGCACAATAAATGTGAGTTTATGAAATTAGTTTAGCTGCACGATAATGAGGGAATGATTGGCTGTGATCTTATGAGAGGGCCCATTCTGGTAATCACATGAAGAGATTTAGGTAAACCAAAGAAGATAGAAAACCAGAATGGGAAGACTCAGATTAGAAACATGTGTTTCTTGGTTAACCACTGCACCAACTTTGTTGGTCAGAATATTTTTAAAACAATTGTCTAATCCACATCAGGAATTTGCAGTCAGATCAAAAACATTAAAGGAATATATTGTAGTTCTGGCAAAATAGATTAAAGATCATATTTTTATGTGAAGATAACAAAACTACCAAATATATTGTGCAGTTAGTAATGACTGCTTTGATCAGATACTAATATATAGCATTAAACGCCACTCTGCATTTGACTGGCATTTTGACATTTCAGCAGTTTTAAGCTCTGTGTTAAAGATTTCCTATATCTTTACAACTGAGCACTCACCATGTATTACTCATTAAAAAAACAACAAAGAAGTAAATATTAAAGAAGTTGTTACTAACGTAAAAACTGTCAAGTAAATATATGAATACACACACTTACACTGCTGAAGCATGAAATATTATTTTCTTAGTCTGTAACGTTAGATTAAGGAATTGATCAGTTGTGTAAGTAATAAATGCAGGTAAAAAGTGGACTAATAACAGTTCTTGGAGATGATTCATAATCAATTTGAATAGTTTCAGATGTTTTATAGATACATAAAGGAGAAGTAAAAAAAAAAGGTAATTTTGAAATATTTGTAGTGAAAAGATCTAGGTTTGAATAACAGTAACTACACAATACACATCAAATTTTTAGCTACAAAACAAATGCTTAAATTGCTATGACAACTATACACAAATTGATGAACAAAACTAGTAGTAATCATATGTAAAGCAATTAGTCATTATGAGGTGGTTTATTTTGTATGTGGCAGTGTTTGCTACTGTGCAAAATACGGAGTTGTATGAGATTCAAAGTAAAAGTAAATTGTGAAACAGTTGTTCAAACTGAAGAATTTCACTAGCACAATATAATACAGCTTCCAGTGCTTCATATGATGGGCCTGAAACAGAGGAAACAGTATTTGTTAGCAGAAGGTCTACGAAGAAATTCCAGTAACAACAGAAAATGAAGTTAACAGGAGTCACAATTCAATGAGGGTAGCATTTACTAACAATGTATTTACTTAAAAGCAGTCACAAAATTGGAATAAATTAACAAATTTTCAGTTAGAAAGCCTGATATAAATTTCATTTTTTATTGTTCCAGTTTTTTTAATTTCTGTATACTTTCCATGTTACCATTGTTATTTCATGTTTTCGAGCATGCATTTTGCTTTTAATTTGTGTTCATGCTTCAAGCACTCTAACACTCCTTTTGTAAAATTGCTATTTCTCTTGGAGAACATTTTCTGTTCTTTTGCTTTTGGGAGACAATTTTGACACTGTACATTCTGTAAAAGACCTCTGCTATATGTGTTGCTCATCTGATTGTATTTAGAGGTTGTTTTTAGTGTCGCAGTCAGATGGCACTATCATTCTTACCAGTTCAATGTAACCATTCTCTTCTTAAGATTCTGTTTCGTTGTCATCAATTAGGTGTATGATATTTTTATTTAAATTTGTCATCTCCTCATTTACTGATGTTGCAAATGAACTACAACGTTGAATGTTGTTTAAATCTTTATCAGAACAACAACATGTTGACAATGATTATAAACTATCTTTTATACAGCAAATTTTTTTCAAAAAATTAATGTGAGCGTATTAAAATAGATACAGATTGCTGCATATAACTTCTGAATGAAAGTCCGTGTCAGCATAGGATTCGAAATAGAAATAAATTGTGCCTTCAGAAATACAAAGTTCTTCTGTCTGCATTCTGTAGCAGTAGGCCTAATGAAATTATGCCTACAGTTTTATGCAGTTCAACCTTGAAAAGTTTTGACTGACACTGCTTTTGCTAGAGTTGACATGGCACATGTGGTTACATTAAGCTGAAGCATAATAATTGTAAACTGCATATTAAAATGATACCTTTTCATCCAGGAATGCTTTCTTGGACCTTTTCTTTACATTGTCATAACATCTCAGCCATAATTTTCCCCAGTTCTGTGAATTGGACACTGGCATCTTTGTTCCGCACCTATTCTTTGTTGGCTGTAGCAACTTTATAAGGTTTTTTTTTATCTTCAATTGTGTCTCTATACTGATTCAGTATGGTTTCCAGCAATAAATAGTTTTTAACTTTTCCAGTTAGGTGGCTGAACCTGCCCTTCGGGGTCTCCCAGTCATTCATACCATATGACTTTAGTTTATGTAGCTGGGGAGAAGTTTGAAAATTGCACCTTTTTCTGCTTGCTTTTCTCCAGCCTTAGAACATGCCACCTTTGGTGTGATTACTATCTGCAGTTAAAGTGCGATAATCATATTGAAAGCTGATTTTAGTGAACATGTTTTATGCTAATTTAGATCAACAATGAACCTCACTCAGAGGACCCAAGTTTAGGGTTACACAATAAAGTGGATTCCTGAACATGTTAATTTATGAGCTAAGTCAAAATTGATCTCCAGTCAGCAATGTTTATACAGTCTGCTCTGAGTATTTTAAACTTTCATGTTTTGGTTGATTTTGTGGTAGAAAAGGTAACAGTTTCTAAATTCAATGTTAATATACTGAACTAGTTTTACTGAAGGGCAGAAGTAAATCTGTAGCCCCCATGAGCAGGGATTTCAATCTACGTTTAGTTAAATTTTCACTGTGTAGTTCAATGTAGTGTTTGTTTCCTGCATGATTGTTGCTGTTCTGTGGCGCATGGTTTGATTGTAACATTTCAAGATATCATGATATACTATAAACTGTTTTTCACTCCAGACATGTTCTGGCTAAATTATTTATGCCTAAATTTTTTAAGCAAACTTGTCTGTCTAGTACGGTATATTAAGTTTGTTTTTAGCTATTTACAGTGACATATCTGTGCAGCAAAATGACTGTTGTCAATTTTCAAAACACTTGGCACAAGAGGTAGTAAAAACCCAAAACTGTACTTCATATTTGTGAATACTGAATTAATGAAAATGCATTAGTTATAAAACTGGTGTAAGACATATTAGTATCAAGTGTTTTGAACATAAATTAACTGTTAATTAATCCATATTTCCTGTTTTGTTTTGCAGAAATTCAAAAATTACAGAAAATGCAAGCAGCAAATTGTGATGCTTCTTTTGCAGTAGTGGAAATGAACGCAGCTGGAATTTAGCATTGTTGAGTATTCTTGAAAGGTATTGTGTGTACCAGTTGTGAAATGTTTTGGTTATAACCAAGGTGTTATAAGGACTTCTTGTTGAGAATGCCAAAGAAAATAGCTTTTCTTATTGTTCATTCATTCATTACTCCGTGGGCAGAAAACTGTATATTAGTACAGTGTTTTAGTAATGTGTATTTATGTTGAGTTAGTGTCGGTATGTTACATGCACTTTTCTGAAGAGAACTGAATGTAGAGATTGTGTCCTGCATTTTAATAGAGTGGAAAAAAGATTTTTAATGACAGATATTTTTATATAGTTATTTATATTTGAATTATAAATTGCAGAAACAAGTTCCATGTACTGATAGCTGTTTCCCTAGCTTGAGAGTGATTGTTGTTGAAGTTACTGATTAAAAGGAAGTGTATTTACTGTTGTACCTTTATCTAAAATGGAATAAAATGACTGATTTAAGCATTTCTCATTTTTAATGAAGTTTGAGGACTGTGAAATTATCTAATTATTTATCCTGAGTAATGAAAGTATGTGCAAAACATTTGCTGCTGGTAATTACTTAACCATTTGCGAAGTGAAGTGGAGTAAATATAATTTTTTGATTATATAACTTATCACTATTAGATTCAGTGTGTAAAATTATTACCATATAACACATCATTTTCCTACTAGGATAAGGAATTATTCATGTATTACCAACTTCAGATATGTGATTATTAAATAGCACTTACCTGTTGATGTCCTGAACAAAGTAAATGCACACTTTGTTTTAGCACTACTATGTTACTCAGATAATGGTGCTTTTTCACTGTTCCTTACAGTTTAATGTTTCCCCTCACTGCATTTAATGACAAAATATGTACATTTCACAATTTGTGGCATTGATGTACTTACAGGAAAAGAATAAATTTATATAAAATTTGTCATTTACGGTGTTTTCCTACTATCACAAGATAGCAGCAGATCTGTCATATCTGTTAAAATATTTATGACAAAAGCAATAGTGTAATTATTTGAGAGAAATAAATGCAGTGATATCCATTAATATCAGTCACTAGCTGATGAAAAAATACCTTTTCCCTGGAATCAGAATGTCGTAATTAAACTCGCAGTTTTTGTGACAGTGGGTTTATCAACAATATGATGTACCAACTGATAAGTGCAAATACAGTGAAACAACTGAACATTGTTACCTGTTAAATTGCTTGCAAAACACCACAAATGTGATGTAAAATTAAGTTTGTTTATTATGTATGAGGTTGGTTTTTATTCAGGTATGTATTTAAAAAATTGAATAAGACAAGGTAGTGCTTCGTGATTTTTAATGTAGTACATGCGGTCCGTGTGTTTACTTGTTTACAGACACAATATTTCAAATTATGATGCTACTAGTCACTTGTCAATGTGCTACTTTACTTCTGAACAGATTACTCTGCTGTCAAAGACTTAAAAGCACTTAAAACTGCAACAAATTTTACTAGCTATGAACCAATTTTGCACCATTTAACAGTGGAACTGCAATTTTCAACCTACACTATATGGCCAAAAATCTCCAGACACCCATGAATGTGCTGGATGTCATAGACATTTCGTGTTGCAATGAATGAAAAATATGTTTAGTAAGGCTTGGCTGTAGTGTGCCCAATATGTTCAGGCACCTGATTAAAAATATCTTTCCAGGTTCAATTTCTGTGGGCTTATTGTGAAGTTGTAAAAGTGAAGCAAGCATTAAATGCAATTATTATTAGAAATTTACTGCTGGAGATGACAATGATTTGTGGGGACCACCGAACTCAAAAACCTATAGTGCAAAATGGTCATCAGAAACCCTCAACAGCTAGTTCAAACAATTTGTCGTGAGTCACGAGTAGAGAGAGATCATTGGGAGGCCAATCCATCAAGTGGTGACAGGACTTGATTTTCATGATCACACTTCTGCCTAGAAAAATTGTACACTGACACTTTAAGTTGTATAGCAATGCTCTCATTGTTCTGTGGAGCAGAGGACAGTTTTATGGTATGATAGTCATAGTACTTAGCTTAGAATGTGAGGACTTGGCAGATGCTAACAGTATTTACTGGAGTGTATTTTCAGAACAGTGATATTTGTTAGAGTTGTCATGATAGTCTAGAGCAATTTTCCTGCTTTTTAACCTGAACAATAGTTGAGAGGAAAATGAATAAATGTGATAATGCAAATAGTTGCGAGAAGAATATGCTTCCCACATAATGGCTCAGTTAAGAGTATGTCTACATCTACTTGTTTACTGTGCAATTCAAAATTAAGAATTAGTTTAAAAGCAGTATCTCAGATACTCTACTCTTGAATAAAATGTGGAAAAAATGAACATCTAAATCTTTCTGTGCTAGCTCTGATTTTATGACAATGGTCATTTCTCCCTGTATTGGTTGGGATTCAACAAAATGTTTTGAAATTTGGAGAAAACGTTGGTGACTGAAATTTGGAGAAAACGTTGGTGACTGAAATTTGGAGAAAACGTTGGTGACTGAAATTTGGAGAAAACGTTGGTGACTGAAATTTGGAGAAAACGTTGGTGACTGAAATTTGGAGAAAACGTTGGTGACTGAAATTTGGAGAAAACGTTGGTGACTGAAATTTGGAGAAAACGTTGGTGACTGAAATTTTGTGAAAAGTTCTTGTCAATGAAATGCACCTTTGTTTAGATGATTGTCAACCCACCTCTCTTATCAGATATGATGCGCTCTTCCTCTCATTTTGCAATAATAAGAAATTAACTACCAATAAATTGAGGTCTTTTGTTCCACTTGCCTACAACATTTACCATGTGATGGTTCCAGTTTAAATTGTTTATGATTACATATCCTTAGGTATTTAGTTGAACTGATAGCCTTCAAATTTATACAGTTTATCATGTGACTGAAATTTTACAGAATCTGTTTGGTAATCATGTGAAGGAACCCACATGATTTATTGTCCATGGTCAATTGCCACTTTTCATTCCGTGCACATATATTTTCTAAATCAGTTTGATATTCTGGTGTGTTTACTAGTCAGTAAACAACAGAAACTTCTGCAAATAATATGAAAGGGCTGCTCAGATTGGGTTGTTCCCTGAATCATTTACATAAATTAAGAACAGTGGAGGGCCTATAACCATTCCTTTGGGTAGCCCAGACATAACAACTTTGGTTTCACTAGATGACATCCTTTTGATTGCTGCAGACTGTGACCATTCTGCCTGGAAATCGCAAATCCAGCCAAGCTGGCTGAATGAGATGGTACTCTGTAGGCAAAGATGAAATGGTGGCAAGATTTTGTTTGAGTAATGCAGCAGTAATCTTTTACTTGAATACCACTGAAGGTCAATTTTTGTGTTTATGCATTAATCTGTTTAATCAGTAAAAAATTCCAAGGTAACACAACAAACAAATCAGTCCTTAAAAAGTATAGAACTTTCAAGAGGGCACAGCACATGATTTATTCAGCACTTGATAACTGCACCATCTGCATCCTGTGGGGGAGCGAGTTTGGGCTGGGCAGTAAATCATTTTCTACCATCTTTGTCTAGACAGTTATGATGACGATCTGGAAGCACCTCGAGTTACTGCCACAGAGAAGCTAGTTTTCTCACATTATCACTTTTATCTCTGTTCTGGCATAACCACAAGTGCCAGAATGAAGATGAAGAACACAAGAGAAGAGAAGGCAGTGGGATGATGTCGTCCAATAGCACGCTGACCAGTATAGCACGCTGACCAGTATGTCACCACGATAGGAGCGGCATCTAGCCAAAGTGAATATAAGCGCCGCTCCTGCTAGCCTCGGCTGGACATTAGTGGACAGTATTTGCAGAGTATTAGTGCAGCCTAGCAGAGAGTGCTATGATAGCAGTTATTAGTGATCCACAAACTGTGTGTCAAACTTGCATGAACAACATATGTAGCATTCTGAGAATGCGGCATCCCTTAGGTACCCTGTATGAGATGAGTGGGCAAGACCGCACAGTCTCTGCCATGTGCTTTTCGATAGTATTGAAATTTGGGGCCAGAGGAAATCAGTCAAGAGAAGCATTCTTGTTCAGCCATGGAAACCACATGTACACCATTATTGACTTGTACTGAAGACTAATCCTACTATAAATGTGTTACTTCTCGCAAATAGGAGTTGTCACACGGTGGGATCATAACACTAGCATTCCACCCCGTTTCAGTCAGATATACAAACCAGTGTGATATTACTGACGTATTTGGTTGGTTGGTTGGTTGGTTGGTTGGTTGGTTGGTTTCGGGGAAGGGGACCAGACAGCGAGGTCATCGGTCTCATCGGATTGGGGAAGGTTGGGGAAGGAAGTCAGCCGTGCCCTTTCAGAGGAACCATCCCGGCATTTGCCTGGAGTGATTTAGGGAAATCACGGAAAACCTAAATCAGGATGGCCGGACGCGGGATTGAACCGTCGTCCTCCCGAATGCGAGACATATTTGGTGTTCGAACATACATCATAATGTATACCTGTACTGGACCATCATTTCCTGAGGAAAATAATGAGAAAATATTATGTTTCACCACTTATAATTGCCAGCATCTCCAGAAATTTGTTCAGCTGATGTTCACCTCAATTTTTCCTTCTTTCGTGCCTGTGCATTTGGATTATAACATGGCCTGCCACCAAATTAAACTGACTGCCTCAGGATATAAAGCAATGGACTTCAGTAACACAGAATATTTTTTAGACAGATGCTGCTGTCGTGTGTAGATCATTAGTCTGACCCAGTGTTATAAAATGTTATGTCCTAGCTACCATATTTACAACATTCTTCTAGCCACTAATTCATAATGCCCTTAGGAACACCTTATCATGTTCTGCCTATGGTCACACTACTGTCATATACAAGGGCAACATTTGGGTCTAGCCTGTTGTTATGGGGCATGGTCCATCAGTGAAGTGACTAGTCTCAAAGGGGAGAATAGAATTATCTGACTGTGCATATAATAGAACTGGTAATGAACTTACAGAAATAATTCATGACAACACAGTATTTGTCCACACACCAAATTACTGCCACATCTTACAACAATGCCCAATGTGACACTACAAGAAAACCACTCCAGAATGACAGTAAGGTTCAGATGAACTACCCATCGAAAAAGTTAAGCATTTACATCCTATAGCCTCTGTTCCTATACACCTCCTTTGCCAGTAAGGTATTAAAACTTATGTAGAATGTCTCCTCCTTCCATTTTCCATTGTTGACAGTTGGTGTATGGTATACATGTGTAATGTGCACTGAAATAATCACCATAGGTTTCTCTATCATTTACCTTGCTATTTGTAGATAAAAGTATGTTACATAAGGAGCAAATGTTGGTAACAGTAGATTCTTTCAAAAGTTAGAAATGGTTCAGCCAATCAGGACGTTAGGGTAACATGTCATTATAATGATGTGAGACAGGTGGCAGGGGAGAAAAAAAGATATTCCATTCACATTTCATTAGTTACTTTACGGATTATCAGGTGTCTTACCACACTGAAAGTGGACCATTGCATTCACCACAAAAAGAGAAAAGTCATGGAAGTGTGTTAATACGAGTGTGCTACCTACAAAGAATATTTTTCTTGGGAGAAATGGAGGTGGTGGAAGAATCAGCGTAAGAAAGAATGTTCAAATCAGAAAGGTACTTGGTTTCCAGGCACGATATTTGAAACTTGTATATACAGATTTATAAATATAGCTGTGATCTTATTTAATGTGACTGATTTTGGAAATAAATACACTGTGAGTTGGATGAACCTAGAAAAAAGTGTACTGTAGAATCTGGCTCCGTGAACCATGCCTTGCTTATCTACAAATTAAACAATGGAAACTCCAGGTAGGAATATCAACAATGAGGATTACAAATTAGATAAATATGGGATTAAAAACAGTGCTCTGAAATGGTTCACAATGTACTTGAACAACAGTAAACAAAGGGTAACTATCACTTCAAATACACTGAATTATTATTCTACAAAAAATTCAGTTGTAATTTATTTGAATATGTGTGGGGCAAACAACAGACTAGCAAAATACTTATGTGTACTACAGTAAGATTGTACTTGCAAATTATAGCACTTAGAGTTGCCATCGTACAGATGAGGTGCACTATTCGTAAAATACGTAAATGTTTTTCATCTATATTCAAATAAATAACAGTCAGACAATTTTCTACACTGCCTTATTGCTTGAAAATATCTTTTAATAGCGGAACACATTCCTTCCACTCTGTTTGCAGTAAGGATGTGCTTCTGTAGGCAGATCACTGAAGTGAAGGCTATGTTTTATATAGGTGCTTCAGTTCTTCATTGGACAGGCACTTTTATGAGCTGAAAAAATTGGACACTATGGTTATTCCAGGTAAGATGTAATCCTTTATTATATTTAAAATACCTCTTTCAGCAAGGAAAAAAGAAACACACACACACACACACACACACACACACACACACACACACACACACACACACACACACACAAAAATAACCACCACTGAAAACACCATCACACTTGTCCCTGCTTTTGAGAAACAGAGAATTTGCTCAGTTTCATAAATTCTGCAGAATACTGACACTTCACACATTCCATCAGCAAGCCACACTCAGGATAAATTTAATTTTGAATGCCAAAGTGTCACTCATAGCAGCAACCAGTAGCTAGTAAATGTCATTGTAAGAGCTATACATAGTACCAAATGAAAAAAAAAAGAACTTTCAAACCCTTAATTATACATTCAACTAACAATATCCAAATCAAAAAGAAATCATTAGCCAACAGCTAACAACATTAAAATAACTTTGCTGTCAAGGCAATAAAACACCCAAGAAATAGAGTAACACACAGCACCAAGTCCAGTGCTGCACTAACATCACTCACAAACAATTTGTAAATGAACATCCCACACAAGAATGTGTCACAGCATACTCCACCAAGCCCTTTGCAAAAACAATCCATTTCAAACTCGCCACACCTCAACGATTTCATAACACTGTTACATCATCGGTTCAAGCAGACAGGTGGAATCAGACTCTTTGGTTGACCTGTTTCTCATACCAATTATTTTCTTTAATATGATACCACCATATAAAACCCATCATTCAAATACTTCTTTGATACTAGCTCCATTTATGATTGCAACACCACACATACTCTTTTGCCATGAAATATCTTATTATGCACCAATATGTGATTACTTTCTGGTATTATAAACTGCAGAAAATACAAGATCAGTTCATTTGCTAATTACAACAGCCCAGAAAATCTCTTTCAAACTTACAACATGCACTCACAAATTGCGCAGCTGTCACACTAATCACTTGTTGATAGTAGCTAAAGAGAATGCAAAGAGAAAGATGCAAAGATCAAATTTTTATTTCCAGGTGTGTCTGTGGTATGGCAGAGAATTGATTTATAACATCATCAGAGAGGTTGAAAGTCCGTTACAGCACCACCTGGTGACTTGACCTGTAAGGAGCTTTGTTGACCTAAGTAATGTCATTCGCCTGCTAAGCAAACCTTTTAAATACAGTCCTGCCCACAGTAGTAATTTTGGAATGTTAGGTCAGTGCATATTCTTGAATGGAGCTTTGGTTGTGGGAATTAAATGTGGAAACCAGGTTCAAATGACAGTAATCTTGATTATGGTGACAGACTAATCAGTAGGATAATCAGAGTTATGGATTACTGTTACCTAATTGTTTGATGCCAGTGAAGTAACTACATGTTATTAGTTCTAATGAAAGAGCAGCATAACACATGATACTATATTTTCTTTTCAACATGTCTCAATGTTCTTCAACATATAAAGCATTCCCTACTGATCTAATTACATGCAAATGTTTGTAATATGTAAACACAAACTTGTCTTTGCAGCAGAAGAAAATGCAGAAAAACAGATCAAATGTGGGTAAAAGTTATGTAGTGTAACACCCCTTGCATTTTTTGCAGTGTCTATATATGATATATGTACATAATATGTATCAAAATACTTGTCTGGTGCTTACTCATTGTCTAACATACATTTTCTCAATTTACCTTGCAGTTTTAATTTCTATTATAAAAAAAGTGCATTAAATATAGCAATGTGTATTGCAATATGACACAAACATAAATATTAGGCTATGCCACATGTCAGTCTGTTACCATAACAACCTTTATTTTACATCAATATTCACCGAGTTTGGCAGCTTTCAACAAAATTATTGCCTTTCAATCCGAGGTAGACCTCAAACTATGCCACAGAGAAACCTGGCACCCCAACCAAGGTTTAGTGGAGGAAGGAGAGGGGCTTGCCCAATATCATGCCCTTAAACCTAATATGTGCAGTTGCCCACACATGTGTTATGTTTAAATTTTGGTCATTGTTATTGTGAAAAACAAACAGCTATATGCCAATGTTATGTGCCAATTGCATCCTCCTATTTGTAGTCTTTCATAATGCTGTTCATTTGTATGCAGCATTTTGAAATGAAGGAGGAATTATTAATAGATGTAGAAATTACTCAAATCTCCAAATTATAAAACTGTTATAGGTGCGAGTCAGTTACTATCATAGGTGTGAGTCACTATTACAGTCTATCATTTACAGTTAAATGTGGAACAAAACATTTAAAATAAATAAAAAAAATAGGCTAGCTACTTCCCAACAATATTTTTTAATGTGAAAGGCAATCACAATATTTTCTGTAGTCTACATCTACACATACATACGTACATAAATCCTATAGCACCCCTCAGTGCAGGATGGGGCAGATATGAACCAGGATGGTGCAAGCGGGTGGTGTATATGAGGTGAGAGCCCAGGAGGCTCCAGAGAATATCAGCTGCAAATGTACCAAGTTCTTTATTGACTTATCTGCACTGCCTGATACAGCTTTTTTTTCAGTTCAGTTCAGTTCAATTCAGTTTATTGACAAAAACTTTATACCTGCTACTTGGAAATACTAAAAAGGTCATACACATTCAATAATCATGGTGACATACAATGTTTTATCTTACATATACCATAATAAGTTATATTAACAGCAAACACTGGTAATATTAATGTAGAAATAAAACACAATATTGCAAATAAGAATTTAAAAAAAAGAACATAAGGTATGTTTCTACATAGGTTACAGGCAGCCTCAGAATAACTCAAGGCTTGCTAACTAATTACAACTATACCTAATTCTAAATATGTGGTTGCTACACCATTCACATTACCCACAATGGTTTCTGCACACCTCAGCAATTGTCAAGTCTACATATACCTGTGAGGATGTCCATAGCATTCTTTCTTTAATTTTTTTGTGTTCGTTATACTGATATTCAGAGCATCCACTTGATTTTACAGACTGAGACTTCAGTGGTTGCCTTTTAGATATTTGATATGTAATCATATTAACTGCACTCCATAAGTTTTGGTCGCTTCCAACTGTCTGCTGAATGCTGTCTAATTGTCTGCAGTATCTCTCTTTACCTGAAAAAGGGAGCGACTGAAAAAGTCATGATCAGTGGAACCTTCCTCTCTACATTCACAGATTGGTGTGTTACTACATCCCAATCAATGCAGATGTTTGGAATATGGACCAGGGTGTGTTAATAGGTGCACCACACCTCAAGTAGGGGAAATGTCCTGCAGTTTGAGCGATTCCTTATGCTTGGGAATGTGCTGTAAACCTACCTTGCAGTGCTTCTAGTGCCCCAGTCAGACTGTCATTCATCTAACTTCCGGTTTCGTAAATGTCTTTTATCAGTAATTTTATTTTCTGTGATTTTGTACACATGATGATATTGTTCACACCCCAACTAATACAGTGCTTTCCTGTAACATGCCATTACACCCATTGGACATGTCCTGAGAATCACAAGTAAACCCTCGAAGGTGTATTGCAAAAGGCACTGGTGAGCCTCAGAAGTACGTTCACTGAATTTGTCACAGTATTGTTTTGTAGCTGCCAAGTTGAAGGCGATGCACTCAAACACTGGCAGCAAAGACCAAAACGGGACTGAAGATAGTTTTGTGGTATGACTGTATCAAATGCAATCGTGATATATAGTCAGCAGTGGCAGCATGGGCAGTCTTAAGCATAATTTCAGCCACTTTCTGAGTAAAGGATTTTACATGTTCCAGAAAGCTTCTTTTGTCATTTAGAGGAGTGCCTAAATATCTACAAACAGTGTTGCATTTTACAGGGATTCTGTAAAGGCTCAGGGGAGGACTTCTGGCAATGGAAAGTCTTCCCTTCAAAAGTATGTACTATGTGGTTTTATGAAAAACTGCAGTCACTTTGTTGCCCTTGCACCAATGCTGCATCTGAGCGAGAACATCATCTGTCTTTTCCTCAAGTCTCACCCTGGAGTCTGTAGACACAGCTACTATGCTGTCATCTGTATACCTTCAGTGGAGGGTCTGCAGACGATGTCAAAGCTGTGTGTGTATACTGCTACTGTGGGGCTGATGTCTTCATGATCATCACTATCTTTATCATACCCTTTGGCCAGAACTCCATAAAGATGTGGCATCAGGTTGGACAGCTGACAAATCAGGAAGTCTCCAATTGCAGATGTTTCTGCGCCAGGAACATCTCTTCTGTCAACAGCCCCTACAGCTTGGGTTGATGCAGGTGTTTCCCATATGGTCTCTCCTTCAACTATGTTCACAAATTTCATTTGATGTGATTTTGGACATGATGAGGAAGTGCCTTCTTGTCTTGTGGACAGGTCATTATGAGTTATATTGTCTGTATTTAAGCTTCCTGATGTTCAGCTTCATTTGCATAAAATTACCATAGCTCAAGTTTATTTATCACGCAACACATTTTTGTCTGCATTATTACCCACTTAAAAGACTGTCTTTAAAGTTTCTTTTCAACTGCTAACTCTAATCACTTCTGCAGTATCATTTCATCTATGACATTCATGAAGTCAAGATGTTGCTTCTCAATTAACTTCATAGTGATTGGCACTGGAATGTCATCATCAGGTGACACTCCTCTCCCTTGCAGTATAATCAAAAGGTACTGATGCCAGGCTATGGAATGGTGCCAATTCCTTGCTACTGTCAGTAGCCACTTGTGTTTTGTATCCTGTCCAACATGGCCTCTGTTACATAGATTTGATATGGAATTGACCACTCTATGTTTGCTTGTGTTTTAGATGGACCTATAGTCTGTTCCAGAATTGCATAAGTTGCACAGCCTTTCACAGGTGAGTCACGTTTTCTGTTCCTGTTATGAAAAACCATGCAGACAGGTTTCTCATTGATTTTTGTGCATGTACTTTTCTGGTGGCCCCCTGCTCCACAGTGGGAGCACATACACTACTTGTACTACAGACCTTCTTCATGTGACAGAAGTCATAAGATTTAAATTTTGGCATGCCTATGTAATCATTCATTCCTAGAACATGGAAGCCAACATACACCTTTCTTTTTTGCTGCAGAAACTTATGAACATGAGAAGTGATTTCCATTATGTGACTGACATAGGTTTTCCCTAATGGTCTAGTTTAGAATCTGAGTCATACCTCTTCATAAAATTCCTCATTTTGCATGTTCTCAGACACATTATACTCATAAATATCTTTGAGAAGTCCATTGATGTCCACTTCCTTTGGCAGATTGTACACTTACCAGAGGCCTCTTCTTTCTCAGTGGTTCACATTTAATGCTGTGTACACTGAGGTGACAAAAGTCCTGGGATACTTACCCATATGATGTTGGACCTCCTTTAGTCTGGTGTAGTGCAGCAACTTTATGTGGCATGGACTCAGCAAGTCACTGGAAGTCCCCTACAAAAATTCCGAGCCATGCTGCCTCTATAGCTGTCCATAACTGTGAAAGTGTTGCTGATGTGGGATTTTTGTGCACAAACTGACCTCTTGGTTATATCCCATAAATGTTCAATGGAATTCATATTGAGCAATCTGGTGGCCAATTCATTCACTCAAATTGTCCAGAATGTTCTTCAAACCATTCATAAACAACTGTGGCCTGGTGACATGGAGCATCATCATCCATAAAAATTCCATCATTGTTTGGCTGCAAATGCTCTCCAGGTGGCTAAACATAGTCATTTACTCTCAATGATTGGTTCAGTTGGCCCAGAAGATCAAGTTCATACCATGTAAACACAGCCCACATCATTATGGAGTCACCAGCAGCTTGCACAGTGCCTTCTTGACAACTTGGGTCCATGGCTTCATGGCATCTGCACTACACTTGAACCCTGCCATCAGCTCCTACTAACTGAAATTGGGACTCATCTGACCAGGCCATGGTTTACCAGTCATATAGGGTCCAACCAACATGGTCACAAGCCCAGGAGAGATACTGTAGCCAATGTTGTGTAGTTAGCAAAGGTACTCACATATTCGTCTGCTGCCATATCCCATTAACGTTAAATTCCACCACATTATCCAAGTAGATACACTTGCTGTGCATCCCACACTGATTTCTGTGGTTATTTAATGCAGTACTGCTTGTCTGTTAACACTGACAACTCTATGCAACTGCCGCTGCTCTCAGCCGTTAAATGAAGGCCATCAACCACTGCTTTGTCCATGGTGAGAGGTAATACCTGAAATTTGGTATTCTCAGTACAGTTTTGTCACTGTGGATCTCAGAACACTGAATTGCTTAATGATTTCTGAAATGGAATGTCCCATGCATCTAACTCTAATTCAAAGTCTGTAATTCCTGTCAGATGGCCACAGTCACATCGGAAACCTTTTCACATGGATCACCTTAACACAAATGACATCTCCACCAATGCACTGCCCTTTTATACATTGTGTATGCTGTACCCTACCATCTGTACATGTGTATATTGGTATCCATGACTTTTGCCACCTTAGTTTATCTGAATAGCTTTCTCTAGATTTTTGTGGTTGTCATCATTTTCTGTTCATACTGTGTCGAAGCTATTGGCTGTTAGCTGTATGAATCAATTTGATTGTAATCATGTCTATCCTTGGATTTATTGCATCAGTAAGTTTCTTCTTTCTGTCATTGTTATTCTTGTTCTCAATGGATCTAAGAAAGCATGTGTTGGTTTCCTGTTTGCTAATGTCTATGTCTTAGATGTCATACTTAACTCTGTTTTCTATGCAGCTGTGACAGTGGCATATGAAGGAATAGATGTAGTTGCTTTTTCTGTCATCTTCAAGTTCTCCTGCTCTAGAAGCTTAACACAGGCTTTCAGTGCTCTTGAATCTGATTTAGAGATTTCTCGACATAGTCTTTCATTCTCCTCTCTCAGTTTTTGTATTTGACCAGGCGACATGGACTGAAACATGGCCCATTTGGACACTTTCTGCATCAGTTTGTTTGTTACAGCAACAGGAACTTTCTTCACTTCTTGAAGGAAATTGAAGATGTCTTCATAGAATTCCTCAGGTGATTTCCCAGCCATATTCAATGGTAGGTGGACATTCCATGTTACATCATTCATTGGCATAGCTATTAAGAGGCTACTATTCACTTACCCTGGAATGGCATTGTCTTCTGGCTTCAGTTTTTACCACAAAGAAACACACAGTTTTAGCTGCCTGCCTCTAGAATTTTCTCAATAAGATGCGGTCGGCTGATACCCCACGGGGCGGGCGCAGCTGCGGCTGGTGGGGAAGGCAACTGATATACCAGTTAGTGGGTGGCTGGCTGCTGAATTCTGCTGGGCTAGTTGCCTGCACACCCTGCAATAATGATGCAGCTACACTACGGCTGTACAGCCCCATGCCAGCAGTGTGCACTCGACGATGCTGTACCCACAACAGCCCCAGGCAACCCCTGGCAACATCACACTGGTGGATGCCCAACAGGATGAGATACCCATCCGATGATGGTGGACAATGGCTGATGGGCAGAGGCTGCAGTGTGCTGCCTCCTGGGCAGGAGTCAGCCATGCTACTGGAGATGACGTGAGATGGCAAGCTGCACCATGGCACCAAGTCCACAGGGCTTAATGCATAGAGCTGTTGCCCTGCAGTGACCTCAAACTGATGACTTCTGCTGGCAAGTCTATGTGGCATCCTCACCTGGCACAGTCTCATCATCCTGATAGGGCTGCAAGATTAAGAATATTTCCATTACAAATGTATCCAGTACTTACAGTTTGCAGTGGCACACTTTTTGTGCATATGTGCCACGACCAGTCATTTATCCTAAAACACAGCTCCCACTGTCAGTGCAGAAATTTTGTTCGTTGCTGCACTAGTCTGTGCGATACCACTGAGTTTGCTGTTTCAACAAGCTAACCTGCCTCACAACATTATGTTAGACTGCTGAAATATACCACTCAGGCTCTCACTAATATGCCCATATATGGTTGGTACTCTACATAACCCCCTCTATGAACAAGACCCAGTCCCCTGGGTTTACCTTAAAAGCAGTTTCGTATTAAACTACATGTTTGTACAAAATACAAAGAAAATTTATAATCAAAACAACTGACAGCATGTCCACATGGGTTACATACTGCATTTAATCTTACTTATTGCGTTGCTTAATTCTACTTTATTTATTAATCTATTCATCATAATTGTTTTGCACTTCTGGCAATTTAACTCTCATGGCATGTCCTGTTGCTTATTTCTCTCTTAACCCTACAATTACATTTTTTCTGTATTGGCACTACAAGGTTACACCCTTGATCTCAATTATGCTCTACAGATCCAGTCTACTGGAATTTGGACTATTGGTGGTTTATGCTAACAGTCAATTTTCTGTCTCAGAAGACTAAAAGCTATGCACATCAGAGTTATAGCCACTGTGGCACTTGGTGTTATGGCCCCCAAAGTCACAGTTAAATGTCGTCGTCCTTCCCTGAACTGCTCTACTTGCTGCATTAACTGCTTAGTTGAAATGCATACTTCCTGTGTGGCAATGAATTAGTCGAGGGAATGTTACATCATTCATTGGCATCACTGTACTGTGTGGACTGTAGGTCATGGTCCAGACACTATGCTGAGAGAAGGCAATGCTGTTAATTCTGACAATAAACTATAGCATCCCCAGTGCAGGGTGGAGCAGATATGAGCCAGAATGGTGTGAGGTGGTGGTGGAGGAGAGGTGGGAGCCCAGGAGACTCCAGAGAAGGGCAGCTGGAAATACAACAAGTTCTTTATTGATGCATCTGTGCTACTTGATACACTGGGTCAATGGCCAGCTGGCTGCTGAATTCAGCTGGGCTGACTACCTGAATGCCCTATGATGCTGATGCATTTATGCCAATGAGTACCTGTGGCCTCATTTCTGTAGCTCAGAATTATGGAAGCCAACCACACATTCCCCACACTGTCAGTGTGCACTTAATGATGCTGTATTCACCATGAGCCCAGGCAATGCCTGGTTGTGTCACTGTGGTGTATGTCCAACATGATGAGATGCCTGTTTGGAGATGGTAGATGACAGTTGGTATGCATGAGGTGCAACCCAATGTTCCCTGAGCAGGAGTCAGCCCTGCTGCCAAATATAACCTGGGATCCAGAATGAAGGTAGGAGACAAGGCACTGGTGGAATTAAAGCTGTGAGGGTGGGTTGTGAGTCATGCTTGGGTAGCTTAGTTGGTACAGCACTTGCCCGTGAAAGGCAAAGGTCCCGAGTTCAAGTCCCGGTCCAGCACACAGTCTTAATCTACGAGGAAGTTTCGTAACCTGGGATGACCAGTTGTGTCATAGCACAAAATATGGGGGGACTTAGTGCATAGAGCCATTGCTCTATGGTGGCCTCAAACTACTGACTTCTGCTGGCAGGTCGATGTGGTGTCCTTGTCCAGCACAGCCCCATCAGCCTGGTAGGTCTGTGAGCCTATTGATAATTCCATTACAAAAATGTCCAGCACTTATAATCAGCAACTGCACACCTGTTATGCATATGCACCACTACCAGTCATGTATTTTGAAACACCACTGCCATTGTCAGTGTGGAAATCTGCCTTGCCCCTTGCTGCAGTAGTCTGTGCAGTACCATAGCATTTGCTGTTTCAACAAACTAACCTGCCTCGCAACATTCCATCAGCCTTGTTGAATTATTACAGTGATAACGTCCTGTGTTGACCTGCTATAAGCACTGCTGCAATACACTGCTGAGGCTCGCACTAATATGACCATATATGATCAGTACACTACTATACATATTCCGTAAACCACCACATGTTGCATGGAGAGAGCAGCTTGTACCACTACTAATCATTTCCTTTCCTGTTCCACTCACAAATAGACTGTGGGAAAAATGACTATCTTTATGCCTCCACATGAACCAGATTTTTCTTATCTTCATGGTCCTTACACAAAATATATGTTGGCAGCAGTAGAACCATTCTGCAGTCATCAAATGCTGATTCTCTAAATTTTCTCAATAGTGTTCCATGAAAAGAATGTTGTCTTCCCTCTAGGGATTCTCATAAAGATTTACAAAGTATATTTGCAATACTCTTGTATTGACTGAACCTAGCAGTAACATATTTAGCAGCCTACCTCTGAATTGCTTCAAATTGTTCACTTAATCTGACCTGGTTGGAATCCCAAACACTTGAGCAGTACTCAAGAATGGGTCAGTCACACGTGTGTTCTGCACAGATGGGTTCATTTCAATCTTTGGTCTAAGTGATCTTCCCCTCATTCCCAATCTTCCCAAGCCTATCCATCTTCATCTGTCCACCAGGAACTAAGAGGCCTGAAGCCTGGAAATAGTTTTTTACCCATCTGTTCTTTTCCTCTCATATTTCATACTAAGCATTTTATAATTTTACAAAGAGCACTATCAGCTGTGTATATAACGGTAAAGTTAAAAATCTGTTTTATATACACTGAAGAGCCAAAGAAACTGGTCCACCTGCATAATATCGTGTAGGGCCCCTACAGGCACACAGAAGTGCTCCAACACAATGTGGCATAGACTCAACTAATTTCTGAAGCAGTGCTAGAGGGAACTGACACTAAAAATCCTGCAAGACTGTCCATAAATCCATAAGGGTACAAGGGTGTGGAACTCCTTCTGAACAGTATGTTGCAAGACATCCAAGATATGCTCAATAATGTTCATGTCTTGGCAGTTTGGTGGCCAGTAGAAGTGTTTAAACTCAGAAGAGTGTTCCTGGAGCCACTCTGTAGCAATTCCGGAAGTTTAGGGTGTCACATTGTCCTGCTGGAATTGCCCAAGTCTGTCAGAATGCACAATGGACATGAATGGATGCAGATGATCAGACAGGATGCTTATATACATGTCACCTGTCAGAGTCATATCTAGACGTATCCGGGGTCCCATATCGCACCAACTGCACACACCCCACACCATTACAGAGCCTCCACCAGCTCGAACAGTCCCCTGCTGACATGCAAGGTCTATGGATTCATGAGGTTTTCTCCATACCCGTACATGTCCATCCATTTGATACAACTTGAAACAAGAGTTGTCTGACCAGGCAACATGTTTCCAGTCATCAACAGTCCAATGTCAGTGCTGACAGGCTCAGGTGAGGTATAAAGCTTCATGTCATGCAGTCATCAAGGGTGCACAAGAGGACCTTCAGCTCCAAAAGTCCACATCAATGAATTTCGTTGAATGGTTCACATGCTGACACGTGTTGATGGCCCAGCACTGAAATCTGCAGCAAAATGCAGATGAGTTGCTCTTCTGTCATGTTGAATGATTCTCTTCAGTCATTGTTGGTCCCTTTCTTGCAGAATGTTTTTCCAGACTGCAGCGATGTTGGAGATTTGGTGTTTTACCAGAGTCCTGATATTCACAGTACACTTGGGAAATGGTCGTATGTGAAAATCCCCACTTCATCGCTACCTCGGATATGCTGTGTCCCATTGCTCATGTGCTGACTGTAACACTACATTCAAACTCACATAAATCTTGATAACCTACCATTGTAGCAGCAGTAACTGATCTAAAAACTGTGCCAGACACTTGTTGTCTTCTATAGGCATTGATGACCACAGCATCATATTCTGCTCATTTACATATCTCTGTATTTGAATACACATGCCTATACCAGTTTCTTTGGTGCTTCAATGTATATGTTAGTGTTAACCAGTACATGTATCCTTGAGTCCAGACGCTATGATTAATTACAGAACAAGAGGATAATAAGATGCTCTTTTCTTTGCACTTATTTAGTTACTTATTTTATATATCTTGGGGTTTCCAGTTTTCTGGCTGATGCTTACCGGCAACCTATTAACCACATTTATACCAGAATGTAAAATTTCATTCTGAGTCCTAGGCAGGGATGCATAGTCTACATGGAAACTAATTTTACTTCCAGTGTTTCACTAGTTAATTTTACTGATTTTCCTATAGCCACACTTATTATTAACCACAAATGCCATTAGGTAGTAAATATATTGACATATAAGTGTAAGAATCTCTAGGACCCTGAAGAGGCTTCTGCAAGCTATTCAACTATTAGTTTTACATAATAATCTTACATAGATAAAAAAGTTCTCAGTTAACTTGTCATGTCAAATTTGAATAAAATCTCCATCACAATTTATCAGGGGCTAACAAGGAAACATCACTAACATTTAAGGACAGAAAAACACACTTGCAAGACATCAGCATGAATAATGTTTATTCATGAAAGTAAAACTCAAATAAATGGATGTGGTCTGGCAATAATCAGTTTACAGACAGAATGATAACCTTATTGAGAGCATCACAAGAATGGTAGCAGAATCCTCAAGCTAAGCAGTTATCCAACACTCACAAAAACGAAGTCTATTTCATGATCACAATACACAAAATATTTGTCATTTCAAAATAACTCAGAGTTCAGCATGACAATTTACACAATAACACATGAAAGACAATGAGTAGAAACTCATACTTTCTCTACTTTCTCTACTTTCGACCCTGTAAAGCAAGCAGACAAGTTCCACACTGGAGCACATTCAGATCTCCCAATGGTTAAAATACCACCAATAGTTAAAGTATTTTAGTGGCTGGCTGTTCACCGCCCAGAATCTGTTACTCACACGTCTGAACATCACACTATGCAACAGGTAGGTCTGCCTTTTTCCAGAACTGTCATAAAAGTGTCCAGCATCAGTCCCTTGAGTGCAGCACCCGAAAAATGTCTGTCACCACTTGACTAAAGCGGTGTTCTGCCACTGATTGCTTCTAGATTGGCTAAAGGTTGTCCCAACCAAAAATAAAAAATACATCACATTTATGTTCTACAGACATGATTTGACTCAAGTTGACCACTTTCTGCACTGAACTAATATATTAAAACAATATTTTAATAAAAGAAGTGTTATGAACAATTGACCACACTTAGACCATTCTAAATAAACATAAATTAATGTTTGTTCATAAAAAATAAGCCAGATTCTTGCACCCATGTGCTCATATTAAAAGAAAGCTAAATGCGATTAAATATTGAGTAAACAATTATCAGTGTCTGCTTGATAGAAATGTCTTGTGGTACTCTTTTCAATGGCATCATTAGCTAACACGTGATGGACCACTTTTAAATTACCATGATTTTTAATATTAATTGTGATCAACATTTAAATAAAGTTACTGGCAAAAATAGTAACATATTCCTTAAATCTAAAAACTATGGAAGTATGACAAGGTATGAGGTATTCATTACTCATGCTCCAGTCAGTTGCTATGTTATTGTGAAGGATCCAGTGTTTTGACAGACATTTCAATAAAGAAAACGATATAAACTATAATAAATCAATCAACAAAATAGTTAGTTACAGATATGTGTCTTTTACAGATGATAGCTGTAGTTCAGTGCTATCAGCCGAGATATTGTTTGTAGAAACCACATGAAGCATTTGAAAGTTTTTATTTATTTATTTACATTTCAAGTTCTGTAGGTCCAAATTGAGGGGTGAATCTCCAAGGTCATGGAATGTTTCAGTACATGAAATTACAAGATACAAGAACTAACAGATAAAAATGTAATGTTTATGAACCAGAAGAAAGTCAGTCCATAAGTTTAAGCAAATGTAATCAACAATACAACAAGAATCAGCTTAATTTTTCAAGGAACTCCTTGACAGAATAGAAGGAGTGACCCTGAGGAAACTCTTCAATTTTGATTTGAAAGTGTGTGGATTACTGCTAAGATTTTTGAATTTGAGTGGTGGCTTATTGAAAATGGATGCAACAGTACACTGCACACCTTTCTGCACAAGAGTTAAGGAAGTTCAATCCAAATGCAGGAGGTGACTTCTGCTGAGTATTAAATGAGTGAAAGCTGCTTATTCTTGGGAATAAGCTAATATTGTTAACAAGAAATGAAAGTAAGGAATATATTGAGAGGACAATGTCAAAATACCCAGACTCGTGAACAGGGGTCAAAAAGAGGATCGTAAACTTACACCACTTATTGCCCAAACCGCCCATTTCTGAGCCAAAAATATCCTTTGAGAATGGGAAAAGTTACCCCAAAATATAATACCATATGACCTAAGTGAATGAAAATAAGCGAAGTAGACTAATTTTCATGTCAAACAATGAGTCGTTTCAAATGCCGTTAGAATCGTAAAAATGGCAGCATTAAGTCTTTGAACAAGATCCTGAACATGGGATTTCCATAACAGTTTTCTATCTATCTGAACACCTATCAATTTGAACTGTTCAGTTTCACTAATCGTATGCCCATTCTGTGAAATTAAATCGTCAGGTTTTGTTGAATTGTGTTTTAGAAACTGTAAAAACTGAGTCTTACTGTGATTTAACGTTAGTTTATTTTCTACAATCCATGAAATTAAGTCATGAACTGCACTATTTGAAACTGAGCCAATGTTGCACACAATATCCTTTACTCCCAAGCTAGTGTCATCAGCAAACAGAAATATTTTAGAGTTACCCATAATACTAGAGGGCATATCATTTATATAAATAAGGAACAGGAGTGGGCCCAACACTGACTGACCCCTGGAGCAACCACCACTTGACTGTACCCCACTCAAATGGTTCAAATGGCTCTGAGCACTATGCGACTTAACTTCGGAGGTCATCAGTCACCTAGAGCTTAGAAGTAATTAAACCTAACTAACCTAAGGACATCACACACATCCATGCCCAAGGCAGGATTTGAACCTGCGACCGTAGCAGTCGCTCGGCTCCAGACTGTAGCGCCTAGAACCGCACGGCCACTCCGTCCGGCGTACCCCACTCAGACCCCACATCACAGCCATTCTCAACACTGTGAATAATGACCTCTTGCTGTCTGTTACTAAAGTAGGAGGTGAACCAATTGTGAGCTACTCCCCGTATTCCGTAATGGTAAAACTTCTGGAGCAATATTTTGTGATCAACACAATCAAACGCCTTAGTTCAATCAAAAAATATGCCTAGCATTGGTAACCTTTTGTTTAACCCATCCAGTACATCACAGAGAAAAGAGAATGTAGCATTTTCAGTTGTTAAATGACTTCTAAGGCTGAACTGTGCATTTGATAGCAAATCATGCGATATAAAATGATCAATTATCCTCACATACACAGCCTTTTCAGCAAACACTGATGGCATAGAAATAGGTCTAAAATTATCTACATTATCCTTTTCTCCCTTTTTATAAAGCAGATTTACTACAGAGTATTTTAATCATTCAGGAAACTGACCAGTCCTGAAGGAAAAATTACAAATGTGGCTAAATACAAGGCTAACATGTGCAGCACAGTACTTTAATATTCTGCTAGGCACTCCATCATATCCATGAGAGTCCTTAGTCTTCAGTGATTTAATAATTCACTCAGTCTCCCCCATGTCTATATCACAGAGGAGTATTTCAGACATTAATCTCGGAAAGGCATTTGCCAAGAAAATTATGATTCCCTTTAGAAACTAAATTTTTGTTTAATTCACTAGGAATACACAGAAAATGATTGTTAAACACTGTACATGTATCTGATTTATCAGTAACGAATATGTTTGCTGTGACCATATGTTTTTAATTTTATCTTGTGAATCAGCTATTATATTTGCATACCACATACTCTTTGCCTTCCAAATAACATTTTTAAGCATCTTGCATTACTGTTTGTAATAGGCTATTGTAGCTTGATTGTGACTACTTCTAACATTTTGATATAATTCCCGCTTTGTTCTACAGGATATCCTTATCCCACTAGTCAGCCACCCAGACTGCATATTTCTGCTATTACCCCATTTAGTACGTTCTAACAGAAAGCAACTCTCAAAGAGCGTGAGAAAAGTGCCAAGGAAAGCATTGTATTTGTCATCTATGTTATTGGCACTCTAAACATCCTGCCACTCTTGTTCCTTGACAAGGTTTAAAAAAACTCTCTATTGCTGTTGGAGTAACTGCCCTAAATAGTTTGTAATTATATTTGACATTTGTTTGAGTACAAAAGCCTTTTACTGTTAAAATTTGTGCATCATGGTCTGAAAGGCCATTCACCCTTTTACTAACAGAATGCCCATCTAGTAATGAAGAATGAATAAAAATATTTTGTATGGCTGTGCTACTGTTCCCCTGCACCCTAGTTGGAAAAATCACCATCTGCATCAGATCATATGAATTTAGGATATCTATCAACATCCTTTTTCTTGCACCATCATATACAAAATTTATATTGAAGTCGCTACATATAACTAATTTCTGGTACTTCCTAAAAAATGAATCAAGAACCCCCTCTAGCTTGAGCAGAAATGCTCTGAAGTCAGAGTTAGGGGACTTATAAACAGCAACAATTACAAGTTTAGTTTCACTAAATTCAACTGCCCCTGCACAACGTTCAAATATCTGTTCAGTGCAGTGCCGTGATATGTCTATGGACTCAAATGTAACACTGTTTTTTACGTACAGTAAAAGGTCCCTTATGAAAATATTTATTCTCTGTAATTTATTAACTTCTGTAGGTTTTAAGATATAGAAAATATTATTGTTTGACTGGTTGCACCTCATTTTTCTGAAACTGCTGATGTATGCAGATTTGCTCTGTTATTTCGCTATGATTTATTATAGAACTACTAAGAGCTATAAGAAGCCATCTTTCAGTCTGCCTGACACTCTACCTTTGCTGGTGCATCCTCTCTTTTTCTAAGCATGTGACTGGTGTCCACATGCTTTGAGTTTAACCCACTTCCTTCCAGGCACTCCTCATCTCTCACCTGGGTTGACCCAGTGACGGCCACCTCAGCTGGCATGGCCTCACTGCACCCTCAGCCTGGTGTGCTGGCTAGCCCTCAGCCACACAAGTAAATTCCTTTCTTCTTGTACTAACTCTTGATGACCAAATCAATTGCTTACATATGCACAATGTTACGTATGCAATTATGACTGTCTGAAGGGACAGCTTTTAAACTTTCATGTGGACCATTTGTTTTTCACTGGCTCTGCACCACTGCAGCTAACTAATATGTGAGTGCAAAGTACAGTACAGCAGAGTGACAACCAGAGCCCTCCTATTTGCAGGGTGTTGAAGACAAGGGAAGAGGAATGGGAAGGTGGACACATATGCCTGATGTGTTTTGAAGTCTTGTTCAAAATGGTTCAAATGGCTCTGAGCGCTATGGTACTCAACTGCTGAGGTCATTAGTCCCCTAGAACTTAGAACTAGTTAAACCTAACTAACCTAAGGACATCACAAACATCCATGCCCGAGGCAGGATTCGAACCTGCGACCGTAGCGGTCTTGCAGTTCCAGACTGCAGTACCTTTAATCGCACGGCCACTTCGGCTGGCTCTTGTTCAAGAACACGTTATTCTACACCAAAAATAGTTAGTAATATGATTATGTAATATATCAACCTCATGCACATATGCATTTAATATTATTTTAACAATGTTCTCATACTAATATTCAGTAGTTACATATATGCCTAAAAATTAAAATGAAGAAAAATCTAAGCAATGGAAGAACCGTTGTGAAGTGAAGTTAATGATTTTAGATTTACAATTTCATCATGCCAGTCATGTTGAAGAATAGTGCATTCCCTGTAGATGGCCTTCACTTTAACAGTTCCAGCATTAAAATCCAAAGAAAATAACACACAATATCAATGTAAATAACTAAGCAGCACTACACTACTTCTTTAATGACACATTAATTTCTTTCGTTCATTCACTTACATTGCATTTGTGAATCACAATACAAAAACATTCAAAACAAAGATATCTCTGTTCACTGTGTCAAAGAGCATGGTTTATAACCTATAACTAGTGCCAAAGAATGTAAACAATGTCAAAACAGTAATTCAGAAACCTCTTACTTACACCACTCAGCAATACTTCATGCTTGGGCATTAAGCAACTGCATTGGAGCATACCGAGTAGCAAACAATCAATGCGAGCAAAAGTTTAAAAGCTGTACTTTCAGATGGTCATAACTGTGTTCTGTCAGAATCATGGACCAAATTTTCAGACAGTATCTATTGCTGGGGCCGATATATTGCAAGTGTGCTGTTTTTATCCTTAAAATATGAGGTGAAGTTGGTGATGTTCCCTTGTAAGTCTAACTGTTGTAAAACTGTCAAGGCTCACACTTCTATGCCAAGTGGATGGCATCTGATTGGCTAAATTACATCATGATGATATCATGGTGACAGGACATGCTAAGATGGTCCCTCTTCATCCCTACATTACATCTGTGCTTGCTGTTCAGCATAGTTTGCAGTGCCATAATTTATATCAGATAGTGACCTGTGTGAAGTTTTTCTCTGTAATTTTTCTTTGGCAAGTGGATGGTTCCATGCATTGCTTAGTTATGCTAACTCATGTGAAATTGTGTTGTATTATTGTGTGTTAGTATACACGAATATAGCTCATGTCTAATATTTGGTCTGTTATTATATCTAAATAACACGCTAAAAAGTAATAAATAAATAAATTCTAAGTGCACAGCCAGTGTCTCTATGAATGTTGTGATCACACTATCTAATTTCTATTGATTCCCTAATCACAGAGACCCAACAGTAGGATGTGTGGGCGAAAATTCTCATCTGTTCAAACATAATCTTGACTTTATTCATTAAACTGATTTTAGAAAGTGCTTATTTTTAATACTTCTGTACTTAAGGTGATGATGTTCGGCACATCAATTAGCAATAATCTGTATTCTTCGTAAAGTAAAGTGGGTGTGTATCAGATTCCTTGCCAAAATTGTGAGAAAATACATAGGTCAAACAAGTCATAGTCAAACAAATCAAACATAGACCAGACAAGTAGCTGTGGCCAACATTCCATGAGCTACAGCGATGTGAAGATTTTAACATCTGCCTCTTCCTTTTGGGATTCTGTCTTCAAGGAAGCTATAGAGATTAGAGTAGCTAATAATTTAATAAATAGAGATAATGGTTTTAATTTGGACAAAGCATGGAATCCAACTCTTGGGGTAATTAAACTGCAAAGAAGTCATCATGGTGTTACCACTGCTGAACATACATTGATAAGTGAATCGAATATCTGTACACCTTCACCACAGGTGGCGCATGTGTAAGTGTATTTCTTTGTTGCCATCCAGCGACTGTGACCCGCATGTGCACTACCACCACTGTGAAGCATATAAGGCTGGACTTGGCACCTTGTCATCAGTCTTGTGACTCACTCTGAGGATGTCCAAATGATACACAGCTGAAATATCAGTGGAAGAAATTTTGTTTGTGCGGCTGCATGCCTGAAATTTAATGGACAGTTCTAAATCTTTCAAATAGCTTTTCTTTCACACCTTTGCAAGTTTCATTTTGGTGCATATTTCATACTGTGTGTAAATCTTTATTCCATTTACACAATTTACATTCAGATTTTGTGAAACAAAACATTGCACACTGCTTAACATTAAGCACGTCCTCTCTCCTTTGTTTAACTAAAAAATTTACATTCTCTTCCTTGTCACTGAAAACTACTATGGTACACATTTTCTTTTGGGATTGGAAGGTATTGTACTTTTGTTCTGGACTTTAAATAGCACAATAATCATCATTAAAACCACAATTTGTGGAATTGTCAGTTACTTTCCGTTTCTTCTAATGTTTGCACAATTTATAGCAAAATGTTGGCATCATTTGAATGAATTTCGAAGTAACTAACTAATAAATAACACATATATAGTTCTTCAGGAAAGGTAGGTGATTTTGACTGCATATCACACTCATCATATTTACAATCATATCATGCCACGTCATCTGTTTATCAATGTGCTGACAAGCAAGGATATGTGCCTGTCATGTTGCACCTGTGCTGTCTATTACAACTAGGGTAGCAGTATACATTTCTCCAGCCACCTGTCAAGCTACCAATTTAGCAATTTTTAGCATTTCTTTAAAAAATACTTTCAGCATGTCTTAATAACTAAAAGTTGGATGTTGTGTTTCTTTCAGTGTATTCTACATGTGTAAAAGGTTTCAGGGCAGGTTTCAACATGTCAGATTGGACTGTTCCCTTGTCAGTACCTTTTAGACAGTGTGCTCTGAGCTGTTGAACAGACTGCTTGTGTTTACAGCAGGTAAGTTTGTGACTGTACCCAGATTTTTGTTTTAGTTGTTCATACTGCTTTTGACATTTCTCTAATGAATTGTTTTCTGCTCTCCTAGATTTAAATAGTGTAACAGTCTCATAAAAAATGAAAGTAAGTGACCCTAAGCTCAAGAATGGCTACAATCAATCCTTGATGAAGTATAGCTACACATATATTCAGCAATCCTCTATAGGGTGCATGGTTGAGGGTACATTGTACAACTACTAGTATTTCCTTTCCTGTTCCACTTGCAAATAAAGCAAGGGAGAAATGACTGTGTATCTGACTCCATACAAGCCCTAATCTCTCTTATCTTCATGGTCCTTACGTGAAATGTATGTTGAAAGCAGCAAAATCATTCTGCAGTCAGCTTCAAATGCTAGTTCTCTAAATTTCTCAATAGTGTTTCACGAAAAGAACATTGTCTCCTCTCTAGGCATTCCCATTCGACTCCACAAATCATCTCTGTAATACTTGCATGTAGATGAAAACTACTGGTAAAGTATCTAGCAACACACCACTGAATAGCTTTGATGACTTTTTTTAACCCAACCAGGAGGGGATCCCAAACACTCACACAGTACTCAATAATGGGTCACACTAGTGTTCTATATGCAGTCTCCATTATGGAGGGGCACTACATTCCTGAAATTTTCCCAATAATCTGAAGTTGACCATTTGTCTTCCCTCCTGCCATCGTTACTGCATAAATATTTAAGTGACACGACTGCAGCAATTGGTACACTACAAATGCTGTGTTCAAGCATTATGGGATTGTTTTTCCAACTCATCTGCATTCACTTATATCTTTTTACATTCATGGCACACTGCAATTCTTCACACCAATTACAAATTTTGTCTAAGTCATGTCCTACAGCCACTCAATGATGGCACTTTCTCATACACCACAGCATCATCAGCAAACAGCCACAGATTTTTGCTCACCCTGTCTGTCAGATAGTTTATGTATATAGAGAATAAGAGTGGTCCTATCACATTTCCCTGAGGCATTCCTGATGATACCCTTGTCACTGATGACACTTGCCATCTTGTACAGAGTAATGGACTGAATTACTTAAGAGTTGGGGTTGTTTTGGGGAAGTAGACCAGACAGCAAGGTCATCGGTCTCACCGTATTAGGGAAGGACAGGGAAGGAAGTCGGCCATGCCCTTTGAAAGGAACCATCCCGACATTTGTCTGGAGCGATTTAGGGAAATCACGGAAAACCAAAATCAGGATGGCCAGACGGGGGATTGAACCGTCGTCCTCCCGAATGCGAGTCCAGTGTTTAACCACTAATTACTTAAGGAGTCTTTGAGCCACTCACATATCTGGGAACCTAATCTGTGCGCTTGGAACATTATTAGCAGTCTTCATTTGGGCACTGTATCAAATATTTTGTGGACATCTAGGACTATGGACTCTGCTGTTGCCCTTTATCCATGGTTTGCAGAATTTCATATGAGAAAAGGGCAAGCTGAGTTTTGTGCAGATGAAGCTTTCTAAACCTGTGCTGATTTGTGGTGGAAGATTTTCCATTACAAGGAATTTTATTACATCCAAGCTCAGAATGTGTTCAAGAATTCTGCCGTAAACTGATGTTAAGGAAATTGGTCTGTAATTTTGTGGGTCCATTCTTTTACCCTTCTTATATACAGGAGCCACCTGTGCTTCTTTCCAGCCACTTGGTACTTTGTGCTAGGCAAGATATACATTGTAAATGCAAGCTAAGTAAGGAGCCATTACCACACAGCACCTCTGTAAAACCAAACTGAGACTCCATCCGGACCTGGTGACTTATTTGATTTCAACTCTTAGTTACTTCTCTACATCAGGGAGTCTGTGTGACAGTCAGTGGAGATATGTTTGTCTGATCTTTCTGTGTGAATGATTTCTTAAATGCAAAATTTAAAATTTCTTCTTTACTTTTGCTGTCTTCTATAGACGATGGCTTCAGCTGCAACAGTGACTTGAGTTTTGATCCAAATTACAGAAGCAGACAAGACAGTCATTCAGAGTTGGGTGAAGAAGAAGAAAGTGAAAATGAGGTGGAAAATGAATAGGTGTTAGAAGCAAATGGTGATGCTGAAAAGCATACCAGTAATGCTGAACATGTATGGACATGAAATTATTCACACACTACCAGAAGTGCTATGGGTGATGTGCAACTCTGTGTTGCGCATGCACAATCGAGCTGTGCGGCGCTACTGAGTCCCCCAGAGACACACCGTGACTGTCCCAGAGAGCTACAGTGCTAAGAAGAATCACTTCTCGGCTTTTGGCGAGATCAATGCATGTTTTTTTAATCATTGGATTAAAGGTCACTTTTATTGATGACAAGAAAGAATGAAATCACCAGTTACAGTTACATTTTCACAACATCCATAGCCCTTAAACCAAATGAAACACCTTCAGCACCCTCTACCCTACATTTTCTACAAGGGCAGTGAGTCAATACATTATCAGAATAATAGTAGGAAAATCTTTATTTGCTACCTCACTATTGTGGTAAGTGCAATGAGTGATCACATTATGAGAATCAAAAATCTCCAACCCAGTGACAGCAGTGGTGCCACTGCCAGTTCTTACAACAGCAACACTAAGTCAACTTACGCACTTACTTCTGGTCACACTGCCAGTCTCAACTGGGCTGCTGCACAGCAACTGCATTGAACACAGCTACTGAGCTACGCTGCGTATTGGGCGTCATCGATGTGTGCGTCATTTGCAATTGTATTCACGTGTATTCTGAGCATAGAAGTGAAGAGTAGCACTAGAGAGGGTGTCACAAAGAACAAACTTAAAGGAGTTGCCTCTGCCTCTGTCCTTCATGGTCCTTGTGTATTTGCAGGCTGTAGTTTTAATTTTAGTATTGTTAATAATGACAGTTATGGTAACAGCTGGTTTACTGTTGCTGTTGTAAGAACTGGTTGTAATACTATTGATGCTTCTGGGTTGGAGAGCTTTGATTCTCCTAATGTGGTTGGTTATCTCACTCACCACATTGGTGAGGTAGCAAATAAAGATTGTGGCAGGTCTTATTATTATTCTGATAAGGTGTTGACTCTCTGCACTTGTAGTAAATGTAGGGTAGAGGGTACTGAAGGTGTTTTCATTTGGTTTAAGGGTCACGGATGTTGTGAAAATGTAGCTGTAACTGGTGATTATACTGCTTATTATCGTCAATAAAGATTACCTTAGAACCCATGGCTCTTTTTAAACAAAATCTGCTGTTGCTAAAAGCCAAGAAGTGATTCTTCTTGGTGTTGTAGCTCTCTAGACTGCTCTGGAACAGCCACAGTATCTCTGGGTGACTCGGTAGTTCTGCTTGACTCAATTGTGTGTGCGGAACACAGAGTTGCATGTCACCCACAGCACTTCCGGTAGTGTGTGAGAGGGACCTACAGCCAAAGGCCAAAACTGGTCAGTATTGTGATTTCTCTCTCTCTCTCTCTCTCTGTATGTGTGTGTGTGTGTGTGGGGGGGGGGGGGGGGGGGGGGGTTGCATGTCTCATAACAAAATTTGTATTAAAACTTTTATGAATTAATTGACATATATGTTTGCAATAAAGGCCTATGGTGGTTTTTCAAAATGGTTTTGTCATTTAAAAATGTGACAGTGGATAATTGGTTTTAATCAGTTGAACTGGTAAAAGGAATGAGAAAAAATGCCTCATGTATTCTGGAGAAATTTAAAAAAAAGAAGAGAAAAGAGAGAGAGAGATTCCAAGCCAGTTCTTATAAGCAAATTGTTAGAAAACTCATTCTTCATTATTTGGTTTTGGATTAGATTTACTTTCATTCCAATTGATCCATAGTGAGGAGGTCCTCCAGGATGTAGAACATGTCAGAAAAACAATAATACGTGACAAATATTTACAACTGAAACAAATAAGTTAATGTACCTTCCACTGGTCCCAAGTGGAATGATTGTCATCTTTTTTAATGAACACTATGTGAAAGAATCGTTTTACAAACACTAATGCACTGAATTTAAAACAAAAACAGTTGGTTCTACTGAGAAATTCATCAATGGAGTAGGAGTTGGCCACCAATAAATCCTTTAGGCTTCTCTTAAACTGAATTTCATTGGTTGTTAAGCTTTTTATGTCTGCTGACAGGTTATTGAAAATGTGTGTTCCTGAATAATGCACACCTTTTTGTACAAGAGTAAGTGACTTTAAATCCTCGTGAAGATTATTCTTATTTCTAGTACTGATTCCATGAATTGAGCTGTTGGTTTGAAAAGTGGTATATTTTAAATGACAAATTTCATTAAGGAATAAATATATTGGGAAGCAGTAGTTAGTATCCCTAGTTCCCTACACAGGCTTCTGCAGGGTGTTCCTGAGTTCACACCACATATAACTCTTACTGCATGGAAAACTTTAGCTTGGCTTGATGAATTACCCCAAAAAATAATTCCATATGACATTATGGAATGAAAGTAAGCATAGTATGCCAGCTTTTTCATTTTTATATCCCCTATGTCTGACACAAGTCACATTGCAAACAGAGATTTGTTAAGATGCTTCAGCAGTTCTGTGGTGTGCTCCTCCCAGTTGAATTTATTATCAAGCTGTAATCCCAAGAATTTAACACTGTCCACTTCTTCTATCTGCTTGTCATCGTATGTTAGGCATATACTCGTGGGAACCCCCTTACAAGTTCTCAACTGCATGTAGTGTGTTTTTTGAAAGTTTAGTGACAAAGAATTGGCTAGGAACCAGTGATAAAAGTCCACAAATATTTTATTAGCTGATCTTTCTAAGACTACACTTGATTTGCTATTTATTGCAATGTTTGTATCATTGGCAAACAAAACGAACTTGGTATCTGGTAATGTTACTGATGAAAGGTCATTGATATACACAAGAAAAGGTAAGGGGCCCTAAAATGGAACCTTGTGGGATCCCACATGTAATTAGTTCCCAGTTGTGATTTACACAGTCAAATACATTTGACAGATCACAAAATATACCAGTTGCCTGCAGTTTTTTGTCTAATGAATTAAACACATTTTCACTGTAAGTGTAGATAGCCTTCTCACCATCAGAACCCTTTAGAAATCCGAACTGCGACTTTGACAGCATGTTATTTGAGATAAGATGGTTATAAAGCCAATTGTACATTACTTTTCTTAAAATTTTTGAGAATGCTGACAAAAGTGAAATTTGACAGAAATTTGATGCTATTTCATTATCTCCCTTCTTAAACAGTGGCTTAACTTCAGCATATTTCAACCATCCAGGAAATATTCCACTGATAAATGACTTGTTACGCAGATAGCTTAATATATTACTTAACTCAGAATCACATTCTTTAATTAACTTTGTTGATATTTCATTATACCCACTAGATGTTTTTGATTTTAAATATTTTATGATGGAAATTATTTCTGCTGGGTAGTGAGGGTCAAATTCATATTATGAAAGTTACTTGAAATGTCTGGTCTGAGGTATTCCATAGCAATGTCTACAGAACTTGACAACCCCATCTTTTCAGTAACAGTTATAAAATGTTTGTTAAATAGTTCTGCAACACTATACACATTTGTAACCAATGTATCATTTACTCTTAATGCTATTTGTCCCTCTTCATGTCTGGTTCCACCAGTCTCCTCCTTCGCTATATCTCATATTGTCTTTATTTTGTTATCTGATATGACTATCTTTTCCTTATAATATATTTGTTTTGATGTCCATATTACAGTCTTTAATATGTTGCAGTATTTCTTGTAATATGCTACAGCATCAAGATCAGAACTGTTTTGGATTGACAGATACAGTTTTCTTTTTGTTCCTTGAGTAATCCATGGCTTCTTTGTAGACTTTGCTCTAACCTTGGTTAGTTTTGAGGGAAAACAGTGTTCAAATAAGGAAAGCACTTTATTAACAAAAGTGTTATATTTTTCATTCATGCCAGGAGCACTGTAAACATTGTTCCAGTGAATGTCTCTGAGGAGTATCCTAAAATAATCAGTTTTTGGCTTATTGATTACCCTCTTGAGCTCAGATTTAATAGATTTTATATCCTGTTCAGTATTAACATTTAACAGAAGGAACTGCATTTCATGGTCTGAGAGGCCATTGACTATTGGGTTTGTAATATAATTTTGTTCATTGGACTTTTCTATAAAGACATTATCGATGGCTGTTTGTGAGCAATTGGCTACCCTACTGGGGAACTTTACAGAGGGAATTAAGTTGAATGATAGTGTTACTAACTCAAATAAGTTCTTATTGGGAGAGTTTTAAGGAAATCTACATTGAAATCACCAGCAACCACTATTTCTTTGTTTTTGGTTGTTAAATGGGCCAGTACAGCTTCAAGGTGGTTTATGAACAGATTAAAATTACCTGCAGGTGCTCAATATACACTTAATATTATGAAGGAGTTTTTGTGAAATTCTACTTCTGCTGCACATGCCGTCATATTCTGTTCTAGGCAAAATTTATGAATGTCTATGTTCTTAAATTTATGACAGTTTCTGATGAATGTGGCAACTCCTCCTTTCTCCATTTCTGCTCTACAAAAGTGAGATACTAACCTAAATCCTGTAACGCTTAAAAGTTCTATACCAGTGGTCACATGATGTTCAGAGAGGCAGATTATGTCAGCTGGGTTTGAAGACTCTTAATTCATCTATGCAGATAATTAATTCATTAATTTTATTTCTCAGTCCTCGAATATTTTGATGCAATAAAGATAGCTGACATTTCACATTGACTGAGTTAAAATTGGGTAGAGTTGAAATATCCGCTGACTGCTGAAAATTCTTAACCAATAGCTGTTTATGCTGATTTAAAAGCTAGAATTATGTTTTTTGGTTTCTTTCTCAAACTGAAGGTTTGACTCAGTCCTAACTTCTGTTAAAATTTGGTTTCTTTCTGTCCTCCCTACCCTAAAAAAGGGTCTTTTCTGAACCCTATAACCACTGGTATTTTATCACTCATGACAGTGCCTCCCCCCTTTAACTTTCCTGCTATTTTCCCAGCCAGTTTACCCTTCCCTCTCCTGTTGAGGTGAAGGCCATGCCTAGTATAATCCTACCTATTGAGAGAATCAACAGGAACCACACCAATGTGTGACCCTGCACCCGACATAAGTAGCCGTTTCAACTCCAAATTAACTCTCTTGTCAGAAGACTTCAAATGAGGTCGGTCATGGCACCCAAAAACAGATACAAACTCAACACTAGTATGCTTCGATGCTGATGTGATCTTTGCCAGGTCACACTCTATACTGTACCGAGAATCTCTGTCAATACTCTTACCTGCCCCACCCACTATAACCACAGTGTCTTCCTTAGTGAAATCTTTGTAAAGTGATCCTAAATCCTCTGTCACCTGCTACATACCAGCACTAGGTTTAAAAAAATTGGCGACCTGGTATTCTGATCCTAGTTCATCCTGCAAAAGTTGGCCAACACCTCTTCCATGGAAAGTACCTAACAGCAACACTTTCTTTCTCTTTACTGATTTCCCTACATTCTTACTTTTCAATTTGCTGCTGAAAGTTCGTTGTGCCCTGTCTACACCTGCAACTGCTTGAGGCTCACCAGCTTCTAACTGAAGCAACAGATCAAATCTATTTTCTACATTCACCATGAAGCTACCAGACAAAATTCTAGGCCTGTTCCTCCTGTTGCCTGTTGCCACTTCCCACCTCTCTTTACCCTTCTCCATCCTTAACCTGTCAAGAACTCCCCTGGCCTTGTCTAACTCAGCCTGAAGGGTGGCAATTTTCCCCTTCTGTTCTAGTATCTTGCTATCTCTACTACATATCCTACAAAACACTGATAAGTCTCATTTACTTCCCCTATTCCCACACCACTACAGTCACCCACATGGAAAAAACTACAGTACCCGTCACACCAAAGCCCTGGCCTAACAATTCTATGGCAAGTCTAGCACTTTTCACTCATGATAAACATAATAGTTTATTACGAATAAGTCAGTTAAATTGCAGATAAACACGAAAATATGGTTCCACAAATTTGGCCTACACACGACTGTGTGTAAACAAAAACAACAGTGCAAAGTTTCAGAAAACAAAAACTTAAACTTTACGCTACTTTCTGGAAATGTGAGTTATATGAGAGAAGAATTCTTTAGCATCTTCATGTTTTTCATCCCAAAACCTAAGAAGGCTATTATTTTAGTGTCCTCTTTGCATAATGGTGCTTCACTGAACAAGATAAAAAATAAGCTTGATATAATGGGTACTATAATAGCACCTAAGGAAGAACTGGTCTGGATGAGAAGGACAAAATTTACTCTACTAGCAGGTGTTCCAGAAGATGGTCTCACACTGTTGTATGCAATCATTAATACTTCTATGATAAATACGTTTGTGATACATTCATCACTGATAGAAAATTTTGGACAGTCACAATTTAACTTCACCGAGCCCACAGAATAGCAGTTGATTGAATCACATCCCAAGAGATACCTTATCAGTCTGCACCTGCCACAGGAAATAAGAAAAATTTCCAGAACTCTTACATGTGAAACTTCTAAACCTTCAGTTGACCTAGCAAAATGAGTAAGATGTGACATGTGTCGAAGTTCAAAAGACAGGAAAATAAAAGTTTGATGTAGTAGTTGTAGCACATCAATATACAGTCACTGTGTGAGGTGTGTGTAATGACTGCTACAAAGCTATGTAGTTCCATTTAATTCCTGGTTCAAGTAGTTTACAGTTCACATTATTTCACTGATAAGCTTCCTATTGTTATCATCCATTAATAATTTCTGAATGTTAACAGTTTTGTAATGGTAAAGCACACCAGTTGTTTGAACACTGAATGTTTGTTACTTTAACAAGAAAATGTTTGCAATTCACTGGACAGCACTAATTCAGATTTTTTAAGAATGTTCATCTTCAAATATCAATAAATATTTAAACTGATTATAAGAGTTTGTTTTATTTTCATTTATCAAATTTTGAAATGCTGATGACCCAACAGTACCATCAGTGTGACAAAAACCACACCTTACATGTTACATGCTAAATGTAATCTGTCCTTTCTCTGACATTTGCAGCTCAAATTGCTCTAAGCACTATGGGACTTAACATCTGAGGTCATCAGTGCCCTAGAACTTACAACTACTTAAACCTAACTAACCTAAGGAACTCACACACATCCATGCCTGAGGCAAGATTCAAACCTACGACCGTAGCGGTCACGCGGCTCCAGACTGTAGCGCCTAGAACCGCACGGCCACTCCGGCCGGCATTTGCAGCTCAAAAATGTGTTATGTTCAGTATGTCAATGTACTGCTACAGTTAAATGGTCATATACCTGAGTGAAACCAGTTCTTGCCTATACATCTATTTAGTGCATCTTTCCCACAGCAGTGCTGTGTGCTTTGTATGAAAATTTTTCTGAGTAATTTACTTACGTAACTACAGTTAACACTTGTATAACCTAGCGTGCACCTCTGATGGTTTGTCTTTTGTGTCAGTACAACTATCATGTTTGGTTTTGAAAGGTTTCAAGAAATATATTTCCATATATGATAATTTTTAATTATCTGCTCTCAGTTGCTTCAGTGTAAACATTTTAAATACTGTTGGGTTAATACAAGGGTGAGTCAAATGAAAACCTTAAATATTTTTTAAAATATTATTTATTGTGCAGAAGTGGTACAAAGCTGTATCATCATTTAACATAATCTCCCCCATACTCAATGCAAGTCCTCCAGCGCTTAAAAAGTGCATAAATTCCTTTAGAAAAAAATTCTTTTGGTAGTCCGCGCAACCACTCGTGCACCACGTGGCATACCTCTTCATCAGAACGGAACTTCTTTCCTCCCATTGCGTCTTTGAGTGGTCCAAACACATGGAAATGACTTGGGGCAAGGTCTGGTGAGTATGGTGGATGAGGAAGACACTCAAAATGCAGATCTGTGATTGTTGCAACTGTTGTACCAGCAGTGTGGGACCTTGCATTGCCATGTTGCGAAAGGACACCTGTTGACAGCAATCCACATCACTTGATTTGATTGAGGGCTGCAGATAATTTTTTAGGAGATCTGTGTATGATGCACTTGTGACATTGGTCCCTCTAGGCATGTAATGCTCCAAAATGATACCTTTTTCATACCAAAAGAGTGTCAGCATAACCTTCCATGCTGAAGGCTCTGTTCGAAACTTGTTTGGTTTTGGTGATGAGGAATGGTGCCATTCCTTGCTTGCTCTCTTCATTTCTGGCTGGTGGAACAGAAACCAGGTATCACCCACAGTAACGATTCTTGCAAGGAAGCCATCACCTTCTCATTCAAAGCACCGAAGAAGTTCTTCACAAGCATCAACATGTCATTCTCTCATTTCAGGAGTCAGCTGCCGTGGCACCCATCTTGCAGAAACTTTGTGAAACTGGAGCACATCATGCACCATGTGGTGTACTGACTGATGACTAATCTGTAAACATGCTGCAATGTCATTCAGTGTCACTCAGCGGTTTTCCTTCACTGTGGCTTCAACTGCTGCAATGTTCTGTGGAGTCAAAACTTGTTGTGCCCGACCTGGATGAGGAGCATCTTCCACTGAAGTCACACCATTTACGAACTTCCTACTCCATTCATAGACTTGCTGCTGTGACAAACATGCATCACCATACTGAACCTTCATTAGTCGATGAATTTCAATAGATTTTACACCTTCACTATGCAAAAACCAAATAACAAAATGCTGTTTGTTTTGAATCAGTCAGAGAGTCCCTTTAGTCAGCCATAGTGTCAGTAGTGTCAGTGTTGTCGTAACTGCCATCTGCATCACGTCTGCTATGCAGCGAGCTACGGTAATTTAAGTATTAACTGTATTTTTCTTACTTGTCACTTCTTCTTCCGTGTGTTTTTGCTTTTAGGAAGCTTTAATTGTTGAGTGCTAGTAATAGTGTTCCATAGATTTCGTGTTTGTTTTGAATACAGTCAGAGAGAGTCGCTTTAGTCAGCCATAGTGCCAGTAGTGCTATGTTTGTTTTGAATACAGTCCAGAGACAGGTCGTGCTATTTTCATTGTTTTCTACAAGAAGTGTCTAGTAACCACAGTTTAGTCAACTATCAGCTGCCTTTAGTGATTTAGCAGTCTAGTTGATTAACTCTCTACAGTAAATTGATTTCTTAGGATGGATAGGATGTGTGACTGCTGTGTACGGACGCAGGAGGAGCTGGCCACTGTTCACGAACAGCTGAACGTGTTGATGGCCGCAGTCAGCCATCTTCAGGCTGCCGCCTCGGAGTGTAGCGGCAGTGGGAAGTCTGGTGCGTCGCATGGTACACCCCAGGTGTTACATGCTTCACCCACTGTCCTTGCTGTTGAGACATCCTCACGAGTACCAGGCGCGGTTGGGCCACCCTCTCCCCAAGGGGAGTGGCGGGTTCAGCGACATTTGCGGCGCACAAGGCAGAGGGTCAATGTGGAGGCTGGCCGTGTGGCATCGCCCGCTCTGCCTGTGAGTGGACATGTGGCCACTCCTTCAGCAAGGTCCGAGCAGGCACACGGGGGGAGGGGTTTACTAGTGATTGGGAGCTCCAATGTTAGGTGGGTGATGGAGCCCCTTAGGGAAATAGCGGCAAGGTTGGGGAAGAAGGCCAGTGTTCACTCTGTCTGCTTGCTGGGGGTATCATCCGAGATGTGGAGGAGGCCCTGCTGGTGGCGATAGAGAACACTGGGTGCGCCCGAATGCAAATTGTTGCTCATGTCGGCACCAATGACTCCTGCCGTCTAGGTTCAGAGGTCATCCTCAGTTCTTACAGGCAGTTGGCGGAGTTGGTGAAGGCGGAAAGCCCCACTCATGGGGTGGAATCTGAGGTAACTATTTGTAGTATCGTTCTCAGAACCGTCGCGGTCCTCTGGTTTTGAGCCGAGTGGAAGGCTTAAACCAGAGGTTCAGACGATTCTGCGGAGATCTGGGGTGCAAATTTCTCGACCTCCACTATCGGATGGAGAAATGTGTGGTCCCCCTGAATAGGTGAGGCATGCATTAGATGCAGGAAGCAGCTACAAGGGTAGCGGAGTACGTGTGGAGTGCACATGTGGGTTTCTTTAGGTTAGAGAATTCCCTCCCTAGGCCCGACAAGATGCCCCCTGAGACACGGCAAGGTAGGAGTAGGCAAAATGCAACAGGGAATAACAATATTAATCTGCTAATAGTAAACTGCAGGAGCATCTATAGAAAGGTCCCAGAACTGCTCTCATTAATAAACGGTCACAATGCCCACATAGTACCAGGGACAGAAAGTTGGCTGAAACCAGATGTAAACAGTAATGAAATTCTAAACTCAGATTGGAATGTATACCACAGAGACAGGCTGGACAGTGAAGGGGGAGGCGTGTTTATAGTGATAAGATGTGCAATAGTATCAAAGGAAATTGACGGAGATCCGAAATGTGAAATAATTTGGGTGAAAGTCACAGTTAACGAAGGCTCAGACATGGTAATTGGATGTCTCTATAGGCCCCCTGACTCAGCAGCTGTTGTGGCTGAGCACCTGAAGGATAATTTGGAAAATATTTCAAGTAGATTTCCCCACCATGTTATAGTTCTGGGTGGAGATTTTAATTTGCCGGATATAGACTGGGAGATTCAAACGTTCATAACGGGTGGCAGGGACAAAGAATCCAGTGAAATTTTTTAAACTGTTTTATCTGAAAACTACCTTGAGCAGTTAAACAGAGAACTGACAAGTGGTGATAACATATTAGACCTTCTGGTGACAAACAGACCCGAACTATTTGAAACAGTTAACGCAGAACAGGGAATCAGCGATCATAATGCGGTTACTGCATCTATGATTTCAGCCATAAATAGAAATATTAAAAAAGGTAGGAAGATTTTTCTGTTTAGCAAAAGTGACAAAAAGCAGATTTCAGAGTACCTGATGGCTCAATACAAAATTTTGTCTCAAGTACAGATAGTGTTGAGGATCTGTGGACGAAGTTCAAAACCATCGTACAATATGCGTTAGATGAGTATGTGCCAAGCAAGATCATAAGAGATGGAAAAGAGCCACCGTGGTACAACAACTGAGTGAGAAAACTGCTGCGGAAGCAAAGGGAACTTCACAGCAAACATAAACATAGCCAGACAAACAAAAATTACGCGAAGCGAAATGTAGTGTGAGGAGGGCTATGCGAGAGGCAGTCAATGAATTCGAAAGTAAAATTCTATGTACTGACTTAGCAGGAAATCCTAAGAAACTTTGGTCTGATCTCAAAGCAGTAGGTAGGTGGATCAAAACAAAATGTCCAGACACTCTGTGACCAAAATGGTACTGAAACAGAGGATGACAGACTAAAGACTGAAATACTAAATGTCTTTTTCCAAAGCTGTTTCACAGAGGAAGACTGCACTGTAGTTCCTTCTCTAGATTGTCGCACAGATGACAAAATGGTAGATATCGAAATAGATGGATAGTAAAACAATTAAAATTGATCAAAAGAGGAAAGGCCGCTGGACCTGATGGGATACCAGTTCGATTTTACTCAGAGTACGCAAAGGAACTTGCCCCCTTTCTTGCAGCGGTGTACCATAGGTCTCTAGAAGAGCGTAGCGTTCCAAAGGATTGGAAAAAGGCACAGGTCATCCCCGTTTTCAAGAAGGGACATCGAACAGATGTGCAGAACTATAGACCTTTATCTCTAACGTCGATCAGTTGTAGAATTTTGGAACACGTATTATGTTCAAGTATAATGACTTTTCTGGAGACTATAAATCTACTCTATAGGAATCAGCATGGGTTTCGAAAAAGATGATCGTGTGAAACCCAGCTAGCACTATTCGTCCACGAGACTCAGAGGACCATAGACACGGGTTCCCAGGTAGAGGCCGTGTTTCTTGACTTCCGCAAGGCATTCAATACAGTACCCCACAGTCGTTTAGTGACTATCAGACAAATTGTGTGATTGGATTGAAGAGTTCCTAGATAACAGAACACAGCATGTCATTCTCAATGGAGAGAAGTCTTCTGAAGTAAGAGTGATTTCAGGTGTGCCGCAGGGGAGTGTCATAGGACCGTTGCTATTCACAATATACATAAATGGCCTTGTGGATGACATTGGAAGTTCACTGAGGCTTTTTGCAGATGATGCTGTGGTATATAGAGAGGTTGTAACAATGGAAAATTGTACTGAAATGCAGGAGGATCTGCAGCGAATTGACCGATGGTGCAGGGAATGACAATTGAATCTCAATGTAGACAAGTGTAATGTGCTGCGAATACATAGAAAGAAAGATCCATTATCATTTAGCTACAATATAGCAGGTCAGCAACTGGAAGCAGTTAATTCCATAAATTATCTGGGAGTACGCATTAGGAGTGATTTAAAATGGAATGATCATATAAAGTTGATCGTCGGTAAAGCAGATGCCAGACTGAGATTCATTGGAAGAATCCTAAGGAAATGCAATCCGAAAACAAAGGAAGTAGGTTACAGTATGCTTGTTTGCCCACTGTTTGAATACTGCTCAGCAGTGTGAGATCCATACCCGATAGGGTTGATAGAAGAGATAGAGAAGATCCAACAGAGAGCAGCACGCTTCGTTACAGGATAATTTAGTAATCACGAAAGCATTACGGAGATGATAGCTAAACTCCAGTGGAAGACTCTGCAGGAGAGACTCTCAGTAGCTCGGTACGGGCATTTGTTGAAGCTTTGAGAACATACCTTCACCGAGGAGTCAAGCAGTACATTGCTCCCTCTTACGTATATCTCGCGAAGAGACCATGAGGATAAAATCAGAGAGATTAGAGCCCACACAGAGGCATACCAACAATCCTTCTTTCCACGAACAATACGAGACTGGAATAGAAGGGAGAACCAATAGAGGTACTCAAGGTACCCTCCGCCACACACCGTCGGGTGGCTTGCAAAGTATGGATGTAGATGTAGATGTAGATGGTGCAACTCGCAAGCGGGCCGCCATCTTTATACTGCGATGGTATGTGTGGATCTGCACTATGCTGCCACCTACAGGCCATTTTGCACCGTTTTTGTAGCATGCTTACCAACCTACAGGATAACGGCACGAAATTCCGATTTGTTATTACAAATTTAAGGTTTTCATTTGACTCACCCTTGTATAATGCCATTTATGGCATGATCCAGAATGCTTAACAAATTTAATTGTAATTGCTTTAACCAAAGAAAACTGGCAACAAACTCTTGAACTGTACACTTTTTGGTATTAACATGTTGACTGGCACAAAGTTGCCAGCAAACAGCTCTGCTGTCATCAGCAGCGGCCTCGTGACAGTGTTACATAATTAGTAGACTTCAGCAATTTCCCCTTTAATCTTACTGGGAAAAAAGATTTGTAGACAGCCAATGAAAAAATTAAGTCTATTCAATGAAATATTGCCTTCTTCAGTGTATAAGGAGAAGTCTGAATTACACAGGCATAAACTGAAGTTCACACCTCAAGTGCCACTATAAATTTAAAGTTCACTATGAAAGCCTGAGATGAATTCTCTGATCAGTTTGGCTGGAATCAAAAACTGGTGAGACACTATGTTTTCAGCAGAACAGTGCTGTGGCAGAGTGGGCTGATGAGGAGTTAGCAATGTGGCATCTGGCGATGATCTACTGAATGGTCAGTGGATATCAGGAAGCTGACAGTGATGTAGCTGCTTGAAGAGCCGCCAGCATGGCCCTAAATACATTGGTGGTGGATGCATACAGGTTTCTTTTTGGTGGCGCAAAGTGTTTGCAGAAACATGAGTGCACCATTCTCCACGAATGAAGTCAGCAGTGCACATGTCCTCAACGTGTGACCCTCCATGCCATAGGGACCATCTGGTGCTTGCTGTTGAACTTTGCCGAATGCTCACCAGCAGCCACTAGCCTGCTGCAGGGATGAAGTGGTAGGCCACCTGCCATGCTATTTCAGCATTGTGGCATTGGTGCACAGTCAGGACACACCATTTCTCTCCCTCCCCCCCCCCCCCCCCCCCCCCGGCCTCCCTCTCCCCAGAAAAAACCCATAGAAGGGAGACAAAGACAGGCATAAGGGTCAGTGACGCTGGAACTGGAAACATTGTTGGCCGGTCCTCTGGAATAGAATCAACCTCCATGGGAGTGGGTGCCAGTGTGCCACAGTGTAGAAGTAAGTTCATCCATGTTTGCCTCAGGCACCATCTCGGACTGGGAATCTGGAACAGAGAATTGAATTAGCATGCCTGATGGCAGAAGGAGGCTGTGTCGTGGATGCACTTGGTTGACATGATGTCCGTTGCGGCAGCCATCCTCTAGCTGTATTTCTAGCATAGCATGTTACAGGATTGCTATAACTGTGCTAGGATGCCAGTGGGGTTGTACACTTCCAAACATCATGACCCACCCATCACTGTGTAAAGAGAAGCAATGTCTACGCAAGCAGGTGGGGTGGTGGCTCTGTTCTTGAGGGTGTACGGTAGAAAGAGAGGAACAATGGGGGCTGCCTGTGGAGCCATGTGGCTGGAGAGGAGCTGTCTTTCAGCGCGGCCCTGTATGAGGCAAGGAAAAGAGTCGCAGCATAATTAAGAATTAAGAGGGTGATGATGAAAAAGGTTGGACATTTGTGTCTTAAAAATGCACGTAAATCATTCCGCTGCACTGTTAGAGGCTGGATGAAAAGGCATAGTGTGGACTAAAGTGACGTCATAGGTTGTGTAAAAGGATGTAAGTTTGTAAGAGGTAAATTGAGGACCATTATCAGTAGCCAGAGTTTCTGGGAGGCCTTCTTTGGGGGGGATGATAAAATCGACGGTCAGCACTTTGATGGTGTGCGCAGAAGATGTGGAGGACATAAGGTAACAAAAGGAAAACATGTACACGCATCAACAGCTGTGAACCATGAGGCACCGAGGAAGGACGGGCAAAGTCGAGATAGACTTGGGACCATGGGCTGAAGATAGTGGGTCATGGAAAATAACAACAAGCCTGCATGGCCTGTTTGCTTTGGCATGTAGAACGAGCAGCCACCATGGACATGATGGCAGATTCCCTGCCACTCCAATAGATATGTTAATGGGTGAGGTGTTTGGTGAGTGCCCCCCTCCCCTGCCCCCCAGTACCTCTCAAGCAGAAGTGCAAGGACCCACTACGGAGTGTGTGAAGGATGACAACTTGAGTCCTGCTGTTGTCACCCCATATAAGGTGAGGAAGATGCCACTGACCACGGAGAGCTCCTGGCTTTGAGCCCAGACAGTCAGCAGATTTGGGTGTGTCAGTGTATTCTGGTCCACGAGCCAAATGTGTCTGATGAACCCCAAGACATCACAGGACTGGATCAGTGGTTGTGTGTTCTTAGATGAGGGAGATTTCCAACAGGAATGGACCATGGCAGCTTTAGCATCTAAGTCCAGCTGGGAGCAGACCTCCAAGTTGGAGTCAGAGTCTGGGTCTTGGTCTTGGCCAACGGGCAGCCTGGAAAGAAGGTCTGCATTAGCATGGTGAGCTGTAGACCGAAACTGAATGTCATACATGTATACAGAAAGAAAGAGAGCCCTATGCTGGATCCAGAGAGCTGTCATGATGGATGTAGGCATGGTAGACTTCAGTAAGGTCAGGAGCAGCTTGGGGTCCAGGAGCAGTGTGCTGGCCACACATACTGTCATGAAACTTTTTGATAGAAAAGATAATGGACATTGCTTCCTTCTCAATTTGCCTGCAGTTCCATTGCACAGATTATTCAACAATCTTCCAGCCCCTGCCTGAGTCCTGTTACTGTACATAAGAAATACGTTGACAGGGAAAAGACCTATTCCCTATGTGTAGAAGTAGCAGTAAAAAAGGTTACGAAGCCCGATACCTACCCCTTGCCACGTACTGACAAAACATTGGACAGATTAGGGAACTGAAATTTTTGCTATTTATTGCCCTCAGTGTACCATCAGATTCCAATATCACCCCCCACCCAGGACTAATAGCTTTCATTGCACCATCTGGCTTTTATGTGAGTTTTTGTGGGTGCCCTTTGGCCTAAGAAGTGTGCCCTCCCCCACATTGTAGAGATTCACTGATATGTTGTTACAAGACCTGTATGGTCTATTTAGGTGACATTATACTGTTGACAAGGTATTTCCTGGTCTCTGAGAGGCCCTCCTCTGCCCCACCTGCCTTGCCGCCTATGATCCCTCGAAGCCTCTGATTCGTGCTACCGATTCATCAGATTACGGCATAGAGGCAATACTATCACATGTAATCAATTTAGCAAGTTTGAAGTTGAAAAAATGCTCCTTTGCAGAGTCACAGGTTCAGTACTTTGGCTCCTGTGGAGTAAAGCCAGAACTATGACTGACAGAAGTAATAGATAATGTGCCTCCTCCTTCAGATGTGAAATAATTACAAAGTTTCCTCCAATTAGCAAATTATTATCAATGCTTTGTGAAGGATTATGCTACTGTGACTAAACCCCTAACCTGTTTGTAGAAGAAGGGGTTAACTTTTGAATGCACTGTAGAATGTGAAACTGCTGTGCAAAAAATTTAAAGAGGTATTGACAGATTTGTCTTTATTGGTATATCCTGTCTCTGAAAAGCCATTTATACAAACTTCCAGCATGCTGGAGTAATTGTAGGTCAGCAACTTATGTTAATCAGTACAACAAAAAACCAGCCAAAGTTGCAAATTTCACTGTTTTTATTCACTGAATGGCAATGGCCTTGCCGCAGTGGATACACCAGTTCCCGTGAGATCACCGAAGTTAAGTGCTGTTGGGCATGGCCGGCACTTGGATTGGTGACCATCCAGCCACCATGCGCTGTTGCCATTTTTCGGGGTGCACTCAGCCTCGTGATGCCAATTGAGGAGCTACTTGACCGAATAGTAGCGGCTTCGGTCAAGAATACCATCATAACGACCCGGAGAGCGGTGTGCTGACCACACGCCCCTCCTATCCGCATCCTCCTCTGAGGAAGACATGGCGGTCGGATGGTCCCGGTAGGCCACTCGTGGCCTGAAGACGGAGTGCTTTCTTTTTATTCACTGAATAAAAAAAGTGAAATTCACAACTTTGGCTGGTTTTTCATTGTACAGAAGCCATTTATACTCTCCTGTAATTCCTAAGCCAAGAGTACAACAGCAAACATTAACATATTGGTTATGCTTCTTTACAGCTCAACAAAGCTGAAATTAATTATAGCACTATGGAAAAAGAGTTGTCAGCTTTGATACTTGATTTCAATTACTGCAAATGGCACAAAATTTACCATTGAAACTGACCATGCTGCCTTATGTTGGTTGTTGAATCCAGAAGCCACCTCGCACAGGGTTAGCAGAATATGATTCTAAGGTGTGCCATGAACCTGGAAGACTGCACCACAGTGCTATCACCCTCACTAGAAAGGTCTGAGTGGTGCAAGCAGATGAAGTGATAGTAGCTGAATTAGAAGATGCCCAGAGAGAAGACCCCCAATGTCCATAATGCCTGATTTTGTGTCTGAAGATGGTATATTTTACCTTAAAACCACTCTTGCCACCAGTAAGTGATACCAAAGTCGTTCCAGACATAAATCACTACTCAGGGCCATGATAGCATACAACCTTGCCATTGTGGCAAACAGGCTACAAACTCCTGTATTGCTACCCATTATTGGTGGCAGGGCCATCTCCATGACATCAATAAGTACGAGGGGCGCTCAATAAGCAATGCAACACATTTTTTTTCTGAAAGCAAGTTGGTTTTATTCAGGATTCCATTACACCATATGATTCTCCACTCTTTTGGCTACAAAACACTCTTCCTTACCGTAATCTCCATTTATGTGACACCCTTATATCATCTTACTGTCAAGGCCTACATGCTTGCATGATGCCTCTACTGGTCGTTGTTAGAGCCAACATCTTGCTGGATCAATAACCTCCACACCACCCATGTACTGAGTCTTGTGGAGTGCATCCTTCATTGGGGCAAACAGATAGAAGTTGAGAGGAGCGAGATCTGGGCTGTAGAGTGGATGAGGATTGCCATTTTGTTTCCAAATCGAAGAGGTGAACCTAGGTTTCATTTGTGATGATGTTAAAAATTGTCATGATCAGCCTCATAATATGCAAGAAGTTCTGCACAGATGGTCCTTCATTGCTCTTTACAGTTTTCTGTTAGGCATCGAGGAACCCCACTAGTGGGCACACACCTTTGAGTACCTACCCTGACTGGTGGATGAGAATGTCATCCATCAGTCCCCTCAAATGAGAGAGTCTTTACGTTTCAGCATTGCAGGAGTCACAGTCTGCGCAGCTGGCCACCATGCTGAAGATCGAGAAAGTTTGTGTGACCTAGCTGCGATTATGACAGGTGCCTTGCCCAATGACTCACCGTGGTATTAATCACATACAGGTCTCCGTAGACATTCTGCAAGTGCTTATGAATGTCTTTGATGCTCTGGTTTTCCATCAAAAGCAACTCGATGACAGCCCTCAGCTCGGAACACACCTCTGTTACAGACACCATTTAGAAGGCTACATATGGCACTCCCACTTATCGAAACTTCACAAAACTATATGGGCTGAAGTGGGAATATTCTACAATGTCCCACAACATATTCCACATTTTTTCAACTGAAATTAGCCAAGAAAAAAATAAGCTGTAATACTTATTTAATTCCCCCTCGTGTATACACGCATGCTTATTGTACACCCAGAAGTCAAGAGTCGACACGGTTACGAATTCCTTTGCAAAGCTTACTGAAAACTTCCAGATCATTCGAAACTGTAGCATTGGATGTAATGGGACCCTTCTCCCAAACACAGAAGGGAAATAAGTATATTCTGTCAATTACTGATCACTTTTCCCAACACCTGCTACTAATGTTGATTGCCAATATGATGGCACAAACAGTGGCTAAGGCATTTGTAAACCACCTGGTATTACCATTTGGCAGTCCCGATGCTATCTTAAACATTCAGAGGACAAATTTTATGTCCTCATTCTTTTTACAAGTGTGTAAACTGCTTAGAATTAAAAAGTGGAGGAATACCCCTTCCATCCTAAAGCTAATGGCTTTATTAGTGAGTTCCTAAAACCATTGCTCAAATGCTATACTACTACATGAACAGAATACACACTGATTTGGACAGATGTATCCCATTGGAGCAATCTGTTTACGATCACAGAATTCACGAGTCCACAGGACACACCACTTGTGAGGTAGTTTATGGCTGACTCATGAAGTTCCCATTTGATATAGACAAATTACCACAGGATGTATACTCAGAGGAGGTGCAGAGCTTGGTACTCAGACATAGTGCCAAGTACACTGTACTAACATTAAGGTTACAGCCAAACAAGTGCAGAGAACAAATAAAGGAGCAGTGTTGCCCCTGTGCCGACTGGGTACTGTTGCTAAACCTAGTAATTCAGAAGGGGAAGACAAATGCGTTTAATCCTCCTTATGACAGTCCATACTAAATTACACATTTGACCTCTCCTGTTAAAACAGAGATACAGCTGCCTGGCCACTCCGTGATCATTCACTTTGAACTTATCAAGGAAATGCTACGCAGCCCCAGTCTGCTGCTCTGTTAGAGCTGCTCCAAGACAAGTTGCCTGCTGCCAGAACGGTGCCAATCATGAGATTAAATGTATGTTGCCCGAGTCAATGGCTACCTGGACCAGCCCCTGCATGTCTTTCTCCAAAAATGGATCAATGTGACACCATTAATGTTTCATATCACTGTGCTAAACTGTGCCACTTAATTGTTGCATATGGACTGCTTAAGATGATGTGTAATTTTAGTCCTAGGCTTCATGTAATTTTATGTATCATACACACAGAAGAATGAGAGTGGAGGGTACCTCCTTACCTTGAAACCACTGTCGGTTTCAAAGTATTGCATTCCCTTATCTTGATTTTAGTGTTCTATGAGTATAAGGCCTACGACAGTATGAACATATTTTAATGATTCCCATTTGGTTATGATTTCCAGATACATTCACTTCCTTATGCAAAGTATTGTGTTATGATGTGGGAGTTAATTCTATGACAGATTCACATATGTGAAGAACACACTGAACTATTCGTGGGATGCTTAAGAAAGTAATCATATCTCAAACCTTATGTGGCTGCAAAATTGAAACATAACAGGGATAATACTGGATGTCTCGGAAGTCTTCCCCTGATTGCAAACATTTGTAATGTCTCTTTTACCAACTCTTTTGACATATTCAAGTTTTTGTGTACATAAATACTTACTGTTACTTTGTTTGTTACAAGGCCAGTGACATAACAACAGTGGAATTGGACAACATTTGCAAACAACATGTACTCAAACTAGGAGAAAGCCTAATCTGGTATCACAACACACAGTCACCAAAAACAGTCCAAGGAAATTCCAGACTGCTTACCACAGACAGCCACCAGATGTTGAAAGCATCACAATGTGATATGCAAAGTTTAAGGGAACAAGGAGTGTCTATGACTTCCATGGAACAGGTAGGCCTGGACATAGTGCACAGGCACTTCATACAATGGGACATCTTCATTAGAAGTCCCAAGAAGTCAATGCACAGAGCCTCAGGTGAGTTGCAGATTCCAAAGACATTAGTACACTGCATCCTACAAAAACCTCCTACAAAGTCCAGATTGTGCAGCTCTCCAACCAATGGGTTACAATGCTCAGTATGACTTTGCTGTTTCCATGCTGGCCGAGATTGAGGAAGATGATGATTATCTGAAATGTGTCCTTTTTCTCTGTTGAGGCCACATTTCATTTGAACGGTGTTGTCAACCAGGATAATGCTAGGATCTGGGGCTCCAAGAATCCCCATGCTGTGTTTGAGACAGCCCTAAACTGAGTGTGTGGTGCAGTCTTATGCAAAAAAAAAAAGTCTATCTTGATATGTTGCAGTCACTTGTTGTGCCACAGATTCAGGACATTCAAGACTTAATATTCCAAAAAGATGCTGCAACACCTTGTTGGCAGTTAGTTAATTTGGATACAACATTTCCGGAAAGATGGGTCAGACAGGGTACCATCATTTGGCCTTCACAACATCTGGACATAAAACTGCTGGGTTGTGTCAAGGACCAGTGAATGGCATCACAACATTGTGGCGCAGTATTACCAAAATCATAACATCCATCTCTCACGAAATGTTGACCAACGCATGGGTGGAACTGGACTATCATCTGGATATGCTTCGGGCAATGAAATGAGTGTGTGCAGAAATTTATTAATTTTATGTATGTACACAAAAACTTGAATTCGTTACCTGCACTTCAACATAACAGATATTTGTCTGCATGTTCATGTTCTGCCTTATGCATGTTTGTAATCAGAGACACTTCTTGTGCACCCATAGCATGGCAATTAGATTTTCTTATGCATTTCCCTGTGTTTTATTAGGCTGCTACATTTATTGTACAGACCATCAACTGCTTGGCTATTGCTCTCACTTAATTACTGTTAAGTAGGTTATTTGCATCTGGTAAATGCTGGCATTCTCAGTTGCACCTTGCTCGAATGACAGTATTGTTCACAGTAAACAATGCAAACGAAAGAGAGTGTTGTGAACATTGGTGATAGGCATGCAAGTGTGCTATTTGCCATTGTCAGCTGCAGCCCAGCCGCCAGAGCTAGACCACATGCTTGTTTACTAGTGTGTAAAACCTGTATGCACAGTGTACCACATGCCACCAGCAGAGGAGTCATTTAGAAACAGGGACGAACCTCCTCTTATCCCCTGCACCACTGCACACTCTCACTAATTGGTGTCTCCACTCTCATCAGTCCCTACCGCTGCTGGGCAGACAGCGGGTGTGTTGCCACATCATGCCCTACCATCAACTGTGAGCTCCGCTAGTGATGTAAACACACCTTGCCATGATAAAACCACATACTGCTGGCTGGACGAGCATTTCACACTGTACAAATTAAGCTCCAACAAATAGTTTATGATGATAGCTTTGATATATTTCCTTTGGAATTGTATCAACAACGAACTTATGGGAAGCGTGGGAGCCATTTAATAAGTGCTTGGCTGTGCACAAATGCATGTAAGCATAGAGGTAAAAGTCGGTGGAGAGATTGCACATCGGGCAATAGAATTTTCTTGCACCACATTATACCTACGCCTTTTTTACCAGCACAACCCACATGTGTGATAGCTTTTCAGTGCAAGTGCTTAGTGATCGTGATGCCTATGAAACCTATGCAAGTCACATGTAGACTGATGGTCACAATCAGAGCCACCACTGTTAATGGGTATGCTCTGTATTATGCCACTGAAACCACCTTACCCATTTGGTATTATCCTTATATTTTAATTATCTTATCCAACTATTAATGACACCATCATTAAATGGTGTCACCAGTATGCATGTCCTTGGTCCTCTTATTATTCATATTTTTGCTTTCATTCCCAATATCAAAGATGGTCCAACTATCTCAGGTGAGTTAGCCCTTTTGCTGCTGTGGACATATATAAATATCCTGCTATCCCATTCCCCAGCTGCTGTGGACGTGTATACGTGTGCTGCTTGGATTTTCCTACAATGCTACAGATGTTTGTAGGTTTCCTGAGCCACTGGTCTCATACTGCTGTGGACGTGTTACTTCCGTATCTTGGTGAATAAAAAAAAGTTTTGAATGTTTTATCATATGTCAAATGTGCCTCATTGCATGTTATCATTTGCAAAAATCATCTTTTCGAGATTTTGAATCATTTACAAGATATGGCAAGTTTTATGACTGCACAATTAGCAATGCGCAAGGAAGCGAATGGGCATGTTGCATTAAACCATCTGTTAGACACAAAACCCATTAACTCAAGAAAAAAAGGGATATCACTCTCCTCTCAATTTTAAATAAAATTTCGATATCTTATCTACATTTCGTTCACTGCAGCACACGAACTAAAATCAACCATATGCAAAGTTTATGCAGCACATTTTTACCTCAGCAAACTTTAAAATTTCGTGTGATGTTTTACTTAATTTAATGCAGTGCAGCAGGTATGATGGATAACAAAAAGAAATTTGGTTCTTCATAGAGCGAAGATTTCAGACTATAAGATGTACAAAAGTCAACTTTTTCTACCCATTAATTTTTGAAAAATCAGTGATAAGTATTTCATGTTGGCTGGAATGCAATCTCTCACCACAAGCACCAGAATTTGGTGAGCAGTAGTACCGCTATAACAAAAGCCACCCTCAACACGGATTGCAAAGAGCATGTCTGTAGCAGCAAAAAGGTTAAGGATGTTTAATGTGATGTGTTCCCCTACTATACGCATTGTGAGCCCACCACCCTCTTCACTGGATGGCTGTCAGCAGAGAAAGTGATTGCGAGTGAGACCATGGTAATATCTGATGAATATCTCATAAACTTGCACTTTTGTGTGAATATCAGGAAACCTAAAATGCTACATTGTACAATTTGCTTTAACTGCTTTGATTTTGTGATGTATACTTTGCTATATTCAATTAATATCAGTCACCACCTATCTAAAATTTGTACTAGGATTGAACCAACAACCCTTGCAGGCATGACACTAAGACACCATAATGATACGCACATAATGAAGCACTTTGATTTCCATTTGTTTCTTCCTTCTTATGCAGTGATGAATTGCTGGTATGAACTTAGGTGCTACATGCTTGTCTCTGCCCGGAAGGCCAAGTGAGGTGGACTCTGTACTGGGCTAGGAATCGAAGGTGTCAGTTGCTTAGCCCCTCAGCTATGCGCACTGCTGTCCACCACTACACTTCACACCACTGTCATATGACAGTACAGCCACAGCTTGAAAAAGTTACTACGTTCTGCTCTGCAGACTTTTTCATTTGCACAACTGTGATAGGAAAACTTTACATTGTGTAACACAGTAATTATTCTGTTATTATTTGATGGTGATTTATGGCACAAGTGCTTTGCAAAAATGTGTTGTTGATCTCACTTGATTCTCCTGCAACTGATAAAATGAAAAACAACCATCACTAAAATTGCCTACCACAACTCGATGCCATTTTGATTCCGCCACATTTGGGTTGCCCATTCTACTAGTTTACCTCAGAAACCTGTACAAGTTATGACTGTATGTTGGCACAAACTGCTGTTATTTGGCTGGAATGTTTAATTTTAATGTAGACTACTTACTGCTGGAGCTATTACTGCCCTGATTGAAGTATACATACATTTTCACAAAGCTGAAAATTGGGATAGGGTGGCAATATGAACATTCTTCTCTGCCTTGGATTCTTTTAATGATGTACTAGTATAGGTCAGATAGCCATTCTCAACAGAAAAAAGGGGTCCATACTCAAACTTCCTCTGAAGTGTATATGACATATTGGTGATAGCCTTATTAGTTGTGATTGATTTTCGATCTGGCTCTTGTAGCTTTGTCACAGAAAGGCAAAAAATCTAGCTGTACCCCATGAACCAAAGCAGACTTCACTTTACAGGTGACAATGTTACTTCAGAGCTAGCTACTATATGTGGCATTCATCTCTCCCGTACTATCCTAGTTGTGGACAGGGCAGATAAACTGCAATGTAAAAGAGGAGAACAATTGTAATTTTCATGTGGAACTATTTTTCTGGACTCAAAATCAAACTGTTAACCTTGTGCCACACCTTACATGAAAAACACTCTGATTATTCAATGGAAATATGAAAAATCAAATGAATTTAGCAGAATAGTTCTGAGCTAACCAGGAAGTAACTCACTGATCATAGGGTTGCGATGTTGCCAACATTCGGTTATACTACTAGCAAGAACAACACCAGCCGATGAGTTCATTGAGCAGCCTAGGAAGTAACTAAACCGTATGTCTCAAAGATGCAACCGTCAAGGTCCAGGATACTAAAAGTATACGTCAGTGAATCTCACATTTCTCTAACTAGGTTTAGGAACTAGAACACTGGCACTCATAAGACTCAGGTGCATCAACTGCAAAGCAAACATAGGGCAATAACTGTCAGAATTATTTGTATTTTTCAGTCTTAAGCATACTGAAAACTAAAAAGCTCATACACAAGATGGAATTCACACTTTTGGAGCATTGCAATGGTTTTACTATAAACATTATGAGTAGGCAATTTATATTTTGATCATTGTAGCCCGTGAAAATATTTTTATTGAGAACACTGATGACACTGGCACTATCCCCACAAAGTAGGAAAACAAATGAATATGTTGCATTGATTGCAAAACATGAACACTCACTGAGAGACTTTTAAGTTATTACATATCAAGAAAGTTTACTGAACACAGAGACCATATGCCACGACCAAAAAATGGGCTCAAAAACGAGTGGAGGAAGTCAAATCAGCTAACATGAAGGAGAAGCAGTTGTCACCTGAACATGGAACATAAAATGCTGACAATATTTTGTGAAAGAAGTCGTCCTTAAGCAAAACTGTCATTCAGTGTATAAATACTGAAAACATAACAAAAATGATCTACTCATAATGATTACAATATTACCTACCACCTATGATGTGTAGTCAATAAAAGTGAAAAGCGTCTATGTCAAAGAGCTACCCACCTTGCAGTAAACTTAAGACAGAGAGATCCAAGCTGAACATAGTGTTAATTGTTTATGCAGCACTTCAGTCAGTGCAGAGTTTTACTAATTTAGTCCCTGATGGTTTCATACAAATGACACCTCTAGGCTACCACAATATTCATATGAGAATTATCGAGGTGTAATGCGATAGCTGTAATGATAGGTGGTTCCTCTCATAAGCCAGTGGAAGCAGGATCATGTCAGGGAATGGCAACCCTGCCCTACACAAGCACCTGTTCCTGCTCACCTAGATATCCTTAGGGCAACATGGTCTAAAACCCTTATTCATCCAAATCTCTACTAACTCCTACACCACCGTTCACCTCTTCTCAACCAACGTTGGACCAGCATGAAAAGATATGGCCCAATTCTTCCCTGAATGAATATACTGAACCTTAAAACAAGCACACCCCAGGCAACTAGAGCTGGAGGGCAGAAAGTTGACTAATGAAACTAAACAACAAAATGACTCAAAGGAAATAGGACCAACTTGAACAAAACTGCCTATGCTGTCACATATAATATTTGCACCCTGAAACTTGATGAACATCTCGGCTGTTTGTACCATGAAATGCAGATCATCAAATGGGACATTCTGGGAGTCAGCGAAATGAATCTCAAAAGCAAAGTGACTACTGTCCTCGAGTGTGGGGATCTCCTATTTCAGAATAACTCAGATGTAAATTCACATTTTGGCAGTGTAGCCCTGCTAATTCACAACAGGAACACTTTATCATTAAGCTCATGCCAATTTCAGACAGAGTGATCTACATGATCCTTGAGGTAAATACTAACATTAGCCTTCAAATCAGTTGTGTCTACACACCCGCATAGAACAGTTCTATGAAATCTGACAACAGTGAACAATTCAAAACCCACCATTTTTTCCGTAATATGTGGCGATTTTAACACCAAAATAGGAGTGTGGTCCACACAGGGCCATCCCTTCATTGGAAATTTGGGACTTTCAATGTGAAACCAGAGAGGACAAATTTTAATGAATTTTCTTAACAACCGACAGGAAAGTTAAGAGGAATGGAACAACAGAAATTACCAGCCGTATTTGAACAGTGGTAAAGAAAGTTAGTACACTCTGAAAACAGAAAAATATGATACTCCACCTCAGAACAGAACCACTTATCGAAGAAAGACAATGAGACAGAATTTCACTCAAATACAGAGACCTCTACAAAAATATATGTCTGACTCGGTAGCTGTATGGTCAGCATGGTAGATTACTGAGCAAAGGGGCCTAGGTCAGAGATTTTCTTTGTTCGGGGACTGGGGGTTGTGTTGTCTTTACTTTTGCATTGTCATAATTGACATTACTATTGAGATGGCTGAATGGGTATGGTCCAAAAAAAAGTAAAGAAGGTGCTCAGGAGGTACTAGTGAATGCAAAACACAACACTGATTAAAGAGACCACCAAAATCAATGTGAACAGAAGTCCTTCATACCAAACTCAAAAGGCAGGCTTATAACCCACAACATTCAGAATGGTCAAGGATAAGTTGTTACTGAAAGAGACAAAATTGTAAAAACTGCCAATGTCTTCCATTGGAAGCTCTACAGGCAGTCACTGTCAAATCAAACCTGCGTGACAAATAACAAAGATTTGTTATGAATGTGGGATCAGAAGAACTGGAATCTATCTATAAAAATGAAGTGGAAACAGGCTCTGAAACAACTCAAGAACTGTAAGATGCCAGGAGAAGATCATATCACTTGTGAGATGCTTAAAATTGGGGCAAGACGAAGCAGCACTCCTAATTCTATTAAATAAAAGCCTCAGGAAAGGGAAGATCCCAGAGTCATGGGAAAATACATGTCATTCTCCTCTTGAAAAATGGAGACAACAGGAACAATGAGAATTAAAGGCCTATTAGTCTTACATCTATATTTTACAAGCTGCTAACAAAAATCACTACAAAGCACCTGCTTCAGAAATTTGACTTTTACCAGCCAGTTAAATAGGCATTATTCAGGAAAGGATCAGTACTACTGACCATATCTAGGCAGTATGCACACTGATAGAAAAATTATGGGGGATAATGTCTCATGTCACATGGCCTTCATACACAAGAAGGCATTTGACACAACTGAAACCTGGGCAGTATTTGAAGAGAATGAACAGAGCCCACATTGACTATAGATATACCAAATTAATCCGTTACATTTATGAAAATGTCATCTACATCTGAAAATACAGAAAGACTGGATCATTGGAGAGGTTTCCGTGAGAAGTGGCGTCAGATAAGGAGAAAAAAATAACACCTAAGTTATCCATATTGACTCTGGAGAATGTGTTAAAATGTCTATCCTATGGACATAAATGTATAAGCATGGAAAATGTCTCGACAATCTCTGCTTTGCAAATGTCATCCTCTTTAGCAGTGACACAAACATACTGTCAAGAATTATCTCAGAACTCCAAGATGGTTTCCAAGCTGTTAGCCTCAAAATAACTTCCAAAAGACCAAAGTTATAAACCCTTTCAGTATTACAATCTCCACTGAAAAACATGCTCTGGTAGAAATAAATGAATGTATTTATCTGGAGCATAAAATCCAACTTCGAAAAGATAACCAAACAGCAGAGACCACCTGGCAAACTGGGCTCACCTGACCTGCATTCGGGAAACTTAGTTACATTTTCTGTAAACTGAGTATCACAACAAATTTAAAAACGAAGGTTTGTGACACATACATCCCACTATAAACAACATACAGCCTCAAAATTATGAAACTTACAATCAGCGTCACAAGTCAACTCTGGGTATGTAAAATGGCAACACAGAGATCAATGCTTGGAGTGAGTTTGAGAGACAGGATCATGAACAGAGATAAGGGTAGGAATGGGGCTCGATAAGGTTGTCAAGCGGATGCTGAGACTTAAGTGGTGTTGGGCAGGACACACAGCTTGGAACAAACTGAAATGGATAACAACATTGATGCAATGGTGTCCAAGGGAGTCTCCCTCTGACAAGATGGAGACACAAAATCCACCGATGCGCAGGGAAAAAAACCTGGATCCAGACCATCCAGAAAAGATACACATGAAAATCTTTGGAAGACGTCTATGCACAGGAGTGGATATCTAGTGCCTGAGGAAGAAGCAGAAGAAGAATGTCATGGCCCAGATTGGCAGAAGGTTCTAGAAGTTGTGGAGACTATCCATACACTGCAGATTCACGATGTCAAACTACCACTACTTTATTTTAACAGTGCCTTTGTTAGCTGGATTATAGATCAGACTTATTGTCCATTTGCAAAAGAATTACTCAACAGTGTATGAGTGTTATCAACACCACTGCACACCACACACAATAGAGACCCATTACATGTGCACTCTGTTCATCATTCTCAATAGTGGCCAGGTTTTGATTATGAAGGCCATGTGATGTAGGATTTTATACCCTGTACATTTCTCCATTAGTGGACTTACTGCTTGGATAAGGCCAAAAATACTAATCCTTTTCTGAATACCATCTCTTCAACTTTCTTAAAAAAGTCAAATATCTGACTCTTGCAGTTCATGATGATTTACATTAGCAACTTGTAACATATAGATAAAAGGCTAACAGGACTGTAATTCTCGATGTTAGTGTTTTCACCCTTTTTCAAGAGAACAACTCCTGCATTTTTCCATGACTCTGGGATCTTCCTTTCTTTGAGACATTTTTTCTAATAGACTTAGGAGTGCTTCTTCATCTTTTACATGTGACTTGACGTTCTCCTGGCACCTTACAATTCCGAGTTTTTTTTATCACTGCATTTTTATTCATAGGCTCCAGTTCTTCTGATCCCACATTCATAACAAATCTTTGTGATTTGTCATGTGGGCTTTGGTTTGATGGTGACTGACTGTACAGCTTCTGATGAATGCCCTCAAGAATTTTTATAAGTTTGCCTCTTTCAGAAACAACTTCTCCTTGGGTGTTCTGAATACTGTGGATGATAGACTTGCTGTCTGAAGGATTATGATGGTCTCCTCTATCAGTCTTGCATTTTGCATTAACTGATCTCTCTTATTGTCCTCTTTATTTTTTTGAGATCTCTGTATTTGAGTGCTGAATGACAGTTTTGCTTAAGGATGACTTCTACAAAAGACTGTCAGCATTTTATGTTCCTTGTTCAGGTGACAACTGCTTCTTCATGTTAGCTAATTTGACTTTCTCCACTCCTTTTTGAGCCCACTTTTTTGGTCGTGGCCTATGGCCTGTGTGTACAGTAAACTTTCTTGATATGTAACCTTTTGTTATTCATAGCTTACAAAGTCTCTCAGTGGATGTTTGTGTTGTTATCTATTCATTTGTGTTGTTATGTTTTGGGATAGTGCCAATGACAGTGTTCTTAACAAAAATATTTTCACAGTCTATAATGATCAAAATATGCATTGCTTACTCATAATGTTTATAGTACATTCACTGCAACACTCCAAAAAATGTGAATTCCATCTTGGGTATGACTTTTTAATTTTCAGTGTGCTTAAGGCAGAAAAATATAAATAAAACAATGGAAAATCCAGGATGGAATGTAACAATTATGAAAAGGATAGTTGCCATTCACCATACAGCGGAGACGCTGAGTCGCAGATAGGCACAACAAAAAGGCTGTCAGGAACTGAGAACTGAGCTATCGGCCTTCATCAAAAACAAACACACACACACACACACACACACACACACACACACACACACACACACACACACGAGACCACATTTCTGCCTGCCGAGGCCAGACTGAGCAGCAGCACTTGCGACTGTTATCGCCCCATGTTTATTTTGTAGTTGGAACACCAGAGTCTTATTATTAGTAACAATGCTCTAGTTCCTCAGCCTAGTTACAGAAATGTAAGACTCACTGACATATACTTTTGGTATTCTGGACTTTGACAAGTGCATCTTTGGGAGAAACAGTTTGGTTCCTTCCTAGGCTGCTCAAGAAACTCATCGGCTGGTATTCTTCTTGGTAGTAGTATAGCCAAACATTGGCAACACCACAGAATATGTTTGGTAACACTATGGCTAATGAGTTACTTCTTGGTCAGCTCAGAATTATCCTGCTAAATTAATTTGATTTTCCATGACAGTTCCATTGAATAATCAGAGTGATTTGAATTTAAATTGAAAACTTTATGTGATGCCTTACAATTTCAAGTCCAGGAAAGTCATTCCACATGGAAGCTGCAACTAATCTCCTCTTTTACACTGTGATTCTTCTGTTCTACCCATCAAAGGGAGGGTAAGCGAGAGACTAATATAGCAGATTCTCACTGAAGGTCAGATTTTTAACCTTGCCGTAACAAAGCTACAAGCAGCCAGGTCAAAATTCAGTAAAGAAACCTTAACAAATCTTCTCCATCAAAAGTAGTCTACCTACTTCCAGGACCGCACAGTGTACGGGCAAAAAAACTTAATGATACTGCACAATTGACAATGCCTCTTTATGCTTCTGCCTACATAATTTTTGGTAACTATGAATACATAGTTTTATTTATGAAATACTGCATTTCCATTCTACTTTTGTATGACACATGACAGCCGGTAAACATACACCATATCAAAATCCAAAATGAGTAATATCTTATGCATTCATGCCAATACAAGCATGCTCATATTACAGATACTTCATGTTTTATTTAACTAGACTTTTATCATGGAAAGTTTTATTTCATTTGTATCAGTACAGTGCATATTTTAATACCATTATCCATTAGTTTATCGATCACAACAGTAATCATCATAGACACATTTAGTATCAACAACACAGGGTGTTTCATGAGGAATGGACAAAAATATGACACGAAGGATCATTCAAAGGGAAGTGTCTAGTTATCATGGGCTCTATGACGCATACCTTAAGAGTTATGAGCACTACATCTTTGATACTGTGAAACAAATCTCTTCCACTGCATACTGTTTGCTTTCCATATTTTCCCAGGTCATAGAAGGGACCAAACTAAGAAAAAAGTTCTGTAAACATGGGCTCTAAAGTGCATACCTTAAGGGCTATGAGCATATGTCTTATATTGAAGAAGAGCTCACAGCTCTTAAAGTATGCATCTTAGAGCCCATGTTTACAGACTGTTTTCATTGAATGATCATTCCTGTCATATGCTTGAATATTTATCATCCCTCCAGGACCATCCTGTATATTCTTTCACATTGTCTAAAATAGTCTGACAATGCTGTGGTAGTTTACCGATTCCATGCCCATAAAAACTTACTGGTTCTGAGATAAGGATGTTGTCAAAACAAGCTTGAAATGCATTTCTATCCTAAAGGGCTTTTCTTGACAGTTGTTTGATAAGGAATGGGGAAGGTAAACATCTGAGGGCATAAGACAGAAGTGTATGAGGAATGACTTCCCAAATTGCTGGATAGTTTTATTTGTGATAGCAGCAGAGTGCATTACCACGTAGTAGCAACATGTAATGCAATTTTGGCAGAGGTTTTTCTTACACTGCAATCGAAAGGTGTCTCAGTTTTTGGCGACTAATACCAGCTTTGTAGGACACACCCATAGGGAGGAGTTTGTAGAACACAACACACTTTTTGAGCCAGCAGATGAAAAATATTATGCTGACACTGCCCTTTGCTCAAGTATGTCTTCTGGTAGTCTCAGCTTTTAATTTCATCTTAAGTAGTAGCTAACGGAACCACATCATTACTCATCACCAGTAACAATATTGCATTGGAATACTCAATGAGTGGACTGATAATGTTCATGCAATAATATTCACCCGTTTTTTTTTTTTTTTTTTTTTTTTTTGCTTTAGATTAAAACATGCAGTACTCCTTAACCTGACTTCTGAACTTTGCCTATTGAGTGCAAATGTCACACAATGGCCAAAGTTCATCACGTTACTGTAACTCACGAATTCGTGTCTACATTTTGCAACTGCTAGCACTGCTACAGCATGCGAAAGAGACAATACTTCCTCCAGACAGTTCCGCATTCTACAACGTTATCAAATCATACATACGGTTGGACTTAGAATTCTACAGGGTGGCCAATTTTATTGGCCACCTTGACTCATACTTGGTCTCAGCAGTGGGCAGTTGGCGGCAGTGTTTAATGTCTAAGACTGTACCTCAACTCCTGGAGATTTAGTTCGGTCATTTCAGTGGGGTCAAAAGTACAGAGCACTAAAAACTCTTTATCTCATTTATCTGCCAACCATCCTGAGAAAAATTACCAGTATCTCTAACTGGCAAGTGTTAACTCCGAACACTTTTTGTCTTTGACACTGAAATCCAGAAATTTCTGACATCTCAGTTCAATACTAAGACTATTATCATAATGTAGATATTGTCATATCAGATCCAATATTACTTGTACCTCTGGACAGGGAAACTCATTCGAGATTATGTACCGAAAAGTGATTTTATTTTACCATTCTATTTATTAGTGCTTGTAACATTTAATATAGTACTGATGACACTCAAAACAAGATCTTACACAATACATACTTAATATTATTCACAGAATATGTTACTACAGCTGTTTGACTCCTAATAAAGAACAATGGCTCCTTCTAGGTATATTACACTTCCTACAAATTTACAAATGCCATTCCTTGCACATATGGGTGCTGGATTACTGGAAGTGGCAGATTACTGAGAGTGCCTTAAATTTAGTGTAAAGACATACGGCTTATACATCGTTAAATCCAAGGATACATTCATTTTCAGAAAAAAAACTTAGTTCTTGACTGTGTACCTACACAGTAGTATCACTCACTACGAAACATGTCACAATTTTTTGTTGTTGCAATTATGATATATGATGGCAGTATAATTCATCACACAACAGCTTTACAAGCAATACATCACTACTCTGCAAGATCCGGGCGGTCGCAGAGGGTGGGCTTACTGGTAGTTGGGAGCTCCAACGTCAGGCGCGTAATGGGGCCCCTTAGGGAAATGGCAGCAAGAGAGGGGAAGAAAACCAATGTGCACTCCATGTGCATACCGGGGGGAGCCATTCCAGATGTGGAAAGGGTCCTTCCGGATGCCATGAAGGGTACAGGGTGCACCCATCTGCAGGTGGTCGCTCATGTCAGCACCAATGATGTGTGTCGCTATGGATCGGAGGAAATCCTCTCTGGCTTCCGGCGGCTATCTGATTTGGTGAAGACTGCCAGTCTCGCTAGCGGGATGAAAGCAGAGCTCACCATCTGCAGCATCGTCGACAGGACTGACTGCGGACCTTTGGTACAGAGCCGAGTGGAGGGTCTGAATCAGAGGCTGAGACGGTTCTGCGACCGTGTGGGCTGCAGATTCCTCGACTTGCGCCATAGGGTGGTGGGGTTTTGGGTTCCGCTGGATAGGTCAGGAGTCCACTACACGCAACAAGCGGCTACACGGGTAGCAGGGGTTGTGTGGTGTGGGCTGGGCGGTTTTTTAGGTTAGATGGCCTCGGGCAAGTACAGAAAGGGCAACAGCCTCAACGGGTGCGGGGCAAAGTCGGGACATGCGGGGACCAAGCAGCAATCGGTATTGTAATTGTCAACTGTCGAAGCTGCGTTGGTAAAGTACCAGAACTTCAAGCGCTGATAGAAAGCACCGAAGCTGAAATCGTTATAGGTACAGAAAGCTGGCTTAAGCCAGAGATAAATTTTGCCGAAATTTTTACAAAGGTACAGACGGTGTTTAGAAAGGATAGGTTGCATGCAACCGGTGGTGGAGTGCTCATCGCTGTTAGTAGTAGTTTATCCTGTAGTGAAGTAGAAGTGGATAGTTCCTGTGAATTATTATGGGTGGAGGTTATACTCAACAATTGAGATAGGTTAATAATTGGCTCCTTTTACCGACCTCCCGACTCAGCAGCATTAGTGGCAGAACAACTGAGAGAAAATTTGGAATACATTTCACATAAATTTTCTCAGCATGTTTATAGTCTTAGGTGGAGATTTCAATTTACCAGATATAGACTGGGACACTCAGATGTTTAGGACGGGTGGTAGGGACAGAGCATTGAGTGACATTATACTGAGTGCACTATCCGAAAATTACCTCTAGCAATTAAACAGAGAACCGACTCGTGGAGATAACATCTTGGACCTACTGATAACAAACAGACCCGAACTTTTCGACTCTGTACGTGCAGAACAGGGACTCAGTGATCATAAGGCCGTTGCAGCATCCCTGAATATGGAAGTTAATAGGAATATAAAAAAAGGGAGGAAGGTTTATCTGTTTAGCAAGAGTAATAGAAGGCAGATTTCAGACTACCTAACAGATCAAAACGAAAATTTCTGTTCCGACACTGACAATGTTGAGTGTTTATGGAAAAAGTTCAAGGCAATCGTAAAATGCGTTTTAGACAGGTACGTGCCGAGTAAAATTGTGAGGTGAGGGATGGGAAAAACCCACCGTGGTTCAACAACAAAGTTAGGAAACTACTGCGAAAGCAAAGAGAGCTTCACTCCAAGTTTAAACGCAGCCAAAACCTCTCAGACAAACAGAAGCTAAACGATGTCAAAGTTAGCGTAAGGAGGGCTATGCGTGAAGCGTTCAGTGAATTCGATAGTAAAATTCTATGTACCGACTTGACAGAAAATCCTAGGAAGTTCTGCTCTTACGTTAAATTAGTAAGTGGCTCGAAACAGCATATCCAGACACTCCGGGATGATGATGGCATTGAAACAGAGGATGACACGCATAAAGCTGAAATACTAAACACCTTCTTCCAAAGCTGTTTCACAGAGGAAGACCGCACTGCAGTTCCTTCTCTAAATCTTCGCACAAACGAAAAAATGGCTGACATCGAAATAAGTGTCCAAGGAATAGAAAAGCAACTGGAATCACTCAATAGAGGAAAGTCCACTGGACCTGACGGGATACCAATTCGATTCTACACAGAGTACGCGAAAGAACTTGCCCCCCTTCTAACAGCCGTGTACCGCAAGTCTCTAGAGGAACGGAGGGTTCCAAATGATTGGAAAAGAGCACAGGTAGTCCGAGTCTTCAAGAAGGGTCGTCGAGCAGATGCGCAAAACTATAGGCCTATATCTCTGACATCAATCTGTTGTAGAATTTTAGAACATGTTTTTTGCTCGAGTATCATGTCGTTTTTGGAAACCCAGAATCTACTACGTAGGAATCAACATGGATTCCGGAAACAGTGATCGTGCGAGACCCAACTCGCTTTATTTGTTCATGAGACCCAGAAAATATTAGATACAGGCTCCCAGGTAGATGCTATTTTTCTTGACTTCCGGAAGACGTTCGATACAGTTCCGTACTGTCGCCTGATAAACAAAGTAAGAGCCTACGGAATGTCAGACCAGCTGTGTGGCTGGATTGAAGAGTTTTTAGCAAACAGAACACAGCATGTTATCAATGGAGAGACGTCTACAGACGTTAAAGTAACCTCTGGCGTGCCGCAGAGGAGTGTTATGGGACCGTTGCTTTTCACAATATATATAAATGACCTAGTAGATAGTGTCGGAAGTTCCATGCAGCTTTTCGCGGATGATGCTGTAGTATACAGAGAAGTTGCAGCATTAGAAAATTGCAGCAAAATGCAGGAAGATCTGCAGCGGATAGGCACTCGGTGCAGGGAGTGGCAACTGACCCTTAACATAGACAAATGTAATGTATTGCGAATACATAGAAAGAAGGATCCTTTATTGTATGATTATATGATAGTGGAACAAACACTGGTAGCAGTTACTTCTGTAAAATATCTGGGAGTATGCGTGTGGAACGATTTGAAGTGGAATGATCATATAAAATTAATTGTTGGTAAGGCGGGTACCAGGTTGAGATTCATTGGGAGAGTGCTTAGAAAATGTAGTCCATCAACAAAGGAGGTGGCTTACAGAACACTCGTTCGACCTATACTTGAGTATTGCTCATCAGTGTGGGATCCGTACCAGATCGGGTTGACGGAGGAGATAGAGAAGATCCAAAGAAGAGCGGCGCGTTTCGTCACAGGGTTATTTGGTAACCGTGATAGCGTTACGGAGATGTTTAATAAACTCAAGTGGCAGACTCTGCAAGAGAGGCGCTCTGCATCACGGTGTAGCTTGCTCGCCAGGTTTCGAGAGGGTGCGTTTCTGGATGAGGTATCGAATATATTGCTTCCCCCTACTTATACCTCCCAAGGAGATCACAAATGTAAAATCAGAGAGATTAGAGCGCGCACAGAGGCTTTCAGACAGTCGTTCTTCCCGCAAACCATACGCGACTGGAACAGGAAAGGGAGGTAATGACAGTGGCACGTAAAGTGCCCTCCGCCACACACCGTTGGGTGGCTTGCAGAGTATAAATGTAGATGTAGATGTATTCTATGTTTTTGACTGCTACATAATTTACTTCAGGAAGATACCTGTAGCTTCAGCACCAGCAATGACAGATGTCTTCATATTCTGTCCTCCTATGTCCTCTTTTCCATCACGTTTATTGTAACTTTCCCACATGCTTTTGATTGTCTCTTTGTCTGTTAAGGTTTGGTCATAAATAGTTGCTCATCCAGGATTGTACTCAGCAGCAATGACTTTCTGTGAAGAACTTCAGTTCAATGTATCTCTAATTTCAAGTATTCACTTGACGTCTAGCATAATGTTTTTCCTTTCAGAAGTGTTATACTGGATCTTAAAGAAAGCCACAATTTCATTCATGCATAGCATAGTTTAACATTGTAATTAACTAACAACATTGATGCACATGAGACTTCATTATTGAAGGCATCATTTCTGGTTGAGAGACTACAGGCTGGATGTGGACCATATTAGTTCTTTATGGTTACTGCAGGCAAATGAGTTTCATACAATTACCTGTTCTATATGTTTTGGCAATTGAGGACAATTTTGAACAAGAACACAGCAAGCCGTAATAAAATTATCTCATGGATGCTTTGCAGTTTAATATTCACAACTGCTGAAATTTTTGCTTGAAAAGGCAAAAACACTGTTCAACAAGACAGCTAAAAAAAAAAAAAAAGTCAAATTAAAATATTTCTGCTATCTTGTCAAAATCTCCAAGTTCCTGTAAGCAGTTATCAAACAGCACAAGGGTATACAGTGTCCTCCAAAATACAAAGTTCACCATCATTTCTCTTCAAGGGTGTTGGCTAAATGCAATGACCTGTGAAAAGATCCAGAGCACCCCACAAAAGGTTCCTAATTACTCTCTCGTGATCTCTTACAACTTGAAACTGGGTGGAATACAGACTTTTCTGTATAACTATCAACATAGATCATACGAAAGTTGATGTATCTTCATGTGACAGCTATTGGAAGTCGTAATGACTCCTGGTAAACCAAGTCTTTCTATAGCAGCTCTTTCTTCTGCTGGTGGCCATTTTATAATGTCGGGTGACATGCTGCTAAGAAAGTCTCTCATCCTCTTTACTACAGTGCTATAGCACATCTATCTGCAACATCTCTGAAGTGTGATGTTTGATGGTCAGCAAACCACAAAAATATTAACATTTGGTGAAGTGGTTCCAGTTTCCCATAGCCATCTGAAAATACCAACAGTTTTTGTGCTGCTGAGTGAGATTTTCAGTGATTTGGTTGCTGGCTTTGAAGTTTAAAAACAAAAAAAACCAACATAGTCATTATATTGTGATGAAATTACTTCAGATGTTTCAATATGTGCAACTCATTATTGCCTGATGATACATATTATGAATGACTAACTACTGTTTCAACATTCGCTAGATGTCTGTACATTAATAAATAATTTCATCTCTTCAATAGCACAAATACTGCTATTCTTTTTCACTATTACGAAAAAATTAGTTTTATATAATTACTTATGTTGGTCATAAGGCGGAAAGACGAATGAACAAGTCTTAATCACTTTTGCAGAACGAAGTAACCAAACACACAAACCAAAATCAGCACACTACATTTGCTGTGCACGCTAAGATAAGATAAGATAAGATGAATGGGAAGCTACACACGTGACTGCCATCAGGCAGCAACTTGAGAAAAATACTCCACCTATTTTCTGGTGTTGGCAGCCATTTGTGACTCTTGATGAGACTCAGATTGATTGCTGTGTGTGTACATGTGACTCTTCCGTACTGCTGCTCGAATGAATCCTATGTTATAGGAGAAGAAACCACCGTTTACTCAAACTTGCTGAAATACCATTATCATGTTACAGGGTCTGTTTTTTGAAGTATTGTAAGCTAATAATTTTCACTGTACAAATCTGAAGAAAAACACCCCATGACAGTGAAAAATATATTACTGCAGGAAATTGACTGCTGACAAGTTTTAATCTGCCAGGAAGTTTCATATCAGCGCACACTCCGCTGCAGAGTGAAAATCTCATTCTGGAAATGTTAATTTGGCTTGGTTTCCTCCAATCCACATGTTGCTTCTCACAAACAATAACAGACTGCAAACAGGTCATCCCTAAGTATCAATTGGACAGTAAGTCCCTTCATTATTATCAACTACTAATAGTAATTTTAAAAAATATTTAGTCACATTCAGAACCAAACAGTTGTCACCTTCATCACATGACACCATTTCAGATCTGCATCCAGAATCTTCTAATATTTTGATTGACATTATCAGTAAATTTCAACTGTTTTTCATATCTCTTCATGGGCTGAGATTGACTTGAATGAATCACCACTTTTTGTTGAGAACATTAGAGAACAACAAACAGCAAAAAATAAAATCTTACTGACAAGCCTGCATGTCCATGAGATTTAAGTTGGATCTGGTTATACAGCATAGAAATATTTGACACTTTTGGACACTTATTCACAGCAGAGATGTTGTGGATGCACTGATCTAACACTATTAAATCACCAAAGACAGTGAATGTGTTAGAAATAAAGATAAACTTTAATTATGTACTTATAGAATGAATACATATTAATTTCTTTCTGTAGCTACTGCTGTCCTACACATGAAAGGTGAACTGGGATACTAACAGATGTTAGTACCTACACAAACAACTGCTTACAGAATTGGTAATTGTATACATAATTATCTGGAATTATTTATTGCTTATGTTGAACCTGAAATAAAAATTGTAACATTTGTTTGCCCTGTTTTTGTGTAAACATTAACAAACAGCAGTATGTTGTTTATCATAATACTCTGCATTTTTGGATGCCTGTCTAACAGAAATATTTTTTGTTGGGTGTAATATATTTTACAGTAAATTAAATTTTAGCTATGTAATGGAAACATTTTCCAAATTTTAAATAATAACCACTTACTTTCATGGTGTTCAGCAATACTGAGTGTTATGAAGGGAGTGAACACACTGAATGGGGACAAATAACTGATTTAATTTTATATTTTGCAAACTTAATGTTGTCAGAATATTATTTGTACTATTTGTTGGAAACAAATTATTTCAAATTAAGACAGGAGACTTCCTAATACAAATGTATATGTTAACATTTTCATAAATGCAAAAAAAAAGAACTAGTTTTATTAAATAACATTCTTATTAATATTTTCACAGCCACAGACATATACAAACAATATGACAAATGCATGCATATACACACACACACACACACACACACACACACACACACACACACACAAAAAACCACTACTTGGTAACTACCGATCACTAACATCTATATAAAAAAAAAATTCACAATGACTATGTACAAAATGACATTTAAAACGAACACTTTACTGGTGAATAAGCTCTCCAGACAATTTGTTAAGTAGTCTTCCAAGTTGCACTTACTTAAACATAGAAAAAATAAATACTACGTACAGTTCTCACAAGGAAGGTTACATTGCTTCCTTAAATATAAAGATGCTATGGTGATCTAACAAGAAATAATAAATACTTGAAAAGTATTAAATCAAAATATCTGGTACAACAGTCTCATAACAACAATCTTTTAACACATTTATAAAAATAATGACATTCCCACATGGAACAAATGTTCAGTACTCTGGAAAACTACAGCATTTACGCTTAGCACTTTCCAAGTTATTACAACCATTAGCTTCCAGCATGAATGGTCCATTTAAAACATTGTGACAATAATATAAATTTTTTGGTTCCAGTTTTGGGCACACATTAGCAACTTCACACAGACTCTCAGAAGAAAATCTGAAGCATCCACTGAAATCAAGATGTTTTAAGTTGTGCAGAAACTTTGGAACATTAAGTAATGCACTTATAGAGCCTGATGTTAACCTCTCACAGCCTGACATGCTAAGACTTATGAGTCCTGTAATATGATCATCATTACTTTGTGTTTGCTCTAAAAATAGCCAGCACTTCGTAAGGTTGACAATGCATTCATCCACCAGATTCCTACAGCCTGAGAAGCTCAAATATTTGAGACGTCTACAGCATTTGTATTCGTGCAGCCTGTAAAATATTTTACAAAAAATTACATTTAAATATTTTCTGTACCTGTTAACTGAACTTGTGTAGATTAAAAAGGTTAAGTGAAAATCAAAATACTTTACACACACCAAATAAAATTTTCTAAAGGAACTACTTTACTCTATTAACTGATTAAAAGAGTGTCATTATTTTATAGCCATAATAATATACACTGCTCAGAGTGTGATTTGTTCAGCAAATAACTGTGAATGGTCTTTCTAACACTTACTTGTTTTGACTTATTTTACACATGAGTCTGTAAAGCAGTTACTCTAGTCTTGGTCAGTTATTGAAACTGTTAATAAATGTATTAATCTAAAGGTAAAATTGTCTTCAACCCAAAGATTTGGTCTACACAGCACTGCTTCACAAGACATGGATCAACTGGATATAGTATGTCCTCGTCTTCCTCTAAGCTTTGAACTAAATTACCCAGGTAGTTGCAGAATAACAGAGTTTAATTTCGATTTCCAACTAAGGTGCAACTTGGTTTTTTTTTCACATTAACCATTTAGTGTCAAGAGACAAAATAAGCAATAAATGACAGAATGAGTAGTCACTCCATGGACTCTTGGATTTGTAGTCTGACAACCACCCATTTGATCACCAACCCATATTACAATAAAAATTACAGATATCTTTTTACATCAATATGTGTATTTAGACTGTAGTATGTTTTTCCTGAGAAGACAGCTCTGAAAGATACCTCAACAAAGATACACAAAGGAAAGATACTGACCAAAATGTAGCTTCATAAGACACAAACTCTCAAATGAATATATGTATGTATGTATGGTATCTTCAGCAGCATAGGTCTTTCATTATCAACTAGAACTAAATGATTGAAGCAAATGGATGAATTAAGCTTATCATTAGATAACTGGTTGATTTGGGGGAGGGGACCAAACAGCAAGGTCATTGGCCCCATCAGATTAGGGAAGGAAGTTTGCAACGCCCTTTCAAAGGAACCGTCCCAACATTTGCCTGAAGTGATTTAGGAAATCATGGTATATCTAAATTAGGATGGCTGGATGTGGGTTTGAACCGTCGCTCTCCTGAATGCGAGTCCAATGTGGTAACCGCTACAACATCTCGCTCAGTAAGCCTATCATTCTATACCCTAATGCTTTGTGAATGCACAACAACTAGAATTTATTGAAACAAGTAGTACAGTATCAGTTGCAAAGTCTGCAGTCAATGTTTTTACATAAGAATGGGAAACACGTTAACGAGGCCTAACTGGTCAGTTAAATACAGTTTCACTTTCATCATTCAGTAAACATTATAAAATTTGATTAAAACACCACTGAGCTGGCAGCCCTAATCCTCACTTATTTCTGGATATTCTGGTGAAGTATTTCACTATAAATGTTTCTATATCTGTTTTATTGTATATATAGTTCTTTTCAAATATCTTGACTTTTTCAATTATTAGTTAACAGCGATTGCTGATCATGTTAGGTGCGAGCTACACATTACTGGACACCTTCTTTATGTTCTCTCTCTATCCATTCCCTGTTTAATTTCTGTTGGACATGGAATTCTTCTGAGCTGCCAATCACTGACCTATACTTCATCCTGTCTGAGATGTCACTTTGATTTAAACTAACCTGTGCACAGTCATTTCTCATCTCCCACGACCATTTGTTGGAAACTTTAGGTCTACTATCAGGCATACAAACTGTGTCATCAAAGTATATTACGAAAAATACTTTTCAATGAGCACAAGAAATTGAGCATAGTACTAATCCTTTTGTGCACAATCACTAGTTGAAAATTTTGTTTTGACTTCCTGAACGAAATATGAAATATTGGAGGTGTCCGCGTTGTATACGATCCACATTAATTTCACTCAGTTGGAGGAGGTGGATAATGTGAGACAACACTGTCTATAATGTTCCACCATCTTCCAGGAGTGCATCTGGGATGTTATTAATTCTTGTACTGATATTTTGGATGACAATTAGGTTCAGATCAAGCATTTGAGATTCCTATTCCTCTAGAAAGTACCATTGCAATGAGTAATACAGTAAATACATAAATAGGGAATTTTAGAATGGTTGGTCATATGAAAGCATTATTTATTTCTAACCAATTACTTACTGTTTCTTTAGGCAGTTAATCTATAGAGCAGTTAGCAGCTATTCTCAAGTACTTTTAAGATATTACTATCAAGCATACTGAAGAAAGGCAGGAAAATTTCAGAAGAGAAATAGGTATCCTATAATACAATGGAAAGTCCACGATGGAACATATTATGTACATGAATAACACAAGGAGTAAAGTTAACACATCAGTATATAGCTGAGGCACTGAATGATCAGCAAAGCACACAGACAAGATTGAAACTGCCCTCAGCATCTGGATAATGTCTTTCCACAGAACAAACAGATATTTAAAAAACAGGGAGACACAAAGAGAGGGGGGGAAGAGAGAGAGGGGGGGAAGAGAGAGAGGGGGGGAAGAGAGAGAGGGGGGGAAGAGAGAGAGGGGGGGAAGAGAGAGAGGGGGGGAAGAGAGAGAGGGGGGGAAGAGAGAGAGGGGGGGAAGAGAGAGAGGGGGGGAAAAGAGAGAGAGGGGGGGGAAAGAGAGAGAGGGGGGGAAGAGAGAGAGAGGGGGGGAAGAGAGAGAGAGGGGGGGAAAAGAGAGAGAGGGGGGGGGAAGAGAGAGGGGGGGGGAAGAGAGAGAGGGGGGGAAGAGAGAGAGGGGGGGAAGAGAGAGAGGGGGGGAAGAGAGAGAGGGGGGGGAAGAGAGAGAGAGAGGGGGGGAGAGAGAGAGAGAGGGGGGGAGAGAGAGAGGGGGGGGGGGAGAGAGAGAGAGAGGGGGGGAGAGAGAGAGAGAGGGGGGGAGAGAGAGAGAGAGAGAGGGGGGGAGAGAGAGAGAGAGGGGGGGAGAGAGAGAGAGAGGGGGGGAGAGAGAGAGAGAGGGGGGGAGAGAGAGAGAGAGAGAGGGGGGGAGAGAGAGAGAGGGGGGGGGAGAGAGAGAGAGAGGGGGGGGGAGAGAGAGAGAGAGAGGGGGGGAGAGAGAGAGAGGGGGGGGGGGAGAGGGGGGGGGGAGAGAGAGGGGGGGGGAGAGAGAGAGAGAGGGGGGGGGAGGGCGAGACACGGTGGGGAGAGAGAGAGGGGGGGGAGGGCGAGACACGGTGGGGAGAGAGAGAGGGGGGGAGGGCAAGGGGCGAGAGGGGGGCGGCAAGGGGGCGAGAGGGGGGTAGGCAAGGGGCGAGAGGGGGGTAGGCAAGGGGCGAGAGGGGGGTAGGCAAGGGGCGAGAGGGGGGTAGGCAAGGGGCGAGAGGGGGGTAGGCAAGGGGCGAGAGGGGGGTAGGCAAGGGGCGAGAGGGGGGTAGGCAAGGGGCGAGAGGGGGGTAGGCAAGGGGCGAGAGGGGGGTAGGCAAGGGGCGAGAGGGGGGTAGGCAAGGGGCGAGAGGGGGGTAGGCAAGGGGCGAGAGGGGGGTAGGCAAGGGGCGAGAGGGGGGTAGGCAAGGGGCGAGAGGGGGGTAGGCAAGGGGCGAGAGGGGGGGAGGCAAGGGGCGAGAGGGGGGGAGGCAAGGGGCGAGAGGGGGGGAGGCAAGGGGCGAGAGGGGGGGAGGCAAGGGGCGAGAGGGGGGGAGGCAAGGGGCGAGAGGGGGGGAGGCAAGGGGCGAGAGGGGGGGAGGCAAGGGGCGAGAGGGGGGGAGGCAAGGGGCGAGAGGGGGGGAGGCAAGGGGCGAGAGGGGGGGAGGCAAGGGGCGAGAGGGGGGGAGGCAAGGGGCGAGAGGGGGGGAGGCAAGGGGCGAGAGGGGGGAGGCAAGGGGCGAGAGGGGGGAGGCAAGGGGCGAGAGGGGGGAGGCAAGGGGCGAGAGGGGGGAGGCAAGGGGCGAGAGGGGGGAGGCAAGGGGCGAGAGGGGGGAGGCAAGGGGCGAGAGGGGGGAGGCAAGGGGCGAGAGGGGGGAGGCAAGGGGCGAGAGGGGGGAGGCAAGGGGCGAGAGGGGGGAGGCAAGGGGCGAGAGGGGGGAGGCAAGGGGCGAGAGGGGGGAGGCAAGGGGCGAGAGGGGGGAGGCAAGGGGCGAGAGGGGGGAGGCAAGGGGCGAGAGGGGGGAGGCAAGGGGCGAGAGGGGGGAGGCAAGGGGCGAGAGGGGGGAGGCAAGGGGCGAGAGGGGGGAGGCAAGGGGCGAGAGGGGGGAGGCAAGGGGCGAGAGGGGGGAGGCAAGGGGCGAGAGGGGGGAGGCAAGGGGCGAGAGGGGGGAGGCAAGGGGCGAGAGGGGGGAGGCAAGGGGCGAGAGGGGGGAGGCAAGGGGCGAGAGGGGGGAGGCAAGGGGCGAGAGGGGGGAGGCAAGGGGCGAGAGGGGGGAGGCAAGGGGCGAGAGGGGGGAGGCAAGGGGCGAGAGGGGGGAGGCAAGGGGCGAGAGGGGGGAGGCAAGGGGCGAGAGGGGGGAGGCAAGGGGTGAGAGGGGGAGGCAAGGGGTGAGAGGGGGAGGCAAGGGGTGAGAGGGGGAGGCAAGGGGTGAGAGGGGGAGGCAAGGGGTGAGAGGGGGAGGCAAGGGGTGAGAGGGGGAGGCAAGGGGTGAGAGGGGGAGGCAAGGGTGAGAGGGGGTGGCAAGGGTGAGAGGGGGTGGCAGGGGTGAGAGGGGGAGGCAGGGGTGAGAGGGGGAGGCAGGGGTGAGAGGGGGAGGCAAGGGGTGAGAGGGGGAGGCAAGGGGTGAGAGGGGGAGGCAAGGGGTGAGAGGGGGAGGCAAGGGGTGAGAGGGGGAGGCAAGGGTGAGAGGGGGAGGCAAGGGTGAGAGGGGGAGGCAAGGGTGAGAGGGGGAGGCAAGGGTGAGAGGGGGAGGCAAGGGTGAGAGGGGGAGGCAAGGGTGAGAGGGGGAGGCAAGGGTGAGAGGGGGAGGCAAGGGTGAGAGGGGGAGGCAAGGGTGAGAGGGGGAGGCAAGGGTGAGAGGGGGAGGCAAGGGTGAGAGGGGGAGGCAAGGGTGAGAGGGGGAGGCAAGGGTGAGAGGGGGAGGCAAGGGTGAGAGGGGGAGGCAAGGGTGAGAGGGGGAGGCAAGGGTGAGAGGGGGAGGCAAGGGTGAGAGGGGGAGGCAAGGGTGAGAGGGGGAGGCAAGGGTGAGAGGGGGAGGCAAGGGTGAGAGGGGGAGGCAAGGGTGAGAGGGGGAGGCAAGGGTGAGAGGGGGAGGCAAGGGTGAGAGGGGGAGGCAAGGGTGAGAGGGGGAGGCAAGGGTGAGAGGGGGAGGCAAGGGTGAGAGGGGGAGGCAAGGGTGAGAGGGGGAGGCAAGGGTGAGAGGGGGAGGCAAGGGTGAGAGGGGGAGGCAAGGGTGAGAGGGGGAGGCAAGGGTGAGAGGGGGAGGCAAGGGTGAGAGGGGGAGGCAAGGGTGAGAGGGGGAGGCAAGGGTGAGAGGGGGAGGCAAGGGTGAGAGGGGGAGGCAAGGGTGAGAGGGGGAGGCAAGGGTGAGAAGGGGAGGCAAGGGTGAGAGGGGGAGGCAAGGGTGAGAGGGGGAGGCAAGGGTGAGAGGGGGAGGCAAGGGTGAGAGGGGGAGGCAAGGGTGAGAGGGGGAGGCAAGGGTGAGAGGGGGAGGCAAGGGTGAGAGGGGGAGGCAAGGGTGAGAGGGGGAGGCAAGGGTGAGAGGGGGAGGCAAGGGTGAGAGGGGGAGGCAAGGGTGAGAGGGGGAGGCAAGGGTGAGAGGGGGAGGCAAGGGTGAGAGGGGGAGGCAAGGGTGAGAGGGGGAGGCAGGGGTAGAGGGGGAGGCAAGGGTGAGAGGGGGAGGCAAGGGTGAGAGGGGGAGGCAAGGGTGAGAGGGGGAGGCAAGGGTGAGAGGGGGAGGCAAGGGTGAGAGGGGGAGGCAAGGGTGAGAGGGGGAGGCAAGGGTGAGAGGGGGAGGCAAGGGTGAGAGGGGGAGGCAAGGGTGAGAGGGGGAGGCAAGGGTGAGAGGGGGAGGCAAGGGTGAGAGGGGGAGGCAAGGGTGAGAGGGGGAGGCAAGGGTGAGAGGGGGAGGCAAGGGTGAGAGGGGGAGGCAAGGGTGAGAGGGGGAGGCAAGGGTGAGAGGGGGAGGCAAGGGTGAGAGGGGGAGGCAAGGGTGAGAGGGGGAGGCAAGGGTGAGAGGGGGAGGCAAGGGTGAGAGGGGGAGGCAAGGGTGAGAGGGGGAGGCAAGGGTGAGAGGGGGAGGCAAGGGGGGAGAATATTTGTTGGGTAGTGTTTCATCTTCAAATAAGTGCAGATAACAGATCTTTTACATGTCAGATGTTGCATTAGCTGAAACTTGTTTGTATATGAATGAGTTATTTATGTTATTTATACAGCAGTGTAATGCTGATATTTGAAGAATAACTAATTGAAGGGAAGATAATCACATGATTTGAGCCAGTAAATTTTTGATGGAAGTTGATTTTCACTGGATGTGTTTTCTAAATTTCGTTTTTAAATATCAAGCTACTGATGACAATGTCACAGTAGAGTTCCTTGTTGATACAAGGGGTATTAATGTGGCTTTCATGTCTGTGAATGTTGTATGTATGTGCATAATTCCATGTTGCCTAGTTAACCTCCTTGAAACCTCCTTGAATACAAGAAAGAGATTTTCATATGCACACTTCTGTAACAGCTTTTTAAATGCAGATGAATTAAATGGAAATAGGAGAAAACAGCTGAAGGAGCAAAGGAACAAAAATTAAACAAACGCAATTGTCAAACAGAATTTGACAATTCAATTTCATGATTCCTTCGCTAAGTGTTAGGCAGTATTCAAGTGCTACCAAACAGAAAATTGCATTGAATTGCTGATGCGTAACTTATGTGGTGTCCATAAGAAATACAAATCTTTGATACGTACCCTCTAAATGCGAAGTATCCTGAAATACAAGTGTAGCTAAGATCTAAGGTCTCAAGATTAGGGCAGCTTAGCAGCATTAGTCTCACAAGATCATCTGTCAAGTTGACACCTGACATGCAAAGTAAGACAACCCCATGTCCTATAGTTGGAAGATGGTTAAGAATACTGAAAGATAAAAATAAATACATAAAATACATAACATCATGATGTGTGTGATTTTACTTCATACAAAACTGCACACTAACATTTACACTACAATAATGGACACTTTATTAAAATTTATAGTGCTGTTTTTGGTTCACCCACAGACTGGGCTAAAGAACAGTGATAAGACTTGAAAAACTGCATGAGAATTGCTAAATTTTTGAAAGTTAGGTTGAAACTTTTACACTCATTCACTTAAGAATATCTAGATCTGCTGCCATAATTGATGTGTATTTAAATATATGTAATCTGATACTACAAAAATGAGTGTTATAAACTGAAGTTTAGCAGAGGGAAACATAAACATATGTTGTTTCATTCAAGCTGCTGTAATTTATAGCAGCACTTGAGAAATGATTTTATAAAATACATCTGCCTAGAGTTCACTTCACTTCAGAGATGACAAAGTTATTGAAAATAAAAATTCATTTTCACAATTTTTTTACTAAATAAATAAACAAGGAATTTTAGAATTTGGTAATATGTACATCATAATTTTTTGTGAATGGGGTATTTTATTTATTTGTACATTTCATAAACTAAAGTTTGGCATGTCTTCTTTGTGTTATCATCCTGAAATTGGATGATCTGTAACTTGTTTCACATTTTTATTTTATTTTATTTATTTTTTTTTTAAATTTTGACTTAGTCCCCACATTTCCTGCATGACTAATACTTGGGCTATTATCAGGCCCATCAGGTACATTTGAAATTACAAAAATATGGCAAGAACCAATCACATTAGTACAGTACTGCTCATAAATGTAAACACTTGTAATTGTGAATGCAACTGAAGGATTAACACCTTGACCTGCAAATGAAGGTGTTCAAGGAGCATAAATGCAATGAAATCTTGCTGTGTCAATTTGCATCAAGTTCATGCCATATACTCTCTTTCCATCTTAACAATATGCTGTAAGGAGAGGATATGCCTTCCAAATAGCCATGGAATCACTGTGAACTGATGCGGCAGGAAACCTGAGAATGTTTTCTTGGCACCTAAAAAGCACAGAAGGAAATTGTGGTGCAATAGTCAAAATTACAGCCCTAGGAAATGCCGTTACTATCATAAGGTGGTATCAAGTGGGGAACAGCAGCAAGATATATCTCAACGCTGCAGCAGTTAGTATAATGTGTTTATAGCTTGAGAGAATGGTCAACAAGCTGGAAAGCAACAGTGTGATGGCAGAGTTCAGTTTGGATTCCACTTATGGTAGATTTTTTCTGATACTGTGTTCATGTGTTTATAAGTACAAAGCACAAAATCAGCAGAATAAACAGTTCTTGATTCTTAATAAGATATTTTTGGCCTTTAAAATGGCACAGAATGTGGTTTCCTAGCTACTTAATGTTCGTGCACAGGTCTTCCGTTTCTTTGTGTGAGGAAGTTAAGTCCATGTGGTGGATAATATATATCTCATTTCCTGCCACCTCCTCCACAGCAGTCAGGGTGATGTTCCAAAGGTTATCATAGGTAGTTGGTGTAGGGTCAGGCCAGTTACACAACGCTGGTGACTACTTTGAAGGACAGTAACAGGTGAAAACTTTTAACTCTTTTGTATCAGTTGTGAATAAATACTTGCCACTATTTAAGTTCCAAAACTCATATTTGAGGTTCAATTTGGCACCTTGCAGCCTACACACCTGGAATGTTGTTTGCTGAGAACAATATTGATATATTGGAAAATACTACTTTCTGCCAGTCACAATTGATATCATCCTTGACGAACACTAATTGATAGTGTCAGTGTTCATTAGTGGGCCTCTCACTGACAACGGCATGTTTGCTTTGCAGTCCAGCTGCCAGTAAAAAAGCATCCATTAGCCAAGGAATACATGAACTGGGCACCAGTTGCCACCCAGATATTTTCACAATGCGAAGTCAGTCTGTAGCCAACAGTGTGTGCTACTACTCACTGCTCTGGAAACTACAAAGGACTTTATTGTTCAATGATGTTCCCAGTCCTTTATGCTGCTAAGGATACGGCTATGTGAATGTGTTCTTACGACTTAGCATAATTCTAACATGCCAATATGGTAGGAAATGTGTGGCAATACCATGACTGTTCTTTTATTTCTGGTAGTGGCATCAAATTGTACTGTAAATCACTTATGATCTCAGTGAAACATTTAATAATTCTCTCACAAGATGCGACACTGAAGCAGAAAATTGGAGTTTTTGTCTAGTGGGATGTTGTTCTGCATGTAAGTTACAGCTGTTCTTCAATGTAATGTGGCAAGTAATAAGTCCTAGTCAACACTATAGCAACTGGAGGATTCTCAAGGTACCACTGTCTTGTTGTTTAGTGATGCCACTCTTGTCATGTTAGGCAATGGCTGCACTATCAGCCACTTCAAAATTTGTTGGGGGATTACAATACTCTATGTAAGTTTTTCTTTTTCTCCCCCAATCAAGTTACAAACAGCTACACTCTGTGATCAAAAGTATCCAGACGCCTGGCTGAAAATGACTTACAAGTTCATGGCACCCTCCATTGGTAATGCTGGAATTCAATATGGTGTTGGCCCACTCTTAGTCTTGATGACGTCTTCCACTCTTGCAGGCATACATTCAATCAGGTGCTGGAAGGTTTCTTGGGGAACATTCAATCAGGTGCTGCAAGGTTTCTTGGGGAACATTCAATCAGGTGCTGGAAGGTTTCTTGGGGAATAGCAGCCCATTCTCCATGGAGTGCTGCACTGAGGAGAGGTACTGATGTCATCGGTGAGGCCTGGCATGAAGTCGGTGTTCCAAAACATCCCAAAGGTTTTCTATACGACTCGGGTCAGGACTCTGTGCAGGCCAGTCCATTACAGTGATGTTATTGTCATGTAGCCACTCCGCCACATGCCGTGCATTATGAACAGGTGCTCGATCGCATTGAAAGATACAATCACCATCCTCGAATTGCTCTTCAACAGTGGGAAGCAAGAAAGTCCTTAAAACATCAATGTAGGCTTATGCTGTGATAGTGCCACACGAAACAACAAGGGCTGCAAGCCCCCTCCATGTTACATACAACTGCACCATAACACCACTGCCTCCGAATTTTACTGTTGGCACTACAAAAGCTGCCAGATGATGTTCACCGGGCATTCGCCATACCCACACCCTGCCATCGGATTGCCACACTGTGTACCATGATTCATCACTCCGTACAAAATTTTTCCACTGTTCAATTGTCCAATGCTTACGCTCCTTACATCAGGTGAGGCGTCATTTGGCATTTAATAGCATGATGTGTGGCTTATGAGCAGCCGATTGACCATGAAATCCAAGTTTTTTCACCTCCCGCCTAACTGCCACAGTGCTTGAGGTGAATCCTGATGAAATTTGGGTTTCCTGCGTGATGGTCTGGATAGATGTCTGCCTGATACACATTACGACCCTCTTTAACTGTCGGCGGTCTCTGTCAGTGAACACACAAGGTCAGCCTGTACGATTTTGTGCTGAATGTGTCCCTCCACATTTCCACTTCACTATCACATCAGAAACAGTGCCCCATGGAATGTTTATGAGTGCTGTAATCTCGTGTTTAGATGTGTGACACAAGTGACACCTAATCACCTGGCCACATTCCAAGTCCATCATTTCCGCAGAGTGCCCCACTCTGCTCTCTCACAATGTCTAATGACTACTGAGGTTGCTGATATGGAGTACCTGGTATTAGGTGGCAGCACAATGCACCTAACATGAAAAATGCATGTTTTGGGGGGTGTAGAATGAAATCTGTATTAATAAAGAAACTGTAGAACCATCATGTCTGTCTGAACACATTAATCTCCAAATCTGCTAGATGAATTTTCACGGGGTTTTCACAGGTAACTCGAGCATAGCTGATCTAGTTCAGGCCCTGCTAAGTCACTGGAGGGAGTTGGCACACATCTGCACACACGTCACCTAATTCCCATAAATTCCATGGAAAGGGGCGGGGGGGGGGGGGGGGGGGGGCGATGAGCTCTGATGCCACATTCAATCACATCCCAGGTGTGTTCAATCGGGTTCAGATCTGGTGCGTTGGGGGGGGGGGGGGGGGGTCGTCAGCACATCAATTGGAACTCATCACTGTGTTCCTTGGAGCATTCCATCCCACTCCTGGCCTTGTGACATGGCACATTATCTGGCTGAAAAATGCCAGTGCCATTAGGAAATATGATCATCACAAAGGGGTGTACATGGCTTGCAAGCAGTGTACGATACTCCTTGGCCATCATGGTGTCTGGCACGAGCTCCACTGGAGCCATGAATGCCCACATGAATGTACCCCAGAGTATAATTGGGCCACCACCAACTTGTCTCTGTCCCACAACAGAGGTGTCAACAAGCCGTTCCCCTGGAAGACGATGGATTCACACCTTTCCACTGGCCTGATGTAGGTATCAGGAGTCACAGACCATACAATGCCCTGCCACTGTACCAACATCCAGTGCTGATGGTCATGTGTCCATCATTTTAGTCATAGTTGCCGATGTTGTGGGGTTAACATTGGCACATGCTTGGGTCACCAGCTGTGGAGGCACATCATTAGGAGCGTTCAGTGCACTGTGTGTTCAGATGCACTTATATTCGCCCAGCATTAAAGACTGATGTTATTTCCACCATAGAATGCTGCCTGTCCTGTTTTATCCATCTGGCCATCCAACAACATTTGACATCTGTAATGAGGTGTGGCCACCTAGCCGCAAAATGTCTGGACATGGTTTTACCTTGGTTTTGCCATGTGTTGAAGAAACTCACCACAGCACCTTTGAATACCTGACAAGTTGTGCAGTTTCTGAACTGCTTTTTCTGAGCCCTCGGGCCATCACAAATCTGTCATTGGTCAAACGCAGATAGATTCCCATTCTACACACGGACAGCATGTTCACAAATACTACATGCACTATGTGTGCACTTGACTAGCAGTAATTCCTTGCCAGGTGATGCTGTTATTGCCTGGACGGATCTATATTGATAGTAGGTCAGTTTCCAGAATGAGATTTTCACTCTGCAGTGGAGTGTGCGCTGATATGAAACTTCCTGGCAGATTAAAACTGTGTGCCCGACCGAGACTCGAACTCGGGACCTTTGCCTTTCGCGGGCAAGTGCTCTACCATCTGAGCAACCGAAGCACGACTCACGCCCGGTACTCACAGCCCTACCTCTGCCAGTATCTTGTCTCCTACCTTACAAACTTTACAGAAGCTCTCCTGCGAACCTTGCAGAACTAGCACTCCTGAAAGAAAGGATATAGCGGAGACATGGCATAGCCACAGCCTGGGGGATGGTTCCAGAATGAGATTTTCACTCTGCAGCGGAGTGTGCGCTGATATGAAACTTCCTCATATCAGCGCACACTCCACTGCAGAGTGAAAATCTCATTCTGGAAACATCCCCCAGGCTGTGGCTAAGCCATGTCTCCACTATATCCTTTCTTTCAGGAGTGCTAGTTCTGCAAGGTTCGCAGGAGAGCTTCTGTAAAATTTGGAAGGTAGGAGACGAGATACTGGCAGAGGTAGGGCTGTGAGTACCAGGCGTGAGTCGTGCTTCAGTAGCTCAGATGGTACAGCACTTGCCCGCGAAAGGCAAAGGTCCCGAGTTCGAGTCTCAGTCAGGCACACAGTTTTAATCTGCCAGGAAGTTTCAGTAGGTCAGTGTTTATAGTGTTCTGGCCAATCAGTGTACAGGCTTTAGTTCATCAAAATATTAAGATGGAAAAAAGATATAGTTTCAAATTTTATCCAAGATCAACTGCTCAGCTTACTAGTTCGGATGTTTAATCACCATAGCGCAGTATACCAAAGAACCAATAGATGGCACTGACAGTGTTTTTTTAACTCAGTGACAGATGTATTTTCGGAAGTTTACATCAGTGGCAGAATTAAGGGCCATAATCTTAACTTTGAGTGCAAACAGCGAATTTACTTGGCTAGGATGTACAGACTTATTTCACTCTGTATATTAAAAAATTAACAACATTGCTTTGCACCTTTAGATACATTTTATTTATATTCTTTGCTAGGAAGAAACAAATTTATTAAGTTTCCTTTGTGATTTGTGGACCTATTCATTAAATTCTGATTTCATTTTGCTTATATATAAAAATGCCTAGGGAAACAGGTCTTTCTGAATCCACCCGAACTGAGGTCTATGTGATCTCAAGAATCCAATGAAGATTGTGCTGTGAGACTTTCTGTGGCTCAAGAACATCAGGTTTTAACTTGCTATTTGGAAACTACTCCTACAGTGAGGTGTGACGTAACTCTTGAGAGCAACATGCATTACATCACTCCTCATGAAGCCTTCACTCACAGATGCTTGAAGTTAATTCTCTCCAACGTGACATCACAAAAGTGGAAATTCAGAGGGAAGATGGCACAGGTGAGCGAGTTTTTATATCCTGTATCCCACTTGTTCCCAACAGTTCACCATACGGCTTTAAGTGTGTACAATTCCCAGTGACCTTATGCAATGACCATAAACAAAGCACAAGGCCAGATGCTAAATTTTGTGAGCGTGGGTCTTAGTGTCAGTCGTTTTTCACATGGCCGGCTCAATGTGGCTCTCTTCCATGTTAGTTGATCTGAACATGCTTTTTGTTCATGTCCCCAATCATACAAAGAAGCTTTACACATCAAAATAAATTCAACGCATGCAAATAAATATCCAGGTAAAGCCGGGTTCATCAGCTAGTTTAGTAATATAGAAAACTCAGTGTTCATGCTGCCAAAATTGCACAGATTGAACAATCAGTTTTTGACAGTCTTCATCTTTCTACTAAGCAGTAACAGACAACAATGACAATGATGTAATACATATATCACCATTGTAGTCGTCGCCATCAGCAGAAATTCCAGCAGTCCCATATGGGAGGGATAACAGCAAATGTTACCACCAGTTCTATCATACCTGCTATCTGAAATAACCCTCCTTGATTTAAATCCAAAACACAGTCACATATACTGTGTAAAATTACCTGTATCTTCATGAAGGAGGGATATGCACTATAAATATAGATAATAACAGTATATCCTATTTGCAGAGAAGTACTCGCATCTTCTTGGAACAGGTCTATAGTACTAAAGGACTGATTTCACGTAATTTCTGATGTAATATTTCTTCTTCTGTGTATTCCCAACGCCTGTGGAAAAATTTATGTAATGCATTTAATTTGCATCAGTGCTGTACACAATTAACTCTACATGTTATAGATTTTTTATGACCAAATCCTGTGCTGTTAAATGTATCTGTATTTGATTTCTACCCAAACGATATTAAACAGGCCACACCACATTACATAAAAATGCAGCCCTTTTTTACCATACCACAGGTCTATTTCATACCAAGAATTTGTTTCTTAACACTGTATATACTGTCCCTGTGGAAAAATACATTGCTTAAGGCTCAGTGAGAATGTGTATGCCATGATATCCCAATCCGCAATGTAAATGCCACACAGTTGTTTACACACACATTGACTGGTCTAGTCTTAATTTTAGAGGATATGGTTTCTCACTGTAGCACATGGAAAGTTATTCATTATTAGTGCTTTACAGTGTTATAAAACATAGCTGCCAGTCAACAGCATCCCAAGATCCAACTGGGGGGAGTAAGAAAGGCACACGGGTGGGGGGGGGGGGGGGGGGGGGGGGGGGGGGAGTAGTTGACAAGTCATGTTACTTCATGATGGACTGGGGTCTAGTTCTGAGCTTACATGACAAAAGTTTATTCGTGTACTTGCTACTACTCAGTATTGACTACATGTTCTGCCTTTCTTCAAAACGAAACTCAATTAATATGTCTGTGTGTGGCAGGGCAGCATATCAACTTTAGTTTGTAATGACTTTTTTGTATATAGAAAGAGGGGGGGGGGGAAGCAGTAAAATGAATAACACTATGTTTCAATACATGATTCTATTATTGGCATTAGTATACTATTAATGCAATGGCTAGTGGCGTAATTTCTCCTTCAATATGATGTAAAAAGCAGCAGTGAAGAGAATGTATTTCATTTTCAGAACACTGTCAATGAGTTGCAGCAGCAACAGTTTATTTTCTTGTAATGTATATTTTATATCAACTTCAGATATAATATTTAATTAACTGTTTTATAACTTTGGATGCATCTGAAGCAAACAAGTGAAATAATACCTGGTAAAAAACTCTGATCCTGCAAATAAATGACTTATCACACACTATGCACTGTTCTGCTACCAAACATATCCTTCACAGTAACTATAAATATAATTATAGTACACGAAAGCAGTAGCATATCACACACTTTCAAGACACACTGTAACTATTCACTTTGGATGCCTGAAAGTGTTCATTTACTTGATCCAAAACAACTACTGAGAATCTGAATAAAGCAGATAATGAGGTAATATGAGAAGTAACTACAAGAACACACCCATGAATCACATAGAACTCCATTTCATCATCACAGAGCTGCCTTTCTGCTGGATGTGTATGATAACATGGAAGCCGTCCAGATTCAACATCACGGTGTGCTTCTTTAAACTCCCATAGGCCTGGAAATGGGACAGAACAGCTAAAATATGTGTATAAAATTTGTTTCTGGAATACAATGTTGTCCTAATGCATTCGAATGGATGAAAAGAAATTGGGAAGCATTTAAGTTATCTCCAGTCCCATACTCTATTATTCATTACAAAGTAATTTATTCATATGAGGTTCCCATCCAACTGATAGATTAGTGTTCAAGATCCAGTCACAGGTATGGTTTGAATATGCTGCAAATTTTACTTACAAGTTTGGCCCTGTGAATGCAAAATGCTATACTATGATCTACCAAATGGCGTCTAAACGAAACTAGAGATGATTCAGTTTTTTTTTTTTCTTAACACGATACATTATGATGAATCTCAAAGTAATGGATAGAATAAATAAAGATCATAAATGACACATGAACTGCTAATAAATGAGAAAGTTCTATGATGGCCAAATCACAATACTGCATGAAAAGGGTAGTCTATAAACATGAGAACAATGAGAAATCATAGTCAATTATTCAAGGTTAGGTTTCCACAACTTTCATAAAGAAAATTCCCCTCAGCTAGCACAATTACAGTTGGTCTTTATCCTCTATGGCATTAGTCATACACAGAAGCACCAAAAAAAACTGGTATAGACATGTTCATTTAAATACAGAGATATGTAAACAGGCAGAATACAGCGATGTGGTTGGCAATGCCTATATAACACAACAAGTGTCTGGCGCAGTTGTTAGATCGGTTACTGCTGCTACAATGGCATTTCACGAGTGTATCGGGAATATGAGGAATCCGGTAAAACATCAAATCTCTGACATCACTGCAGCCAGAAATAGATCCTGCAAGAACGGGACCAATGACGACTGAAGAGAATCATTCAAAATTACAGAAGTGCAACCCTTTCGTAAACTGACGCAGGTTTCAATTCTGCACCAACAACAATTGCCAGTGTGCAAACCATTCAATGAAACATCGGCGATATGGGCTTTCGGAGATGAAGGCCCACTCGTGTGCCATTGATGACTGCACAACACAAAGCTTTATGCCTCGCCTGGCACCGTCAACCCCGACATTGGACAGTTGATGACTGGAAACATATTGCCTGGTCCGTCGAGTCTCATTTCAAATTGTATGTAACTGATTGACGTGTACGGGTATGGAAACAACCTCATAAATCCATGGACCCTGCATATCAGCAGGGGACTGTTCAAGCTGGTGGAGGCTCTGTAATGGTGTGGGGTGTGTGCAGTTGGAGTGATATGGGACCCCTGATACGTCTAGATATGAATGCAACAGGTGACACTTACATAAGCATCCTGTCTGATTGCCTGGATTTTGGAGTTTGGATGACAGATACAGGAGTGGAATTTCTTGCTGGAGCAACTGTATAGCAGAGTTCATCAGTCATAGTTAGTGCAGATTGGTGGCAAGCCAGTATCTAGGCACCCCATTACCAGATACTTCCAATGGGTGAGAGATCTGGAGAGCGTAATGACCACATAAACAGTCTAACACTAGCTTGGTGGGTCAAGGCAGCAGTCTGCCAGACTTGGTCAATTCTAGGAGGACACTGTGACACCCCACATGTCAAGAATTGCTACAGAATGGCTCCAAGAACACTCTTCCGAGTTTGAACACTACAGCTGGCCACCAAACTCCCCAGACATGAACATTATTGAGCATATCTAGGATGCTTTGCAACGTACTGTTCATAAGATATTTCCATCCCCTCATACTTTATGGATTTATGGACAGCAGGATTCATGGTGCGAATTCCCTTCAGCACTACTTCAGACATTAGTCTGAGTCCATGCCACGTCGTGTTGCAACACTTCTGTGTACTCGCGGCTGCCCTACACGATGTTAGGCAGATGTACCAGTTTCTTTGGCTCTTCCGTGTAGTTTAACCACACAAAATAATTTTATTAATCACTTAAGAACAAACTCCATAAATAAATACTTCTGCCCCCAAAATATGAAGCTATTATGTACCGACTACAATATCTTGCACTATCATACACAATACTCACAATTTTGGATAACAGTGTGTTATACCAGATACTATACTTGGACAAAACAATCAGAAAATCAGTCAATTGAGCCCTATATAATTTAGAGAGAGAGAGAGAGAGAGAGAGAGAGAGAGAGAGAGAGAGAGAGAGAGAGAGAGAGAGAGAGAGAGAGAGAGAGAGAGAGAGAGGGGGGGGGGGGGATGGAGGGGGGGGGAGGAGAGTTGTCTAACACAGCTTTGTGTACAATTCTCCTTATTTAAGTATGTAATTAGACTCTTGAACGATATGGGTTATTGTTCAACTATTAGAATTTGGTGCTTGTTTTCATTATGACATGACAAAAGGTGATGTAATGTCTATACTTCAATTAAAATAACTTTGCAATTGATACTTCAGCAAGTCAAGTGGGATCAAGTGTCAGCTATCCACAATTCATTCTCAGGCTCCATGTTTTCATTGTGTTGCCCATTTTGTAGGTATATGACAAGCATGGGTAGTTACAGGTAGAGGGGTAAGAGTGACACGTCAATGCTGTACACAAGCTGGCACCACTTACGCCTATCAGTCACAAAGCGAACTTATTTTATGCATGCTATAATTTACTACAATCTGTGGAATGGTGACTCATCGATGTAACACACAATGTGAGCCAACAAATGGATTGAGGACTTTCGTGTTTCATAATTTTTGCTATAAAGAGGCACAAAGAAATTAAAGACATCGGTCGCCAGTGGGCATTGATTTGTATCAATAGGGCAAGTTGAAAATTTGTGCCGGACTGGGATTCAAACCTGGGTCTGCTGTTTACTAGGCAGGTATGCTGACCATTACACCATCTGGACACTATCGTCACCACGGCTGCATTGACTAGCATAGTATGGTTCCCATCAGATCCAAATTCTCAACTTATACGACACACTATGATGTAGCACCCCTGCTCATTAGCCTCATTGGACGCACTATCTCACTGATTACCATAAGAGTTCAAGCTTGTTGTGCACCTGCACTGGAGAGATCACTGGCCGTCATCACCTTAATTATACATGTAGTGTCTGTCTTTCGGACATAGTTATAGAGATTTAGTTTCTGGATTTTTTGAACAAGATGCTAAAAGTAAAGATATTAGATGTGGTTGCTATAATCAGGAATATTGGAAAGTTTGTTACAGGATTCCAATCGAAAGGTGAATGTACACAGGTAAAAAAAGAAAAGAGAGATCAGCACTTTGCAGACAGCAATTCTGTTCATCAGTTTAACTTCTGTTAGAACAATTTTCAACAAACTGACAAAAATGGAATAACTTACAAAGTAAAATGACAGTGCCACTGGAAACCACACATGATATTAATTTCCCCAAGCACAGCAATTGGCAGTTATGTACAATACCAAAACAATGTAATGTATTTTCATGGGTAGACTTTTTCCACAGGCGTATTATCCGACAATACTCTAAGTGTGATTCTTTCCAGCAATTCATAAACAGGATTTTGAATGATACCTTAATTCTTATACAACAGGAAACTGCAGCTGATGATGTTTGAAACATCCAGCCTAAAACAAAAATTTGCCTTATAAATATTAAAACCATTTCTAATCACAGCAACAATTTCCACAAAGCCATTGGCATGATGATAATTCTGGAAGGTTTGAAAATTATTGTGTTGTTATCCACCTCTGAAGGCTCACGGGGCCTGTTAGACACTATACTCTTCTCTGAGGATTGAACTGGCAACCTTCTCCAAGACCTTCACAGTAGATGTTTCAGTATATCTATATTTTGCAAGCCACTGAACCATCGTTGGCAGAGGATACTTGGTACATATATTTGTAACTATCTGTCCTACTCCATTTATATATTAAGAGGGAAAAATAGTTTTATATGTATATACCTCAGTAGGTGCTTTGATCTTTCTTTTCTACTCTCATTGTTCCAAATTGAGACATACAGTGGAGCCACTAGGACTGTTGCATAGTATTCTCTGAGTGTTTCCACATGAGAACAGTGTCACTTTCTTCCCTAGATTCCAAATTAACATTGCCTAATCATCTCTGTTACACTGGCGTCTTGTACACTGTCTCTTTTAAAGAGGCACTGCCTTTTCCAGAATCCTCTCCACAAATATGTCTTCCATTTGTCTTTCCTATTCTGTGTTTTAAACAGTTCATTCCATTACACAGGGTGGTCAGAAACAGTTTGAAGAGCTTGCAAGGGTGTTGCAGGGTAGGCTGTGCTGAGGAATAATTGTTAAGAAAAGAAACTTAATACACTGTGCCATTTTGCAGGCCACTGTATGCACAAATTCAAGCTGCCCACCAGAGATGGTGTCACTGAACATGTTCTTAATTTCGATTCCTAAAACCAAACAAGAGAGTGATACAAAAATTGGACAAGGGACAGTAGTAAGGATTGAACTCTAGCCAAAGGCTGAGCAGTCTTGTGCACTATCCATCCTCATGCACAATCATCTACGCTATGAGAACAACTGACACTAACTGTATTTGGCAAGCCACTTTAATTTGTAAAGACACTGGTTTGAATGGCTAACTTCTGTGCTATAATTTTACCCCTGATTTTGTAATGGATACTACTGGGTTCTTTTATCTTTTTGTGGTTATTATTTTGCAATTGGAAACTGCAACGCATGATCCCACGATATACTGAGGAAGGCTGCCATCAAAGAGTAGGGCAGGCTTCAGCAGTAATGTATTGAGCATTTTGTGCACAGAATGCCTAAGAAGGCACAAGCGTATTCAATGCATACTGTGGAGCATTATGGTACTGAATGTTACCCAACAGCAATTTTTGATCCCACAGATGTGTACTTCTGATCAAAATGCCTTTATTTTAATTGTTGTTTTGTGAAAATAAGAAAATACTGTGAAATAAAAACAAGACTTATTTTCATTTACTCCTTCCCCTGAATGTAAGGCAGATATGAGGGTAGTACACTCGTAGTCATATCACACTTCCTTGGGGGCACGCTATGTTACTTTCACTTTTGTTGAACACTCACTGGCAAGTGTAATCTATTGCGTTTTATCAGCCAAACCTGTTCCAGCATAGGCATCAAACTACGTGTCCTTTATGAACATAATACCTTGCTTCTGAAAAGTGTTCGACACTGTACCATATTGTTAATATGGTAACTGTGATACTTGTGTGGAATATCCTTACAAATATATTAGAATCTTCTTTCTCAATATTCTTTTGACAACAAATGGAAATCACTACTCACAGCTACCTGTTTAATAGAGGTAGAAGGAAACCTGCATTCTCAGCACAGTTCACTACATTCTGCTGTCTCTCCAATCGTAAATGGGACACTCTGGCCTGTGTACCTTGTTCAGTTGCCTGCTGAACTGATGTACAGGCAGTGACATCATTGGAACCTTCTGCCTTGTGGTTACCTGTGGTCAACAACAGAACTACACAAGGCCTTTTTCGAGGCAACTGGGAGTCTTACGTCAACCCCGACAGTATATGCTACCACCTCAACAAGCTCAACTTAGCCTCTAGGTATCTATTATGAGTAATATTGCAAAACTTCCAGCACCATGGTGTGCAAAGAAGGTGGACAAGAGGAACATCTGGAACAGGATATTGATCAATGGCACTGACATATATCTAGAGTAAACCATGGAAACGTGTACATTGAGAAAATGAGTAGTACACCTAATGTTCCATTAAGACATTCTACTGAGAATGTGAATGAATGGCGCGAGAGAACTGTTGCTTCCCAATGAGTCAACGTGCTACAGAACTTTCTCAGATAACATTCGATGTAGGGTTATCAAGCAGCCAACTTATTAGGTACTGTCTGCATGATAGTGTCAAAAATTAACTTGGGTAGGGACTAAGTATATTGACAGATGAAGCTTGGGTGGGATCCATACAAACACTCACTGCCATGTTGGAGGTTCTCATTTGGTAAATCAGCAACCATTCGGGTAACTCCATCACATGGGCAGCCGCCACTGCCCCCGCACACCCCAGCATTAAAAGAATGACATGATGCCATCAAGACCGACCACCAGGAGGTGAAACCAGTGCCTGCAGAGGGTGCTGCCAACAAGGAACCTGCTCACATCCACGTGCCACGTGACAGGGAAATAGTTCCAACAGTATGCTGCCACAGGTTTCTACATAAGCTGTCGTCAGGACAGCACAAGTCTGTTAAGCTTCAAGAGCCTCTCCTCGTCCAAGCAATGTGTGCTACTCATCCCATTAAACAGGACTGCTCTCCAAGTCCATTGTTAGGGACAAATGCAACTGTCAGAAGCCACCTTTCTTTCTTCCTACAGACTCTCATGCCTGCTGATACTCAGGAATGTTAGCTTCTACAGCAGCACAGTGTGTTCATCATTAGTGACATTATTCAGAATTGGATGTTCCAGCTGTCGGCCCCAAACTCAAGTACTATATGGTTGAACCTAACCCAGAACTCAGACTTACAGGCCACGAACTTTTCATCCAGGCACTGATCATTGCTGAACTTAGTGTCTAGTAAGTGCTCATTCTCAACTTGGCTCCAGGTAGTGTTTAGTGCCAAAGGGAGCATACTGTCTGTGTTTTCTCTGTAAACTTAATCTCCAACAAGTGATCTCTGAGCTTAGTGCCAGATTGACCTTACTGTGATCCACTGTTTCTTTAGTATCTGTGCCAGTGCCTTTGTACCTATTGTGTTGCTCTTGTTATTGTGTTCTTGGCCTTTATTTTCATACCATCGAAACAGATGTTTTTGTTCATTAAATTTATTATATCCTTGATATTGCTTTCATGTTTCATGGAGCATGACACTACGCTCAAGACACCACACTCGTCCTTATAGCCATGATTTCCAGTCGGTGACTTCTTTCACTTGAAGAAAAGGCTTTTTAAAACATATCTTCTTAAAAATTTCAAAAAAATACAGGAAAAGTCAATGTGGATATCGATAACATCTCATTCCACCATATAAGCACTCCTGCTTATATGCCATCCATAAAACAAAGCATTTCTCAAGAAATTTTACATTCAGGCACATCTACATCCATTTTACAACCAAGATAACTCCATATGAATCTTTCCTCTATCATAATGCGAAATAAAGCATCTACAGGCATAATTTTGAGTACCAGGGAACAGCTGTGTGTCTGTCTATGAAGCATTCTTTAATAACCTTTCCAAGATAATTTCTGCTATGGAGCTTTCACTACATGGTTTAACAGGACACACTGGTGCAGACAACTTCCTTTGCATGAGGAAGTAACATACCAACAAAACAGTTTGACAATAATGAAATTTACCAAATACTTAATTCAGTTTGAATATTATATATTCTTGTCACTGTGTGAGCAAGAGAAGCAGGCAGGCAGGCATGCAGGGGCAGCATAATACTGTATGGATCTGATGCACTGTCACAAGTGGGAGCAACGATTATTTATGACCTTGTTATTAAGTTTTACATTTTATTTAGTTATGGAAGGTGAGACTCCCAGTTCACACATTAATATTATTCTATCTGATTTGTAGCAATTTTTTTTTTAAATGGCATTCTTTTTGGGGTGTCTGCTTACACAAAACTTTAGCCAGGCCAACAGAACTGTGTTTAACTGAACAGTATAGTGCCTGTACACACTTGTGAAAGTTGAGTGTCTAAGTGTATCTCAACTCTGGAACATGAGAAGGAACTTTTAAGAACATCAAACATCTGATTTGGCAAAAGCAGATACATCATCCAAGAACCACACTCAAGTTGAGCAGGTCAGTGGTACCCAGTGTCTTGTAAACTAAATACATTAAAAATTAACTGTAGTATTACTGAATTTTAGTTACTGCTACCACTAACCATTTTCCCAAGATGTCTGCCTGTTTGTAATATTAGCACTATAATTACTACTTTCTTCACTGGTTGCATCATTCGCTCACCTTCTTGGTGAAAACTGCCAAGAACAAAATCACGTGTGTGCTATTTTAGTAACTTCTAATTTAATTGTAGTTTTCTGTGCTGATTTTGTAGTTCTTAAACCCATTTTTCTCTGTGTTTCCCATCCTTAACTGTACTTTATTGCAGAGGGTTAAATGTTTTCAAAATCATCACTATCTCATCCATATTTCCTCACAATGAATACTCTGCTTCCCACTGCTCTGTAACCTCAGAAAATCTTCACCTCACAATCAACAATGCTTCAGCGTCATGAGCAAGAACCACAACAGCACGCAGAAACCCTGGCAGAGATAGACAGCCTCCACCAAACAGCCCAACAGAATGTGTCACAGCTGGTACTAGCTCTCATTCCAATATCCAATCTTTATCTGCACATGATGAAGAACTTAGTCTCCTCTCCCACCAATTTAATAATCAAATAACTTTCCTCTCCGAAATGTGGCTCAGACCACACACTTTCTCTGCATCTTTTCACCTCCCAGGATACATATTTCTTGCCGCCCCTGGTAGCTGAGTGGTCAGCGCGACAGAATGTCATACCTAACGGCCCGGGTTTGATTCCCGGCTGGGTCAGAGATTTTCTCCGCTCAGGGACTGGGTGTTGTGTTGTCCTTATCATCATCATTTCATCCCCATTGACATGCAAGTCGCCGAAGTGGCATCAACTCGAAAGACTTGCACCAGGCGAACAGTCTACCTGATGGGAAGCCCTAGCCACCTGGCATTTCCATACATTTTTTATGATGGACGGATCAAACAAACAAGATGGAGGTGTTGGGGCATATGTACGAACTGATCTCAGACCCAAAGTCTTAAGCACATTAAACCCTGCTGAAGAAAGACAGGCCTGAATTCATGTTCATTGAAATAATTGAAGTGCTTAGCTTGTGTCATCTACAAGCCACCAATAATCAGCTGAAGGATCACCTTTCAGTTGAAATTACAGGCCGTCAGTACAGTGTCAATACAAACATACCATCATAATGAGAGACATGAAAATAGATTTGTTGAGAGAGACACAGTTAACTTAAGAAGCTTGTTTAGTTGCAACAACATGAACATGTTTTGTTGGAACTTGCACACCATATGGTACACAGTCACAAACTTATAGGTGTGATCACAATGAAAAAGATTGACAGAGTAACAGATACAGGCCAAACCTTGGCTCCAGGCCTCTCAGCACACGGTATAATATTCATGACCTACTCTGTGCAATTCCCAAAGCTGAAATTGCATGATATAATGTGTAGGAACATGAAACATATGGATTGTGACACTAACAGCCTGCTGCCCACATACCTCACGGCATCAAATAATCAGAGTGCCCAAAATTGATGGTAAAATTCATGAACTTGATAATAAACTCACTGTTCTATATAAAAAACCGGCACTATGCACAATCTGTGTAAGAAAACCTCCTGCTCCATGGCTGACAACAGACTTATGCCAAATAATGAACAATAGGGATGCTGCTCATAGACGTTTCAAGGAAAATCCAAAACCCGAACATTCCAAAGAATACAGTAGGCTACAAAACAGGTAAGGCAACCAGTCTGCAATGCCAACATCAGGAGAGCTTGTTTCTTTGTATGCAGCAATATGACACCTGCGACCCTGTGGAAGAAAACTGTCAGGTCTCTGTTAATGAAGTAAATGAATTTTTCTTTGCACTAGTCAACTTCCATGTGGCAAGGAACTATTGCCCACAAGGGTCTCCTACCTACATACCTAACCACAACACTTTCCACCAAGACCACACAACAATACAAATGACAAGAAAAGCAACAATAAGAATTTCTTCTGAAGCAATAGGTAATGACGGTATTAGCATAATCATGATCAAGAACATAGCCAATAGCTTAACATATGTTTTAACATACATATTTAATTTTTCTCTCATGAATGGAATACATCCCACTTCATGGAAAAGAAGCATTGTCACACCTATTCCTAAGATAGAAAACCCGTAATCACTTTGTGAATACTGGTCAATCAACATATTACCTACTGTTTCCAGAGCTCTGGGATATATTGTCCGTGAACAAGAATTCCATGATCAACCGCCATTCAGCATGATGACATCCCAAAGCCATATCAGAAAGCAGTGAATAACTGGAGTGTAATTTCAGATGAGCATTTAAACTGGACAGAGAATACTGTCACCATATGAAAGACGATTTGCCTCTATGCCATTGAAATGTTTCTCAACATGTTTTCACAGGACATGAAATAGAAACTCATGCAATCACTCATTCTACTGAACCTCCACTGCTGTGATGTAATTTGACATGGTACAAGTAGTGAAAGCACAAGACAGTTAAGGCTAATCATGAATGCTTGTGTGCATTACATCTGTATCATTTTTTGATATGACTATGTCAGCACATCATAAACTCAGTTAGGGTGGTTGTGGACATGTTATGTGACTATCATACGCTATGTCTACTTCACTGGCTCCTCAGTGTGAAAGCACCCTAGTATCTCGCCTCAGAGATTAAACATCTTTCATTCAATCATAAATATAAACACACGGTCTCACCTATCTAGTATCCTAGCTATGCCAATTCATAAAACAAAAACACTGGCAAACTCTTCCACTGTCACTGCTGTTCACCTCTGGAACAAGCTGCCCTGTTCACCTCTGGAACAAGCTGCCCTGCACTCTTAGCGGAATTCAATGTCCTGCTAATGCCTGGTTAGGTGCAAGAGGGGGCCTGATTGCCCTAATCTTGCCAGGTTAAATGAATGGATAAATAAATTATGAGACAAGAACGTCCGTACAGTACATGGCAAAAAATCTGACAGCAACACTTTTATAGACATAGATAAATGAAGAAATCACAATAAAAAATAGCCCATAATACTCCTTAATCCAATGAGATTGATGCAGAATCGTCAAATATCAATTTTATTTTGAGATGACAAACTGATGGGACTGGAGAATATTACAGCACATAAATTTTACCCAAGGTGTTAAAAATTATTGTATTCGAAGATATCTGCTCAGTTTAGTTAGTTATATTGTTGATGTGACATCAAACAGCACAATGGTCTTCGTAGAAGTCAGCTGATGCAAAATCTCTCATTGTTCTGGTGAAAAACTTACTAAAACATGTTCCCTATATGAGAACTCTAGGACACATGGACATATGAAAATGAATGTAAATAACTATTTTGAGTTTGGATATGGAGAAAATTTCTTCAAATATAGTCAAAGTGGAAAGACCAAAATGTTTATCATAAGATAAGTGCTAAAAAAGAAGATAACATTTTAAGATGCTACCTGTTAGAAAGGGGTGTTATTCTCTTAATTATTATTAAACAAATAAATGCTAATCACCCTTTAATTCAAGTTGAGTGACAAACCAGTGGCATTTTCTGATATTTGTTTTTCCATAGCTCTGCAATAAAATTGTGCAATTTACTTAGGAAGGTAGTATTATTTTCAGAAATAAGATATTACAAATAGTGAACAACTTAAAATCCTGTAACCAACACCATCAATAAGAATTAGGATAAATTGCAACTTAACACTGAGCAGCAGACCCACACATCTGAAAAGAACATTTACAAGTAAACTAAGCTATAAGACAAACTCTACCTTCAGAGATGGAAACACAACCACCTGCGAATGTCCCCCCCCCCCCCCCCCCACACACACACACACAAGAAGAAGAAGAAGAAGAAGAAGAAGAAGGAAGGAAGGACAATGCAAATGTACTGGGGAAAGGGGAGGGGGCAAGCGAATTGTGTTCTTTGCCTGTGTTTCAACTATCTTTCAGCAGGCCCTGGAAACAGAAATATTCTCGTAAGGTACCCCTCCCCCTCCACAGCAGTATTCCTCTGTCCACCCAAACTATGCAGTATCTTTGCCCATACCCACTCCACACTTTTTCCCAACCTCCTTGCACCAAAGCTCATATCCCTGTAACAGACCCAGAAGCAAGACCTGACCCACACCTCCACTGATTAGCACCTACTACTCCAAGTCCTGTCACAAATATCACCCATGCCATTAAAGGAAGGGCCACCTGTGAAAGCATTCATGTGGTCTACCAACTTAGCTGCCAACACTGAGGCATTCCCACGGGCAAGCACACTAACAAGCCATCTCTCTGTATCACCCAGTTGCTGAGCGTGCCATTCAAAACAGTGTGCAGGACTTCAATGACTGCTTTACAACCTGTGCCATCCAGATTCTTCCTACCAACACAAGCTTTTCTGAATTGGATTGTAGGGAACTCTCCCTGCGACATATCCCTTGTTCCCGTAATGCCGCTGGCCTGATCCTCCCCTATTCCCTGCCTCCACTTGTCTCTATGCCCTATCCTGCTCCCACTCCAGCCTCACATGCCTTCTGTCTCCCCCTCCCCCTTCCCCAACACTCCTGCACAGTCCTAGCCCCCTTCCCTGCTTCTCTCCCCCTCCATGGGCCACAGCCTCCCTTTGCTGCACATAGCAGCCCATTTATCCTGTCCCCATGATGTCCGTGCACACTCCCACAGTCAACAACACACCATCTTCCTCTTCCTACCCCTTCTTCTTTTGTATCTCACTACACAGCTCAGTTGAGATTGTTACTCCCCGCTCCCCCCCCCCCCCCTCTCTCTCTCTGATGGACTCTGTAAGATAGCTTAGTCTACTTTTAATTTAACAATAATAATAAATAAATTGCCTGCCTGAACTCCTACCGATATTACAAACACACTGGTATGCCAAACTCAAGGATGAAAGTACCTTTCACATAATGTCACTGCTAAGTAACATAGCTCAATGAAACTTGGACCATAGATACAGAGAACTGCTCAAGTATAGTAAAGAAGGCAACTTAAAGAAATACAAAATGAGATGAACAGAAATGACACTTTTATTCAAAGACAGTAATTACACTAAAGTCACATGTTTCAATATGGTCCCCTAGACAATATTAAAAAAAAACAGGACACAGATCTTAATAGGATATGTGATCACCAAGAACGGCCATGCATGCTCTGCAACGTGCTTGCATGCTGGCCACAAGACTGGTGAAGAGTTCTTGTGGTAGGGCAGTCCCTTCAACCACTAGTGTGGTTGACAACTGCCAGATGGTCATTGGTGCATGTGATGTGCGGCAATACATTTCCCCAAAGCGCCCCACACATGCTTGATGGGATTTAAGTCAGGGGAATGGGCAGGCTAGTTCATTCGCTGAATATCCTGTCATTGCAAGCACACCTCCACCTGCGCTGGTCAATGCGGTCATGCATTGCCATCTGTAAAAATGAAGCCAGGGCAGATTGTCTTTTTGATACACATGAGAAAGAAGTAAAGTGTCACCATAACATTGGCCAGTGAGCATACTGTGTTCAAAGATTTGGTGGTAGGTATGCCCAAGCAAAATTATGCCTCCCCACAACATGACACCTGAACCACCAAAATGATCATGTTCGACAATCTGGGACTTACCCTCATATGGCAAGAGGTGGGAACACAAAATGCACCCAGGAACATTGTCGAATATGATTTCTTGGTGGCCCAGATGTTATGTAGTGGAGAGGCATATGTTGCATTTTTGTACTGATCTCCAAATGTTTGAACACAGTAAACTCACTGATAAACATATTATGACACTGTACTCTTTCTCTAGATGATTTGACTGCCCTCGCAAAGTTTGGTCAACTCTTAATTGCATCAGAACCAACTGTGGGAGATGCGCCGACTCCTTACACAGATGGGGTAAACTTCCTTCGGCCGCTTGCGACTGTGGCGCTGAGAGACAGACGGTCAAACACATCGTTCAGGAATGCCCACGAAGGGCATACGAGGGTGACCCATGGGATTTCCTAATGGCGACCCAAGAGGCAATCGACTATCTATTATCTAAGCTGGACATCTGCTTGTGGTTGCTCTTCTGTGAGTGTAAATCTACAATTGGCGGTGTTCTTATATACAAACTGTTATTTATTGCTCTGTTTATACATATGTGATTTTTCTTAAATCGTGTTGTTTCTGTAATTTTTACTGTGATGTTATGCGCCATACGCTAAATAAATTCTCTAGATGTATCATTTCAGGGGCCCACTCAACCTGACTTTATTTTTATGGATGACAGTGCACAACCAAATCTAACTACGCAGATTGTAAGCGGAGGAGCTCTTGTAACAAGAGGCTATGTGGTGAATGGACTGGCTTGTCCAGTCCCCCCGATTTAAATCCCATCAAGCACATGCGAGCATTTTCGGGAGACATACTGCAGCATGTCCACATGCACTAACAGCTGTCCAGCAGTTGTTAACCATACGCATGGAGGAATGAAATGCTCCACAACAAGAACTCCTTACCAACCTTGTGGCCAGTTTGAGAGCACTTTGCAGAACCTGCATTCCTATCCATGGTGACCTCGCACTCTATTAATAACCATGGGCCGTCTTTTATAATGTCGAGGAGACCATCATGAATATGTACGTACAACTTCAGTGTAAATTTTGTCTTTGAATAAAAGTGTCATTTCTATTCATCTCATTGTGTATTTCTTTCAGTTATCATCTGTACTATACTATAGTAGTTCTTTCTATGTATGGTCCAAGTTTTCATCAGCTATGTTACTTGGCAGTGACACACCATGCGAAAGCTATCTTCGTTCTTAAGTTTTGCACATCAGTGTATTAATACAAGAACACACAGATGCACGCAATCCAGTGAGTTGAAAAATTTATTTGGTGTGATATACCTATTTTCAGTCTCACAAGAGCTTCAGATGCTACTATTATTTTACAATAAATTTTAAAAGAACACTGTACTGCTTTAAATTAAGGAAGTTTAATATTTACCTTTTGTCCAATATGGTATGTACAATCCCTTCCAGAATTCCTGCCTATAAGCTATCGAGTTGAATAATTTGCAAACCTGGGCACACCTGCAGAGATCTTTTGGGCTTAAATAGTGGAATATCTCAAGCCACATCTCTCGTGGCAAGATGAAGGTACCATCTGTAAATAAGTTACATGAAATAAGACTGTTTAATGTGTTAACAAAGATACAACATCCTGCAAAGCATAACAGAATATTCCAACTCTATAGACATTTATTGACACGTCCACTGAAAACTGACAGAATCTCTCCAAAAATTGTAAACTGTGCCTTTCATTGTTTCCTAAGGATACAAGTTACAGCAATGGTGCTACATCTACAGCCATTTGACCAGTTATGACTTATACAAAATTTAAAAATACCTCATTTATCTGAAATTGGTATACAGAATGTGCAGGGGTATAAGAAAATTTTTACACTGCATGCCTCAATAGTAGTTATAATGCAGTTTCAGCTGTCCCTTATCATTATTGTTATGTGATTATTCTAATCATCATATTGTGAAGATCAGTCAAGTGAATACCACCCCTTATTTTATGTTGTTTTTTCCTTCCACAGAGAGGGGCACAATAAGAATAATGATTGTGATCCAAATTATGTTCAGCAGCCTCTTGTCAATATGCAAGTAAACTGATACTGATCCTATGCACTCTAATGGTCCCATGCTTTAAGCACTCCTGAAACTATGTGACTTACTTATTTCATATCTTCATAAACAGTTTCTCTCAGTTGCTCCAGTTGTATGTAGCCACTTACTGAAAAGTACAATTTTAATTTTTTATTCATTTAGAAGCAGATGCCAATGTGTGCACCAAGCTCCAATTCTGTCGAGCTCTGAAGAGATCTTGTGCAAAATTATTCAGATGAAAGTGTACCACTGATCACTACTATTATTTGAAAAATAAATAAACAAAAGCAGGTTACAATGCTGTTATGCTGTTGCTATACAACATGAATAGTACTGCCGTTTATGACAGTTTCTAATGAACTATATCAAGTTACCTCTGTGTCTGATTATGTGTCTGTATCTGATATACTGTGCTCTGTCCTACCCATCAAGACATCTTCATCTCAGTGACAAATTAACGCAATATCTTTTGCAGTATCTCAGTGAAAGCTTCTTGGAAACCTAAGTATGTGCAATTCACAACACATGTGATGAACACATTTGTTTCCGCATGATTAATTGTTTCCAAATTTCTGCTAGTAACCAAAGAAAAAATCATAAGGTTCAAGATATATCATTCCAATGCACCTCAGACATGTTCCAGTAGTCTTCATCAGCAGGGCACTGTTAATGAGTGATAGTGCATGATACAGGAAGACTATGTTGTACAATGTGAGGTGCAAACATTAAGATATTGTTGAAATAATTCCAATTCATACTGAAGATTCAAATTGCAGAATTGGAAACAAGCCTTTATAAGCAGCACAGTAAAATAAGAAAATACTGCTACTGCATTATTGCCACATTCATATTCTGTAGGCAATACTTAACAACAGTTAAATTATATACTACATGAGTAGTATATATACACTGCTTCACTTCTAACAAACATGTACAGTGTGAATTAGCAAATTCTGCAGACTGAAGGGCTCAGGCATTTGGTGAAGCTATAACAATACAGCCCACATAAATTTAAACTAATTGCCACAGCAAACAAATTTCACTCTTTTTGTATGAAGTTAAAATTGTTGCATGTAGATTAACATTGCCTGAAAAAATTTGGAAATGAGATTGATGACTACCTAACAATAAATACATAATTTAAAAAAAAAAAAAAACACCCTAAGAAATTTGTAAAAATCTTCTCCAGGAGAACGGAGAATCTCTCTTTAGTGGAAATTTATGCAACAATTCACGTCATTCACAACTATTTGTTAATATACATGTAAGATCCTCTGCCCCTCTGTCCATGATGCACTCTTAAGTACTTTCACAAAAAAGTAGTGACAGGCTACTGTCTGGGTGTCAGGATATTACTTCCAGTTCACACAACGTACTCTTAAAAATCACTTTCCACAGACAAGTACAACAAAAATTCAAGTAATACATGGTTCAAGTAGAGAAAATATCTTGCAGGAACCGTCTACATCAAGGGTCTCCAAAATACACCCAGCAGGTTGCTTCTAGCCCGCTAACGGATTTAATCTGGCCTGTGTTTGAGCAATAGTTTTTTAAAGTAGCACGCAATTCTTGAGGAGAGACACTGAAAGATTTCGAAGTGATAAAAACAGCTTTTGGAAGTCTTGTAAGATGAAGAATGACTACGGAAACTAGCTTCCTTGGCTGATGTCACTCTCCATTTGAATAAACTGAATAAAAACTTCACATGGATGACAATATTATTTGTCACTTTTACATAAAGGAGGTGGACAAAAATACAGAAACATAAGAAACATAACCCATCACCATGCCTAATATGATGTAGGAAAATGGTGGGCATTAAAACACCTTCCACTCATCGTGGAATGGATAAATACAGGTCCTTTATGGTTTTCAAGGGAATCTTATACCATTCTTCCTACAAAATAGTGGCAAATTCAGGTTGTGATGATGGAGGTAGATAGCGATCACACACCCTTCTCTCCTAAGTTAACAACATAGGCTCAATATTATTGAGATCTGGTTACTGTGATGGCTAAGGAGATTCGACAATTCATCCTCATACTCACTAAACTTGTGGTATCATCCAGAGGTGATGCTGTGGTCAATATAGGTCTAGCTGGCAAGAGCCCTGCCCAGTTTGAGACCTCAGCTACAGCAATCACAAATATTGTCTAGGACCAATGAGTAGTTAAAGTTCACATGAGCTTTTACTGTTCTTACTGTTGAACACTGTACCTCAAGAGAACAGTTTGTTATTTAGTGCATCAAGTGATGCTCTGTTAGGCAATGATAGTTGTAGATGATCAGGTACTCCTGTGGCAAAGGAAAGTAAATATTTTGTTCATTTAGGTAATAAAATGAATTAATGTTTCACGTGTTCTAATTTGATGAGCCTTCTCCCAGAGCAATCAAAGTACCCACAGCTGTGGCCGGATGAAAGTAGTTTTCCCTGGTCATAACAAATGGCAACAATGATAGACGTTTAGGCAGCTTTGTTCCATTCCAGGTGCCACCTGGAATGGAACAAAGCTGCCTAAACGTCTATCATTGTTGCCATTTGTTATGACCAGGGAAAACTACTTTCATCCGGCCACAGCTGTGGGTACTTTCCGGGTGCCACCTGGAATGGAACAAAGCTGCCTAAACGTCTATCATTGTTGCCATTTGTTATGACCAGGGAAAACTACTTTCATCCGGCCACAGCTGTGGGTACTTTGATTGCTCTGGGAGAAGGCTCATCAAATTAGAACACATCTCTTTTTTCTACGTTTTGTAGGTCTGCTTCTAGTCAGTTCTATTAGTGTGTATTCTCCTGTACTTCAAAAAGTACAAGTTGCCACAGGAAATGTCTTTAACCAAACCTGCACACTTTCAAGTGGAGCAGATAGAATGCTTGCTGCTCACTGTCACCCCATTGATTTCTTTACTAAAGAAGCAAGCAGCACTGCTGCCAGAAGCTGCTCTGAAATTCTGCCCGTAGCATAGCCAGGACGAAGAATGGTTTGACTACAGGGCATAATTAGAGGCACACTTTGCTATCCACAAAATAACAGGGTCAGAGTCCAATGCTTCCTTTTTGTCCATTGTTGGTCCCGAAGTGTATCACCTCTGTATTACTCTCCATGGATAAACTGTTCCTGAGAAAGTCATGTACGATGATCTTGTGAAGCTGCTAAATGAATATTTTGACAGTCAAATCCATGTAGCAGGTGTACAGTTTGAATTTTTTCATCTGAAGCAGCAGCCTGCTCAAACAGTCAAACAGGGGATAGCAGAGCTCCAAGGTCTCTCCAGGCATTGCAAATTTAAATGTTCATGTAGAAATAATTATAGTGACATTGTGTTATGTGATGCCATTGCACAGAATGTATCTGACACTCAGTCTAAAATATAGCACAGTGTTCAATTACAGGGTGTTTCAAAAATGACCGGTATATTTGAAACGGCAATAAAAACTAAACGAGCAGCGATAGAAATACACCATTTGTTGCAATATGCTTGGGACAACAGTACATTTTCAGGCGGACAAACTTTCGAAGTTACAGTAGTTACAATTTTCAACAACAGATGGCGCTGCAAGTGATGTGAAAGATATAGAAGACAACGCAGTCTGTGGGTACGCCATTCTGTACGTCGTCTTTCTGCTGTAAGCGTGTGCTGTTCACAACGTGCAAGTGTGCTGTAGACAACATGGTTTATTCCTTAGAACAGAGGATTTTTCTGGTGTTGGAATTCCACCGCCTAGAACACAGTGTTGTTGCAACAAGACGAAGTTTTCAACGGAGGTTTAATGTAACCAAAGGACCGAAAAGTGATACAATAAAGGATCTGTTTGAAAAATTTCAACGGACTGGGAACGTGACGGATGAACGTGCTGGAAAGGTAGGGCGACCGCGTACGGCAACCACAGAGGGCAACGCGCAGCTAGTGCAGCAGGTGATCCAACAGCGGCCTCGGGTTTCCGTTCGCCGTGTTGCAGCTGCGGTCCAAATGACGCCAACGTCCACGTATCGTCTCATGCGCCAGAGTTTACACCTCTATCCATACAAAATTCAAACGCGGCAAACCCCTCAGCGCCGCTACCATTGCTGCACGAGAGACATTCGCTAACGATATAGTGCACAGGATTGATGACTGCGATATGCATGTGGGCAGCATTTGGTTTACTGACGAAGCTTATTTTTACCTGGACGGCTTCGTCAATAAACAGAACTGGCACATATGGGGAACCGAAAAGCCCCATGTTGCAGTCCCATCGTCCCTGCATCCTCAAAAAGTACTGGTCTGGGCCGTCATTTCTTCCAAAGGAATCATTGGCCCATTTTTCAAATCCGAAACGATTACTGCATCACGCTATCTGGACAGTCTTCGTGAATTTGTGGAGGTACAAACTGCCTTAGACGACACTGCGAACACCTCGTGGTTTATGCAAGATGGTGCCCGGCCACATCGCACGGCTGATGTCTTTAATTTCTTGAATGAATATTTCGATGATCGTGTGATTGCTTTGGGCTATCCGAAACATACAGGAGGCGGCGTGGATTGGCCTCCCTATTCGCCAGACATGAACCCCTGTGACTTCTTTCTGTGGGGACACTTGAAAGACCAGGTGTACTGCCAGAATCCAGAAACAATTGAACAGCTGAAGCAGTACATCTCATCTGCATGTGAAGCCATTCCGCCAGACACGTTGTCAAAGGTTTCGGGTAATTTCATACAGAGACTACGCCATATTATTGCTACGCATGGTGGATATGTGGAAAATATCATACTATAGAGTTTCCCAGACCACAGCGCCATCTGTTGTTAAAAATTGTAACTACTGTAACTTCGAAAGTTTGTCTGCCTGGAAATGTACTGTTGTCCCAAGCATATTGCAACAAACGGTGTATTTCTATCGCTGCTCGTTTAGTATTTATTGCCGTTTCAAATATACCGGTCATTTTTGAAACACCCTGTAGTTCAGAAAAGAGCTCAAACAAACAGTAAAAACAGTAAGAGCATTAGAAGTAGAAACTTGCAGTCTCATAGCACACAGCATGTGTTACAAAGCTCGTGGATAAAGTCGTGTCCTCAGTAGTTTTCGAGGCATGACTGAAAAAATTTCCTGCATTCAAATTGTGTGTTTACGAGGCAGGCAAGCCAAAGGCGATAGCTGCCATCATGATAGTGCACAGCAGCCACAGCAACACTGTCCACAAGTGTACACTTTACAGGCCATGCCACTCACTCAGGTGTGAGCCGAACTATGCACTTATATATCGTGGAAGTCTTCTGCTGCTACATGCAGACAGGCAAACAAACTTTTTGTTCAGTTGCAAGTGAAACAAAAGACAATTAAATTGCAGTTGGGCATCAGTGCTTCTGTTTCCCGGATAAGTAATGACACCTAAGCCAGAATTGATACCTTAACTCACAGCTACAGCAGCCTATTTCTGTTTTGTCTTCCTACAACAGACAAGAAATTCCAGTCCTTGGCATGTGTTGTTCGCCAGCAACTTTCCAGAGTGTGGCAAAGTGTGTTTCTTTTCATGTACTCAATTCTAAAAACAGTGCAAATATTTTTGGGTTAGAATTATATGATTTGTTCAACTTGTGTCTTGAAAATAATGTGTTACAAATCAGTGTTTCTGTGCTGCACGCTAATTTTTCTGAGTTGTGTAATAAGTGCAAGGAGCTATCTGAACCAGGTATAGAAAGGGCAAGAGACTTCGTAGATCTCATCACTGTGAAAGACAATTCACAGCCATGACTTTCTCACACGACATGTCCCTCATGCAATACATAGGCAAGTTGCCCGGAAACTACAGAGATAGCAAGGCAGTGGTGTTATCCAACCCATTCAAGCATGCCAATGGGCATCACCCTTGGTCATTCTGAAGAATCCTTCAGGTGGTTTACATTTGTGTGCAGACTAAGGCAACAGTAAGCCCACAAACTGTGGCGGATTCTTTTCCTCTTCCCCATCTGGATAGATTGATGGACATACTGAGACAGGAAAGATACTTTTCAAAGACAGATTTGCGAGAGGCATACATACAGTTATCGTTGGATGAACAGTCCAAGCAATATTTTGATACACACTCGCTAAGGTATGTTCCAGTTTCAAAGACAACTACTGCAATTTTTCAACAGTTCCTGGAACAATTACCAGCAGAAGTCCCTCCTTGTACAAACTATTTGGATGGTACTGTGGTCATAAACCTGCCGAACATTTAGCAAATTTAGACTGTTTGTTTCAAGTTCTTTCAACTGTTGACTTAGAGCGCAACAAGGACATGTGCTCCTTCTTCCAGGAAGGATTGACCTATTTAGGTCACTTAATAAATGCAAAGGTTGTATCCCATTAAACTGGACTTGCCTGCGGTTACAGACCTGCTAACACCCTGTAAGGGGGATCTAATCAATCATGAGGTGGCTCACCTATTATATAAAACATATTCCTAACTCTGCACAAATTGTTGCTCTGCTTAACCAAATGCGCCAGGAAAAAATGTTCCTTTTGTGTGGCCCAAAGAATGCCAGAATGCATTTCAGCAACTGAAAGAGGCAGTGTTCAGTCATATATGTTTGATTCACCTTTACCTAGTTCGTGATGCATCTTCTTGTGGGATCGAAGCGGTGCTCTTCCATAAAATTGGTTCTCCTGACAGACCTATTGCTTTTGCCCCAAAAACTCTTAACAAAGTACAGTGTAACTACGGTCAGCTTCAAAAAAGAGGTGCTTGGCTTTTTCTATGGTTTTACAAAATTCCACCAGTATTTGCACTGTCAGAAGTTTTATTTGCTGACAGATCGTTTGCCTTTGACAGCCTAGTTCAATACTGCCAAGCCTGTCCATCTCTGACAGGGCAAAAATTGCAACTTTGGGCTCTGATATTATCTGATCATCAGTATGAACTGTTGTGCAGGCCCACTGCCCAACATTCAAATGCTGACACATTGTCTTGGTTACCGGTCGGTGTTTGATTTGTCTGAGGAATCAAGTTTTCGAATCAGTTCTTATGTTATTAAATGTCTTCATACTTTTCCTCTTTACTTTCAGCATGTTGCTGCAGAAATTGCTTCCGATGCAGCTCTTGAGGTCGTTTTGCAATACGTGAAACATGGATGGCCATGCACCTTGAAAGAAATTACCCATCCAGTGGTGTGACACTATTTGTGGCCTCATCACACTTTCCGCACACTCAGGTGTTCTGATCCTGCATAGAGAGAACAACAATGCATGGATTGTATTCACCAAGGTCATAGGGAGCAAAGTTCGCACAAAGCAACTTGCCTACCTTCATCGCACGAGAGTGGTTTGAAAGGTTCTCAGAACGGAATAGGAAAAAAGTACTTACATCACTGGAACTTTTTTTATTTTTCAATGTAGTCTCCTTGTAGATTAATGCACTTGGTTCAATGATGTTTCAGTGCCTTTATCCCATGTCAAAAATGAGTTTCCTCCAGGCCTGCACAATAGTGTCCACTCCAATTATCAATTCTTCATTTGAAGTGAGTCTTCGTCCACCAAGAAAAATTTTCAGTGGATGAAAGTCTGGAAGAGATGGAACTCTGATGGAGCCATATCAGGTGAACAAGGTGTGTGTGGCAACAATTCATACCTTAGTTCGTGTAATTCTGCCATGGCGATGGCACATGCATTCAGGCATACATTGTCTTGATGGAAGATGACTTTCTTCCTTGATAAACCTGGCCTTTTTTCACATATCTTTTATTGCAATTTGTCCAGGACGTTAGCATAATATTCTCCAGCAATTGTTTGCCCAGTGGGGATTTAATCTACAAACAGAATCCCCTTCGCATCCCAGAACACTGATGCCATGACCTTTCCCGCCGTAGGAATTGTCTTTGCTTTCTTTGGTGGCAGAGAATCAGCATGTTTCCACTGCTTTGACTGTTGTTTTGTCTCTGAGGTATAGTAGAGCACCCAGGTTTCCTCTGTGGTCACTAACGAGCACAAAAAATCTTGTTCGTTTCTCCTAAAACAGACCAAACATTGTTCCGATATGTACATTCTCATGCATTTTTGATCTAGTGTCAAGAGTCGCACAGCACCCATCTTGCAGATAATTTTTTCATTTATAATTCTTCAGTTAAAATGTGATATATCCTTTCAGGTGACAACTGGCAAGAATGAGAAATTTCGTGCACTTTCAATCGGTGATCCTCCTTGACCATTTTGCGCACTCTTGCAATGATTTCTGGAGTAGTGACACATCTTGGCCGACCACTGCACAGATCATCATCTAAGCCCTCCTGGCCAAATTTAAATTCATTTGTCCATTTGGCAACAGTTGAATATGAAGGAACAGAGTCCCTCAACGTATTCCAGAAATCTGCGTGAATGTCCTTTGCCTTCAAACCTTTCTTTACAAAGTACTTAATCATTGTTCGAATCTCGATTTTTTTCCATCTTTGCAAATTTCTACGTGGGAACAACAACACAGCCATATCACCACCACAGCTCTCTTCCAAGAGCACTGACGTGGCACGTGTTTATAGGCAGCAACTCGTTGCGCTAGTGCTGACCTCTCGTGATGATTCCAAGAACTTCTCAATCACCCTCGTACATGGCAGGACATGGATACTCAGACTGAGTAAAAAACCATTTGTTGCAAAGTTTGTGCAGAAAATCAGTCAGCACTGCCGCAATGATGTTTAGAAAGACCACGTCCATTCGGACCAAGACAGCGCATTCAAATTGATTTCATTGATCCATTCTGGAACACATGATGGCTGTTAGTGGTTTTGTTTTGTTTTACTTCAAGTATGGTATCAGCTCTGTCTTGTCTTGAAGGTCTTCCTGAGGTCACTGACTAATAATGGTATAAAATCCACATCATCCGATTTCCAACAGTTTTGTGCAAGCAATGGCATACACAATGAGACCACTGCATCTTTTTATCTGCAGTATAACAGTGAAGCTGAACAGTTCATTTGAATGTTCAGCTCCCATGGAGAAAATCATTCCTCCCACGCATGGGACCAGGCATTGACAATTGTGGCCATCTCTCCACCAGTTGCAGCCAGCAGCACCCACTGTGGTGTCCATGGAGGTGGACACTTCACTGCCACTGTTGCTGCCGATGTCTGTGGTTGTAACAACCCTGGAAGATCATCACACTACTCTGGAAGATCTCCTCACTGTCCAGATGGCCACAGTGTCTAGATCTTTGTATGTGAGTGGTGCACCCTGCGTCTGGTTTTCTGGCCGATGTTTCTGGATCACCTTGTGGTGGATACCGGGGTGTGGGCAGGGAGGTACCATCAGCCACAGTTACCCTCCCCGCTTCCTCCTCTGCATTCAGCCCCTCCCTCATGCATTTGCCCTATAAGACAATGTACAGGTATTGTGGGGCCACATTGAAGTTGGCAATGTGAACTGATACCACATACATTAGAGAGCTCTCGCTGCAATCCACAACTACGTATGGGAGGGCCTCCAGAAGACCACGACACCTCCTCAGCATAGCAGCACCCTCGTGGTGAGGTGAAGCAAGAGCTCTGCCCAGTTTGAGACCTCAGCTACAGCAGCCAACATCATTGTCTAGGATCAACAAATAGTTAAAATTCAGATGAACTTGCAGTGTTCTTACCGTCGAAGAACTTGCAGTGTTCTTACCGTCGAAGAACTTGCAGTGGTCTTACCGTCGAAGAACTTGCAGTGGTCTTACCGTCGAAGAACTTGCAGTGGTCTTACCGTCGAAGAACTTGCAGTGGTCTTACCGTCGAAGAACTTGCAGTGGTCTTACCGTCGAAGAACTTGCAGTGGTCTTACTGTCGAAGAACTTGCAGTGGTCTTACTGTCGAACATTGTATTCGTGAAAACAGTTTGTTATTTAGTGCTTTGCTAGTCAATGAAAGTCGTAAATTATCAGGTCCTCTTGTGGCAAAGTAATGGGGCACAGTTAAGGAAATCTTTTATTCATTTATGTAATAAAGTGAACTAATATTTCCATGTGTTCTATTTTTATGTGCCATCTCACTGAGCAACAAAGAACTCACACATGCACCTAGATGAAAATAGTTTCGCCTGATCACAACAAAACCAAATATAGACAACTGAGCTGTGTGAACAGGGGCCCTCATCATCTTTGAAGACAGCATCATCACTGATGAATGCATATTGTACCATGGGATGGACTGGATCACATAATACTTGCAACTACTACAGCTTTGCAGAGTAACCATGGGGGCCATGGAATACCACGATATGGCTGCCCAAATCATCACACAACACCTGCCAAGTTTCACTCTTGGCAGCAAGCACTACACGACTGAGATGGCATATGTCAGATGTAAACTCTGCCAGAAGTTAGAAACAGTGTTAAACAAGACTCAACTGATCAAATGACTTTCTTCCATTGCTCCATGGTCTCGGCACCATGTTTTCCTGTTATGGGCATTTGCATCATTGATGTGTGGTTTTTGAACTCCAGCTCACCCTGCAATTACAATGCATTACAGTGCTCTCTGTGTTGTTTTGGTGCTGACAGGGTTCACAAGGTGGTGCTGACAGAGTTCACGAGTGCAAATACTTAGTTCTGCAGTGACTTTTGCAGCCATTATCCTCTTATTTTTCATCACAATCCCCTTCAATGACCGTCTATCATGATCACTTAACACACATTTTCATCTGTGTTAGTAGATGCTACTTTACTGCTTTCCCTGTATGCAATATACATCTTCAACATGGTGTCTCCTGAAACACTCAACACTTTGGCTAGCTTGGATGTGGAAGCACCCACCATATGAGCACCTTCAGTTTTACCATGTTCAAATTCACTCCTACATAATGCACTCACAACTCCACAAAACACTGTTTTGGCTATGGCTGACACTTGCTATGTATTGGGCGCATTGCACAGGTACCACTTGTGGTCAAATACAACAGTGCTACCTGCAGACTTGGCTAGCATCTACATTTATGTTCGAACAGGCGTTTCTCACTGTCTTTCCATATTTTTATTCAACCGCATGTTTAAGCATTCAGACAGAAACCGACACTTTTTTTAAAACACCAGACGAAATTTCCTCAAACTTCATTATTGTTAGTTGTTAGTTATTAAAAGGTGAACATGATTCAAGTTTTCCTCTCTTGTTTGCAACCGAATTTTTTGGTGATCTGAAGAAAGAATCCTCTATCAAGCTCACAGGTTTAAATGCTTATTCCAAAGAGTTCCAAGTTTTCCAGAACCCGTTTCTTGTGAAGTGGAGGATGTTCAGGCAACACTGCAAGTGAAAATTATTAATCTTCAATCTGAGCAATCTGACAGCACCACGAAGAACACGTTTAATGAAAGAAGCCTTTTTCAATTTTATAAAATTCTTTAGGATAAAAACTATACTAAGGTCAATAAGTTTGCACGTGATTTGTTAGCCGTATTTGGTATTACCTAAAGGTGTGAACAAACATTTTCTTTGCTTAAATTTACAAAATCTAAATATGGAAGTAGCCTGAGTGACAAACATTTGCAAGCTATTTTACTCTTACAACCAATGAAGTTAGAGCCACAGTTTAAGAAATTTTTGGACTCAAAAGACAAATTTCACACTTCTCACTAACACCCAAACCTCCAGACATCAGACACTCAGATCGGTACCAATGTATGTCGATACAGTATTGACTAAAACTCTGGCTTAGTTCGTACTATGTGCTATCATCCAGCAGAATGCATGTAAACGTTAATTAAAAGTAACACCAGAACTCTGGAGCACAGGAAAAGCATAACTGAGTACTAATCTGAGAAGACTTGCTTGTAAATAGCCTTTTATTTGCTGACGATGCAGCATTTGTAGCGCATATTCAAGACGATCTGAAAGAGCTTGTGGATAAATTCTCTACTGCATGCAAGCTCTTCTCCATGTCTATAAACGTAAAGAAGACGTTTGTCATGGCACAAGGACACACACATCCACCTGTCATCAAACTGGACGGCTCTTTGTTGAAGGTGGTCGATAAATTCTGTTATCTTGGTTCAATAATGACAAATCTCTCCCTGTATGACAAGATAAATGCACGAATAAGAAAGGCTGCCAGCACTTTTGGAAAGTTCCGCTCACGAGCATGGGACAACAAACATCTTACATTGTCAACAAAAATACTTGTATATCAATCATGTGTGCTGTGTACTCTCCTGTATAGAGCCGAGACATAGACGTCGTATGCCAAACAGGAACGAAAGCTCAACGCATTTCACCTGCACTGCTTACGGAGCATCTTGGGAATATCATGGAAGGATCATGTGACAAATGATATGATTCTGTAAACTGAAAAACAACAAGAGTATCTCTGCCACACTCAAGCAATGCCGCCTGCAGTGGTTAGGACATCTGCATCGTATGGACGATTCCCGTCTGCCCCGGTGCACATTACTCAGTGAAACAGCAGGAGCAAAGAGACCTCGTGGAAGACCTTCACTACGTTTTAGGGATTGCATCAAGCACGATATGTGCGCATTTAATATTGACAGTGACAGTGGGAGCAACTCGCTGATAATCGCAGCGAATGAGGAAACTGACTACAGATGGAAGCAAGATGCACGACCAAGTATGGCTTAACAACTTAGCTGCAAAACGATTGCGCAGACACGAACTTACGATTAACCCTACTGTTGGAGCGATTCTTATTTGCCTCGCTTGTGGGTGCCAAAACAGCTCTCTCATCAGACTTCTGAGCCACCAGCAAAAATGTCTCCAGGATGCCACTTGAATCTTCCGACAGGAACCACCAGGCCATTTAAAAAAAAAGTATAGCTTCTGTGGGGAAGGTGGTAGAGCATTAGATCATCCTACCAAAGGTTCTGGGTGCAAACCCCACCAATGTGCCAATTTTTTTACTGTATTATGCATGAAAGTGTTACATGGGACAACATATTTATGACACATAAAAGGGCTGTTTGGAGTTTACAGCAACGTTGTCTTAGCTGTTTGCTTTTGCTTCCAAGATAAGATCAATATTAAATACATGATGTTCAAAAATCACTGCAAACATGACACATTCAGAAACAAAGGCTTCACAATAATGGTTGCATACGAAGAAGTATGTTGAGCAAATTAACTTTCACACACCACGCACATTTGATGAATCCCACATTTGTGCAACCACCCTTTAGATTGCACAATGAACACTTGTGCCTGAAACAGAACTTCGTTGAAGTTCCAAAGGGTCTGGATTCATCAACCAGTTCCGCCATTACTCACTGTGAGAATTACAGAAACGTAGAGAACACAACTGATTGTATGTGAGGGACTGCAGCTTAAGATTATTCCATTGTTGCAGACTAATCTCTTCTGAAGAATCTCAAGCTGCATCAGACATTTTATGAATCATATGCTTCTACATTCTGAAGAAATGATGACTAAGGCATTGACAAGTGGAGGTTGTGTTTGCTGGAATTATGTGAATTGTAATTTTGTCTTCTGGTACATTATTTTTGTACGTGCAGGTCAGGAAGAACACTAGCGTCTTTGTGGAGCCTGTAAGAACCCACTATTAGCAGAAGTTTCTCTTCACTGATTTGTTCCACTACCGCTTCTTGTAGAAATGTCCTGAACAATTCTTTGGTCATTTTGCCAGAAGAGTGAGAGTGGACGATTATTTGGTGCTGGGAACATGGAACAATGTGTATGAGTATTAAAGGAATGAAGCTCTTGAAGGACAACAAACAGCTTTGGAGCAAGTTTGCCCATCTGTGAAAGCAATGGAATAATTGTGTACGTATGGGTTGTCGCATGAATGGACTGTACAACCCCTACAATATCTTTAGGACCTCCAGTTGCAAGAGTGCGACCCACAGTCATCTCCTTTTTGACTCCAATTTCGTCACATTTTAGATATGAGTGTCTCTGTAGGCTGTCGTGTGCATGAGCTGCTTGTTGTCAGTCACCTATCATTTTCTGGATATCGTTTCTGCTGTGGTACATTTTCACTCTAACAGAAGATTTGATTTTATGGCTTACAATATTGTTACTGCAAGACACAACTGTCACTGGCATCAAATCTGGGGAAATTTAACTGTCTTGCTTTTGTTTTTGTCCACAATTTGATGTCTACATCGTGAACATGAACATATCCATCTTCTGGCTATGGTATTTGAATGTCTCCATCACATGCACTGTAATTTGTTTGTACTTCTCCTCCACAGACATTAACTCTCCACTTTCCCACTGCCGTTTCCATTCATCCAACATACACCATGCAGGACATCTAGTGTGAAATCTGTTTTTCATTGCAGACATCCTGTGATGTGCCAATGTTTGGGTTGGCTTTGGTTGCTTTTTGCCGTTAAGCCAATATTGAAGCACTTCAATTTTCTTGTTTCTTTAGTAAAACACTACCCTTTTCTACTTCTGTGGTATTTCATCATTTCCTTTGCTTGAGGGCCCTTCTGATTACTATATGAAAGATGTCAACTCTAATCCATTCACTTTGTCACAAACCTAGTGTGCGCTCCTCGATATATAATGTTTCCTCTTCGGTGAAATTCGACGCATTCCATTGATCAATTATGTCCAATAGGAATGCTGCACACTTTCTCTCATCTTCAGTTATTTCTGTTGTTGTAAATAACAGTCACTATGCAACAGTTTGATAAGAATGTCAATAGCGTTCCACAGATTCATGCCACACAACAACAGTACTTGTAGCGTGCAGACTGGATAGCAATTGCAGACCAATTTGTCTGTATGTGCATAAATACGAGACTCTAGCCACAACACGCACATCTGATGTTTATATTATTATTATTATTATTATTATTATTATTATTTTCGCACTTGTGATGCAATTTTTTGTTGTTGTGGTTTTAGGGCACAAAACTGCTACGGTCATCAGCGCCCGGTCTGTGACTTAGGAAAAGGTAAAAAATGAAACTGGAACCCAGCAGTAATGGGAGCGAAACTCAAAAAAAGTGGGGAAACCAAAAACAGAAGGAAAGCTTAAAAAACCTCTATAGAAGGGGGGGTTGTTTGTCCCCAAAAAGAGCTTCAAATGACTGACGTAATCTCACTGGCATTAATGAACTCAAGAACGCGATCGGCTGAGCGCGTGTCATCTGCTAAAATGGAAGATATATCAGGCGACAGCTGTAGACAGGTGCGCAACGGAGTAAAATAGGGGCACTCAAGTAAAAGGTGTCTCACCGTCCACAGTTGAGAGCAGTGGGGACAGAGTGGGGGAGGATCGCCACTTAAAAGATGTCGATTGCTAAAAAGACAGCGCCCTATCCGGAGTCTAGTTAAAATTACCTCCTCCCAACGACGCATTCGGGAGGAAGAGGTCCAAGCACAGGGAAGAGCATTCACGTCCCGCAATTTATTATTGGGAAGTGTCCACTAATGTGCGTGCCATAAAAGAGCAACGTGACGACATAAAACACTCCGTAGATCGGCAAAGGGAATTATGCGAATAGCAGGCCGAAGAAGAGAGACTGCAGCCTTGGCCACTATATCAGCTGCCTCATTTCCACAGATACCAACATGTCCTGCGATCCAGAGGAATGCCACAGAGACGCCCCTCAAGTGGAGCAAGTGGAGGCAGCCCTGAATCCGGTGGACCAGATGGTGGACAGGGTAGAGAGCTTGGAGATTGAGGATAGAGCTGAGAGAATCTGAGCAGATAACGTACTGTATCTGCTGATGGCGGTGGATGTATTGGACAGCCTGGAGAACAGCGTAAAGCTCCGCAGTATAAACCGAACACTGGTCGGGAAGCCGAAATCGATCTGGGGTGTCGCCAACAATATAGGCACTCCCAACACCAAACGATGTTTTGGAGCCATCAGTGTAAATAAATTTGGCATCCCTCATTTGTGTGCATAGAGCAGCAAATGCCCGACGATAAACAAGAGAAGGGGTACCATCCTTGGGAAACTGACAAAGGTCACGGAGCAGGCAGGTCCGGGGCCGGAGCCCAGGCCGTGCTGTACCCCAAGTTGTCAAGAAAGTTTTAGGAAAGTGGAAGGAAAGAGAATGGAGCAGTTGACGGAAGCAGACTCCTGGTGGTAGTAGGGAGGAAGGGCGGCCTGCATACCCTAAATCCAAGGAACCGTCGAAAAAAACGTCATGGGCCGGATTAGCAGGCATGGAAGACAGATGGCTAACATAACGACTCAGAAGGACAGCTTGCCGATTGGACAGCGGAGGTTCAGCAGTGTCTTCATAAAGGCTTTCCACAGGGCTGGTGTAAAAAGCTCCAGGCACTAAACGTAATCCACGGTGGTGGATAGAGTCTAAACGCCGAAGAATAGACGGCCGAGCAGAGGAGTAAACTATGCTTCCATAGTCCCATTTCGAGCGCACTAAGGCGTGATAGAGGCGGAGAAGGACCACTCGGTCCGCTCCCCAGGAGGTGCCATTCAGGACACGGAGGGTGAAAAGGGATCGCAGACAGCGAGCCGAAAGATAGGAAACGTGGGAGGACCAGCACAGTTTTCTGTCAAACATAAGACCCAAGAATTTAGCGACGTCCGCGAACGGAAGGTTGAAAGGTCCTAGATGTAAGGAAGGCGGAAGAAACTCCGTACGCCGCCAAAAATTAACACAAATGGTCTTACTGGGAGAAAAGCAGAAGCCGGTTTCGATGCTCCAAGAGTGGAAGCGATTGAGAGATCCTTGAAGACGTCGTTCATGAAGACTGGTCCGTTGAGAGCTGTAGTAGATCGCAAAATCGTCCACAAAGAGGGAGCCCGAGACATCAGGAAGGAGACAATCCATAATTGGATTTATGGCAATGGCAAACAGTACAACACTCAGCACGGAGCCCTGGGATACCCCGTTTTCTTGGGAGAAAGTACGGGAGAGAGTAGTGTTCATCCGCACTTTAAATGTGCGCTCTGTCATAAATTCATGAAGAAAAAGGGGCAGCCGACCTCAAAAGCCCCAAGAGAACAGTGTGCGGAGGATGCCAGTCCTCCAACAGGTATCGTATGCTCTCTCCAGATGAAAAAATATTGCTACTGTTTGGCGTTTCCGGAGAAAATTGTTCATGATATAAGTGGAGAGAGCAACAAGATGGTCAACTGCGGAACGATGCTTTCGGAAACCGAATCGGGCAGGTGTCAAAAGACTGCGGGACTCCAGCCACCATGTTAAACGGCAATTCACCATGTGCTCCAAAACCTTACATACACTATTCGAGAGAGAAATGGGGTGATAGCTAAAGGGGAGATATTTGTCCTTTCCAGGTTACGGAACAGGAACGATGATAGCTTCCCACCATCATCTGGGAAAAGTACTGTTGGCCCAAATTCGATTATAAAGGCGAAGGAGGTAACGCAGACTAGGGTATGATAAATGCAGCAACATTTGGATGTGGATACCATCCAGTCCTGGGGTGGAAGAGCGAGAAGAAGAGAGTGCGTGTTGGAGTTCCCGCATCGAGAAAACAGTACTATAGATTTCGCGATTTTGAGAGGAGAAAGCAAGAGGTTGCACTTCCACTGCACGTTTCTTTGGGAGAAACGCTGGCAGGTAATTTGAAGAGCTCGAAATCTCAGCAAAGTGTTGACCCAAGGAGTTACAAATTGCGACGGGGTCCACTAATGTATCATGCGCAACAGTGAGCCCAGAGACCGGGGAGAAACTAGGCGCGAGATAACCATCGAATCCAACTCCAAACTTCCGAGGAGGGAGTGAAGGCATTAAATGAGCTAGTAAAGAAGTTCCAGCTTGCCTTCTTGCTATCGCGGATGACACGGCGGCATCGCGCACGGAACTGCTTATAGCGGATACAGTTGGCCAAAGTAGGATGGCATCTGAAAACGCGAAGAGCACGTCGCTGCTCACATATGGCGTCACGGTAAGCCTAGTTCCACCAAGGAACTGGGGGGGGGGGGGGGGGGGGGCGCCGGGGCAATTAGGAGGTGCGAGGTATTGAACGTTCCGCAGCTGTAAGAATAATGCCTGTAATATGAGTGACCTCATCGTCGACACTAGGAAAGTGACAGTCATCGAATGTCGCTAGAGACGAAAAAAGTGTCCAATCGGCTGGGGCAAACTTCCAGCGTCTTGGGCGCATATATGGCAGTTGTGGCTGCAATAGAAGGAGACATGGAAAGTGGTCACTCGAGTGTGTATCAGCAAGAGCGAACCATTCGAAGCGCTGAGCTAGCAGAACAGTACCGACTGAAAGGTCCAAATGAGAGAAATTTGTCTAGGAGGCAGACAAATACGTAGGGTCCCCAGTGTTGAGGCAAACAAGATCTGCTTGGTGGAAGACGCCTATCAACAGTGAGCCGCGCAGACAAGGATGCGGAGATCCCCAAAGTGGGTGGTAGGCATTGAAGTCCCCCAACCATCAAATAGGGTGGGGGGGAAGCTGACCAAGAAGATTAAGGAGATCAGCTCATGCCATTGGTGTGGACGATGGAATGTATACAGTACAAAGAGAGAAGGTGTATCCAGAAAGGGAAAGACGGACAGCGACAGCTTGGAAGGAAGTGTTTAAGGGGATTGGGTGATAATGGAGAGTATCATGGAGAAGAATCATGAGTCCTCCATGTGCTGGAGTGCCTTCAACAGAGGGCAGATCAAATCGGACTGACTGAAAATGGGGGAAAACAAAGCGATCGTGGGGACGCAGCATTGTTTCCTGAAGACAGGAGATGACCGGCGAGTAGGATCGTGAGAGGATCGACAATTCATCCCGATTGGCTCGAATGCCGCGGATATTCCAATGGATAATGGACATAGGGTGGACAGAAAATGGAAGAATGTGACCAACGTGGCCCTCAACTCAACGACTGCTCAGAGCTTGCGACCGACAGCGTGGAACGGCATTCAGCCGAAGGCAGAAGATTCTGATCCATAGGTTGTTCGGGAGCAGCTCCTGCCACCCGTGATCGGCGAGTTGATCAGCCGCCAGCAGTGCGCCTCGGCGACACAGAAGATGGCCGAGAGTGGTTACCGCCAGGTGGTGCTGTAGATGAGACACGCTGTGGTGGAGAAGGAGAGGAACTGGGTTTCTTATTAGCCTTCTTGGAAAAAGGATGCCGAGATGAAGGAGGAACCGATGGTTGTGAAGTTGGGGTACATAAAAAATCTTCATGAGTAGGCTCTTTTTTGGAAGTCCGGGGGTCTGACTTTGGGGCTCGAGATTTAGCAGAACCCGATGAAGGGTGAGCCATAGAGTGAGCAGGTGAGAGTGGGGAGGTTGAACGGGCGATCTTTGCGCTGGCCGATCTGACAACTGTGGCACTAAAGGTGAGATCACAAGTCTGCGTGGCTGCCTCCTTTGTTGGCCGAGGGGAGGCAAGGACAGTGCTGTATTTACCTGTCTGAGGCACAGTGGGCTTTCGACTGGCAAATAACTTTCGAGCAGCAAAGGGGGGTCGACACCTTTTCCTTCACTCTGATTTCCTGAATGAGCCGTTCGTCTTTAAAAACGGGGCAATCTCTAGAGGAAGCAGCGTGGTCACCCATACAGTTGATGCAACGAGGGGATGAAGGTGGACAAGCACCCTCATGGGCATCCTTGCCACACGTAACGCATTTGGCCGGATTGGAACAGGACTGGCTGGTATGATTGAACTGCTGACACCGATAGCAACACATAGGGTTTGGGATGTAAGGGCGAACGGAAATTATCTCACAGCCTGCTTTTATGTTCAATGGAAGTTGAACTCTGTCAAATGTCAAGAAGACAGCAAGGGTTGGAATGATGTTCGTGTCAAGCCTTTTCATGACTCTATGAACAGCCGTTACTCCCTGGTCAGACAGGTAGTTTTGGATTTCCTCGTCGGACAATCCGTCAAGGGAGCGTGTATGAACGACCCCACGTGATGAATTTAAAGTGCGGTGCACTCCACCCAGACAGGGAAGGCGTGTAGCAGTGTAGTACGCAGCAATTTTTGTGCCTGGAGGGCACTGACTGTTTCTAGCAAGAAGGTGCCATTTCGTAATCGGGAACAAGACTTTACAGGACCTGCAATTGCGTCGACACCTTTCTGAATAATGAAAGGGTTGACTGTGGAGAAGTCTTGACCTTCGTCAGACCGAGAAACAACAAGGAACTGTGGCAACGATGGAAGAACTGTCCGTGGCTGAGACTCATTGAACTTACGCTTGTGAGCAGACATAGTAGATGATGAGGAAACCATTGTGGAAGTATCCCCCATGATTACCGGCGTCTCCAATGGTGCACTCCTTCCTTGTGGGGGCCCTCTCTGAGGGCACTCCCGCCTTAGGTGATTGTTCACACCTCAGGTCACACCTCCCGAGAAATGGACGGAGGGACCAATCGGCACTGGCCGTTACCAGGGGGTACGTACGTGTCCTACCTGTCAACCCAGGGTGGGGAATTACGCGTTACCCCATCACCGGCTACGCATGGGAATGCGTGGGTTGGCCTTCAGACATGCACAGGGAGGAGAAAAGAGAAAGGGAGGAACAAAGAAAGGGAAAGGAAAGAAGAGAGGTCTCAAACGCCGCAGCGCAGAAAAGGGGAAAGAGAAGAGGTAAGGAAAAAAGAAGGCCAAAGTAAGGATGAAGACGTACAGAGAAGGTGAAGAATGTGTGACATTTACGAGCGTCCGTCTCCGGACGTAGCCACTAAACATACTCCCAGAGGGGGAGAAAGGGAAGGAAAGAGGCGGAGGTGGGGGGGGGGGGGGGGGGGGGAAGATGGGGGATGGGGAAGGAAGAGGAAAAGGAAGGTATGCAGCCCGGAAAGGAAGGAGGGCCACATTAGCTCGGGGTCCCGTGCTTGCTACGCACGTATCCACAAAAGAGTTGTGGACCCCCTGGGGGGTGCGATGCAATTGTTTCTTTATTCTACTGTTCCGATTGTTTATGTTTGTGTTGTGAAACTACAAATGCACTGGCTGCTTCATCACAAGTGGTGTCTGTTCTATTGCACATGTCCGACAGAACACCTAACCTATCTATAAACATGTACTCTTATACACTTGTCTACTTTCAACTAATGAAGCGAAAGCAGACTTCCAAAAGAACATTGCTACAAACTCCGAAAAGTCCTTTTATGTGTCAGGAAAATGTTCTCCTATATAATAGTTTTACATGTAAACAATTTTTAAAAAATTCCCCTCAGTGGGGTTTGAACGTGGGACCTTTGCTACGATGAACTCACACTCTTCAAATGCACCCATGCAAGATGTACAAAACAGTCACTCACAGATATGCTTTTCCTTTCCTCCGTAGTTCTGGTGTTACTTTTAATTACAGTTTACGCATGTTCTACTGGATGACAGCACATATCACAAACTAAATTGGTGTTTCAGTTGATACTCTATAGATATACAATGTTTTGTACAGATCCTGAGTATCTGACATCTGGAACTTGGGTGCAAGTGTACTAATGAGTAATGAAGTGTACTTGAGGTTTTAACTGAATATTGTGTTTGTGTTAAACATTAATACGTTCACTGTAATTTTCTTCTTTAATTTCTGAGAAAATATGTTATCCAGCCTCCAATGAGATCCAAAACATGATACATGGCCGTCATGGTCTAGTAAATTGGAGACCTCTGGTCTACGCTATTTTTTTCCGTAGCTTTATAGCTGCAAGACCTCTCAAAACTGTTACCTACCCTCTCTTTTATAAGCTTTTATTACAGAAGTTAGATGAAAATGCTAAATAACAGTATATCTGTGTGATTAATTACTAGCCTAATTCTTAAATTTCTTTTGCATTTGTATGCTTACTAGGCACAGTCTAGCGTTTTAATAGCAATGTAGTGCAGAGTACCGCTGCCTTTGGATTGGGACTGTGATTGCTACATTCAGATGTCAGCCGAGTTGTTAATCCTTAGCTCACAGCTCCACGCAGTGCTAGCTTAGGTCATGCAGCTTGCGGGCTGTTGCCAGCAGGCATCACTGTGGGGGCAGGACGGGGAAACCCAAGGAACATTAGACATGGCTCACATGTCCCTCAATAGGTCCACCACTGTTGATGCCCTGGTTACTGCCTGCACTGAGGCTGACACCTCACACATTACCAAGAGGCTGGTTGTCCCAAGGTATAGCAAGCAACAGAAGACTTTCCTGAGAGCTGATTGAAAGATCCAGTTTGTCTGACAAACAGGTTTTGGGCACCATCTCTGGATGAAAAGTCCCTGAGCCAGGTGCAGTTGCTCACCCTGTATCAGAGGAAGCCTCTTGGCCTCCAAGATCCAGGCAATCAATTGTTGGTAGATAGGAGCTCCATTTTAGGTGTGTAACGGGGACTATTTAGGACATGACTGCGAAGGAGGGGTGAAAATCCAGTGTACACTCTGTGTGCATACCGGGGGGAGTCATCCAAAATGTGGAACAGGTTCTTCTGGGTGCCATGAAGGGCACAGAGTGCAGCCAACTACAGTTAGTGTCTCATGTCAATACTAATGATGTGTGTCATTTTGGATCAGAAGAGATTCTCTCTGGTTTCAGGTGACTAGTTGAAATGGTAGAGACTGACAATCTTGCTTGTAAGATGAAGGTGAAAATCACCCTCTGTCATGTCATCGACAGGACCAACTGCGGACTTTTGATATAGAGCTGGATGGAGGGTCTGAATCAGAGGCTCAGAAGGTTCTGCAACTATGTAGGCTGCAGATTCCTTGACTTGTGATATAGGATGGTGGGGCATCAGGTCCTGCTTAAAAGGTAAGGTGGTTTTGAGAAAGAACAAGAAGGGTTTCAGCCTAAAAGGGTGCAGGTTAAACACAGCATAGGGGCTGATGTAGGGACAATAGGCATTCGAGCAGAAAATTGCCGTAGCTGTGTTAGGAAAGAGCCATAGCTCCAGATGATAGTAAAAGCACTGAAGCACAAATTATTATACGTACTAAAAGCTGCTTGAAGACCGAGGTAAGTTCAGCAGAAATTTTTGCAAAGGAACTAAGGGTTTTCATAAAGAATAGATTAAACACAGTTGGTAGTGGTGTGTTCGTTGCTGTTAGAAGTAGTGTATCTTTTACTGAAACTGAAGTAGGTAGTTCCTGTGAGTTAGTATGGGAAGAGGTTATACTTTAAAGCCTTTTGCTGACTTACCAACTCATATGATACAGTTACTGAAATGTTAAAAAAACCTAAGTCTCATTTCAAATAGGTAAGCCACCCACACAATTATACTTGGTGGTGACTTCAATCTGCCCTCAATATATTGGCAAAAATGTATGTTTAAAGTCAGTGGTAGGGATAATACATTGTCTGACTTCTTACTAAATGGCTTACTCTGAATATTATTGTCCAAAAACATTACTAACTGCTTCCTCTGGAAATTATTTAGAACAATTAGTTCAGGAGCCCACTCAAAGTGTAAATAGTTGTGAAAATATACTCAACCTCTTAGCAACAAATAATCCTGAGGAAGTAGAGCACCATGACATATCAGGGATTAGTGACCACAAGGTTGCTGTAGCAAGATTGAATATCATAAAGCCCAAACCCAACAAAAGTAAATGCAGTACGCAAAAACGGTCAGAACACTGCTGCAGAGGGAACGAGAAGAACATGCCAAATTTGGAAGAACACACAAACCCCAACATTGATGAAGTTTCACAGAAGCTCAAAATTTAGTGTGAATTTCAATGTGAGAGATGTTTTTAACAGTTTCCATAATGAATCTCTGTCTTGAAATCTGGCAGAAAAACCAGAGAGATTCTGGTTGTATGTGAAGTACACTAGTGGCTAGACACAATCAATACCTACACCACGTGATAGTGAAAGTAATGTTACTGGTCACAGTGCCACTAAAGCAGAGTTATTAAATATGGTTTTTCCAAAATTCCTTCATCAAAGAACTTGAAGTAAGTATTTCAGAATTAGAGTCAAGAACTTAGCAGTAAATACCATGGGTGTAGCAAAGCAGCTTACATTACTTAATAAAGCCAAGTCACCCAGTCTGTATTGTATACCCAGTTGACTCCTTTCAGAATATGCTAACATAATAGTTCCCTACTCAACAATCATACACAACTGCTTGCTCGATGAAATATCCATACATGAAGACTGGAAAGTTGCTCAGGTCATACCAATACTCAGAAAGAAAGAAAGAAGGGGTAATCCAATGAATTACAGACCTATTATCACTAAAGTCGATTTGCAGTATGATTTTGGAATATATAATGTGTTCGAACATTACGAATTACCTAAAGGAGAAAAATCTGTTGACACACTGTCATCTTCATCTACAGCCATACTCTGCAAACCATCATTCGGTACGTCACAGAGGGTATCATGTACCACTACTAGCCATTTCCTTTCCTGTTCAACTCGCAAGTAGAATGACGGAAAAATGACTGTCTATATGCCTTCATATGAACCCTTATTTCTCAAATCTTACCTTTGTGGTCCTTACGCAAAATGTATGTTGATGGCTGCAGAATCATTCTGCTGTCAGCTTCAAATGGCGGTTCTCTAAATTTCCTCAATAACATTCCTCAAAAAGAACATAGTCTACCCTCCAGGGATTTGCATTTGAGCCCCCAATGCATCTTGGTAATACTTGCATGGTTGTTTAAACATATTGGTAACAAATCTAGCAGTGTCCACCTCTGAACTGCTTTGCTTTCTTCCTTCAATACGACTGGGAGGAGATCCAAAACACATGAGCAGTACTCAAGAGTAGATCACATTCATAACCAATGTGTGGTCTCCTTTACAGATGAACCACATTTTCCCAAAATTCTTCCAATAAATTGAAGTTGACCATTTGCTTTACCTCACATGCTTGCTCCATTTCACGTCTTTGCAACATTACGCTCAGATACTCAAACGACATGACTGTGTCAAGCAGTACACTCCTAATGCTGTATTTGGTTTTCCTACTCATCCACATTAACTTACATTTTTTTGACATTTATAGCTAGCAGCATTCGTCACAAACTACAAATATTCTCCAAGTTATCTTGTATGCTCCTACAATAACCAACTTTGACACCTTCACGTACACCACAGCATCATCAGCAAACAACCGTAGATCGGTACTCAACCTGTCTGCCAGATCATTCATGTAGATATATAAAAATAAATAGCGACCCTATCACACTTCCCTGGGGTGCTCATAACAATACCCTTGTCTCTGATGAACACTCTGTGTCGAGGACAATATCCTGGATTCCACTACATAAGAAATCACATATCTGGGAACCTATTCCATATACTCAAACCTTCATTAATACTCCGCAGTGGGGCACAGTGTCAAATGCTTTTCAGAAATGAAGAAACATGGAATCTGCCTGTTGTCCTTCATCCATAGTTTGCAGGATACCATGCCAGAAAAGGGCAAGCTGAGTTTTCCACAAGTGATGCTTCTAAAACCGTGCCAATTCGTGAACAGAAGCTTTTTGGTCTCAAGGAAATTTATGACACTCAACCTCATTACATGCTCAAGCATTCTGCAGCAAAGCCTTGTTAAGGATATTTGTCTAATTTTGCACGCCCATTTTTTCACCTTTCTGATATATAGGAGTCACCTGTGCTTTTTTCTGTTGCTTGGGACTTTCCGCTGGGTGAGAGAATTGTGATGAATTCAAGCTAACTAAGGGGTCAGTGCAGTAGAGTACTCTTTGTAGAACTGAACTGGGAAACCATACGCACATGCCAATTTATGTTTTCAGTATGGATTCAGAAAATATTGTTGTGAAACAATTAGCTCTTTATTCTCAGAAAGTAATGAGTGCTATTGACAGGTGATCTGAAATCGATTCCATAATCCTATATTTCCAAAAGGCGATTGATACCATTCCTCAAAATCAGATTATAATCAAATTGCAAGCCTATGGAGTATTGTCCCAGTTATGTGACTAGATTTGTTATTTCCTGTTGGAAAGATCACAGTTCATAGTAACTCATGAAAAGTCACCAAGTGAAACAGAAGTGTTATCTGGTGCTCACGGAGGAAGTGTGATATAGACCCTCTGCTGTTTGTAATCTATATATTCATAAATGATTTACGGGACGATGTGAGTGGCCCTCTTACATTGTTTGCAGATTTTGGGTCATGTACCATCCAGTAAAGTCATCAGATGATCACAACCAATTGCACAATGATTTTGACATGATACCTGTATGGAGGAGTCCTAAAACAGATCAATCAAATTTCGGTTACATGATAAATCATTCAAATTTAAAGGCTGTCAATTTAGCTAACTACCTAGGAATTACAATTACGCACAACTGAAATTGGAACGATCAGGTAGATAATGTGTGTTTTATTGGCAGAACACTTAGCAGATGCAACAGATCTACTAAAGACACAACCTACACTACATTTGTCAGTCCTCCACTATAGTAGTGCCGTGCAGTATGGGATCCTTATCAGACCAGATTGACAAGGGATACTGAAAAAGTTCAAAGTAGGGCAACTCTTTTTGTATTACCACAGAATGGAGGGGGGTGTCACAAATATGATATGAGAGTTAGGGCGGCAATCACTAAAACAAAAGGCATTTTTCATTGCGGAGGGATCTTTCCATGAAATTTAATTCAGTCACAACTCAAATGCTACCAGCACTCTGTTGCATTAAAAAAACTGCATGCACACAATTACAGTTTAACTCCATGGTCGACAGGAGTTGAATGAATCCTTTCCTACTACAGTGTTGCTCCTTCCTCCTTCCACAATTAATAACAGTAATACATTGTTAAGACTTGCAACATAGTGTGATGGCAAGTGCACCAAAGCAACTGCTGCAAACAACTACTGGTTTAAGTCCTAAAGCTTGTCCTCCCTTTGTTCACGACAAACAGACTGATATTAAATGCAAATAATACAAATTATATGGAGTGACAAAGCCACAGAGTGAAATCCACAATGTTGCAGGATTCATGTCAATGAAAACTTAAAATTTAACAACTATGTAATAAAACACGCATGGAAACTCAATTCAGTTGGTTTTGCTCTTAGAATTCGTGTAAACATTTGTACCTTGGAGAGTGCCAGGAGAGCATATTTCGGCTATTTTCAGTCTCTTGCAACATATGGAGAAATACTTTGCGGTTCCACCACTTGTTGCTTGTTAATAATTTTTTTTACTTTTTATTTTTTTCCCTCAAGAAGGCTAGCTGAATAATACTATGCTGTCATTCACAGACCCACTGCAAACACTTATTCAAAAAGCTTAAGATGCTAGCAGTACCATCATCATATTTATACAAATGTGTTTCATGTTAGGGTACACTTAGGAAGTTTTCAGACAAACTTCCACAGCTACAATACCCAAAATAGTAGAGCACACCAAACTCAATGAACAAAAAGAATGAACACACAAATGCATGTGAGCCATTTTGGTACTAAACTTTACAGCAGAAAACTAGAACACAAAAACAAATTCAAAGCAGAATTTTTTTTAAAAAAATTCTACTCTAACAATGTTTTCAGTTGGTTATTGACTATGTACGTCAATAAACATTTTCTGATAATGTTTATATTAAGGCAAGACTGAAAATACTGTCTTATGCCCCTAAACTTTTTATTATGTTTGCATACCTAACTGACAGCTGTTGCACGATGTAAAATTTTCACTGATTTATTGCAGTGTATATAAGGATTTGCTGCTTATGGATGACAAAAGTGAAACTCTATAGAAAAAAAACTATGCATTTATAATACTGTAAACATATTTGTAGATATAAGCTGCGTTACTAGGAGTTCTATGACCTTGTATTATTTTGTTTCTACTTTTATGCACATATTTGTATGTCCCATATCCTTGAAATGGTTTCCCATAAATTTATACATACATCTGAACAACATCCATACATTAGTCCATGGATGGATACATAAATAAATTAATAAAATAAATAAAATTGGTTGTAGGTGTACTATCTTTCTTCGATGTGGTATGGTAGAGCAGAAACTAATCACTGTTAAAACTTTTTGAATGACACTCAACATCCCCAGTCAGATGATCAGTTCTGTTTAACCACATTCAAGTTTAGGGCATTTTTCAATTTAAAATAAAATAAAAAAATTAGATATGTTAAACTGCAAATTGTTTGGAGAGTTGCCTTGCTACTCTGACCAAAAGAGTAAACAATGTCTTGCACAAAGCCCACATGTTAATGAGAAAATGAGCTCAAATAACCATAAGTACTTACCAACAATACTATCTTCATCTGTTTCATTTTCTATTTTTGCAATGTTGTAACGCTTCTCAGCAGTCAGCCTGTAAGAGAGACATTGGATATTAAATGCTATTTATACTATCACGAAGTATGTAAAAATTTATAATTTTTTTTTTCTGCATCTACTATACCCACTCAGTTGGGGCTCTGATATTTCCAAATGATTATAGGATATGAAATTTGGGTGCCCACACAAATACTTCAGACAAATTTGGTTATCTACACCAGAAAATACGTCACAGTTCATAAAAAAATTGTTGGCTTATTCTTGTAGTCTAGTAAATTTATGATTCGACTTGGTTAAAATTGCTTCACAAGTGGCTGAAATGGTATTCAACTCAATAAATATTACTTTTTAACATACCCAAAATCAGTCAAAACTGGACCATAGAAAAACACCTAAACATGAAATTCCAAATGATGGTCATTTTTCAAAATTATTTTATTGGTTAGTATAAAATTAACAATGTAAGGAAATATAGATTGCTACTCATTGTAAAGATGACAAGTTGACTTGCAGACAACCACAACGAAAAGACACACATAAGCTTTCAGCCAAAGCCTTTGTGAAAAAAACATGTAGGTTCATCCGCACCTCACACACACGTGACCGCCATCTCCGGAAGCTTGGACCATAATGCAACTGCCATGTTGAACAGAAGCAGCAATCTGGAGGGGGCGGAAAAGGTTGGTTGGTTGGTTGGTAGGTCTGAGTTAAAGGGACCAAACTGCAAAGTCATCAGTCTCTTCATCCTACATGTATCAAACTAGGAATTAGCCTCAGACGTAGAATATAAAAAGCAAATCCTGGGAAGCCTAATTGTAAACAAGGCACAATAAGACTTAGATAAAAACAAGGAGCAGTAGGAGAGGAGTGAAGAGGGAGTGAGGTGAGTGAGCTGCTCTGCTCATAATGCAGTTGGACATCCTAGAGGCACAGTATGTTGTAGGAGATGTACTATCTGCATCCAACCAACACTACCTTGCCCTTCATTCCGCCAATAAAATGACCAGCCCAGATAAGGTGATACAATTTAGGGAAAGACAAAACATCGAAAACGGAAAATATAAAAAGATAAGGAGAATAAAAGGTTGGGAAGGGTAGAAACCACGCCAGACAGCTGAGCAAGGGACGTTACGGGTTCCCCTGGGCCAGAGCAAGTGATGGGTGCCCCCCCAATGCCTCAGGTAGTTAATGAGGCCAAATGTTCACCACCTCACAGAGACAAGTAGAAACCACCTTTGAGAGTAAATCGTAAAACCACGTCAATTGCTTTGGTGTCTTCTGCTACCACCAGATGTAGTGTGTCAGAAAGTTTTAAGATATCGCTGAAGAGAAGCCAAACTTGAACAGTCTAGTAGGATGTGGGCCACCATCAGGCAGGCACCACAATGGCAGTAAGGTGGGTCCTCATGCCAGAGAGAGAGCGGCCATGGGTCAGCAACTGTGGCTAAAGCATAGCTGACAAAGAAGAGTGGATTCCCTGCATGAAGTGCAAAGGCAAGACTGCACACAGTAAGGGTCTCCTTTATTGCCCTCAGCTTGTTTGTGAAGTGCAGTATGGGCCATTCGGAGTTCCAAGCCTCCAACAATTGATGGCGTAGAGTCTACCGAAGGTCCAGTTCTGGGATCCCCCATTCCCAAAATTGGCATCCTGGTACATCTACATGGATACTCTGCAAATCACATTTAAGTGCCTGGCAGAGGGTTCATCGGATCACCTTCACAATTCTCTATTATTCCAATCTCGTATAGCGTGCAGAAAGGACAAACACCAATATCCTTCCGTACAAGCTCTGATTTCCCTTATTTTATCATGGTGATCGTTTCTCCCTATGTAGGTCAGTGTCAACAAAATCTTTTCACATTTGGAGGAGAAAGTTGGTAATTGGAATTTTGTGAGAAGATTTCGTCACAACGAAAAATGCCTTTCTTTAATGATGTGCAGCCGGAATCGTGGATCATTTCCGTGACACTTTCTTCCATGTTTCATGACAGTACAAAACGTGCTGCCCTTCTTTGAACTTTTTTGATGTACTCCGTCAATCCTATCTGGTAAGGATCCCATACCACGCAACAGTATTCTAAAAGAGGACGGACACGCGTAGTGTAGGCAGTCTCCTTAGTAGATCTGTTACATTTTCTAAGTGTCCTGCGAATAAAACACAGTCTTTGGTTAGCCTTCCCCACAACATTTTTTTTTCCTTCCAATTTAAGTTGTTCGTAAATGTAATTCCTAGTTATTTAGTTGAATTTATGGCCAACTTTGCTCCAAGTGGTCAGCATGTTCATTCCCTGCGATACCAACATATCCACAGATCCAAACAAATACAACTGGCCATCCAGTTTGATGGAGGTCAGAAAGAAGGTCCCAGATAGTTGTGGAACTAATGGGTGATGAGGATAGGACTGATCTATAGCCTGAAGACTGCTCAGGTTAAAAACATCTTGCCGGTGCAAGACTGAGCATGGCTAAGGTTTTGTCTGATGGCCACCAATTCAGCAGTGAACACACTGCATCCATTCAGCAGGGAGTGCAGTTCACTGCACCTTGCATGTGTGTATGCAAAACTTGATTGTCTATCAACCATTGAGCTACAAACCATTGAGCCCTCAGTATACACCACTTCTGAACACAGAAAAGCATCGAGGAAAGCCAGGAACAGGTAGGAAAAAACCGTGGGATCAACTGACTCTTTCAATCTAAAGGATAAATCAAGACTGATCCAAGGTCAGGATACTCGCCATGGGGATGCACACGATTGCTCCCTGACACGGGGCAACAGTGGCGGAAGTTGGAGTTCGGAGCAGACACTGTAGCCAGGCTCAAATTGTGACCTCAGTTCTGCGTCTCTGTTGTGGAAGGTAGATCTCCCTACCAGAAAAAAGTACATGGTGGTTCAGATGCTAAGGGGAGCTGCGAATGTGTACAGCATAATTGAGTTGCTGTTGGCTCAGCGAATAGTATGTTCACAGGGCTAGTTTGATGATGTATCACGTCCAGTACCTGCAATGCTGGGGAAAACGATAAACTATATTCCAGACTCCCGTAATCAAGGTGGGACAGGATCAGGGCTTTGTAAAGTTGGAGAAGGGTAGTGTAGTCTGCACACCAGCTGCTGTTACTGAGACAGCAAAGTGTATTAAGGTGTAGTCAGCACCTTTCCTTAAAATGGCGAAGATGGGGAAGCCAAATTAGCCAGACATCAAAGACTGGAACCTATAAGTGATAAGTCTCCATCACATTGAGTAAGTGGTTGTAGAAATAAAGTACTGGTTGTGGATGAGCAGTACAATGCCAACAGAAGTGCATGACATGAGTCTTGGTGGCTGAAAACTTACAGCTGTGGGTGACAGCCCACAATCATGTCCTTTGAATGGTGCCCTGCAGTCGGCGTTCAGCAACAGCCACACTAGAAGAGCAATAGTAAAAGCAAAAATTGTCAGCATACAAGGAAGATGGGAGCCCATTCTCTTCAATAAGGGGGGGGGGGGGGGGGGAGGTACTGTGGAAAGCACCAACTTGAACCCAGTATGTACGGTGCGATAAGTAGTTCTGGACAAAAATTGGGCGTGAGCTCCAGAGACCCCATTCATGTAAGGTAGTGAGGATGTGGTGTCACCATGTGATTTCATAATCCTTTTGTAGGACAAAGAAGACAGAAATAAGGTGTTCATGTTTGTCAAAAGCTGTCATGATGGCAGACTCCAGGCAAACCAAATTTCCAGTAGAGGAACAGCCATGGTAAAAACCACCCTGGGATGGGGTCAGATGGCCCCCAAGACTCAAGGAGCCAACACAGCTGAAGGCTCACCATGTGTTCAAGTAACTTACAGGGAACACTGGTGACGCTGATTTGGCAATAGCTGTTTACCTCTAGGGAATACTTAACCAGTTTCAGTACCTGCACGATGATGCTTTCTCGACACTGAGATGGGAACTCATCCTTGCTCCAGATACAGTTGAAGATGGTAAGCAGTTGATACTGACAGTCCATTAATGGTGTTTGAACAATTGGTTGTGAACATGGTCTGGTTCTGTGGCTGTATCAGAGCAAAGGGCCAGGGCACTGAGATATTGTCACTCACTGAATGAAGCATTATAGGACTCTAGGTGAAAGGTATGTGCAATCATTACACCCGCTGTTTAAGGACATGAAAGGCACGTTGATAGTTCTCAGATGCAGAGACTCGAGCATGATGAAGAGCAAAATGTTTGGCAACAGTGACAAAACCACCATTCAAGGAAATAACAGGTGACCTGCAGAGGACTGGCATCCGTAGAAGCATCTGATCTTTGCCCAAACCTGTGTAGGAGGTGTACATGGTCCAATGGTTGAAATATACCGTACCCAGCATTCTTCTTCCATCGTTTTATTAAGTGGGAAGTAGGCACAGAGCCATTTAAGGGCAATGAGGTGTGCCATCAAAGGATGATGCTTATCGTGTTCGAGAGCCCGCCTGCAATCTCTATTGGCCTCAGTGATTTCTGAGGTCTACCAATATACTATCTTCCAACGAAGAATGATGGAGTGTGAAATCAGCTGGCAATAGAATGGCTGCTGTTGCACTCTGGACAGCCATGTCAATGCCTCCATGTAGCACCGAGCTAAGAACAACAGTGGAGGCGAAAGCATTCTAGTCAGCACTGTTGAGAGCCTATTTGTGTGGACACCCAGCGGGGTGACACAGGGGGAGGGACAGGAAGATCAAGAAGTGGTCACTAACACACAGGTCATCTTAGCCCCTCCAGTGGAAAGATGTAAGAAGAGCAGGGCTGCAAATAGACAGATCAATGGCTGAGTAAGTCCTATGTGCCACACTGGAAGTGTGTGGGGGCACAAGTATTCAAGAGACAGAGGTCAAGATCTGATGTTTTTACCGTGGCCAGTGATCATAGTCCAGGCACTGAAGTCATCCACAATTGGGAAAGGTGGGGGAGCTGAGAAACAAATGCAGACTATACAGTCTGAGGCATTCCATCATCAGGAAGGAGATAAACATTAGAGATGGTAAAATGCTGAAATGCCCTTATCAGTCAATCCATATGAAGTGGTCCAGTGATGGTTGCTTGACCATTTTTAAATATTTTAATTTTTTTATACGTGATTGCCCTGTATTTGAGAAATTCAAAACAGTTTTTTCACAACAATCTATCTTGCACCTTTACTGGATGGCGGCCATTTTTATTTGTAGGCACGCGACGATTTTTCAGTCTGTAGACATTAGTGAAAATTTGAATATTTCTGCACTGGGTTAAGTTACAACATTGCAATTGACATGATTGTTTTTAGAAAAGTGTCCTCTACAACATTGTCTATTACACAAAATACCCTAAATTCAAAAATAAACGGCCAAAATGACCTTCAAAGTTTGGTATCCAAATTTTCAAAAATCCACTTTTTAGGTCCAAAAATAACAAACAAGGAGTGATTTATGAGAGTGTATTTTTTCCTATAGTTAGATATCATACACTACTAGCCTCATATAGAGCAAGAACACTTACAAATGTTTCCTTAATTTTTTTATGAATTTTTGAAATTTGAAAGTTTTCTTTTTTTGTAAAGTTTTGGGTTAGTTATCTTAGGTCCGACCACGTATAAAAATATGATTTTTGCACAGTTTGTACATCTATATGATAGCGACGTGCTGTAAAAACTTCAACACTGATATCTGAATGTGAACAAATATATGAATTTTTGAAAATGAGGAAATAATTAACGTTACTCTACAACTGATCTTATGGCTGTTGCCTGTTTAAATTGTTTATTGTTTCTTTGTAATAAAATTTAATTGTGACATATATTTAGTTAATTCATTTGGTTTATTTATTTTTAATGATGTAATACTAAACAATAGGAGCTTTCGCTTTTGTTCTATGGTAATAAAAATGCCCATTTATATTTAGGTTTATTGTCAATAAAGAAGTAAATTATTGCTGGGTGTGGCATTGCTGTAGCCAGTCTGTACATCCACTCTAACAGAGGTTTCAGAACATACTTCAGCGAGAGTGTAGAATGTGTTATGTGCTTTGTTCTGTGTGTAATTTGTAATTAATTTTGTGAGATTAACTGGAATGCAATAACATGGATGAACAGTGCTCTGTTGGACAGATAGCAAATGAAGTGTGCCACAAAACAGTTTATCATTCAGTTTCAAAAAACTTGAAAAATGTCAATTACTTCGATGAAGTTAGACAAACTTTGTTTAAATTTCGAGTAAGTTCTTCTGTAACATCAGTGTGTGAGCATCATGAGAAGAAATAAATTCTGAAGTACAACCACAATTTTGGAAGAAAGTGGTGTGTTGGGAAAGAACCAGAGCTCCAAGCCCTAATAGAAAGCACTGAAGCTCAAATAGTTGTAGGTACAGAGAGCTGGCTAAAATCGGAAATAAGTTCAGCCGAAATTTTTTCAAACGATCTAACAGTGTTCAGAAAGGATAGATTAAATACAGCTGGTAGTGGAGTATTTATTGCTGTCAGGGGTAGTTTGCCTTGTAGCAAAATTGAAGTAGAGGATTCATGTGAAATAGTATGGGTAGAGATTATACGTGACAATCTGACTCAACTATTAATTGGATCGTTTTACCAATCCCTGACTCAGAAGACATAGTTGTTGAACAGTTCAAAGAAAATTTGAGTCTCATTTCAAATAAGTACCCCGCTCTTACAATTACGGTCAGTGGTGACATCAATCTACCCTCGATATGCTGGAAAAATTACACATTTAAAGCCGGCGGCAGGCATAAAACATCATCCGAAATTGTACCGAATGCTTTCTCAGAAAGTTATTTTGAACAATTAGTTCATGAGCCCACTCGAAGCGTAAATGGTTACGAAAGCATACTTGACCTTTTAGCAACAAATAATCCTCGACAAATAGTGAGCGTTGTGACAACTACAGGGATTAGTAATCACAAGGCAGTTGCTGTTAGGCTGAATACCGTAACACCTACAACCATCAATAAGAAATGCAAAGTACAGGGTGATTCAAAAAGAATACCACAACTTTAGGAATTTAAAACTCTGCAACGACAAAAGGCAGAGCTAAGCACTATCTGTCGGCGAATTAAGGGAGCTATAAAGTTTCATTTAGTTGTACATTTGTTCGCTTGAGGCGCTGTTGACTAGGCGTCAGCGTCAGTTGATGCTAAGGTGGCGACCGCTCAACAGAAAGCTTTTTGTGTTATTGAGTACGGCAGAAGTGAATCGACGACAGTTGTTCAGCATGCATTTCGAACGAAGTATGGTGTTAAACCTCCTGATAGGTGGTGTATTAAACGTTGGTATAAACAGTTTACAGAGAATGGGTGTTTGTGCAAAGGGAAAGGTTCTGGACGGCCGAGAACGAGTGATGAAAATGTAGCACGCATCCAGCAAGCATTTGTTCGCAGCCCAGGAAAATCGACTCACAGAGCTAGCAGAGAGCTGCAAATTCCACAATCAACTGTATGGAGAGTCCTACGAAAAAGGTTAGTTATGAAACCTTATCGTCTGAAATTGGTTCAAGCACTGTCTGCAGCTGATAAGATTAAAAGAATCGATTTCTGTGATTTTATCCTTGCTCAAATGGAAACAGATGAATCTTTCGTTTCAAAGATTGTGTTTAGTGATGAAGCAACTTTCCACACTAACGGGAAAGTCAACCGTCACAATGTCTGTATATGGGGCGCTGAGAATCCACGGGAAACAACTCAGTATGAACGTGACTCGCCTAAGGTGAACGTTTTCTGTGCCATTTCAGCCAATAAAGTTTTTGGTCCCTTTTTCTTCGAAGGTGCTACTGTAACTGGACTACAGTATCTGGAGATGTTAGAGAATTGGCTGTTCCCTCAGCTCGAACAAGAAGCACAACAATTCATATTTCAGCAGGATGGAGCGCCACCACATTGGCACTTATCTGTCCGTTAACTACCTGAACGTCAACTACCCGAGGCGATGGATCGGCCGCCAGGCAGCCTGTGACAGAGCACTTCATCACTGGCCTCCAAGAAGCCCTGATCTTACCCCCTGCGATTTTTTCTTATGGGGGTATGTTAAGGATATGGTGTTTCGGCCACCTCTCCCAGCCACCATTGATGATTTGAAACGAGAAATAACAGCAGCTATCCAAACTGTTACACCTGATATGCTACAGAGAGTGTGGAACGAGTTGGAGTATCGGATTGATATTGCTCGTGTGTCTGGAGGGGGCCATATTGAACATCTCTGAACTTGTTTTTGAGTGGAGGAAAAAAAGAAAAAAAAAAACCTTTCTAAATACTCTTTGTAATGATGTATAACAGAAGGTTATATTATGTTTCTTTCATTAAATACACATTTTTAAAGTTGTGGTATTCTTTTTGAATCACCCTGTATATCTATTAAAAAAAGCTGATAAAAATGCTCTTAACGCCTTTTTAAGAGACAGTCTTCACTCCTTCCCATTTGATCATGTAAGTGTAGAAAAGTTGTGGAATGTTTTCAGAGAGATACTATCAACAGCAATTGAGAGGTATAGACCACATAAATTAGTAAGTGATTTTACTGATCCCCCAGGTACACAAAACGGGTCAGATCGTTGTTGCAGAAGCAACGAAAAAAGCATACCAAATTTAAAAGAACACACAATCCCCAAGATTGGCAAAGTTTTACTTCAATCCGAGATGCTTTTAATAATTTCCACAACGAAATTCTGTCTGGAAATCTGGCAGAAAACCCAAAGAGATTCTGGTCATACATAAGGCACACCAGTGGCAAGACACAATCAATACCTTCACTGCACGATAACGGTGAAGTCACTGATTACAGTGCCACTAAAGCAGAGTTATTAAACACAGTTTTCCGAAACTCCTTCACCAAAGAAGACGAAGTACATATTCCTGAATTCCAATCAAGAACAACTGCCAAGATGAGAAACATAGAAGTAGATATCCTCGATGTAACAAAGCGGCTTAAATCACTTAATAAAGGCAAGGCCTCCGGTCCAGATTGTATACCAGTCAGGTTCCTCTCTGAGTATGCTGATAAAATAGCTCCATATTTAGCAATTATATACAACCACTCACTCACAGAAAGATACGTACCTAAAGACTGGAAAATGGCTCAAGTCACACCTATACCCAAAAAAGGGAAGTAGGAGTAATCCGCTTAATTACAGGCCTATATCACTAACGTTGATTTGCAGTAGGGTTTTAGAACATATACTGTATTCGAACATTATGAAGTACCGCGAAGAAAACGCTTTATTAACATATAGTCAGCACGGATTCAGAAAATATCATTCTTGTGAAACACACTAGCTCTTTATACTCATGGATTAAAGTGCTATCGACAGGGGATGTCAAATTGACTCCATATTTTTAGATTTCCGGAAGGCTTTTGACACCGTTCCTCACAAGCATCTTCTAATCAAACTGTGTGCCTACGGAGTATCCCCTCAATTGTGCGACTGGATTCGTGATTTCCTGTCAAAAAGGTCACAGTTCGTAGTAATAGACTGAAAGTCATATCCGGCGTTCCCCAAGGAAGTGTTATAGGCCTTCTATTGTTCCTGATCTATATTAATGACATAGGAGACAATCTGAGTAGCTGCCTTAGATTGTTTGCAGATGATGCTGTCATTTACCTTCCTGTAAAGTCATCAGATGATCAAAACGACTTGCAAAATGATTTAGCTAAGATACCAGTATGGTGCGAAAAGTAGCAATTGACCCCGAATAAAGAAAAATACGAAGTTATTCACATGAGTACTAAAAGAAATCAGCTAAATTTCGATTACATGATAAGTCACACAAATCTGAGGGCTGTAAATTCAACTAAATACTTAAGGATTGCAATTACAAATAACCTAAATTGGAACGATCACATAGATAATATTGTGGGTAGAGCAAACCAAAGACTACAATTCACTGGCAGAAGACTTAGAAGGTGCAACAGGTCTACTAAAGAGACAGCTTACACTACGCTTGTCGGTCCCATTCTGGAGTACCGCTGTGCGGTGTGGGATCCGTATCAGGTGGGACTCACGGATGACATCAAAAAAGTACAAAGAAGGGCAGCTCATTTAGTATTATCGTAAAATAGGGGAGATAGGGTCACAGATATGATACGTGAATTGGAGTGGCACTCATTAAAAGGCATTTTTCATTGCGACGGGATCTTCTCATGAAATTTCAATCATCAGTATTCTCCTCCGATTGCGAAAACATTCTGTTGGCACCCCCCTACATAGGGAGAAATGATCATCCCAATAAAATAAAAGAAATCAGTGCTCTCACAGAAAAATTTAAGTACTCGTTTTTCCCGCATGCCGTTCGAGAGTGGAACAGTAGAGAGACAGCATGAAGGTGGTTCATTGAACCCTCTGCCAGGCACTTTATTGTGAATAGCAGAGTAATCACATAGATGAAAGTTCATAAAAAGCCTATTACTAAAGGTTTGAGGGAAATAAAACTTTAATGTTTGTCCTTGTTATGTGAGAGTGAAACAGCTTCCCAAGTGAAACGTAATGTGATTCCTGGAAATTCCCTGTGCCCAAATTGTTACTCAAAACAATTTTTTGTGAAACCAGAACCAGAATCACGTAACCTTGTTAACCCTTTAACTGCTTTGGACATGTTAACACGCGCACCTTTGTACCTGTCCCTGTGTGCTCTGAATGTGTCTACTCATAGACACGTTCAGAGTACCAGGTAGAAGGACTGGTGGTGTGCATAAACACGTTCAGAGCACACAGGGACAGGTACAAAGGTGCGCGCATTAACATGTCCAGAGCAGTTAAAGGGTTAATGACATTTATACTCCTAATGAGGAAGCTGCTAGCATATTGGATTTTGTTTGTACTAAGTTAGACGTATCCCCTGCTTAAAAAAATGTACCAGAAAAAGAAAAGCAGCTATGGAAAATAAGGTACAACAAATTTCAGACAAAATTAGAAGAGACTTGGAATCATGCTTTAATAATACAGATACCAACATTATTTCTAAAGAAAAAGAATACCTATACCAGCATCATCTGACGCTGAATATTTGAGCTTAATAGAGAAATTAAAAATTAAATGTTCAGTGACATCTAAAGAGAAAAACTTTAAAATTTTAAGTTCGCTCCCTGACTCATGGTCAAGAGAAAAAAATAGTTCATGAATTCAACATTTCTCATAGTTTGGTTAAACTAACCCAAAACTTAGTGAAAGAGCAAGGCATGCTTCCAGTTTTGCGAAAGAAGAAAGGAGGAGGTATAAGTGAAGAAACAAAAAGATCCAGCAGTTTTTTGAAGGTGATGAAAACAGTAGAATGTGCCCAGGTTGCAAAGATAGCAAAAGAGTTGTTTTAAATGGAGTTAAAGTAACGAAGCAGAAATAACTGGTGCTGTCAAATTTAAATGAACTTTTATGTAGCTTTCAAAAATTCCCACCTGAATGCAAAATTGGAAGGTCAATATTTTGTGACCTCTGCCCTAAGTGGTGTATTTTGGCTGAATCCTCAGCGACAAACTCCATGTGTGTTTGTTTATATCATCAAAATGTCAAACTGATGACTGCAGGTGTAAAACTCGGTTATCTTAACTACAAAGAGTTACAAGATTTAATGGTCTGTGACATTAACAGTTGTGACTGCATGATGAGTTTGTGTAATAAATGCCCTGGTAAGGAAACCATTATTGAATTGTTTCACGAATATGATGAGGAAATGCCAGACAGTATTACTTTCAAACAGTGGGTCACAACTGATAGGGCAGAAATGATAACATTGGTTAAATCTCAGGAAGATTACTTGGAATCTTTAATTGATAACTTATAAAAACTCAAGAGTCACCACTATGATTCTAAAATGATTTTGCAGAAAATTTTACATTTGTGATTCAGGATGCAATACAAGGGTACCACTGGATCAATGACGAGGCAACAGTGCATCCATTCATTCTTTACTTTAAAAATGAGAAAGATGAAGTTTGCCATTCTTCAATTTGCATTCTAAGTGACTACTTGGAGCACAACACTTTGGCTGTACGTGGGTTTCAGAAGTATGTAATAAATTACATAACAGAAAATTTTCCCAAGGTTGAGAAGCTGATATACTTTTCAGATAGAAGTGGTAGCCTAGTCAGTATAAGAACAAAGAATTTTTCAAATCTGTGCAACCACAAAGTACACCAATGGGTTGGAGGCTGAATGGCACTTTTTTCGCATCTTGCCATGGTAAAAATGCATGTGATGGAGTAGGTGGTACAACAAAACATGATTTAAGTAAAGACAGCCTACAAAGGCCAACCACAGACCAAATTCTCACAGTACAGAACATGTATATCTTTTGCAAGGATAATATTAAAGGCATTACCTATTTTCTGATCAAGAAAGAAGAACTGGCTCTGCATATGAAAACAACACTTCAAACCAGATTTGAAAACTGTATAGCAATAGAAGGAACAAGGCATTTCCACAAATTCCTTGGCACTGCAGAAAACTTAGTTCGATGCTATGTAACATCAGAAACTGAAATTTATGAGGATCATTGTGTCAGTAAAATTACATCTCTGTCTTTAACGTTGAATGACATAGTGGCATGTGTGTATGATGGACAGTGGTGGCTTGCAGAGGTTGAACGAATAAGTTTGGAAAACAATGATGTTTTTGCGCATTTTTTCCACCCTGCTGGCCCAAGAACATCATTCAAGAAATCTACTAGTGACAAAGTTTGGATACCAATGAAAAATGTTTTAAGGAAACTTCTAGTGCTTGAACTTACCACAGCAACTGGGAGGTCTTATTCTATATCACAGAAGCTGTCTGAAGGAATAAAACATTCACTAACAGGTTTAGGAACAGTCGCATATCAAAGGATGTTAATTGAAAATATTTGTTTTAAGTATGTCAAAATAATATAAATGTTAATTTCAGTGATCTTGCTCTACATGTGGCTAGTAGTGTACGATATCTAACTATAGGAAAAAAATTGACACTCATAAATCACTCCTTGTTTGTTATTTTTGGGCCTAAACAGCAGATTTTTGAAAATTTGGATACCAAGCTTTGGAGGTCATTTTGACTGGTTATTTTTTAATTTGGGGTATTTTGTGTAATAGACAATGTTGTAGAGGACACTTTTCTGTTATGGGGTATTTTGTGTAATAGACAATGTTGTAGAGGACACTTTTCTGAAAACAATCATGTCAATTGCAATGATTTAACTTAACCCAGTGCAGAGAGATTCATATTTTTGCTAAAGTCTCTAAACTGAAACACTGTCGCGTGCTTACAAACTAAAATGGCTGCCATTCAGTAAAAGTGAAAGGTAAATTTTTTTAAAAACGGTTTTGAACTTCTGAATTATAGGGTAATCACATATAAAAAAGTAAAATATTTAAAAATGGTCAAGCAACCAGTTTAATTTTTATTGGGCCACTTCATTTGGGTTGACCCTTATCCAAACAGCCACAGCCTCCAAAGTTGTATCAAGAGGCACAAGTTCGCTATTTAAAGAGTCCAGAACACACGAAGCACAGGGGACCATGTAGCTCAGCCAGATGGTGGAAAAAACCACTACAATTTCACTGGAGAATCATGCTGTTGGTATACTTTGAGGGTGTGAAGGGACCACGGGGGCAGGTTATGTCCCAGGGTCACCTGCTGCCACCGGATGAGAGGGGATTGTATCAACACACACAGTTTCTGAGACAATTGTGTGGCATCATCTGGAGCCTAAGGGACCGCTGCGATTACCGCCTTGGCCACTGAAGCAGAACATGTGGGACCCGGTAGCATGGGGTCCATCTTGGAAGATTTCTTTTTGTCTTTGTTCTGCTTAGAGAATCTGTATGACTGGGACGGCTTCCTGTAATTAGTTTCAAGGACTGAGGATCACTCCTTCAGCCACTGGTTGGTATCCGGTTGGAGACTGGCAGAAACCTACTAGGGGAGTGTACTCGAGGGACTCGGCTGGGGTATGGGGATCAGCGTTTTCAGTGGGTGGCGAGCCATTGCTTCCAAAGTGGGTGTGAGGGAAGCAGCAGAAGGAGAGCCACCAACCATCAGGGGGTAGGCACATTTGAGCAGCCCTGAGGGCTCGCTGTAGGAGGCATAATGGGTGACAGTACCATTAGCAGAGAGGGTGACATCATCATAGCTCTAGCATTAAACATTCTCATGCATTTAGGATGTAGACATTTATACTTTTTCTGGGCCTCTTGGTATGTTAGTCCATCCAGTATTGTTTATCTCTCTGCCAGACGGTGCAGTCTGGTGAGCAGGGTAAATGGTGCTCTCGACACAGACAGGGGCGGGGGGACAAGAGAGGGAGAAGGAATGTTCAATGTTCGTAAGCAACTGTCATTTACAATCCCTACAGACTGTGCTGGCATCGCAATGTGAAGACGTGCCTGAATTTCATACACACGAAACACTGCATAGAGGGGTGGAGGGGCGGTGGAGGGGGCAACCTATGGTTTCACGTCACGTCGGTATACCATCACCTTGACCTTTTCAGGGATTGAATCACCCACAAAGGCAAAGGTGAAGGCCCCAGTAGCAACCCTATTGCTCATTGGTCCCCTATGAACATGAGGGGCAAAGTATACACTGCGTCACTCGAAGTTGGCACGTAGCTCATCGACAGAATGCAAGACGAAGTCATTAGGGAAAATGATGCCTCGAACCATGTTTAGACTATTATGGGGAGTGACAGTAACTTGAATGTTACCCAGTTTCTCACAAGGAAACAACGCCCCTGACTGGGCAGGGGATGCTGTTTTAATCGAAATTGACCCACTCTTCATTTTGGAGATGGCTATAACTTCCCCAAACTTGATCTCTGTATTCTCTACAAAGAATGAAGGCTTTGTGTCCAAAAAAGAATTCCCATCTATCCTTGTACAAACCAGGTATTGAGGGGAGACCTCTGCTTTTCGCTTATTCCTACTTTCCTCCTCAGACTGCTGGGGCTTCGTGACCACAAGCAGCTGAGAGCTTCATATGCAGCTCATCCACCATGACTCCACTCGCTCCGAATGGCGCCTCTCTGGTACTCAGCCTCAGTAATGGCTACCTGGCCAGTAATCCGCTAATTGGAGTCCCCCTGCCCCAGTCACGACAGGCATATACTCATCGGCATAAATGAGGTGCTTCCAGCTCAGACACAAACAGTGTGTTCCCTGTGTGGTCACGGGGCTACTACTGTGCTGGTACTTGACAATCCCTCCACAATAGGGGGGTTTGGGGGTCATTCACAAAAGCAAACACACCTGATGCACACCTGACTGCCATCTCCAGCAGCTTGGATCGAAATGCTACTGTCACGTAGACCGAAAGTAGCTATCTGGAGGGGTTGGGGAATGGATAGCAGGGTATGGATGGGGGAAAGAAAAGTGCTGTCTGGTAGCATGTACAGGGATTGGGCTGCCAACAGGTGCAGCATTGGGAGGCTGTGGGGAAGGGAGGTGGGGATAGGGGAGGAAAACGGGGAGGTAAAAATGAGGAGAGTTGGGAAGGGGAAAGACAGGCAGGTACTTTGGCAGACGTTGGCACATAAAGAGGGTGGGAGAAGAGAATAGGGAGGAGGTGACAGGACAGAGGGGGGTGGAAACTCTCCAGTGGATGGTGTGGGGACAGTAGGTCACCATAGGTTGAGGGCAGGATGATTTCTGGAGTGGAGAACGTGTTGTAAGGGTAACTCCCATCTGCACAGTCCAGAAAAGTGGCTGGTGGAGGGGAGGATCCAGATGTCTGAGGTAGTGAAACAGTCACTGAAATCAAGCAGGGTGATGTTCAGCTGCATGTTGTGCCACAGAGTGGCCTACTTTGCGCTTGGCCACGGTTTGATGGTGACTGTTCACTATTATGACCACCAACCAGGTGTCCACCAGGATCAACAGCCACTGCCAAACTGTGGCCAAGAGGAAAGTACACCAACCTGTGCCACACCATGCAGCTGAATTTCACATGCTTGATTTCAATGGCTGCTTCATTTCATGTGGATCCTTCCCTCTATTACCAGCTTTTTTTAACTTTAGAACACATTCTCCACTCTCAGAATTATCCGGGCCTCAACTTATGATAACCTACTATTCCCAAATCCTCCGCTCAACAGTTTCCAATTGCTTTGTCTTATCACTTCCTCCCTATTTTCGTCTCCTACCTTCTTTAGTGTGCTGCCCTCTGCCAATGTATCCACCTGTCTTTCACTTTCCCTACCCCTCTCCTTTTTAACTATGTTATATGTGGGAGCTGTATTCTGACCCAATCTACTGGAGATGGCAGTTACATGTGTGTGAGGTGTGCTTGCTCATATGAATGAATGGGCATGTGTGTCCTTTCCTGAAGAAGGCTTTGGCTGAAAGCTGATGTGCAACTGTCTTTTTGTTGTCTGCGACTTAACATGTCATCTTTATGGTGAGTAGCACCCTATCTTTTCCTTATATTGTTGATATTCCAACCTGGAGTTTCCATTATTTAGTGTAAGATCAAATGTTTTCTAATGCATTATTTTAATGTAAGTAATATTTTCTTGTTTCAGGTACACTTCACTAAAAATGGTTGCTGCTGGACAATATAGTAGTATTTGTGGGATGTGGGGGAAGCATAAGTTTCGAAGATGGTCAAGATGCAGTCACTCTAATGCAGAAGTGTGCTGACAGCATAAATGCACCCAGCAAACTCAGCGGAAGTGAAGTCTTTGTAAGTGCTGGAAACAAAGTGCATGTGCATGCCAAAAAACTCACACTGATAAGAAAAGAATTGGCATACAGAATAAACAACAATCAACAAGTAATAAATGCAGTTGAAAGAGAAGTGTCCATTTAGCTGAAGCAATATTTTTCACCCCAAATGGCTGCTTGTCTTCTGGAACTATTGTGGATTTTTCTTCAAAATACAAATGAAAGCATATCAAGTTAAAGTACAATCATCTGTATTAGCTGAAAGCATAAACAACTGTTGTGATAAATACTGTGATGAATGGTCTACAACCGCACATGCACATATAAAACAGTTCTGAAAGAGGCAGCAACAAAGGCGACTCATCAATGAAGAACAAGAAGTAGTTGCCCTAAAGACATGTACTTACCTTCAATCTAATAGTAAGGAAAAATTACTAATTGTGGATCTTACTTAAAAAATGGAAGAGTGTATGGAATAAAGAGACTGCAAAGCATATGATCAAAGACATACGAAAAGAAAGCTTGAAGAACATTATGGTACAAGCATTGTGATATCTGGCGAAAGTCGAAAGGCTGACATAGTAACATTAAGACAGACTGCTGATCAAATTATCAGATCTTACCATGTAAATTCAAAAGATTGTAATCATGAATTACAAAACACATCCAGAATAGAGGCAGCCGTGAGACTACTCAAGAATGATGTGAAATGACAAAGAAAGTTACATATCCATCAACAGACGATCTCACTACACAAAAGACTACGGGTTACCTCCCTGGCAGCTTAAGGTTGCTTTGTTCCTAAATGTTTGTGGAGTAAGATGTTTCAACTAAAATTGATGCATTTGGCCAAAGTACTATGGGGGCTATATACCTATGAGCTTTAATATGTCCATTGCAGATGTGTGTAGTTGTTCAAATATATTGCAACTTCAGTTCAAGTTATTATTATTGATGTTCCCCATCATCTGGGTTTTTGGTCTACATGCACAGAATTTATGAAATTCGAAAAAGACTGTTGCAATAGCAAGAAGAAGTGTTTCACAGGATGAGAGAGAATAATGCACTACTATTTGCAGCAGCCAATGTTTATCATAATACTGAATGTTATATGGGAATAATACAGCTATAGTTTAATAAAACTGTGTATGATAAAGTTCCACGCATAGTCACTTTTGATTAACCTTTATATTGGAAAGCAACACAATTATTCGTGAATAAGAAGAACCTGAGAACACAGTATTAATGTGATTTGGATGGAAGTAGAACGGGCTGTCTTGTTAAGCCTCTTGTAGGGAGTCGCAGATCAGTGGGTGTGACAACAGTGGAACTCAAAACAATGATAGTGATTCAGATGCCTAGTTCTTCCAACATCAATTATTTAATTCTTACAGAATGTGCTCATACCTGTCCACGATGCTGCTTCTATTATCTCCTAAGGTCTCTAATTTTCCTATGCATGGTATCTATCTTTCCTCTAGTCATGTGTATTTCTGCAGCCATGAATTTGGCCATTCCTGTTTCACCAGTCAACATTTCCAGTCAGTTTCATTTTTTTTAGACACCTGTATTCCTTTTTTCTGCTTAATTTGTTGCATTTTTTATATTTTCTCCATTCATTTATATTAAATTTAATATCTCCTGTGTTATAAAAGGATTGCTACTAGGTCTTTTCTGTTTACCTATATGACCCACTGCTGCCTTCACTATTTCATTTCTCAAAGCTACCCATTTACATCTTTGGATTTCTTTCCTCTATTTTTCAGTCCAAAGTTGTTAAATGGGTTCTCAAACTCTCAACAATCTCTGGTTTTTTCAGTTCATCCAGATCCTATCTCTGCCAAACCATTAATCAATCTGAAACCTTCCTGTGTGCCAGGTCTCTTCCTCTTCATACTTCAAACTGTAGAATGCTACTTTGTTCTTTTTTCTGATGATGAAATCCTCCTGAGTAGTCCCCAGAAGGAGATCCAAATGGGTTACTATTTTACCTTCAGCACTCATTTTAACAGAGAGGACGTCGTCATTATTTAACCATACAGTAGAGCTGCATGACCTCACGAAAAGTTTCAGCGATTTGCAATACCAGCACAGTGAGGCCATGTTGGCTAATTTTATTAGGTCAGATCAGTCAACTATCCAGACTGCTGCCCCTGCATCTACTGAAAAGGCTCCTGCCCCTCTTCAGGAATCACAGATTAGTTTGCCCTCTACACAGATAACCCTCCATTGTGGTTGCACCTACCCAATACTGGTGAGCCACACAGGCCATGCTGACTCAGTAATGTCCATGGTTTGTGGGGGTTATTTTGTATTACGAAAGAGTAAATTAATATAAAGTATATATAATATTTACATTCATCAATCTGAATATGATGTACAGAATTTGCAAAAGTTTATAATAATAAACACAACAGTCCACTTAAAACCTTTTAATCATGATTAAATTTGGAAGGCTCAAAGAAAGCTGAAGTCTTATTCGTATGTCATCAAAAAGAACTTATCCCTTCTTCTCACCAAGCACAGGTAATATAACCACCTGCTGTTTAAGTTTTCTAGCTTTTGTGGCTACTCTTAATCATTAAAAATCCAGCTGCCACTAATCAACTTTTTGGAGCCAGTGCTAATATCTGTGAGACAGAAAGCGTAGAGAGACCACTTGTTGGAGAACTAAAATTTTCGGTACAAACAAAAACGTTCGATAATGTCTAAAATATCTATTTTTAGTTTTTGTGTACTTCATCCTGTACATGCCCGTATCAATTTGAAAGTTGTCCAAATCCAAGAGGAGTCAATAATATCATTGAAAGCAGTCAATGCTAGTCTTCTGAAAAATGATCACTTGTGGAAATAACATTGGCCCGAAAAGACACCCCTTTTCTAAATGTTGCAGCTGCGTACCACATTGCTTTGAAAAGAGTATCTCCCAAAATTTATAGGCATTTTAAGGTGCTCGAGTAGTTTTTCAGAAAAGAAGAATTCTTATTAAATACAATAATGTCAAACAAAACAAGTGGTTCCTTTTTATATGAGAGTTATAAATGCCTAACTATGTTATCAATTTGCAGTTGGGAGCCCTAAAATGCTGCTGACAGCTGACGTTCCTGTAGCAAGAAAAACCTACACTTACAACACTTGGTAATTCTGCTGTTGCTGCTAGAACTGGAAAATGCAAAGTTGCTGTGAATACATATGACTGGCTGTCTTTAAGAATAATAATGCTAACAAAGTACCTCACTTGGCCTGGTAAAGATTCACATTTTGTGTATTTATTTATTCAGCTGGTCTTGCTTTGTTGACAGCACATATGTGCTTTTGAGTAACACGATTTCTTATTGCAACATTATAACAGCAGTGCTTTTGCAAGAGCTCAAATGCTCTGTTTACAAGAGGAAAAATTTCTGGAAGATGAAACCTGAATTTCGGAAACAGTTTTTCCACTGTTGTGTTGAAATGTTAACGCCTGAAGTGGTTTTGCTAGACAGTCTAAGTATCGACTTTAAGATCACCAGCTGTTTTACACAAATAGCCTCTGGAAATCAGCTGTGCCAGTCTGCAATTTAGTCACTACAATGGCTCTTTCCCATCAATTAAATATCAGAGAAAGACAACTTTAGCTTGGTCTGATACTTCTATTTCTCTTTTAGCAGAAAAAAAGTATCTCTATCCAGATTAGCAGATAATTTTTAAATACAAGACATAACCTGACAACCCAAACATGTTTCAAAACTAGATGGGTGTGTGTATGGGAGCAAAAATTGATTGAGGAAGAGGAAATCCAGAAGCTAGAACCATATTTCTGGAATTAATATTTCATAAGCAATATTCGCTATGAATTAGAAGCAAGGCTTCATAACAGAAGCGCACAACCGAGTATGTTTCAAGGTGATAACCAGAGAGTAGTTACTAAAAAAGTCCAATGGTCCTCTGAATATCCAAATAAGCAATTGCACAAGGTGGTAAGGCACCACCATATGGCTCCACTCATTAGACAGAACTGTGATGCAACACCTTTAAGCTGCCTAGCAAACAAAGCAATCCTATTTTTGTTTCAGGCTTCAGACACATATGGCAACAAATTGTTCAGTGTCCTTGCACTCAAAAGTGACTTATTTCTGGTTTATAATTCATAAAAGGGAACAACAGACAATTTACCAGGCATTCTATGGAGGAGACTCATTGGCACAGGCAGCCACTAGATGAGGACCCTCTGTCATATATTGCTCCATTTACGGCATGTGGATCATGTGGGCGCATGCATGTGAACGCGCACACATGCACACAATGCAGGCTCACAGAGTTAAAATTCAGATGTCAAATTAATAAAAGTAATTGTTGCTTGACGTGTCACTAGGCACAAATGTTTTCTTTCTGATGATGTCAAAGAAAACACTGGGCCCCACACCTTATCCAGATGAAATTCAATGTCACAATCAACAAGACCTTGTGCCAAACAATTTCCACAGATTCCTTAAAAATTGAATCCCAGAAGAACCTCATCAAGGTCACAATTTCTATGGTAGGACAATCCATAGAACGACCTGTGGAGATACAATGCTCAGCTATGGCCAACTTACAAGACTATGAAAGACAAGTGGGGCAATCATGTTCAAAGTACCTTCACATACTGCATGTGTGGTCTGATTAATGTAGGCTTTGCCACACTGGTTGGGTATACTGCAGATTCTGACCACAATCCGAAGTCATTCTTTACTGAATTGAGAAGAACACAACTGTTTGTAAGTGGCTGAAAGATTACTTTTAGAATAATGTTTCCTTACAATCTGCCTAATTTTGATGAAATGTTGCTGACATATGAGAGGAATGCCCTGGATTTTAATCTCCTCTTGACCTAGTGGTTGGTTGGTGGTTAAGGGACTAAACAGCAAGGTCAACTGTCCCTTAATCCACGGGTAATTCGTCTGGAATTAATGACGTTGATGAAGTATGATGAAAGTACAGAAAAGCTGTAAGGCCGAGGTATTGAAGGCAATACTGATACTATAGCTAAAAAAGAAGTGTAGGTCAGATAATACAAGGGGTCTCCCAGGGCTCATCCAATCTCTACCCCGCATACAATTCCTACCAGCCCAATGAAGGGCGAAGACAGTCACAGAGAAAAAGAATGTCTTCCAGTCAGCAGATTCAGAACAGAGAAGTGAGGGGACTAAAAATTAACTACAATCGGCTGAATCGTCAATCATAAAAACAAAACAGCAAGTGGAAGTCCTCAGGGCTTTGCATCCAACTGGAGTCACCCCACCCACAGCCATCCAACCCCTGCAACAGTGTAGCCAAAGTGCTGAAAGAGCACCCACTGTTCAACAGAGTGCTACCTCTAAAATAGAAAAGGGGTGTGGCACAAAAGGAGACAAACAGTGTATAAAAGCTGTTAAAGCAGAGTAACTCAAGGATGAAAGAGTGAGGTGGTCAAGGAGGCAGGGTTCGGAGTTCCCCAGACCCAGCATCCAGCGGGAGATGCCCCAACCCTACCCACACCGCTCCACCCCATCCCACCCCGAAGGTAGCTTAAAACCTTATATCTAAAAATAAAAACCACTTTCACAGAGAAAATGGAGAACCAGTTTAACCACCCATCAATCACCTGCCAATATCTGAGGCAAAGGATTCAAAGGGTCATGCTCAGCATGGAGGGCCACCAGGATATGAGTTACTGCCTGTAAGGCTCCACAACTACAATGTGGGTGTGGCTCGTTATGACCAATGCAGAGGCAACTATGATGGTGGATTCTTTCTGGGAGGAATGGAAGGAAGAGAGCCATGCAGCAGTAGTCTCCTTGATAGAGCATAGTTTATTAGAGGGGGGCAGTAGTCAACCAGACGTCAATCCACCTCAGAGTGAACAGAGGTCATATTTGCACATCTGCACCCTAAAATCCGCAACTGGGATCATCAAAGTGAATTTGAGGTGGGGGGAATCTGAAATAACTCTTCTAGCTTAACGGTCAGCCAGTTCATTCTCTGAGATACCCTAATGACTTGAGATATGGAGAAAGACATCCCAGCAGTCAGTAAGACAGTGTTCAGCAAGGTGGTTATGAATAGCAGAGACCCCACAGCGACGAGTAACAAAAAGAAATGGCCTGAAGACTGCTCATTGAGTCACTACACATTAAAACACAATCAATGGAGGACTGTTTCAGAAAGCAGAAGTCTCAGTTGATGACTGTCAGCTTCAATGTAGAAACACTACATATTCCTGGCAACAAACAGTGTACCAGACTGTCTTATCCCTGGTTTTAGAGCTGTCAGAGTAAAAGATGGTAGCACTTCGAAAGTCCTGAAGAACTGAATGTAACACATGTTGAAAAGTCATGGGGGCAACAGACTTTAGGACCTTGAAATAGATCAGCCCTTATTCGTGGTTTGGGAACCAACCATGGTGATTGTGTGAGACAACGTGGGGAGCACAAACCCAGAGATGATCCTACTCAAGGGGAGTCCGGGGGGGGGGGGGGGGGGGGGTATCAGGAGGTTGATGCCCCTCATGTGTAAAGAGAATAGGATATGTTCGTTGATCAGGGAAGTGGCGAATCACAACTGCATGGGAGATCAAGAGTTGGTACCATCAGAATGGAAGAGAGAAGCACTCTGCTTCAGCATGGAGATCGTCTATGGGACCAATCCAGAAGGTGCCAGTAGTCAGATGAACTCCACGATGATGGGCTGGGTCTACATTTTAAAGCCAACAGTGCTGTCAAGCCCTAAACCTGGGAACCATAGTCCAGTCAGGATAAGACCAGGATCCCATAAATACAGAGAGGAATAGCATGATCTGCACCAAAGAGATGTGGGCACGGAAGCAAAGAGCATTAAGTTTCGACATACAACTAGTCTTTAATTGGATGTGGAGTAGCCACAATAGTTTTTTTACCAAAAAGGATGCCCAAAAACTGGAAAAATTGGAATTGACGAACAACTTCCAAGTGCTGGGTACCCAAGGAAGCAAAGTTTTGTGGCAGAATGTACCATGGCACAATGACAGAAATGCATGATTCATGTTTCTGCAGGCGATAATTGTAAACCACAGTTAAGAGTCGACACAGAGGCACCTTGCAACTGCAATTCAGCCGAGGCTACCGAGTGGGTGCTATGACAAATATAAGTCCTCGACACACAGTGCAGGGATGACCAACATCCCAACACATGTCAACAGCACATTGATGATGATGATGATGATGATGATGATGATGATGAAGTGTGTGACACTCAGGTCAGAGCCTTGTGGGACACTGTTCTCTTGGAAATGTGGAGGATTAAGTGAAGTACTAACTCGAACCTGGAACAACAAATATCAGTAGGGAACCATGAATATCACAGTCACAGAGGGTAAGTAAAATGTGATAATGTGATTACAGTAAGTGGTGGTGTATGCCTTATGTAGGTCAAAAAAGACAGCAATGAAATGTTGGTATTTAGAAAAAGCCTGTTGGATAGTGTTTACAACCGGGCCAGATGGTTGGTTGTGAATCGTCCCTCCAAGAAACCACAGCGATATGGAGACAAAAGGCCTTAAGACTTGCGAATCCACTATACCTGTGGGCAACCATGCTTTCAAGCAGCTTACAGAATGTGCCAGTCAGGCTAATTGGCCAGTAGGTGTCGAGAAATGTTGGGTTTTTGCCTGGCTTAAGTATCGAGAAAATGATAATATATCCCCTTTGTGATGGGAGGACATCTTTGAGCCAAAAATATTTGAATAGATGTCTTTGAGCAACATTCAAGTATTGGATCATCTGATTATGAATTGAATCAGGGCCTGAGGCTGTACTGCGAGATGAAGCAAGAGCCTGAAGCAGTTCCCACTCAGTGAAATGTTTATTATATGATTCAGCTTGGCAGGGGGTGAAACATGAGGGGACACCTAACTTGTCACTTCGGCATCAGAAAGGTAGCTGGATAAGAAGAGGATGCTGATGCTGTCAAAAGAGGGTCGGAAGGTGTTCAGCAAGAACCGATACATCATTTCAATAACCATCCTCTGAAGGACAAGACCCAGAATCGTTGTCATGATCATGGTGGCCCAAAAGACTACGGAGCTTTGCACACACCTGGGATGAAGAGGCATTCATTTCCAGGGAGGGGATGTAGTAGTTCCAGCATTCCTTCTCACTGTGTTCAATCAGATAGTGAGCCTTAGCACAAAGTTGCTTGAAAATGATTAAGTTGGTCTGCAAAGGATATCACTTGAATTGTTGCAGGGCTTCTCGGTAATCCTGTAAAGCTACTGCAATGTTCTTTGTCCACCACAGTACCAGCCGGCAGTGAAAGGATGCTGCAGAAAGAGGAATGGCAGCTCCAGCAGTGTGGGTGATCATATAGGAGACACCTTACACAACCTTGTCGATGAAATCTGACAGAGGAGGTGAAGCTGAGAGCAGAAAACCAGAAGGATACAATTGTCAGTTGGCTATTCGAAGCACCCAATAGGCAATTCCATTTGGCACTGGCAAGGAAGCGACATCATCAGTGGAAAGTGGTCACTGTCAAAAAGATCGTCATGTAGTGACCAACGCAGTGAACATTAGATCAATAACTGAAAAGGTGCCATGGACAACACTGAAGTGGGTAGGAATATCATCAGCAAAGAGACACAGATTGTGGTTGGTAAGAAGCTGATCAAGTAGAAGGCCCTTACCAGATGAAGTGGCACTCCACCCTCACGGGATGGTGCACATTGAAATCCTCGAGGATGGGGGGGGGGGGGGGGGGGGGGGGGGGGGGGGGGGGGGGGGGAAGGGAGGAAGGTTGTTGAATTAGGGTGGTCAACTCAAGGCAAGTAAGTGGCAAACTTGGAGGTACATGATCATTACAAGTGATGATTTCTGAGGTCACTTGCACTCTCACCACTGTTGCTTCCAACATGGAATGAAGGGGATTCGACCCAATGACCATTCCTGAGCTAACCAATGTATAGACCCCTCTAGATGTACTGGGAGCGCCAGCACAGTTCTGACAAAGCACGATAACTATTGTGTGTTTCTTGTATAGCAATGCAAACTGCAGAAGAGGAGGAAATAAGGTGAAGTATGATAACCATAGGGCACTGGGCATTGGGTAAGATTCATAGGTAGTATGTGTTTCTTGTTAAAGCAATGCAAACTGCTGAAGAGAATTAAATAAGGTGGTGGTGTTCCAGCAGGTGATGGTAATATCTACTATAGTTCCACTGAATGATCATATGGGCATTCAGGCGAGGCATGGAAGGGCCAGGTAAACGTGGTGACACCCCAGGATTATTGCCCATCATTAATGGGGGTGAACCCACATCAACTAGCATTGGTTCAGAACCTGATGGCATGAGGAGCTCTGGCCCCTCTGGGGTCACTGTAGTAGCCTTGTCCCCATTTCTCTTCTTCTTCTTCTTCTCCTCCTCCTCCTCCTCTGCAGCCTTTGGTGGGGGGGTTCTCGCGAGGGCCTATACATAATCAGTGTGGGGATGGGTGGAGAGCAGGCAGCCTTGGCACCCACAGGCTGTGGTTCCTTCACCCAATGACAAACATCAGGTCTCTGATCTGGTGAGAGGGATCGTGAGAAAGCCCTGTCACTGGTAGACACCGGAGGAGGAAGCTGCTCCTCCAGCAGGCTGAGGGAAGTTCCCGAAGACAGGGCCGTGGTAATCACATGACAGGTGGGCAGTGGGGGAACTGGTTTCAAAAATAAATTGAGGTAATGGGAGCAACAGCTGTGGCTTTCACATAACTGGACGTTATATCAAGAGGATGTATGCATTCGTATCTCAGTATACAACAGGTGGTCAATAGATTTATATTCCTGTATTTTCATTTCTTTCTTCATGACTGGGCAAACTGAGAACATGGAAGATGGTGTCAGATTGGATTGATGGGGTTAAAGGGACCAAACTAAGAGCTCATCAGTCCCTCCAACCCATATACGTCAATCCAAGAAGAGTCCTCAAGGAGGGCAGACACTGAAGACAAATCCTGAGGAACCTGATTGTAACCGAAAATCAGTAAAACCAAGAGACTGACACAAGTAGAAACGAGAAAGGGATAAGAGGGTGAAGGGAGGCGAGCTGAAAGCAGCTGTAGGCTCCAGGACGTATATTATGGGAGAGACATCCTCTGCAGATGACCAGCGTTTCTTCCATTATTATGAGAAAACTAGCAACGCAGACAAGTCGACAAAATATCAGGAAGGAAAACAATGATGACAGTGAACCTGTTCTGGCGTAACCACAAGTGCCGGAATGAAGATGCAGATCGCAAGAGCAGAGAAGGCGGTGAGGAAACATTGGCCAATGGTGCGCGGAATTGGACAATGCTGCACCAAGAGCAACACCTGGAAGAAGTGAATATAAGCATCGCTCCTGCTAGCCTCAGCCGCTAAGATTGGCACCAGATTGTGTATGTTAGTTATCAGTGACGTGTGACAACTTGCCTGAACAGTTCACATATCAAGGACTCAAAATCATATTGCTTGTCACGCCTCGTTTGCTACTACTACTTGTAAATCTCAAAGTTAAGTATAGTCAATTGCTAAAGTTAATTGTTTGAATTGTTGTATAGAATTCCAAGAATGCTGCACCCGTGAGCACTCTATTAGCTACACATGGTCAAGACTCCATGAAACCAACAACAGATCTAAAAGGATAAGAAGAATTAAAAGGGCGGTAAGAGCAGGAGCCGGAACAGACTAGAGAGCAAGGGCCGCCATAGGCCCCCTGGCTCAGAGCAGGTGACAGGGCACCCTTCTAATCCCCGAGGCAACCAATAAGGCCAGAGTGCCCTGCCTCACAGAGAGGAGTAAAATGCGAAACCAGACCAGCAGCTTTGGTGTCATCTACTAGCACAAAAAGGCAGCATGTCAGCAAGATTAAGGCTTCACCGTAAGGTGGCCAAAATTAGGGAACAGTCCAGTAGGATGTGGGCCACCATCAGACGGGCATCACAATGACAGTGGGGTAGATCGTCATATATGGTCATAGGTTAGCCAAATGTGGCCAATGCATAGACAACAGAATAGTAGATCTACTGCGAGAAGCATGAAAGGAACACAGCCACATGGTTACAGTCCCCTTTGCTGCTTACAGTTAGTTTGAACCAATCAGTGTTCCAAGCTTCCAACAACTGATGGAATAGAGTCGACTGACGCCCCGGTTCCAGTAACCCCCATCTCCAAAGTTGGGATCCTAGTAGCCAGCTTGGCCAACCCGTCAGCATGTTTGTTCCCTGGGATCCCAATGTGACCCAGGGTCCAGGTGAAGGTAACCGACCATCCAGCTTGACAGAGATCACAAAGAATATACACTATTTAGTAATGACCAGTGGGGCGTCAAGGGTAGCATTGGGCAATAGTTCGAAGACTGCTCAGGGAGTCACTGCCTATTAAGAACATCTCACTGGTGCAAGATTATTATTATTATTATTATTATTATTATCATCATCCTTCTTTTCTCAGACGTTATGTCTGGTCAAAAATGGAAAGTGACGCGGACCTTGATCAAGCGTGACTTCCTTTTAACTGTGCGGTATATGTTATATTGCATTTAGGAACTTTCGGGTAATTGAACATGTATCAATAATTATGGATTTCTGTAGTTGTATATATAAGTTTGGATGTAGCTGTATTGCATTGATGTACTGGTGGATATTGTGTGGTATGACTCCTGTAGTTGATAGTATAATTGGTATAATGTCACCTTTATCCTGATACCACATGTCCTTGACTTCCTCAGCCAGTTGGATGTATTTTTCAATTTTTTCTCCTGTTTTCTTTTGTATATTTGTTGTATTGGGTATGGATATTTCGATTAGTTGTGTTAATTTCTTCTTTTTATTGGTGAGTAAGATGTCAGGTTTGTTATGTGGTGGTGGTGTTCTATCTGTTATAATGGTTCTGTTCCAGTATAATTTGTATTCATCATCTCCAGCACATTTTGTGGTGCATACTTGTATGTGGGAACGTGTTGTTTTAGAAGTTTATGTTGTAAGGCAAGCTGTTGATGTATTATTTTTGCTACATTGTCATGTCTTCTGGGGTATTCTGTATTTGCTAGTATTGTACACCCGCTTGTGATGTGATCTACTGTTTCTATTTGTTGTTTGCAAAGTCTGCATTTATCTGTTGTGGTATTGGGATCTTTAATAATATGCTTGCTGTAATATCTGGTGTTTATTGTTTGATCCTGTATTGCAATCATGAATCCTTCCGTCTCACTGTATATATTGCCTTTTCTTAGCCATGTGTTGGATGCGTCTTGATCAATGTGTGGCTGTGTTAGGTGATACAGGTGCTTGCCATGTAGTGTTTTCTTTTTCCAATTTACTTTCTTTGTATCTGTTGACGTTATGTGATCTAAAGGATTGTAGAAGTGGTTATGAAATTGCAGGGGTGTAGCCAATGTATTTATATGAGTGATAGCTTTCTGTATTTTGCTAGTTTCTGCTCGTTCTAGAAAGAATTTTCTTAAATTGTCTACCTGTCCATAATGTAGGTTTTTTATGTCGATAAATCCCCTTCCTCCTTCCTTTCTGTTTAATGTGACTCTTTCAGTTGCTGAATGTATGTGATGTATTCTATATTTGTGGCACTGTGATCGCGTAAGTGTATTGAGTGCTTCTAGGTCTGTGTTACTCCATTTCACTACTCCAAATGAGTAGGTCAATATTGGTATAGCATAGGTATTTATAGCTTTTGTCTTGTTTCTTGCTGTCAATTCTGTTTTCAGTATTTTTGTTAGTCTTTGTCTATATTTTTCTTTTAGTTCTTCTTTAATATTTGTAGTATCTATTCCTATTTTTTGCCTGTATCCTAGATATTTATAGGCATCTGTTTTTTCCATCGCTTATTATTATTATTATTATTATTTGGGTTGATGGGGTCCTCAACAGCATGGTCATCAGCGCCCTGGTGAAAAGTCAACATGCAAATCTCATGGGTGGGGACGAAGACTGTCACCACATGCAGAGCAGTTTATAATGTATTAAAGTCTGACACCCTTCCCCACCGATTTACAGACGAGGCCTGACAGTTCACAAAATTTCACTCCTCTCATAACACTGGTATCAGTATCTGCGAGGATGGTGGGCAGATCTCCAGCAAGACCGAGGACTGCCCTAATATCAGTACACAGGACACATGTCGCCAAAATATGCTGAACTGAAAGCGGCACACCACAGACTTCACAGAGTGGTTGATCCTCCTGCCGGAGGAGGACGCCATGTGTGAAAGGGCTATGCCTGATGCCAGTCTGGTAAGCCAGTGCCATCAGAATGCCATATAACTCCGCATCATAATTTGTAAATTGTTCTGGAAGATGCACTTTAAAAACCCTATCAGGGAAAACAACAGAACAACTGATAGCATTCTCATGCTGGGATCCATCTGTATAAATAACGATAAAACTATGGTACATACTTAAAATAGACAAAAACACAGATGTAAAAACAAAAATCTGGAGTACAATTCTTCTTGTACTTTGTCAAGCTCAAAACCACTTTGGGCCTCTGAAGACATCAAAGTGGCAGTGTGTTCCATTCCTGGGTGTGCATTTTCATGCCAGAGAGAGCCAGATCCTTGAGACAGCCTATAGCATGTACACCAAATGGCTTGGTCCCTTGGGGCTGATCCCTGGAGGTTGGTTTGGTTGGTTTAAAAGAGGGGGGGAAGGGACCAAACTACGGGGTCATCGGTCCCTTGTTCATAATAAAACAATGCCACAAATGTGACAATAAAACAGACGAGACATATAACACAAAACGGAAAGAAAGGAACAAAATAGGACAAGAAAACTACAGAGATGCTAGAAACAGAGGAGAGTAAAACAAGATAGCAGATTACAGTGGCTCACCAACCACGAGAATGAAAAGGAGAAATCAGTCTCACTGCAACACATTAAAACTTCCACTCTAAAAGCACTAGGGTGGAGGACACAGAGGGACAAATGACATGTGCTAAGACATACATAGAAGTATAAAACCCACTCTCATGGACAAAACTGAAAACTAAAGCTGCTGCTGGGGCATTGTAACCCAACACCGAAGGTAGGGAGCTGGGAAAGTTAAAAAGTCCGCCGAAGAGCGGCTAAAAGCGGGCAGTCCAGCAAGAGGTGGGCGACTGTCATTTGGGAGTCACAGTGTCACTGAGGTGGGTCCTCGAGACCGAGTAGGTGACCATGCATTAGCCATGTATGGCCAATGCGGCACCGGCAGAGGACAACTGATTCCCTGAGAGAGGATCGCATGGAAGACTTCCACACATTCATAGTCTCCTTAATGATATGCAGCTTGTTGAGCATGCTGTTATGCCATTCCGTCTCTCAAACCCAGAAAATCCTGCAGTGTAAGACAGAACGCAGGCCAGCTTCGGAGATGCCCATCTACAGAAGCTGTTTCCGCACCACCTGTTAGGCCAGCTTGTCGGCAAGTTCATTGCCTGGGATTCCGACGTGTCCAGGGGTCCACACAAACACCACTGAACGACGGGACAGTTCCAGGACATAGATGGACTCCTGGATGGACGCTACCAGAGGATGGCAAGAGTAGCACTGGTCGATAGCTTGTAGGCTGCTCAATGAGCCAGTACACAGCAGAAATGATGCACCAGGGCATGAGCGGATGTGCTCAAGAGTACGAGATATGGCAGCCAGCTGTGCAGTGAAAATACTGCAGCCATCTGACAAAGAGTGCTGCTCAATATGTCCTCTATGAACATACACAAAGCCTATGTGACCATCAGCCATCGAGCTGTTGGTTTAAACCACTTCAGAGCCCCGGAACACATCAAGAGTCGAGAGTAAGTGACAGTGGAGAGCCGCAGGGTTAATGGAGTCCTTACGGCCACATGAAGGGTCAAGACGAAGCTGCGGCCGAGGCGTACACCATGGACACGTACGTGATCGGACCACAAGTAGAGGTGATAAAGGGAAGGACTCCAGTTAGGAGAGAAGGGACCGCACATGAACCACAATCGTTAGCCGCGACCTGGGCCACCGATGCAGGAGATGGACTGCCGCAGGCGGGAAAAGGAGACGGTAATTCGGATGCTCAGGAGAGCCACATATGTGTGCAACATAACTGGCAAGCAGTTGTGCACGTCTGATCTGCAATGGAGGGACCCCAGCCTCAACCAGTACACTGGTCACCGGACTTGTCCTAAAAGCTCCTGTTGCTAGTCGAACCCTACAGTGGTGCACAGGGTCGAGTAAATGCAATGCTGAGTGCACTGCCAAATCATAAACCACACTCCCACAGTCAATTTGGGATTGGACAAGGGCTCTGTAGAACCGCAGCAGTGTAGAGCGATCTGCACCCCAATTGGTGTTGCTCAGGCAACGGACGGCATTGACATGCTGCCAGCACTTCTGCTTAAGCTGACTAAGATGAGGTAGCCAAGTAAATCGAGTGCCCAAAACCAGTCCTAAGAATTGATATGTCTCCACTACAGTGAGTGGATTGTCATGAAGGTAAAGTTCTGGGTCCGGATGAATGGTACAACACTGACAGAAGTGCGTGACACACGACTTTGCAGCTGAAAACTGGAAACCGTGGGCTAGAGCCCATGACTGCACCTTGTGGATGCCTCCCTGTAGGCGACACTCAGCAACACCAGTACTGGAGCAGCAGTACGAAATGCAGAAATCGCCTGCATACAGAGAAGGTGAGATGGAGGGCCCGACAGCTGCTGCTAGACCGTTAATGGCCATTAAAAATACAGACTCCATTCTCCTGGATATGGATGGAACAGTGGGAGGCACCAACTTGGTCATGGAAAGTACAGAGCGACAGAAAGTTTTGGATAGAAATCTGGAGCGGGCCCCGGAGACCTCCCTCATACAATGTGGCAAGGATATGATGTCGCCAGGTCGTGTCACATGCTTTTCGTAAATAAAAAAAAGATGGCAACCAGGTGTTGCCATCTCAGAAAGGCTGTTTGGATGGCAGACTCGTGGGACATAAGATTATCAGTGGTAGAGCAACCCTGGCTGAAGCCGCCCTGACATGGAGCCAGTAGGCCACGTGACTCCAGGACCCAACCCAACCACCGACATACCATACATTCCAGCAGCTTACAAAGAACGTTGGTGAGGGTCATGGGCCGATGGCCATCCACATCAAGTGAGGTTTTACCGGGTTTCAGCACTGGAATGCTGGTGCTCTCCTGCCATTTTGATGGAAAGACGCCATCGCACCAGATCCAGTTGAAGACGACAAGGAGATGTTGCTTGTAGTCAGATGAGAGATGTTTAATCACCTGGCTGTGGATCCGATCATGCGCAGGAGCTGTGTCGGGGCAATGTGCAGGGGCACTGAGGAACTCCCACTCTGTAAATGAGGCATTATAGGATTCACTATGGCATGTAGTGAATGAGAGGACGTTCCCTTCCAGCCATCATTTGAGAGTGCCAAAAGCTGGAGGGGGGGTGGGGGGGGGGGGGGTAATTCTCCAACGCAGAGGCTTGAGCAAAGTGCTCGGCAATCATGTTTGCACTGGTAGATAACATGCCATTTATGTTAACACCAGGAACACATGTTGGGGTCTGGTACCTGAAAAGACATTTGATCTTCGCCCAGACTTGGAAAGGTGATGTATGGCACCCAATGGTCAAGACGTATCTCTCCCAACACTCCTGCTTCCATCATTTGATAAGTTGGCGAATGTGGGCACGGAGCTGATTAAAGGCTATGAGGAGCTCCAGGGAAGGGTGCCACTTATGCCACTGTAGAGCTCGCCGACGTTCCTTAATGCTTCAGCGACTTCCGGCGACCACCAAGGGACTGCCTTATGCCTCCGGCACCCTAAAGAGTGAGGGATTGCGTTCTCTGCTACAGAAACAATTGTGGTCACCTGCTCAACCATCACATCGATGTTACCATGTGGGGGAGATTCAACAATGACAGCAGAGGTGAAAACTTTTCAGTCTGCCTTGTTTAAAGCCCATCTGGGTAGGCGTCTGTGGGCCTCACGCCGGGGCAGTGACAAGAAGATGGGGAAGTGGTCACTACAACACAGGTAGTCAAGTGCTCTCCAGTGGATAGATGGGAGAAGTCCTGGGCTGCAAATTGATATATCAATGGCTGAGTAACTATCATGAGCCACACTGAAATGTGTGGTGGCCCCAGTATTTAAGAGGCAGAGGTCCAACTGAGACACAAAAGTTTCGACATCTCTGCCTCTGCCAGTAAGCACAGTGCCACACCACAAGGGGTTATGGGAGTTAAAACCTCCCACATGCAGGAAAGGTTTAGGGAGTTGATCAATCAGTGCAGTTAATACATTCTGGGTTACTGCACCATCTGGAGGAAGATATTCATTGCAGAGTTATTTCCGATGTTGTCCTTATTCTGACAGCCACAGCTTCAAGAGGGGATTGAAGGTGAACAGGTTCACTACAGACAGAGTTTAGGACATAAACGCAAACTCCACCTGACACTTGATTACAATCACTACGGTTCCTGCAGTATCCCTTATAGCAGCAGAGGGCAGGGGTCCGCATTGCTGGGAACCAGGTTTCCTGGAGGCAATGCAGAAAGCAGGTGTAAAGCTTAACTGTTGCCGTAGCTCAGCCAGGCAGTGGAAAAAACTGCTGCAATTCCACTGGTGGATGATGTCATCATGAGACTGGGAAGCCATGGAACATTCAATGACATAGTTTACACCTCAGAGTCACCTGCTGCCACTGACTTATTGCCTGAGCAGTCTATATCCATTGTGTCTGAGGGTCTGGCAAGATCTAGGTCCTCAGCGGACACCAAAATCTCCACCCCATCCTCAGACACAAAGCTTGTAGGTAGCGGTGGTGTGGGTACCACAGCAATTTCCTTGGTCTTAGGGGTTTTCTTTTTGGATTTCTCTCGCTGCTCCTTGGGTTTCCCTGGCTGGGAGGACTTCACTGGCTCAGTCTCCGGGACTGAGGGTGACAGTGAAGCCCTACGACCAGCTGCTTTTGGGATCTTCAGCCACTGACGGGTGTCATATTTCCTACTAGCAGAAACCTGGGAAGGGAGTGACCCAAGGGACCCCTTCCTAGTAAGAGAAGCCAAGGAAGACTTAAGCTTCTCCAGCTTAGAAGTGGGGACGGACGTCCCCGATGGTTGGGGGGTGGGGAGTGTTGCTCCCGAAGTAGGTGGTGCAGTAGCAACGGGGAGGGAAATGCCCCCCACCAGCAATGGGGCAGGTGTAGTCTTCCGACTCCGAGAGGTGACTCGGGTTGGTGGAGCTGATGGTGCCAGAACTGTTGTAGCAGCAGCAGCAGCGTAAGACGATGTCATACGCACAGGATGCAGGCGTTGAAAATTTTGTCTTAGCCTCAGTGTAGGTCAGTCAATCCAAGGTCTTTTACTCCATGATTTTCCTTTCTTTCTGGAGAATCCTGAAGTATGGTGAGCAAGGCGAATGGTGCTCTCCACAGTTGACACAGATGGGAGATGGGTCACATGGAGTATTGAGATGTGATGGGTGTCCGCAATCTTGACATGTGACGCTGGAAGTACAGCAAGAAGACATATGGCCGAACTTCCAGCACTTAAAGCACCGCATTGGGGGAGGGATATAGGGTTTTACATCACAGCAGTAGACTATCACCTTGACCTTCTTGGGCAATTATCACCTTCGAAGGCCAAGATGAAGGCACCAGTGGCAACCTGATTATCCCTCGGACCATGGTGAACACGCCAGACGAAATGTACACCTCGCCGCTCTAAATTGGCGCGCAGCTCATCGCCAGACTGCAAAAGGAGGTCCCTGTGAAATATGATACCCTGGACCGTATTTAAGCTCTTATGGGGCGTGATGGTTACAGAAACATCCCTCAGCTTGTCACAAAGGAGTAACACCCGTAACTGGGCAGAGGATGCTGTTTTGATCAAGACTGATCCAGATCTTATTTTGGACAAGCCCTCCACCTCCCCAAACGTGTCCTCTAAATGCTCAACAAAAAGCTGAGGCTTTGTTGTCATGAAAGATTCCCATCAGCTCTCGAACATACAAGGTACTGGGGTGAATACGATCTGCTGCCATCCTTAGCCTGACGTTCCTCTCATGGTGTGGCAAGGGAGGGGAATGATTTGCGGCCATACTTCTGTGCATTGAACTGAGCTCGTGAATGCTTAGAGACTGCTTATGTTTCACCACCAGCAAGGGATGATGGATTACGTACGCTTCATCGTGTGTCATCCACCCTGATGCCACCCATTCCCACCAGGGGCCCTCCCCACAGGCTCCACCCAGCCGCAGCAAAGGCCACCTGGCAGGATGGCCACTGCCGGGAGTCCCGATGCCCCAGGGGGATGGGCATCTACCCCTTGGCATATGTGGGGAGTTAACGGCGCAGGCACCAGCAGAGCAATCCCTGTGTGGTCAGGGGGCTACAACCAACAGGGTATATGGCGGCCCCACCACAACGCACTGGCTACCATGCTGGATATCAGGTGCAAAGAAGTCCAGGGTCATCGTTGATGCGTAAAGCGACACTTCATAGTGCTTGGTGGAAAACACACCCAGGAAGGTGCCCTCACCCAAGAGATGGAGAATGGGCGGGACTGCATTGCTATGACGAGAACGTGGGCTAAAAATCTCAATGCACCATGGACACAATGCACCATGTAAGGCGCCCTTCCGCAATTGGCTCACTCTTCTGGAAAATTTTGAAGAATGGAGGTCAAACCCTACAGAGGACTGTCTCATAAAGGCTGAAACGTGTGGACTCCTTTTAGTCGGCTCTTACAACAGGAAGGAATACTTCGGGCGTATTCTAACCTCCGGACCTGCAGGGGGGCCAATTCCTGAACAGTTGTTCAAAGGTGGGTTGGATCACTGAACTAAATGCCAATGACTGAGGTGACACTGAGATTTTCAGCACCTGTCGAGCCAAAAGGATACGTCGCCGAATCCATGGTGGTGGTTCACCAGCCTCTGCACACAGACTCTGAACTGGGCTGGTCCGAAAGGCTCCAGTCGATATCCGAATGCCTTCATAGAGGACAGCATATAACATCTGGAGGTAGGAAGGACGGGCTGCCATAGTCTAAGCGTGATTGAACAAATGTCCTATAAAACTGAAGGAGGCAAGACCTGTCAGCTCCCCATGTTTTTCCGCCAAGGCATTTCAAAATATTCAACAACCGGAAGCCCTCTGTTCGTAGGTCTTTCAGGTGTGGGAGCCAAGTTAATTTTGAGTCAAATAATAAACCTAAAAAAGTGCACAGTGTCTCCAAAACTGTAAAATATGGTCCCCCATTGTAAGCACTGGTTGGTTAAAACTCCAACGAGCAAGGTTAAAATTGACGCACATAGTCTCCTCAGGAGAGGACCAAAAACCAGTTGTCTGGGCCCATATTTACAGCCTCCTGATGGTCAGCTGTAGCTGCCTCGTCATCCACAAACATAGAGCATTTGATAGGGCTCCTGACTGTGGAGGAAATGCCATTGATAGTGGTGGCAAACAATGTGACACTGAGGACACTGCCCTGGGGCACACCACTCTCCTGAACATAGCAATCAGACATGGCATTGCCAATGCGGTAATGAAAACACCAGTCCCTGAGAAAGTATTGGATCAAAAGTGGCAGGCGTCAAAGTAGGTCCCATTCATGAAGTTGGCGAAGGATGTTGTACCTCTAGGTAGTGTCATATGCTTTTTCAAGGTCAAAAAACACACAAACCAAACAGTTTTGGTGTACGAAGGACTCTTGTATCGCCGTCTCCAGTAGAATTAATTTGTCAAGGGTGGAATGGTAGTGCCTGAAACTGCACTGGAATGCCTCAGGTAACCTCAGGATTCAAGCAGCCAGACGAGGTGGCAGTTGACCATACGTTCAAGAGTCTTACCCATACAACTGGTAAGGGCGACACTCCGATAACTGTTACTGTTACCGGGTACTGTCCATCAAACCACATATGATTGAAACTTCGATGACGAAGCATGGCATAATGGATCTCATCAGGTCCTGGAGCAGTGTCTCTGGCTGCAGACAAAGAGGATTCCAGTTCCCACATGGAGAATGGAAGGTTGTAGACTTCCTCATTACATGAGAAGAAATTAAGCTTCCTAATCTCTGCAGTCCGACAGAATACCTGAATAGCAGGAGCTTATCTGGATGATGTAGTAACAGTAAAGAAGTGTTCAGCTAAAACGTGAGCCATGTCTTCTGGCATGTCCACAAAGACCACGTTATTTGACAAGGCCGTAAAGGGATGTGTACTGCCCCTGCCTGAAATCCGTCATTTTGATTCCCAAACTTGTGCAGTGGAAGTGGACCAATTAATGGAAGTCGTGAATTCCCTCCAGGAAGCCCTCTTCTGTCCTTTGATCACTCGCCTTGCATATGCTCTCACAGACCTGATGGCATCAAGACTGACTGTAGTTGGACAGTGGTTGAAGTTCCGCAGAGCTGTCCGTCTGGCCCTGATTGCTAATCGACAGTCATCATTCCACCAAGGTACAGGCCGTTGCCTGAGGCGGTTACTAGACCTGGGGCTGGACTCTGTGGCAGCCCTTTGGATCTCACGAGTGATATGGGCCACTGCCTCCTACGCACAATCCTTTTGTTCAAAAACAGCCTGTCAACTGTACTGTAACCAATTTGCCCTCTGTATCACCCACCTGCGTGGTCTCCTGTTGGCCACCATCCTAGTCGGCAGATGGATCCACAATGGAAAGTGGTCACTAGACTGTAAATCTGGAGCCACTTCCCACTGAACTGAGTCTGCAATAGCTGGGTGACAAAAACAAAGGTCAATCGCTGTAGCTGTGGAAAAGTGAGTTATCTGACCTGCATTCAGAAGGCAGATATTCTCAGAATGAACGAGTCACTCGATCATCCGACCCCTGGAGCAGTAATAGCTGAGGCCCACAGCACATTGTGGGCATCGAAGTCCCCCACAAGGAGGAGTGGGTATGGGAGTGCCTGAAAGAGGTCTGCCAGTGTGTGTACATCCAAAGCATCTTTGGGGGGCTGGTACAAAGAACACACTGTGATATTAAAGGGTGCGAGAACTTTCACAGCAATTGCTTGCATGGTCGTGGTAAGAGGGACAGGAGAGGAGTGGCATCTGTCATCAAGGAAAATAGCCACTCCACCTTTAGCCCTGTCTCCAGTAGTATTGTCCTTCCTGTATACATGGTAGTCCCATAATGCATGTGTATCTGTGACTTTAAGATGTGTTTCTTGTAAGCAGATGCAGAAAGGTTTATCCTATACCAGTAGCTGCATTGCTTCCAAATGTGAGCAACATCCATTCACATTCCACTGCAACACAGAAGTCCCTGTAGAAGCCATTGGTTAGCGATGGTTGTTCTTTTCTTTCTTCCTTGGAGGTGGTGATTTACCGGGGAGGTCAGGGCGAACGTTAGCTGGTTCCTTGCTCTCTGGTTCCTCGGAATGGCAGTCCCTATATTCAACAGCATAGTCCCCATCATAAAGGGAGAGAGCTCGCCAAGCCGAAGGTTTAACTACTGCTTTCTTGGACTTAGAACTACTTTTTGAAGGGCGGTTTTCTTTACTGACAGGAGGAGGTGGTTGCCTGGATTGCAGGGATAGCTTAGTTGGCTTCTGATGTTGGGAAGTGATATGTGGCTTAGGTGGTAAGTCTATTGCTGACGGCTTCTGAACGACATCAGTTGCAAATGGAGCATTTCCCCCACAGGTACATCAACAAGTACATGAGCTCGTACTTGAATCTGTGGTCTGAGTTTGTGTGGAGGTATTACACTTAGCAATTGGTGTCTACATCTACATCTATATCCATACTCCGCGAGCCACCTGACGATGTGTGGCGGAGGGTACCTTGAGTACCTCTATCAGTTCTCCCTTCTATTCATGTCTCGTATTGTTCATGGATAGAAGGATTGTCAGTATGCCTCTGTGTGGGCTCTAATCTCTCTGATTTTATTCTCATGGTCTCTTCGCGAGATATACGTAGGAGGGAGCAATATACTGCTTGACTCCTCGATGAAGGTATGTTCTCGAAACTCCAACAAAAGCCTGTACCGAGCTACTGAGCGTCTCTCCTGCAGAGTCTTCCACTGGAGTTTGTCTATCATCTCCGTAACACTTTCGCGACTACTAAATGATCCTGTAACGAAGCACACTGCTCTCCTTTGGATCTTCTCTATTTCTTCTATCAACCCTACCTGGTTCGGATCCCACACTGGTGAGTATTCAAGCAGTGGGCAAACAAGTGTACTGTAACCTACTTCCTTTGTTTTCGGATTGCATTGCCTTAGGATTCTTCCAATGAATCTCAGTCCGGCATCTACTTTACTGACGATCAACTTTATATCATCATTCCATTTTAAATCACCCCTAATGCCTACTCCCAGATAATTTATGGAACTAACTGCTTCCTGCTGCTGACCTGCTACTTTCTTTCTATGTATTTGCAGCACATTACACTTGCCTACATTGAGATTCAATTGCCATTCCCTGCACCATGCGTCAATTCGCTGCCCCAGAGGTTGCCCGCTAAAGACCGTTTTACCTCTGCAGCCATTCACCTCCTCAGCACAGAGCACACCTTGAGGTTGAGGCGTTTTTTTATAGAGCTGTGTACCTTTGTTGCAGTCCAGGTGGTGAAGCCAAGATCCCTGTTCTCCGAAACACACAACATTCCACCGGTGCACCGCACAGTGCTCGCTGAAGTATGACCAGAGCTTACGGTGACAGAGGACTGGTGGCACTTACCAGTCTCCAGCGCAGGAACCCCAGTGTCGCCAAGCCTGTACTCAGCAAATGAATGCTGAACCCAAGGGGGCTGGTGCAAGAACAAACATGACTGAGGGCGATCACCACAAATTCTGCAGTAAATACACTGCACCCATTCAACAGCGAGTGGTGTTCACTAAACCTTGCATCGGTGCAGGCAAAACCATTTCATCCATCGTCCCTAGAGCAATCAGTGTATACCACTTCCGAACATGGAAATGTATCAAGGATGGCCAGGAATAGGTGGTTAAAAACCATGGAGTTCACAGAGTCTTTCAGTCCAAAGGATAGGTTGAGACAGATCTGAGGATGGTGTACACACCATGCAGGCATACGTAATTGCTCCCTTGAAAGAGGCGACAGTGTGGCAATTTGGAGTTCAGAGCAAAGACACTGTACGTCAACTACGATTGTGACTCCAGTCCTGGGCGTCTGTTCCAGGATGTGGGTCTCCCTACAGGGAGAAAGGGCACAATAGTACGAATGTACTGGGTATACATAAAGTCCGGAAACACTTTCAATTATTTATCATGCAGTCGCAAACGTGGTGAGTTCAGGTGCGGAGCAAGCTTTTTGTGTGCTAGAATTCTACAAAAACAAGTGTGCTGCAGTTGTTCAACAGATGTTTAGAACCAAGTACGGTAAGAAGCCACCAACAAGGAAGGACATTTACCACTGGCACAACAAATTCGTTACGATGGGTTGCTTGTGTCTGGCAATGACTAGCAAATGTCCCAGTGTGAGTGAAGTGAATGTGGAGCGCATACAAGGGACATTCATAAGGAGTCCAAAGAAATCAGTGTGTTGTGTATCCTGTGAACTTGAAATGGTTCCAATGAAAGTGTGGAAAGTCCTGTGACAGAAGCTGTCTATGAAACCATTCAAGTTGGAGCTAGTGCAGAAGCTCAATGATGACGAAAAAGACAAGCATTTTGAGCTTTGTTCACAGGTGGAACAACTGAATGAGGATGGGGATGGCATTGTTGATCGCTTAATTTTTAGTGATGAAGCCACTTTTCACACTACTGGGGAAGTGAACAGGCATAACTGGCAAATCTGGGGTACCAAGCATCCACACTAATGCATTGAATTTGAGTGTGATTCCCCAAAGGTAAATGTTTTTTGTGCCATGTCATGTCGAAAACTGTACGGGCCATTCTTCTTCACCAAGAGCACTGTCACTAGATATTCCTACGTGGACATGTTGCAGCAATGGCTGATGCCTCAAATGCTACTGGACTCTCCATTCATATTTCAGCAGGATGGGGCTCCACCTCAGTTTCATCGTGAAGATCATGGGTACCTGAACACGGAAGCTGCCGCATCAATGGATCAGCCGTGCTACAGAAGGGGACAGCTGTTTCATGAAATGGCCTCCCTGATCACCAAATCTCACTCTGTGTTACTTTTTTCTGTGGGGACACATTAAAGCTCTGGTGTACGTACTGCCTGTACCACGTGATGTAGCAGAGCTCTGGGAGAGAATACGGGAAGCGATTGCCACAGTCTACGATGACATGCTGTGACGGAATTCGATTGCCATATTGACGTCTGCTGGGTCACTCATGGTTCACATATCGAATGTTTGTAAAAAAAATCTCTTCAAAATGCAATATGTATGACATCTGTAAAATGTTTAGTTCTTGTGCAATAAATAATTGAAAGTGCTTCCAGATTTTATGTACACCCTGTATATCACATAGTTGAGCAGCAGTAGTTGGTGCCCGATCTATATTGGTGGGCCCCAGCTCTGTGAGTAGGCTGTTCACAGAGCAGTTCAGGCCCCACAACACTGTATTGATTCTAGCATCCGCAATGCTGATGGCAATGCCAAGCCATATACCAGAATGCCATAATCAACATGTGACAGGATCACAGCTTTGCAAAACTGCAAGAGTGTAGAGCTGTCTGCACCCAAGACGATGTTACTGGTGCTACTAAGAATATTAAGGTGTGACCAACACATTCCCTTAAGATGGTGAAGATGAGGAAACCACATAAACTGAGCTTCAAAGACCAGTAAAAAAGTCCCAAAAAGTGATAAGACTCCACCACAATGGACAATTGGTCGTCGAGGTAGAGTTTGATTTATGGATGGACAATGTGAAGGCGTCGGAACTGCGTGACACATCTTGGCGGCTGAATACTGGAAGCCACAAGTTAAAGCCAGTGTGTGTTCCTTTTGTACGGCATCCTGCATTTGGCGTTCAGCATCTCCCACGGTGAAGGAGCAATAGTTTATGAAAAAAAATTGCTTGCATACACGAAGGGTGGCACTTTTTCCTTTTGAAGACAGTGCAGTGAACAGGGGGAATAGTGCTCCCACAGTTGATGCACAAATGGGAAGACAGTGGCACAAGGAGCATTCATGTGCAACTGACATCCTCAGTCCCTACAGACGGCGCTAGCATTACAACATGAAGACAGGTGCGGAAATCTCATGCATTTGAAGCACTGCATGGGATGGGGAACATGGGATTTCACAGTGGATCAATACACCATTAGCTTGGTCTTTTCACACAATGAGTTGCCTTCAAATGCCAAGGTTAAGGTGCCAGTATCAACACTGCTGTCTTTAGGTTCCCACTGGACATGATGATCGAAATGCACACCCTGTCACCCCAAATTGGCATATAGCTCATCAGTCTGTAAAAGGAGGTTGTGGTGGTGAAAGGATACCTTGTATCCTATTAAGGTTGTTATGGGAGGATGATATCTATAAGAACATCACTGTTGTAATCAGAACTGAACCACTTTTGATTTTTGAAACGACTGCTACTTTCCATAACCTGTCCTCAACAAATTCAACAAAGAATAATGGTTTTGTGGTCAAAAAGGAATCTCTGTTGGTCCTAGAGCAAACTAGTTGTGTGGGGAGTATTTCTCCCCTTCCCTTTTAGCCCTAAATTCTTCCCATGACATAGCCAGGGAAGGACATGTTGTGGGTTATATTTCTCCACATCGTAGTAATTGTTTCTATCTAAGTAGTTCTTTCGTTCTTTCTTTCTCAAGAGACTGCAGCACATGAAAGTTTGATCTGCTTCATTTGCGAATCATCCGCCTTAGTGCCACCAACTCCGAGTAGGGCTCACCATCCGGGCACCACCCAGCCACAGCAACGGTAACTTGGCTGGTTACCCATTGCCTGAAGGCCCCGTGCCCCAGCCATGATGGGCACATACTTCTTGACATAAGTGGGGAATTTCCACCTCAGGAAGCAATAGTAGTGTGAGCCCTGAGTGGTCCGGGGGCTGCCATCGTGCCGGTATTTTATGACACCCCCCACAAAAAAGGAATGGGTTTTGAGTGTAGTAGTTTTGCTAGAAATCAAAGGGTGCAAAGACAGAATGTACACTGCACTGGATGACCTTCCCTGAACGATCTTCATGTCTAAAATTTTGGAATGGTAGGTCAAACCCAACAATGTGGACCATATCGTGAAGGATGGAAAGTTGTCGAAAGTGCCACAAGGGAGAAAAAATGAGTGTCCAAAATAATAAACCAAACTGAAGCATGATCGGCACCAAGAAGACCATTCAATGGAAAGGCAGATGGGAAAAAAGAACAGTAGGATAAATTTGCAGCACAGAAATGGAAGTTGTGTTGCAAGGGCTGGGGGCCCTGTGGTGGTCACACAAATACTCTCAAAAGAGATGTAAGCCCCCTGGGGGAAGGACAGTGTTCCACAGAACTAACAAAGGTGGTTGTTCACAAGGACTACTTTCATGGAGCGATCACCTACAGTTACCACATTTTGGGTCAGACATGCAGTGAAGTGAAATATGACCAAATCACAAGCATTGGAAGCACCTCCTGGGTTGTGGGAAATTAGGTTTCATGTCACATATGTACACAATGATTAACTTCTTCCAGGAGGACATTCACTTCAAAGGCATTCAGGCACTTGTACCTATTCCATTATCCTCGGGACCTTTATGGACATGTTGGACAAAATGTATACTTGCCTCTCAAGATCGGATACTTGATCCTCGTCTGTTTGGTGTGTAAGGCCTGAAGAGAATTCACTGAATCAAATTCAAAGCCTTGTGCAGGGTGATGGTTCACTCATGTGTCACCCACCCAGATGTTCACATGCCTGAAGAGCTGTAGATCGTCCAGCAGAAGGGACTTTAATCAATAGCAATCCATTGCACATTTTTCCAACTGACCCAACTTCTCTACATGTATCGTCAATATGTTCCACAAAAAATAATGGTTTTGTTGCAGTAGAAATATCCCCATCCGTTCAAGTGCAACTGTGTTCTATTGAATACATTTTTCACTCCTAGATGTTTGACTTGTCCTCCTTTCCATGTTGTAGCCAGGGTAGGGAAAGCATTAGGGTTGTAACTGTCTGGGCTGAGGTTTCAATTCCTGTCATCCACACTGTTGCCACCTATTCCAACCATGGGCTCTCCCCATGAGCATCACCCAGCCGCAGCAAAGACCATCTTGCACAAGGGCCATTGCCTGGAGTTCTGGCACCTCATGATGACAGGCACCTACTTCTTGGCATGTGTGGGGAGCAAGCACCTCAGGCATCAGCAGTGTGATCCCTGTGTTGTCAAGAGATTCAACCAAAAGGGTACATACTGACCCCACAACTATTGGCTACTGCACTGGCTTTGAAGTGCACATAACAGCCTATGCAGGTACTGTGCACAGATGATATGCAACACTGCATGCAGTATGTGCTGTATAAGGTGTACTTCCCTAGTCAGTCCACACTTCAGAAAAGCTCAAACCCGGAATGGGATCACAAATTACCTCAGCTAAAATGTAGTGAATGAAAGAGTATTCCAAAAATGGAAGGCAAAATGCAGTAACCAAGTCAACATCAAAGTATGCCACCATGAGAATGAGAGAATGAGAAGGAAAGATAGTGAGAAATGAGAGACTGCAGCACAGGAAATTCTTGACCTTGTGAGTGGTCATGTTTCTTCCTCCTCAAAGCTGTGCTGATGTGGAAAATATTATCTTAGAACACCTAGTGTAGATGATCCAGCTCCTTTGCAAGGCTGTATCTATCAGATACCACACGCACGGTGCACCAATATTCGAAAGACGCCAATAGTTTGAAAAGGGTGGTGAAAGCTAGATGCCTGGAAATACGTTGGCTTATGGTAAACAGAATGCCCCCAGTAACCAATCTGCTTTCCAACTGACCAAGATGTCGAGAAACAGCAAACGGCTGCTCTTCTCCAGTTTCACACTAAACGTGATATTATCATGGACTGAATTCAACTGCTGAAAAAATTGAGACTTCCTTCTTCACTATGGGGCCACACTACAAAGATACCAACATATTGCCAGACGACTTTTGGTTTACGTTTTCCCAAATCAAGTGCCCTCTCCTTAAAGTCCTCCATAAAAAAAGTTTGCCACTAGAGGGAGGAGAGGACTATCCAAAGTAACACAGTCTATTTGCTCAAAATATCCACTGCTGAATAAAAGGTAGGTTGAGGAAAGGGTTTGACAAAATAGCACATATCAACTTTGAACTTACTGCTGATTAGTAGCAATGAACCTATGAGAGGGATCTTAGTGAAGAGTGAGACAACACGGAGATTTACTAATAAGTCTGATTCACTGACTCATAATGAGTTCAGTTTATTGAGAAAGTCACCAGAGTTGCGAACATGATGCAAGCATTTCCCCACAAAAGGTCTCACAAGGAGAACGCGGCAAGTGTCATAACCCAATTTTCCAAAAACTTCGCTCAGTGGAAGAGGATTCATAATAAACAAACACGTCTCAGTTTACCCGTAGATACTCAACTGTTTCTGAGAAAATGATGGTCGAAGTTTTCAGTGTAATTTACATGCCTTTCAGTGCATGCCAATGTCAGCTGAAATGGTGGCTCAGTACTTAGCGCCATGGCCTCTCACTTTTGGGCCTACGTTCAAAACCCAATTGTTTTTATTTTATTTACTAATTTCAATTATCTATGCTTGTCCATAGAAGGTAACTTACACCATTGTTTCTTATCAAGTTAGGGAATGCAAGGGTGTTATATTAATTGCAAAATTGCAACTGGGTTTCAAAATAAAGAGTCACACACATACTGTGTAATACACGCACATGTGGTACTTTCATAGGTTATGGTTCAAATGGCTCTGAGCACTATGCGACTTAACTTCTGAGGTCATCAGTCTCCTAGAACTTAGATCTAATTAAGCCTAACTAACCTAAGGACATCGGACACATCCATGCCTGAGGCAGGATTCGAACCTTTACAATAGTTTTCGATTCTCATAGTTATATTTCAGTCTTATATCAATTTTTATATTTTATTCTTATGTTTATTCTTCAGGAACATTTGATGCATTCCCTTGGATGATACCGTTCATAGAAATATTCGAAACAGAGAAATTCTGAACACTCCGCACATTATCTGAGGGCACGTTTGCTACAGAGACATTTCTTCATACGTATCTTACTCGAGAAAGAAATGTCGTTAACACTGCTGAAGATTTCACGCATTGGCAATAATTTTGTGGCAAACCACACATAACAAATCACTTTACTGAACATTGGTGCTTGCAATTGATTATGAATCAAGATGCACAACAGGAATTTCACCGAAAACCATTTCAAATAATTTTCTCATTGATTTATTGTTACTTTTTATACCAGATGTACAGTTAGTAGATGAAAAAGGATAGTATTATTTCAATATACATCGGAAAAAATTTGTGTAATAATCTTCCACGGACGTGGATAGATAAATGAAAAACAAAATAGTAATAATCGGATTTCGAACACAAGGTGCAGAAGTGTGGAGTTGGGACACTAGCCACCACTTTGGCTGAATGATTTACCCACTACAAGACACATAAAGTATCTCAAAAGCTTTGATTGTCATTTTCGCAGAAACGGTCGAGTATCTACAGATAAGCCGAGACATATGTTTGCTTATTGTGACTCCTCTTCCACTGACTGAAATTTCTGGGAAATCAGGTTATGGCACTTTCTCTGTTCTCCTCGTCAGTAATAATGCAAGATGTGTTGCTAAATCATATGTCACAGTGCCAATACTGCTCATAAAACATTATGTGGGAAAAATTAAGGGTGCTATGCATTAAGCAGTGTAAGTTGTGTGCCATCTTCTCATTACATGGTCTGGACTTCACGCTTTCAATCTTTCATGTGTTTGGAGTAAAGGCTGATGCATATGGGGCATTCCATGCCAAGTGGTCTAGAGGTTCCCACATGATCATAATCGATTTTGATGAAATTTTGTATGAACAATCACACATGTACCCAATGAACATCAATAAAGTTTCATGATTATGATCATTAATTCATTATTTCCAGAGATGTACTCATTTGTTTGATTCCATAGCACACCTATCAAAAGTGCATCCATGAGCTTTCACCAAATTTGACATATAATATCTCTGGCAATATTTTCTTGAAAGAAACAAAACTACATCATTTTGTACATTTTTTGCACTCTCTTAACTGAAATATTATTATTATTATTATTATTATTATTATTATTATTATTATTATTATTAATAATAATAATAATTCTGTCGTAAAAAAGGACACTAAAAATGTGAAATTTAACTTTGTATATCTCTGGAAGTAATTGCAGGGTACACCTGAAACCTTGCTGGTAATAACTTACCCTTAAAAATTTAATTCTCCTACTGCTTTCCAGTAGTTCGCAAACTGAAGGCTAACTTGATGATTCTTCTAAATACCTCCAAAAATGGCTATTTGTTGCCATCTTTACAAAAAAGGGTTTTTGGAAATCTTTTTTCACTGTGTTCATTAGAAAGACCATGTTACAACAGTATTTGGTTTTGCAATGCAAACATCTAAGGCCCTAAAAAACAATGACAAGGTGGAGTTGCACTAAAAATTGGCGACATTCCACTGCAACTTTTATTATGTTCTACAACTGTTTAGTACTCCCTGGGTAATCTTTTAACAAAAGTCTTGGTGACTAGGAAGTGAGGTAAAGTCTGAAAAACTCCAGAAAGACATGTATTTTGTCATGACTCATTGTGACACATTTCAATCTGTTCTGATATACCAACAGAATCAAACTGATTATACACTTCATAACTTAACTGTGCATTACCAAGGCAGTGGATATCAGGGCAGCACAATAGTTGCAGAACAGCTGCAGCACACATCATCTAAATAACCTGCAGGTTTTACACCACTGCCAAACTGTATAAATTTTGGTGAAGTTCACAACAGTCTTCCTGACGTTTTTTGGAATGTATTCATGTTATGGACAATTATTAGTTTTTTTATTGTGTAATGCCACTGATGTGCCTTTTAATTCTGGCTTAAGGTGTAGCATTCTTGAAGTTAGTATAGTTTGCAGTTCGTGTGGAACATTAGTGTACACATGAAAATTTGTATAAATGTGTTGGTATGGTCCATGGTGGATTATACCAGTTATTAGGGTTTTTTCCAATTCCATTCACATATGGAGTGTGGCAAGAATGATTATTCAATGCCCCGGTGTGTGCTGTAATTATTCTAATCTTATCTTCACAATCCCTATGTTAGTGATACATGGAGGGTTGTAGTACATTCCTACAGTCATCATTTAAAGCCAGTTCTTGAAACTTTGTTAGAAGACTTTCTCAGGATAGTTTACTTATATCTTCAAGAGTCTGCCAGTACAGCTCTTTCAACATCTCATTGAGACCTTCTCACAGATCAAACAAACTTGTGACCACTGGTGCTGCCCTTCCCTGTGTATGTTCAATATCCCCTGTTAGTCCTATTTGGTAGAGGTCCCACATATTTGAGGAATAGTCTAGAAGTGGCCACATGAGTGATTTGCATGCAATCTCCTTTGTACACCGATTGCATTTCCCCAGTAGTCTACCAATAAACTGAAATCTACCTCTTGCTTTACCCCGACTGATCCTATGTGATCATTACATTTCAGAGTGTTACACCCAGGTATTTGTATCAGCTGGCCGATTCCAACAGTGACTCACTGATATTATAGTCACAGGATACTATGCTTTTTATCCATTTTGTGAAGTGCATAGTTTACATTTTTGAACATTTAAAGCCATTGCCAATGTTTGCCCCATTTTGAAATTTAACCAAGATCTGACTAAATATTTATGCAGCTTCTTTCAGACACTACTTCATTAAGATAACTGCATCATCTGCAAAAGCTACGAGGTTACTATGAATATTGTCTGCCAGGTCATTAACGTATAACATGAACAGCAAGGTTCCCAACACACTTCCCCGGGGCACACCTGAAGTCGGTTCTACATCTGATGTTATCCAAGACAACATGCTGCGTCCTCCCCACCAAAAAGTCCTCAATGCAGTCACAAATTTCACTTGATCCCCCATATGATTGTACTTCTGATAATAAGGATAAGTGTGCTACTGAGTCAAATACTTTTTGGAAATCAAGAAATACTGCATCTACCTGACTACCTTGATGCAAAGCTTCCAACTACTTGTATTTTTTACGTTTCATTAATTTGCTGAAGTATGTCATGAGGAAAACTATATGGCTGGCCAGATGATGTCACTAATGGGATTGTTAGGAAAGAAATTTTGCTAATACAGGACCCAAAAAATTACGCATTTCAGATGTGATTACGTCAAATTATTAGAGCCACAAAATGAGAGAACTATTCTTTGTATGGATTCCTTATTTCATTTCACTTTTTATAAAAGGAATTTTGTAGAAGTGAATGCTTTAAAAAACACCCTTATTTACAGTTTTTCTGACTCATTTCCTAGTCATCAGGACTTTTGATATTATCTTCCACAGGGACTAGCAAGCAACTGTAGAACATAATAAAAGGTGTCATACTTAATTTAAGTACCATGGAATTGTCACATTTAGAAAAATTGTCAACCTTGTCCTCAATTTGCGAACTGCTACAAAGCAGTAGGAAAATGAAATTTTATATCTAAAAACCTTGTATTGGTAAGTTACTATGTACAAGTTTCAAGTGTATCCCAAAATTACTTCTGGAGATATAAAAAGCTAAACTTCACTTTTTTTCCCCAAGCATTTACTTTTGCGGCCAACTTTCTTTCAAATTATCTATATGCAAGTCTCTTGGGAAATATATTTTTATTCTTTTGTTTAAAAGAGTACACAATGTTGTACAAGATAAAGTAGTTTTGTTCCTTCCAGGAAAATACTTCCGGAGACACTACGTCTCGAAGTTGCCAAAAACTCAAAGTTGTACTGTTGATAGCTGTGCTAGGGAGTGAAACAAATTACTATATCTATGCATGCATTAAATTGACTAAAATAAAACTTTATTACTGTTCATTGGGAACATGTGTTAATGTTCAGACAAAATTTCAGCGAAATCCGCGACGGTTGCAGGAACTTTTTTCTAAGTTAGACCCCTTGGCAGGGAATGATCCATATATCAAGTGGCTTATCCTTCTTTTTATGAATTGACAGCTCAAGAGCCAGATATTCTTACCAGCACAGAGAAAGTACGATCATTCAATACAATATAACTTTTAAAACCATATCAAATAAATAAAAGGTTGTGCTACCACAACATAGTAGTTCTTTACTCTGATGGATTACAAACATTTTTACCCAAAAAAAGCCAATAGATATTTTCCCTTGCACTCCTAATTATTACTTTTCCACCTCTCTCTCTCTCTCTTTTTTAAGAGGGTATAAAATATTATCACTATATATCCACAGCAGCACTGAATTTAAAAAATCAATAGAATTATTTCACTAGTGCAGTAGCCACAATATTAATATGTAAATCAGTTCTATCAGTTGGAAGTTATTTATAGGCTATCTTAAATAAGGTTTACTGTCAATGTCACCAGAATTTTAATTGAAAAACAATAGTGAAGTAACTGTAAAATTTACTACAAATCAGAACAGACTGTATGTGCATCAAAACAGTGATGCATAGCAGACTTTGGGCTATTCAAGTGAAGGGAGATACATAAGATGTTCAAATGGGAGGATTGTGCGGAGTCAGAAACAAACGGCCATAACAAGTCATGCAGTAAAGAGGGGGGGGGGGGGGTGGAAGTTTAATTCAGTCAAGAGAGCTCAAAGAAAATATAGCATTCGAGGCAGCGGTATGGGAAAGAAGGGTGAGGGATGCAGGTATATACTCAAGGTAAATTAACAAAGGTTATGTGTGAGAGAACTGCACGGCACATGAAATAAACAATTCTTCACAAAATGTAGACATCTTAAGATGTAAGGGATTATCTTCAGTATCTATTAATAAAGTGTGAATAGCTCCGGGGACAGGCTTCTGCGATACACTATCTGACCAAAAGTTCAAAAGTATCCAGACATCTGTTAGTGGACATTAATATGGTGTGTGTGTCCACCCTTCATATTTATGATGGCTTGAAATATGTTGGCGACACTTTCAACAAGGTATCTGTATGTATGTGAAGGAATGGCATCACAAGTTGGAACCAGAGAAGGTAGTAATGTCGGATGCTGAGGTCTGGAGGGAAGTAGACATTCTAAATGATCCCGAAGATGTTCCAACTGGACTTAGGTCGGGACTCTGGGCAAGCCAGTCCATTTGAGGAATGTTATTGTGCACAAACCTTCACCTCTGAGATGCTGCTTTATGACAGCTTGCATTGTAATGTTGATAAATCATAGTCTCTGAACTGTTTCTCGACTGTACACAATGCTCTAAAATGTGTTTATATTCTTTCACATTTAGTGTTTTCTTAACCCCAATAAGTGGATAATATCTTAACCACAGAAAGCACCCCCATAATGTAACACCACCTCCTTTTTGCTTACACGAACTGCAAGAATGTGAAATTCAGCAACACCAAACGAAACCTGAAACCTGTTTGTGAACTGATATAGGTTAACTTAAATATTGACAGCAGTGCATCCAGATTTGATCAAAAAGAGTTAGCAAGCTCTCAAAATGACAATATGTATCGTGCAAGCGTGAAACTGACTGAAGTGCTATAATTTCGCGACAAAGTTAGTTGTCCCATATGAAGTTCACGGAAATCTACAATTTGTAACAATCTACACGGAGAAATTTCACAAACTACATTTTGTTTCGGTAAGTTAGCTGATACACGATATCACGGGAACGAAACCATAATTGGCAATTGAATTCCATTAATTTGTTGTAAAGAGGTTGTGTACTGACTAATCTACCGCAACTATCATGAAGCATAAAGTAAATGACAGGAAGCACTTTAACGAAAAACAATGCTGTTGGGAACTGAAACAATCACTTACATATCAGACGTATGTCGTTCGTTTGCTTCTTTCTCCATTACTTAGTCCGGCAACAATAAACAACACTTATTTATTGATTCGAATTTCAATCACAAACAATTATGAGGTTTCTTTTTCAAACCGAAGAATTTTTTTAAAGCGACGGATAACACCAGTCACCTTCCTCGGCTGTTGTATCTACAGCCGTGCACAAGCATAACTTTGATAAACAGGCACCTTAATTTTCCGTAGTTGCTTTAATTTATTCTCTGCTCTGCCATAGATAACTAGCAAGTAACTCGGAGCGCAACGAAAGGGATCCAAGGGACTTCCATTATTATTCGTCTGTGTCACTGCAGATCTGCATTTTTCCCACTCCGTCATTTGCCATAATATTTCTCGGGTAGGGCGTCAATAAATGAATAAATTCCACTCTATTTGTATTGTTCTGGTCTGTCATTCGACAGCTCCTCGTTTCAGATATCCGCATGAAATTAAAATAAAAATGACGGGGCTCGCGACAAAGGCTTTCGTCGACCTATGAGCCTTGAACTGGAACAACAAATTGAAGATTTGTTAACGATTTAGTTAATTTTTCGAATGTCAAATGCGTTTGAAGTATTACTGTTAAACTTTTTAAGTTTTATTAGCGGGTTTTTACTATTAGCTGACATAAGTCATGCATTTATTTTAAAAAATATATTCATTAAATAGCAGATTGGTATAGGCATATGTTGTATCTTCGTCATGCCATATGAAGAACTTGCTACGAAAACCCTGACTTAAAGTTAGCGTCACACAATAATGCCAACTTGCTGCTTTTTTGTTTTCGTAATAAATTGTTTTCATTTTATTTATATACTACAGTATTTTGCTCACTGTTTATGCATTTTGGTTACTTCACTTCGTCCATGTAATATGACACACAATTACTGTGCCACCTGTACTTCTTCCGTATTTTACCTTGTATTTGGTTTGTATGTATTGTTATTCTCTTGATTCAGAATTTTATATTGGTGTGTTTACAGTTTTCACTGTATAATTTTCTATTTATTATGCACTGTTGTTAAGCATTTTTCTATCTTTATCTGGTTTATCGTGTGCAATGCTCATAATCGCGCCATTTGGTGGTCATGTTAGTTACTTTGTACGTAATGTTAGTTGTAATATGAAGCTGGTGACTCACACGCGACGCCATAACGGGTGTATGAAGCTTCTTACCTTCTTTGGTATGTTCATTTTAATGTAAGTTTTTAACTTTTGTCTGCTTTATTATTATTTGTTTTAAATAAACTGTAGTTCCTCATGACTCTTGTATCCTTTCTACAAATACGGTACTTGGAAGATGAGTTCACTCGAAACACGTATCGGTAGATAAAATTGAGTTGTTCAACATCATCATCAGTGTTCTGCCAAAAGGCAGGTTTTCACATGGTAGTTATCCAGGCTGTCCGGCTTTCTGCCATCCTCTTCAGATCTGCATAATTTCCTCTTCCCTTTATGTCGTCTATCATCTTGTCTCTCCTTCTTCCTCTCAGTCATCTCCCACTAACCAATCCTTCCAAAGCATCTGCTAGCAAGCACTCCCTTCTCAATGAATGTCCCAACCAGTTCTTTATCCTTTCTCTTACTACCTTCAGAAGACATCTTCTCTCACCAACCCTTTCCAATACTCTGTCATTACTGGTACTCACTCTTTCCATCCAGCTTATTCTCTCCATTCTCCTCCACATCCACATCTCAAATGCTTCTAACCTTTTTTCATCCTCTCATCTCAGAGTCGATGTTTCTGTCCCGTATAGTGCACACTCCAGACAAAACATTTGCCAAGCCTTTTCCTTACACCTTTATCTAATTTGCCACATAGGAGTCTCGTCTTTCTGTTGAATGCCTCCTTCGCTATGGCAATTCGAGTTTTCACCTGCTTTTGACATCTCAAGTCTTCAGTTATTGTGCTTTCAAGATATTTAAATGCACTTACTTGGCTAATGGTAGACTGTCCTATTTTAATATTGGACAATCTGCATCTTGTACTGATGACCATACTCTTTGTTTTTGCTGTGTGTATTGGCATATCATATTCCACACAAGCTTCATTCAGATCTTTCAGCATGTTATTCACTGTCCGCTCGCTTTCTGCCACTAATACCATGTCATCAGCAAATCTTATACATTCTATTCTCTTTCCACCAATACATATTCCTCTTTTCCCATCTGAGCCTTTCGCAATAATATCTTCAAGATATGTGTTAAACAATGGTGGGGAAAGGCAACAACCTTGTCTAACACCTCATCCAATGCTGCTTCCTTCTGACATTCCATTTCCAATCCTTATTCTTACTTTCTAGTGTAAATATAGAGTCTGTATCAGTTGTCTCTCTCTTTCCAATCCACTCTTTTCCTCTTCAAAATATCCATCAGGTTGTTCCACTGAACTCTGTCACAATCTTTTTCTATATCTATAAAAACAGCAAAGATTTATCTACCTTTTTCCATATATCTTTTCCCTATAGTTCTTAACAGACCAGTAGTACCTCTTGTTTCTTTTCCTCTTCTAAATCCGAACTGCTCCTCTGAGATCTCTCTGTCAAGCTTGCCACATAGCCTTCTATTCAACACTCTCAGCAAGACTTTAGCTGCATGAGAAATTAGACTGATGGTCCTATCCTCTTCACATTTTTTAGTGTTTCTCTTTTTGTCTATTAGTAGCATAACTGTTGCAAGGAAGTCCTCAGGCCATTCCCCTTTGTCATATATCTCTTTACAGAGGTAGACTATTTCTTTTCTTGAATTGTTTCTCAGACTCTTCAACAGTTCTGCTGTCAAATCATCAATTCCACAGGCCTTTCTATTCTTCACCTCCTTCAACGCCTTTTATACTTCTGCTTTCAAGATGGTGAATCCCTTGCCATCTTCTGGCACATATTGCTCCTCTTCAACATTAATTTCGCTTTGTATTTCATCCCCATTCAATATATTCTTGCCATCTGTTCAAAACCTCCTATGATTCTTTTACATTTAAAACTATCTGTCTTGCCAGTCTATACATCATTTCATACTTTCCCTCTTTCTCCATTTTCTCTATTTTGTCGCATTTCTGTTTCATCCATTTTTCCCTTGCTTCTTCAGTTTCTCTTCCGAATTCATCATTCAGTTTCCTGTACCTCTTTTTGCCTTCTTCAGTTTCTACATTTTTCCACTTTCTCAGCTCTTCCATCTTTTTTAACATGTTTTCTGTTATACATTCTTTCCTGGTACTTTGGGATACACTAATTCCTATTACTTCCTTGGCAGAGTCCATGAGGCCTTCCCTCATTTTTATCCATTTGTTATTAAGACTTTCATTAACACTGCCTCTTTCCCATTTTTCCATAAATCTGTTTTCCAAATCTAATGGCTTTCCTACCTCTTCGAGTCTTTCTATGTATAGTCATTCTTTTGTTTTACCTCTCCAGACTTTTTTCAACTTCACTTGTGTTTCTTCCACTACTAATTCTACTAGATTGTGGTCTGAATTATATCCACTCCTGGAAAAGCTTTGTCATTCATCAAGTGACTAAAAAAATTCCTACAGCGACCAAATACCAGTGTTTAACATTTGTAAAGAATAAGAGTTGCTTATTACATCCAAAAATGACGAGAAAATAGTATTTATGTCCACTGATTATTGAATAAAGGAAAAGGGAAATATATCTGTTGGCAGGAACAAGTAGAGATCCTGCAGTAGTTGTGCAGCACGAAAACTACCCAAAGTTACTAAAAAGAAGTTATTAAAAAGTCAAAGAACATGCACATAATGCCGGAAATCAGTAATTCCGACAACAGACTTCAGGCTATATGAAATGTAGTGAACCAATTCATGAACAATGAATCCAAAGTATAGAACGCCTGACTATTAAGCAACTGGAGACTGAAGGTATTTATATTTTCAAAGTAAATTAAATTTTATATGTAGTTGTGTACCTTTACCTAAGTAGTTTTCGCTCTTTAATGTTCATGTATCTGTATCACATGACATAAAAGCCGTATTTTTCACAGTAGATCAAGTTCCAAGTCTGTATAGTTCACAAAATCTCGAAAACGAAGCAAATAATGGCTTTAAAGGTAAGTTGAGTTTGAAGTAATATTGCTGAAGAGTGTTTACATTGTTTCTTTCCATTTCTCATTTCCTGTACAGTGTAAAGTAGTCTGTGTAACGAATAATATATGATTTTTCTATGTTTGCATTAAACTTTTGTACTGGAAGTAGCATCAAAAATTGTTATCATCATTGTGCCTGAGTCTATGAATAGCAATAAGACTTTGATGTCCAAAGAGACAGTCACAGGCCTCTGTTCACGTAGGACTTGCCTCCGGCAATGATTATCAAACAAAAATAAGGCAGTACTTAGATTAGGTAAGGAGAGTAAAATAATCAATATAATTAGCATCATATATAAAGGACAAAAATCATACCATAAAATGTCTAAATAGGTTAAAGAGAACTGAAAACAGAAACTAAGAAAAAACTGTAGGTCCACCCCAATCCCCCCAGAACTGCATGGGTAATTCAGCTGAAAAGTCTCAGGAAGGAAATAGCATACTATGTCTAGTAAGATTGTGCCTAGTTAAGTGTTCAAACAAACCTTCAGGTTGAGAACAGTATTGACTTACACTAGAAACAACCATTTAAATGACTCAGATAAAAATATAAATAATTTTCCACTGTCTATTTCATGTTACTGACCTGAAAATCGCATTAATTATGGAGGGATATTTACCTACTTTCCCTATTTGGCAAATTGGAAAATGTGGAGTGTGTGAATAGCTGCGCACCAGTGGCACTATAAGTTTGTGATCAAACATTGGTGTGTGTATAATATGTTTTATGGAGTATTTCAGTGGTCTGATATTATACATATTTAGTTTATTTTGACATTTGTGACTTAATATATTTCATTATTATTTCATTTATTATGTACATGTATAAATTTTATTCTTAAAAAGGGGAGTTAATTATTAATACTATATATCAATATGCAATATGCCCAATTAAGAAATGTTGGTCCCTGCTTTACTTATTGACATCTGTGATATAAAAAAGATAGTGTATCAAAGATAACAAAGTACAATTTGAATGGAACACTGTTTTTCCTGCTGTAGCTAGTGATACATAAATGGGCTTCTGGTCAGTAGCTAGTAACATCTTAAGTGTGTACACTGTACTACTCAAAAGCTACAAGTGACTTGCTGTTTTGTTGTGGCACACTAGGAACAGTGTACAATATTGTAATGTGATGAAGAGAGCTTTGATTGAAGGAACCAGGTTCTAAGATGTGATGCAGCAAGTAATAAGTAATTTCAATCATTCTACATACCCCAATCCTTTAGCGCTGTTACTGAAGTTTCATTTGAATTCATATGTAATAAAATTGATACTTCGATCATTTCGAACAAATACATGGGTAAGTAACTTCAAACCTGTTTACAGTACACAGAATGAGATACTATAACATGGAAAAAAGAAGAGAATAGAAGGTCTCGATAATTGAAATATCAGAGGAAAAAAAACAGGTAAGTCATTTTTTCTTTGATCTTGAGTTATTGCTACTGTCCAAGTCAGACTAACCACAAACATGTGTTGTGAGGTTAAAACTGGAAAAAAACCAAGTGAGTCAATATACATATTATTTCGAAATTGAGTTATAGCTACAGCTCGATTCCGACTGATCATAAACGTGTTGAGAGGCTAAGACGTAGAAAGAAAACTTAGCGAGTCCAGAGATATTAGCATACAAAGTTTGCTGTAAGAGGAAAGAACCAGGTAATACAATAAAAATGTTCGGTGATGGAACAGAAAGGCACTGATGGAAGCACTCGAAGATTTGAAGTAAAATGATAGAAGCATACAGATGTAAGCTATCTCCTTTCACTGTGTTCAGTGTTAAGCAAACATTGTTGTGGACTAGAAGACACTATTAGATTCACAGTGCACTGCAAAATGCAACATATTAAGCTAATGTCATCTGAATCCAGCAACTGTCCTATGCTGAAATATCAAACGACTTATCATAGAGGAATGCAAACGTATCAAAACGACAATGTCGACCAATCGATGAGCTGCCTGAACTGCCCATTCATGATAGTAGTGGTATGCATAACTTCAGAATTCTATACTTGTCTAGTGCACGGGAGCATTACACTTATCTTCTCTCTGCCACAATATAAATTGAACTATTTCATTATTTACTCCAGATCTTCTTCCAGTTGACAGGCTAAAATATGAAGATTTTTAAAGCCTAGTGGAGTTTTGCCCTCCTGGTATTGTGAAGTTTTTCAGTCAGCTTCCCCATAGGCAAATATACGTGATGAGAGTACTCTCACTGTGTTATCACAACCAGAAATTCGTTTAGTCTCGGTTATTAATGGAATTATTGCTTCTGTTTCACTTGACTTACCCGTTTCTTTCCCCATGCAGAGTGACTTTTGACTACATTTTGAGAAATTACTTCATTCTGGGAACATTCGATACACCCAAGCTGTTTAATTTACGAAATAAAAAGTTATTTTATGTACTTAAATATTGCTGTAATCACAGTTCAAATATTAAAATCGCTTTTTGTCGAGTTTCATAAAAGTTGACTTACCTCGTTCTTTCCTCTGACTCTTCATATGTGGTGCTGCAGAAGAATGCTAAAGATTAGATGGATAGATTGAATAACTAATGAAGAGATAATGAATCGAATTGGGACAAAGGACGTTTGCAGTACAATTTGACTAAAAGAAGTGATTGATTGATATGTCACACACGGAGGCACCAAGGAATCATTTAGTTTTGTAGCTGAAGAAGAGTGGGGCTTACAAACTGCAGGGGGAGATTAAGGTTTGGTTACTGAAAGCATGTTCAAACGGATGCAGGTTGCAGCAACTATGCACAGACGAAGAGGGTTGCACAGAATAGTCCAGGCATGGTGAGCTGCATCAAATAGTCTGAACATTGGAGACAACTAAAAGCGCAAAAAAAAATTTCAAATTTTTCTCACTTTTACAGTTTTTCGTTTATATATCTAAAACTATGCGTTTCTAGAAGATAACCAATCTATACAAAATTAAAGTAGACAAATTTCCTACAAAATACACTAGTTAGGTCTGATTTTCTAACGAATGGTGTCGGCGACACAGCATGCTGAAAAATAGTGTTTTTTGGCCTTCTGCGAAAACGTCAAAACTCGTAATCCTCGTTCCCTCCAAGTTAAAAAATAAACATGTGATAAACAAAACCACCTGACCAAGTGAAAGTACACTAAATTTCCCGCAAGAGATGTCTGAACGAAACATTTTCTCGTACGGGGGAAGGGAGCAGAGCCAAAATTACGAAAAATGCGCTCTACAGGCAAATGAACCCTCCCACCTCTCTGTCTCTCATTGGCGCTATTCTTTCGGCATATTAAGCTTGGAGGAGGAAGAGATTAGTGTTTAACGTCCCATCGACAAAGAGGTCATTAGAGATGGAGCACAAGCTCGGATTAGGGAAGGATGAAAGCGATTTAGGGAAATTACGGAAAGTCTAAATCAGGATGGCTGGACGCGTGTTTGAACCGTCGTCCTCACGAATGCGAGTCCAGTGTGCTAACAACCACTGTGCTACCTCGCTCGATATATCGAACTTGAGCGTGGTTGTTAATAAACTGATGGGAAAACATGTTTGGGTTAAAACATTAACTAATTATATTTACAAAATATGGGTCACATGAGATTGACTAGAATGATGAAAATGAAATTTGTATGTAGTAATGTACATGTGTCAGGACCGACCTTTGCAGTCTGTCTAGTATTTGCATTATATAAGCTAAAGAAGGTTCCCTGTCTGGAAAGGAAAGAATCCATATAGTAATAATATAATTTGGGTACAATAGACAGATAAGCTGTATTGTAAACTGTTGATGTATGAAGAAATACCTATACAGATGTCAAGTGTGCAGATTTTTACTCTTCTCCATTTGGCTGTTGGTGGTCCAGACAAAGTTTCTTGGGTGCTAGGAGATCCAAGTGATGGGTATTGGGCACTGGAACGTCTAGACAAAGGGTCAGGGTCTGTGGACGGTCCAGGCTGAACTGTGAGCTGTTTTCAGCGTGTGATTTGCAAGGGCAGATGGGGGGGGGGGATTTCCCCCCATCTGTATCAAATTATCCCCCCTTCCCCACTGATTTTAAATTACTCGCCCCGACAGGGATGTTTATTTTCCTCTTACTGGATATGTAAAACATACCATTTAATTTAAATTTGTGGAGCTGTACAGAGAAAGTATTAATACACTATTACTATAAACATGTTTGTTCATTAATTTCGGAAAAAGTGTTACGTATTTTAACGTTGCAAATCATTTCAAACTGAATCGTTGTTCTCATGTTGTCATTGTTGCATTCATCTAAGGTCGGCCGTATGTTACTTGCGAGCTTGCGAGGCAAGTGGTGAGACAGCTGTTCCACAGCCGTATCACGAGAGGTGAGTGACGGAGCTGAAATTCACCCCTTGGCCCTGGCACAGGGCGAGCAGCCTGGTACCTAAGTACACATTTACCGTTAGGCCAGATTTTGACAACGGTGCGGCGTGGACGAACGCGTAAGGGACAAAAGCACAAAGCAAGGCAAGCAGAGCAACGGTACCTGACATAAGGGATTCGATAGTCCGAGTTTGCTAACCATGGACCACGTAGGTCGAGCTTAATGCAGGTTCCCCAAGTATCGCGTACGCGAAGTTAATTGGTACCTTTCGGTTCTTCTCTCGCGTCCGCAAAAATATGGTGATCGCATGTTCCCGTTTCAGTAGCATTGGTTTGGTGCTTACGGGAGCTCAACGACGACGTTATCAGCGTTCAGTAGCACTGTTAGTGAGTTGAGTATGTGCAGGCCTGTAATAACTATGGAATTTCAGCATGGCTTTCAAACAAAGCAATATTTCGTCGTTCCTTAAGAGCAGTGCATTAGCAGATATGTGTGCAAACATTGACAGTTGGGATATTAACAGTGGTGCTAAAACAGTTAAAACAGATGGTGAATCTAAAAAGGAAAACGGTAATGATGGTGCTAACAAAGAGAGAGAGAATGAATCTTTGGGGACTGAAAACTGTGAGAAGTCTTAAGGTAGGAATGAGAGCGGCAGTAGGCTCGAAGTTATAGTAGGAAATGGTGTTGCATTGACGTGTTTTCAGAACTGGCAAAAGAGTAAGCCGTGGCTGTCTGTAAATGACCAAAACTTGGTAATATGCACAGTGTGTTCCGGTATTCGTGAACTTAGGATGGAAAACATGGAATGTGTGCTTATAGGTAACCCGTTTTGAGCTGGAGTTTCTGATTATAATGCAAAAAAGGCAAGTGATAAAACAGGTGGTCATGCAAGGTGTAAATCATGCATGAAATATGCAGAAATCATATGTAACAAAGAAAAGCAAAGTTTAGAAAAATCCATGAGTGAAAGTGAAAAGTTTTGACTCAAGCAACATCAAGAAAAAGTGAGCACAACTGCTTCGTTGTTCAGCTCTTTATATGTAATAATAAAACAAAAATTATCATTCAAATCATATCCTGCAGTAATCAAACTACCATTCGATCATAAGCTTCATTCTGACCATACATGCCGAAATATCATTATGTTTATAGGAGAAGAAATGAATAAAAATCTTGGTCACTTCCTTGTAGAATCAGGTATAAACTTAAGAATCACGATGAACGAAAGAACAATTTCCAAAAAACTTGTTAAATAATATATGTACGTTTGTTCTTTGAGTGTGTTGGTTGCAATTATTTTGTCGATATTGTTGATGGGCAGTGGGGCAGGAGAAAGCATTTTCAGTACACAGTTATGACATTAACTATGACATTAACTATGATATACTAAAAAACCATCCTTTAATTATCGGAACAGGTGGTGCATCAACAATCCTGACCAACTGTAGTAAATGATGAAAGTGCAATATGAATCTTGTGATTTATTGCACGCGGTTGAAGGGACATCGAAAACCACAAACAATGCTTGCACCTTACAAAGGCGTAGCCACTCAGCTGCATAATCATTTATGTAAGGATTTAATTGGTGTGCGCTGTATAAACTACAAAAAGTGGAACTAACTGTCCGCAATATTATGAATGATGTAGCAGCAGTAAACCGCACACATGGTTTTTTTTAGATTCTTTGTATACTGTGTTTTCTCAGAGTCCCAAAAATCAGAGACTACTGCATGGTGTTTCACAAGAATTATCCTCGTAGATATTAAAGCTAGGCTGTGTTTTTCATCTACGCTGAATTGCTTCACCACTTAACGCTATTCTTGTTCTTCTTGAAAGTCACAGTTCTCTTGTCAATCTTTTTGAAAAATTGAACCATGATGGTTTCTACTCAACTCAAGAGAGACTTAAATTTGAAGGTTTGCTAAAAAAATTCCACAAAGTTGTTGTTTAAAATTAAATTAATTGTGCTTTATGAGGCCCAACCAACTGTATGAACCACAAAAAGTTTAACTAACTGTCCACAATATTATGAATGATGTAGCAGATGTAAACCACACATGGTTTTTTAGATTCCTTGTATACTGTGTTTTCTCAGAGTCCCAAAAATCAGAGACTACTGCAGTGTGTTTCACAAGAATTATACTCGTAGATATTAAAACCAGGGTGTGTTTTTCGTGTATGCTGGATTGCTTCACCATTTAACGCTGTTCTTGTTCTTCTTTTCTTGAAAGTCACAGTGCTCTTGTCTATCTTTTTGAAAAATTGAACCGTGTTGGTTCCCACTCAACTCACGAGAGAACTAAATTTGAAGGTTTGCTAAAAAATCCCACAAAGTTGTTGTTTATAATGAAATTAATTGTGATTTATGAGGCCCAAGACGTTCTGCATGTATTACTGTTCTTTATGCAAAAGTCCTTAAAACGAAACAAGAAATTGACGAGACTATGAAAACTCTTGAAACATTGGAAACTAATGACTCACTGCGAATTAGGATGTTAGTACAAGAGTTGGAGGAAACGCGTACATTCAAAGCAGTATTAACGAAAAAATGAATGTAACAAATTTTTGACATTTCAGAAGAAATTTTCCCAGTCTTTGGTAGACAATATGAAAAACCGCTTTGAAGACTTGGGTTTCTTTTCGGATGCAGCTGTATTAAATTCAGAAACATGGCCTTCAGACGATCATGAAAGTGTGTTTTATAGTGATATGTCAATTCTTCACTTATATAAGAAGGTGGATTTTAAATTAAGTGAAAGCACATATGGATCACTAGTTAAACATTTTCGAATCTATAAAGAAAATCCTCAACAAAAGCCCATTTCCATGAAAGAACTTGTAAAAGCAATCGAGATTATACCTATACCTACAGCTGAATGTGAAATAGGGTTTTGTGCCATGAATTTAACACTGATTGATCAGAGAAATCATGTACAAATTCTGACACTTTCAAATCTGCTCTTTATCTTAATAAAAGTACTTCCACTGCATTGCTTCGATGTAGAAAAATTTGCAGCAAGACAGATCAAGTCTGAGCACCATAGCACCCTTGACAAACCAACTGGCAAACCCTCAAATCTGCAGGAGCAGCCCCATTCATCTCGCATCTTCAACTAAACTCTGAAAGTGTGTGTGTTAATTGTGCAATAAATATCTTTGTAAAACCAAGAATTAAATGAAAATCAAATAACCTTCACATGATGACTAAGAATACCCATTAAGTGCTTTGCAATTTCAGGAATAATAACTGAAATGCTTTATTTTGAGGCGTGAAGCAAGTAGCTCCAACTAGTGTGTGAATCCCCAGTTGCAGGTAATACTGTGTTATTGCAAGCCACATCTCTACAGAAAGTGCATTTCACATAACAGTATATTGTGTAGAAATGCGTGTTTCAGTTTCATAACCAGAAAATCTGGCAAACGTTGTGAAGGGTCATTGCACACAGACCCAGTCTCTCCCATCTACTCAGTCTCCCACTTCCTGCTCCACTCTCCCCAAAACCTCAAAATTCGAATCAACACAATCTGGAACCACAACACCCTAATTCAGTAGTTAACCTTTCCTCCAAACCTCTCTCCCAATCCGAAACCTCTGTCCTATCCAAAGGCCTCACCTTCAGCCCCACTCCCAGATTCAACCAAACAACCCTCGTCAAAGATTTACTGTCCTACACTCGTACTCTCTGCTGGAAATATCACTTTGCCACGAAGAAAAATGATCCTAATCCTACTCCTAATGATCGAACTCCCCAAGACACTATCCAAATTGACCCCCGCCTGGAACAGTTCCGTCCTCCGTCACAGCGGGACCCACCTCCTCTTCCTCAAAATCACCCTCTCCAAACCTTCCAGGAATTTCTGACTTCCAGCCTTGCCTCTCAATCCTTCTTAAAAAACCTTAATCGTACTCCCAACATCACCAATGCTGAAGCCCAGGCTATCCATGATCTGAAGGCTGACCGATCCATCATCATTCTTCTGGCGGACAAGGGTTCCACGACCGTGGTACTTGATCGTCAGGCGTAAGTGGCTGAGGGACTGCGTCAGCTTTCAGACAACACTACTTACAAAGTTTGCCAAGGTAATCCCATTCCTGATGTCCAGGCGGAGCATTAAGGAATCCTCAGAACCTTAGGCCCCCTACAAAACCTTTCACCGGACTCCAACAACCTCCTGACCCCACCGACACCCCGCACCCCTACCTTCTACCTTCTTCCTAAAATTCACAAACCCAATCATCCCGGCCGCCCCATTGTAGCTGGTTACCAAGCCCCCACAGAACGTATCTCTGCCTACGTAGATCAACACCTTCAACCCATTACATGCAGTCTCCCATCCTTCATCAAAGACACCAACCACTTTCTCGAACACCTGGAATCCTTACCCAATCTGTTACCCCAGAAACCATCCTTGTAACCATTGATGCCACTTCCCTATACACAAATATTCCACACGTCCAGGGCCTCGCTGCGATGGAGCACTTCCTTTCACGCCAATCACCTGCCACCCTACCTAAAACCTCTTTCCTCATTACCTTAGCCAGCTTCATCCTGACCCACAACTTCTTCACTTTCGAAGGCCAGACATACCAACAACTAAAGGGAACAGCCATGGGTACCAGGATGGCCCCCTCATACGCCAACCTATTTATGGGTCGCCTAGAGGAAGCCCTCTTGGTTACCCAAGCCTGCCAACCCAAAGTTTGGTACAGATTTATTGATGACATCTTCATGATATGGACCCACAGTGAAGAAGAACTCCAGAATTTCCTCTCCAACCTCAACTCCTTTGGTTCCATCAGATTCACCTGGTCCTACTCCAAATCCCATGCCACTTTCCTTGACGTTGACCTCCACCTGTCCAATGGCCAGCTTCACATATCCGTCCACATCAAACCCACCAACAAACAACAGTACCTCCATTATGACAGCTGCCATCCATTCCACATCAAACGGACCCTTCCCTACAGCTTAGGTCTTTGTGGCAAACGAATCTGCTCCAGTCCGGATGCCCTGAACCATTACACCAACAACCTGAAAACAGCTTTCGCATCCCGCAACTACCCTCCTGACCTGGTACAGAAGCAAATAACCAGAGCCTTTTCCTCATCCCCGCAAACCCAGAATCTCCCACAGAAGAACCCCAAAAGTGCCCCACTTGTGACAGGATACTTTCCAGGACTGGGTCAGACTCTGAATGTGGCTCTCCAGCAGGGATACGACTTCCTCAAATCCTGCCCTGAAATGAGATCCATCCTTCATGAAATCCACCCCACTCCACCAAGAGTGTCTTTCCGCCGTCCACCTAACCTTTGTAACCTCTTAGTTCATCCCTATGAAATGCCCAACCTGCCCTGAAATGAGATCCATCCTTCATGAAATCCACCCCACTCCACCAAGAGTGTCTTTCCGCCGTCCACCTAACCTTTGTAACCTCTTAGTTCATCCCTATGAAATGCCCAAACCACCTTCCCTACCCTCTGGCTCCTACCCTTGTAACTGCCCCCGGTGTAAAACATGTCCCATGCACCCTCCTACCACCACCTACTCCAGTCCCGTAACCCAGAAGGTGTACACGATCAAAGGCAGAGCCATGTGTGAAAGCACCCATGTGATTTACCAACTGACCTGCCTACACTGTGAAGCTTTCTATGTGGGAATGACCAGCAACAAACTGTCCATTCGCATGAATGGACACAGGCAGACAGTGTTTGTTGGTAATGAGGATCACCCTGTGGCTAAACATGCCTTGGTGCACGACCAGCACATCCTGGCACAGTGTTACACCGTCTGGGTTATCTGGATACTTCCCACTAATACCAACCTGTCAGAACTCCGGAGATGGGAACTTGCCCTTCAGTATATCCTCTCGTCTCGTTATCCGCCAGGCCTCAACCTCCGCTAATTTCAAGTTGCCGCCGCTCATACCTCACCTGTCTTTCAACAACATCTTTGCCACTGTACGTCTGCCACAACTGACATCTTTGCCGAAACCTTTGCCTTTACAAATGTCTGCTTGTGTCTGTGTATGTGCGGTTGAATATGGGTGTGTGTGCAAGTGTATACCTGTCCTTTTTCCCCCTAAGGTAAGTCTTTCCGCTCCCAGGATTGGAATGACTCCTTACCCTCTCGCTTAAAACCCACATCCTTTCATCTTTCCCTCTCCTTCCCTCTTTCCTGATGAAGCAACCGTGGGTTGCGAAAGCTTGAATTTTGTGTGTATGTTTGTGTTTGTTTGTGTGTCTATCAACCTGCCAGCGCTTTCGTTTGGTAAGTCACATCTTCTTTGTTTTTAGATATATTTTTCCCACGTGGAATGTTTCCCTCTATTGTGTGTGTGTGTGTGTGTGTGTGTGTGTGTGTGTGTTTGTGTGTGTGTGAGGAGGAGATTACGGAAAGATGGTGGAGTTGTATATGGATGCAGACATAGATTTGAAATGGGATATATGCATGGATAGTGAGTTTTGGTATGAACATTTATTCATAAATAACTGTTCAACTATGAGTAACACTGTGGGGCGAATCTGGCAATGAACTATACTAAGCTTCTAGGACATCCCGCCAACTGGTCAAACCACAAATCGCTCAATGGTTGTCGTTCTGCAATTGAAAAAAAATTGTAGTTGAATCATTAATCTTATGATACACAAAAATTTATTAGTAAAAATGCATAATACTGCAAATATTATGTACATTAATACCTTCTATCGTCTCAGCTGCTACAGACATTGGTACTGAAAGGGGATGGTCCATGTCATCTTTGTCTTCCATCTCAAAATTGTCATCGATGTTGGAGCATGACTGTTCACATTTCTTGCAAAGTTTCCTTTAGAACAGTCCTGACCACCTACATCCACACCAACCTTTGCAATCTGTCTCCAATGCGCAAGATATAAGCTGAAGAAGCCTCTCAGGATGCAGGTGATTCAGTGTACTAATGGAAGCCAAGCCACTATGTTGTCAACTTTCATCTCCACTGCTCTGGAGCCTTGTAGTTTCCAATCTACTGATGCACCTTATGGGAAACTCGAAGGGGGTGTTGTTGAGCTGCAGCTTCAGTGGGAGTTATAGAAGCTGTGTTTGGTGTTGTCTTGTAGGCTGATGTCTCCTACTGCTTATATCTCACCTTGTTGAGCTGTGTGATTGGGTGCTTACCACCATAAAGAGCAGTCAGAAAGCTTTCACCAGCAGCTGTTGTTTCTCCTGGGTGCGCTAAGGATCAGTGAATTTGCTAATGTATGACTCAAAATCCTGATATTTGGAGAGAGTCTCTAGAAATTTAACCTTGCCGTGGTTGAATAACACAAGCATAGGGTCACAAGCACTCATTGTGTGGAGGAAGAGTAAGTGGTCGGCAGCACTCTCCTACACTGCACCTTCCATATGGTTGAGGAGCTGAGGGGTTGTACTTATCATTGTCTTGAGGAAATATACGTTGCAGGAGAGTTTGGAGACCCATCATTATTACCAGAACGCCACATCTTTGCCCACAATTGCGACATTGTGAGCTGATGCCAGGGATTCAGCCATGCAAACCGTAAGTGTGTCTGCACCATCAGCTGCCTGCTTAAAGGCCATCCTACTTTCATTGCATTTTGACATTGCATCCTTGTTTATCACATTCGGTAGAAAATTTACTTGTGAAACAGTTGCTGCAATGGTGTTGCTAAATTATATCTCCATGGATCGCTTTTTGATCGACCTACTCAAGCACTCCATGGAGTTGATAGTTTTCTGTCAGTCCGAGTACCCATCAAACACAATTGTTGAACTTTGATTGTACTTTATTAGTCGCAGATTTGTTCGACAGTATGCTCACTGGACCGTACGAATCTCTGCAACAAGGAGCCTCCATCAATCATATAAAGTGTACTACCTGGATCCAGAGCAATGGGGTGGAAGCTAAAAAAAATTGAGCTGGCTCCCATTAACAGACACAATGCCCCGAATCCCAAGAGGCTTCTTCAGCTTACGACTTGCAAGTGCAAGACAGATCACCAAGGTTAGTGTGGGTATATGTGAGCAGGACTGTTCTTCACGCATCTGTGTCAGCAGCATGAAGGGTTGTGTTTCAACATCGACAACAATTTTGATGTAGAAGACTAAGACGATGTGGGCGAGCTCCTTACAGACCACTGTCTGAAGCAGCTGAGGCGATAGAAGGTATTACACTACTGGCCATTAAAATTGCTACACCAAGAAGAAATGCAAATGATTAGCTTTTCAGAGCATTCACACAAGGTTGGCGTCGGTGGCGACACCTACAACGTGCTGGTATGAGGAAAGTTTCCAACCGATTTCTCATACACAAACAGCAGTTGACCGGCGTTGCCTGGTGAAACGTTGTTGTGTTGCCTCGTGTAAGGAGGAGAAATGCGTACCATCACGTTTCCCACTTTGATAAAGGTCGGATTGTAGCCTATCGCGATTGCGGTTTATCGTATCGCGACATTGCTGCTCGCGTTGGTCGAGATCCAATGACAGTTAGCAGAATATAGAATCGGTGGGTTGAGGAGGGTAATACGGAACGCTGTCGTATCACTAGCAGTCGAGATGACAGGCATCTTATCCGCATGGCTGTAATGTACCGTGCAGCCACGTCTCGACCCCTGAGTCAACAGATGGGGACGTTTGCAAGACAACAACCATCTGCACGAACACTTCGACGACGTTTGCAGCAACAAGGACTATCAGCTCGGAGATCACGGCTGCGGTTACCCTTGACGCTGCAACACAGACAGGAGCGCCTGCAATGGTGTACTCAACGACGAACCTGGGTGCACGAATGGCAAAACGTCATTTTTTCGGATGAAACCAGGTTCTGTTTACAGCATCATGATGGTCGCATCCGTGTTTGGCGACATTGCAGTGAACGCACATTGGAAGCGTGTATTCGTCATCGCCATACTGGCGTATCACCCGGCGTGATGCTATGGGGTGCCATTGGTTACACCTCTCCGTCACCTCTTGTTCTCATTGCGGCACTTTGAACAGTGGACGTTACATTTCAGATGTGTTACGACCCGTGGCCCTACCCTTCATTTGATCCCTGCGAAACCCTACATTTCAGCAGGATAATGCACGACCGCATGTTGCAGGTCCTGTATGGACCTTTCTGGATACAGAAAATGTTCGACTGCTGCCCTGGCCAGCACATTCTCCAGAAATCTCACCAATTGAAAACGTCTGGTCAATGGTGGCCGGGCAACTGGCTGGTCACAATACGCCAGTCACTGCTCTTGATGAACTGTGATATCGTGTTGAAGCTGCATGGGCAGCTGCACCTGTACACGCCATCCAAGCTCTGTTTGACTAAATGCCCAGGCGTATCAAGGCCGTTATTATGGCCAGAGGTGGTTGTTCTGGGTACTGATTTCTCAGGAACTATGCACCCAAATTGCGTGAAAATGTAATCACATGTCAGTTCTAGTATAATGTATTTGTCCAACAAATACCAGTTTATCATCTGCATTTCTTCTTGGTGTAGCAATTTTAATGGCCAGTAGTGTACTTTTCCACATAGTCACCAAACACATTGAGGCACTTATTATAGAGGTGGACAAGCTTTGATAGACTTTCATCGTAAAATTCTGCCACCTGAGACTTCAGCCTATGAGTCACGCCCTCCTGGAGTTCCACGTCGTCATCGAAGCGCTGCATTGCAAGACAGTTCTTCATCTTGGGAAGTAAGTGGAAGTCGGTTGGTGCAAGATCGGGACTGTAGGGCGGATGAGGGAAAATATTCCATTTGAATGAATTAAGGAGCTCTTTAGTGCAGTTTGCAGTGTGTGGTCGGGCATTGTCGTGCAAATACAGAATTTTGCAGCTTTCCTCGGCGTTTTGACAGTACCTGGCAGAATTTATGGTTGCTCCACGTTCGAGAAAATGAATAAGAAGCACACCTTACCTATCCCAAAACACTGTCGCTATCATCTTCCTTGCTGACATGGTTTGCAAACATTTTCTTGGTTTTTGGAAGGATCTTGTGTGGCCCCACTCAGTCGACTGTAATTCTGTCTCGCAGATGACAAGTTTCACCCAAGTCTCGTCACTGGTTACGATTCGATCCAGTACTGAATCACCATGTTTGTGGTAGGCCTCCAGATATGTCAACGTTGCCTCCATTCGCTGTTCTTTATGGTGCTCTGTACGCATTTTGGGTACCCATCGTGCACAAAACTTGTGGTCGCCTAGCTTTTGAATGACAATTTCAAACAGCAAAGTCCATGAAACTTGTTGAAAAGATAGCGAAATCTCCGTTATTGTGAAGCGACGGTTTTCACGAATCGTTTCATCAACTTTAGCGAGAAGATCGTTAGTCACAATGCTCGGGCGTCCGCTCTTTTCTTCGTCATGAACGTTGGTTCGGCCATTTTTAAACCAAATGCACCATTTACGGACGGAACATTCACTCATTACGTTGTTTACGTACACTTCGCACAGTTCACGATAAATTTCAATGGGTTTTAGGTTTTTTGCCAACAAAAACCGTACACAGACCGCAGCTCATGACTGGCGTGATTTTCGATTGCAGCGTACATTTCAAATTCGAATATCTAAAAAACCAGACGCGCAGAGACATTCCCGCTGTCATGGATGGATGCCAACTGAGCTGCAGAGCATACACATACCAAAATATACGCGATCGGCGCGCACCTAGCGGAGTCAGACGGAAACGTTCCCTAGTTTCTGAATAGCCCTCGTATAAGAGGACAGAAGTCAATGAAGGCATATATTTCACAACGTTCTTGCCTGGCTCGCGGGAAGCTAATCTTGATAATGATCATGGTGATGATAATGATGATGATGATACTGAAAAAATAGAACAAGATGGGTCGAACATGAAATACTGCAGAGGGTAGTCTTATGACAATGGGGCAAGCATGTCTCAAAAGTACAAAGGGGTCCAGTCAAGAAAACTTGAGAAGAATGAAATGACCTATTTTGTACCATGTGATGCACACCCTTTAAACTTAGTAGAAGCACATGTAGCCAACATATCTGACGAACCTCAATCTTTTCTTGTAGCTATGCATCATTAATATCTATTCTTTAGCACCTCAGCTTCAAGATGGAAAATCTTACAAAAAGATGTACTCATAACATAAAAATACCAGACCGTCTGCAAGAATAGAGGTGATTGAAACAGTTTTACAAGCATTTTGATAAAGCTATAAAGGCTCTGAAAGAATTTGGAACTTATAAACACTAGAAACAAAAAGTGAGGGAAAAATCTATTTTAAAGACTATCAGAAAACTAATTCATTGCTTCAACTTTTTTTTCTGATTTTTAAAAGAAAGTGAGATAATATTGTCAAGTGTCACGGTGTAATTAGATGAATGACGAACGCTAACTTCACTTAACGAAGGTTTATTCAGCACTTGCACATACAAGAATGCGGAGCGAACTGTCTCTGACCAGAAAACATGCAGGATATATACAGCTACTGAACATTCCAGTACAGTGATGCTTGACATTTGTGGATATTTCTAGAATGTACTCCAACCGAATATAGAAATTAAAATTGTACAGTCTTGGTGTGTTTTGAGCTCATGACCTTCAAGGCAATAGTTTAGTATCATAACCACTACACCATGGTGCTCCGCAGCTTATTCTGCGACATTGCTCCCTTGTTAAGCGAACAGCGTCTCGGTGTTTGTCGTCCTAGTCCGGGAACGAGTCATCGCTCCTGCATACTCCGACTGCCGATGACTGATGCTCGCCCTGGTGGTGATCTTCTTAGAACTTCTTTTGCCGCTACGCTCTTCGTCACCTTTCCGCTTGTTACCTGTCCCTGGTGCTTCGATTTACCCTGGGTTGCAGGATTCTTGTAGGGCTTCATTCGAAGGACATGGACCGTATCTCTGATCTTTCGTCGTCTTGTGTCGGGGTCGAAAACTGCAACTTCATAAGTAACATCAGACAACTGTCTTACAACCTTATGAGGTCCCAAGTAGTGCCTGAGGAGCTTCTCAGAGAGACCGATCTTCCGAACAGGAGTGAAGATCCACACGAGGTCACCAGGCTGGTAAACACCAGGGCGGTGGCTCGCGTCATACCTTCGGCGATCGTTTTCTTGAGCCTGCAGCGTGCGGAGTCGAGCTAACTGCCAAGCTTCCTCAGCTCTGGTTAACACCTGGCCGATGTAGTCGTTGTCCACGTCATCATGATGTAACGGAAACACAGTGTCCATCGTCGTAGTCGCCTCACGCCCATGCACCAGGAAAAAAGGGCGTTATCCCTTGGTGTCTTGTTTGGCAGTGTTGTAAGCAAACGCCACGAAAGGTAGCACCTCATCCCAGTTGCTCTGCTCAACATTGACGAACACTGATAGCATGTTGGCCGAGGTCTTATTAAGGCGTTCAGTAGGCCCGTTAGTTTGCGGCTAGTAGACAGTCGTCATGTGATGAGTAATGTTGCACCGACGGTTTATCTCTGGCACAAGATTCGATTGAAAACTTTCCCTCGGTCCGTCATTAACAAGCTTGGGGCACTGTGTTTTAATACAATGTCTTCCACGAGGAATTTGGCAACCTCGAATGCTTCGGCTGTTTACACGGCTTTTGGAATGGTATAGCGTGTCAGATAATTTGTGCAAACAATAACCCATCTATTGCCACTAGCAGACGTTGGAAATCGTCCGAGGAGGTCAATCCCAACAGGATGGAAAGGCGTTTCGGTTGGCAGGATTGGTATGAGTCGGTCAGGTGGTCGATCCGTAATTAACGACCTTGGGGCATTGTGTTTTAATACAATGTCTTCCACGATGAATTTGGCTACCTCGAATGCTTCGGCTGTTTTCACGGCTTTTGTAATGGTATAGCGTGTCAGATAATCTGTGCAAACAATAATCCATCTATTGCCACTAGCAGACGTTGGAAATCGTCCGAGGAGGTCAATCCCAACAGGCTGGAAAGGCGTTTCGGTTGGTAGAATTGGTATGAGTCGGCCAGGTGGTTTCTGAGGGACTGCCTTTCTCCTCTGACACTCTCGACAATGCGACGCATAATGACGGACACTCCTAAATAAACCTGGCCAGAACAATCTCTTGTGGATTCTATAGTATGTCTTAATAAATCCTAAATGTCCAGCCTCAGGTGTGTCATGCAGTTTCTGTAGAACATCTAAGTGCATGTGTTTATGGATCACTGGTAGCCACCTCTTTCCAAACGGATCAAAGTTTTTCTTGCAAAGTAATCCATTAACTACTTTAAATCGTCGTTTCACACCCTCTGACCGATTTAAGGCAAGCATAATTTGAGATATCTTCTCGTCCTTCTTCTGCTGAGCAGAGAGATCCTTGAGTGCTGCGACACAGTCAATATCTTTATCAAAGTCTTGATGGTCTCGCACAGGGTTTCCTGAGAAACAGGCGGCACCTTGGTGGTTTCTTCCCCTTTTGTACACTATGGTGATGTCATACTCTTGAAGACGTAGTACCCACTGGCGAGTCGTCCTGTTGAGTCATTAAGGCCTGTCAGCCAACAAAGCAATGCAATGCGAATTGTGCCACACATAGGAGATATAAAAATGAAAAAGCTGGCATAATATGATTACTTTCATTCCATAATGTCATATGGGATTATTTTTTGGGGTAATTCATCAAGTCAAGCTAAAGTTTTCTGGGCACAAAAACGTGCAGTAAGAGTTATATGGGATGTGAACTCAAGAACATCCTGCAGAAGCCTGTTTAGGGAACTAGGGATACTAACTACTGCTTCCCAATATATTTATTCTTTAATGAAATTTGTCATTAAATGGCTCTGAGCACTATGGGACTTAACATCTGTGGTCATCAGTCCCCTAGAACTTAGAACTACTTAAACCTAACTAACCTAAGGACATCACACACATCCATGCCCAAGGCAGGATTCGAACCTGCGACCGCAACAGCCGCGCGGTTCCGGAGTGCGCGCCTAGAACCGCTAGACCACAGCGGCTGGCTGTCATTAAAATATATATATATATATATATAACTTCTGCACAATTTCAGTGCAGTAATGTGTTCATTGTAAATAAATGTGTGTGTGTGTGTGTGTGTGTGTGTGTGTGTGTGTGTGTGTGTGTGTGTGTGTGAGTGTGTATGTGTGTGTGTGTAAGTACAATCTAACTTCTACACCATTTCAGTGCAGTAATGTGTTCATTGTAAATAAGTATTATAGTAGTTGCATTACATGTTTATTACCTCATAAATAAATAAATAAACTTTTTTTATTTTATATTCAGTGCATTAGTATTCTAAAATGATCGACAATCATCCCACCTGGGAACTGTGGAATGGTACATTAGCTTATTTGTTTGAGTTGTAAATATTTGTCATGTATTTTTGTTTTTCTGACATGTTCTACATACTGGAGGACCCCCTCACTACAGATCAATTGGAATGAAAGTAAATCTAATCTAATCTAATCTGATGGTCTGTAACAGCTGTGAATGGCCTTCCATAGTGATACTGCGGAAATCTGCATATGGCCCAGATCACAGCAAGACATTCTCTTTCTGTAGTTGAGTAGTTTTTCTCGGCTTTTGTAAGTGTCTTAGAAGCATAGGATATAATCTTCTCTTTTTCATCCGAAATTTGCACCAGAACAGCATCGATTCCATACCCACTGCCATCTGTGTGTGGTTCTGTAGGTGCTTTCTCATTATACAGACCAATTACAGGATCAGTCGTCAGAGCTTCTCGCAGCACATCGAAAGAATCTTGTTGAGCACCACCCCAGATAAATTTAGCATCAGCTTTTAACAACACTTGTAATGGCCTGGTTTTGATACAAAACGACAGTAATAAGAACATAATCCGAGGAAGCTTCTCACATCTCTAATACTTTTAGGAATAGGAAATTCCGTTATAGCTCTCGCCTTTTATGGGTCTGGCCGCACACCTTCGTTTGAGACAAGGTGTTCAAGTATTTTGATTTCTTTTGCTCCAAAGAGACACTATCTTTGATTAAGTTTCAGTCCGCCTTGTTGGAGACACTTGAGAACGGCCCTCAGTCTTTTTATATGTTCATCGAATGTCTCTGAGAACACTATAATGTCATCTAAATAAGAAAGACACATCGTCCACTTCAGGTGCCTTAGAAGATTATCCATCATTCGTTCAAAAGTTGCTGGTGCATTACACAAACCAAACGGCATTACCTTAAACTCATACACGCCCTCAGGGGTGATGAATGCCGTTTTCTCACGATCAGCCTCATCTACTTCGATCTGCCAGTATTCCAAGTACATATCCATGGTTGAGAAAAACTTAGCCCCCTTCAGAAAATCTAGTGTATCATCAATTCGTGGAAGAGGGTAAACGTCGTTTTGAGTTATCTTATTAATCTTCCTGTAATCAACACAAAAGCGCCAGCTGCCATCGTTCTTTCTGATGAGGACCACTGGTGACGACCATGGGCTCTGCAAAGGCTGTATGATGTCATTCTTCATCATTTTCTCTACCTCGTCGCGAATTATTCGACGTTCAAATGGTTCAAATGGCTCTGAGCACTATGGGACTTAACATCTGAGGTCATCAGTCTCCTAGAACTGAGAACTACTTAAACCTAACTAACCTAAGGACATCACACACATCCATGCCCGAGGCAGGATTAGAACCTGCGACCTTAGCGGTCGCGAGGTTCCACACTGAAGGGCCTAGAACCGCTCGGCCACACCGGCCAGCTTTATTCGACATTCCGTTGCTGACACACGGTATGCTCTCCGGCTTATTGGTTGATGATCTCCAGTGCTAATCCGGTGCTTCACCGTCGATTTGTCTAATTTGCTCTTCACCTGTGGATTGAAGCATTCAGAGAACTCTTGAAGAATGGCAAGTAGCTTTTTCTGTTGATCCTTAGCGAGATGTGGTGATAGTCGAGCTATAAGATCTTGTCTCTTGAAGAATGGCAAGTAGCTTTTTCTGTTGATCCTTAGCGAGATGTGGTGATAGTCGAGCTATAAGATCTTGTCTCGTAGTGGTAGCGCTAACTTCTCCCACAGACTCGGCATGGGAGGTTTCTATGATGCTCAGCTGTTCTTCAATTAACGGCTCAGCGTTTCCTGTGCACAAGTGTCAGGGAAGAATCTGCGGTTCTCGGCGACAGTTGACTATCCACAATTCACCGAATCCGTTCTTAAACGAGACGATAGAGGCTGGGATGACCAAGTTATTCTTCAGTGGTATGCTTCTCTTTCATTCCACTACAAAAAAAAAAAAAAAAAAAAAAAAATGGTTCAAATGGCTCTGAGCACTATGGGACTTAACATCTGTGGTCATCAGTCCCCTAGAACTTAGGACTACTTAAACCTAACTAACCTAAGGACATCACACAACACCCAGTCATCACGAGGCAGAGAAAATCCCTGACCCCGCCGGGAACCGTACCCGGGAACCCGAGCGCGGGAAGCGAGAACGCTATCGCACGACCACGAGCTGCGGACTTCCACTACAAGATCCATGGGATGATGCATTGCATGAAACATGACAGCTACCTTTGTAGCGCTGCTTGCAGGAATGATCACTTCATCGAGCACACATAGTCTCCACACCCTCGGATGTCCATCTTCCAGTCCACAGTATCTCATCTCGTCCAGCATAATCTTCGAGTGACCACAATCTATAACTGCCTGAGAAGCTTTCAAAAAGTCCCATCCGAGAATGACGTCATGACTACACTCTTGTAAGACGATGAATTCTAAGGGCTGTATATGGCCACTTATACCCACTCGAAGGGTACATCTTCCTGTAGGTTTTACATATTTCCCATTAGCCACCCTCGGCAGAGATGTTTTGCTGTCGACGAATACGGTTTTCTGCGACTGGCGACGGTACTTCTCCTAAATGACTAAATATGATGCTCCAGAGTCCACAAGAGCTTGGGCTGGTCGGCCAGCCATGAGGATATCGACGTAGTTTCCTATTATTTTTTTAGTGATCGACGGTGGAGGATTTATCTCTTCAGCAGCCTCACCTCCAAGGAAGGTCGGACCCTTTAGTTTTCCAGGTTGCGGCAGCAAGGTGATCGGCTGGAGCTTCTAAACAGCGATGGAGACCTTGATCGGCACGTTGGGTATCGTCCTCTCCAGCGCCTAGCTTGCGGCGATGGTGACCTACGTCGTCCTGCACCCACATCTTCTTGTTCATCTTCATCGTCCCGGAGTTGGCGTCGGCTAAGATCGCTGTGCTGTCTTCTGGCGCAGGCGTCATCAAATATCCGCCGCCGCATCACATGTCCCGGTCGTTCGTAGTGGAAACACACTGGTTGGTTATCCTGGGTTGTGCAGACGTCAGTCTTCCTTGGTGCCCAAACAGGTTCCTCATGCGGCATTGTAGGAACGTAACTTCGGCTGGGTCTCGGCTTTTTCACCGTTTTAAGGGGAAATGAAGGACGAGAGATTGGGTTCAAAGTCTGTTCCATTTCCTCCCTTACAACCTCTTGAAGCGTCCCGATTTTTTGCTCGCCGTGCAAACTCCCTCTCTCACTATCTGATGAAGAATACTTGTGAAATCAGTTGCTTCCTCCATCACAGACATCGATACGACGTTTGGAAGCAGTTCAAACTTCTTGCGTGTAATTCTTTTTTGATGCATTGTCTCGATATACTGGCACCATTTTATGAAGTCGTCTGCTGTCGAAACCTCCTTCAGGAGTAGGGCTTGATACATGTCCTCAGCAACACCCTTCATGAGATGTGCAACCTTATCTTCCTCCTTCATTCGAGGATCCACTATTTTACACAGCTCCAAGACGTCTTGAATGTAGGATCCTGTCGTTTGTCCTGGACGCTGTGCCCTGCACTTTAATTTATCTTCAGCTTTGCACTTCTGTCGTCGTGTGTCGCCGAAATACTTGCGCAGCTCTGCCTGGAATACTTCCCAGCTTGCGAACTTCTCGTTGTTCTCATACCATTGCTTGGCAGTGGCCTCCAAGTGGAAAAATACGTTAGCCAAACTCACGGTGTCATCCGATCTGTTAAATTTGGCTATACGCTCATATACCTTCAACACTTGTTTGGATCTTGGCCATCGTCACCAGAGAACCCAGAAGGATGTCTCATGTGGTGGCTCACCGTTGCTGTCATCGTAATGTCCTCTTCTTCTTCTGTCTCCGGTAGATTGTGATCTGTTGAATACTGCTCGAACTCGGGTTTCTCGCCACGTAAACGGCAGCTCTGTCGTGGCCTGATGGAAGCTATCACAAATTGCAGCACCTAGCGTCTCCACCAGAAGAATGTCACGTAGAAGATGGTGTAATTAGATGAATGACGAACACCTACTTCACGTAACTAAGGTTTATTCAGCACTTGCACATACAAGAGCCCGGAGCGAACTGCCTCTGGCCAGAACACATACAGTATCTATACAGCTACAGAACATTACAGTACAATGATACTTGACATTTGTGGATACTTCTAGAATGTACTCGAACCGAATATAGAGTTTTGAACTCACGACCCTCCAGACAACAGTTTAGTATCATAACCACTACACCACAGTCCTACTCAGCTTGTTCTGCGACAATATAACTCATTTTCAGCAGAGAGAAAGGCTGACAACTGGTAAAGCAACTCAAAATATTCAAGATCTTTTGAGTTTTCTGAAAGGTTCTAGAGACTCTTGTACTCCTGAAGCAATTTCAAAGGCCAAAATATTAGCAGAAAATAATAAAATAAGAATGGAATTCTCAGAAAAAGGTATCAGAGGAAAGTAAAAAAAAATTCGATGAGCTTCGTGTGAATGAAGTATCTGAACATTCACAGGAATACTTGCTCAGGCTGTCCCTGTTAGAAATAGATGACACAGTAGTAATAGAGCTGGGCACCAGCTTTAAGACACTGCAGAAAACTAGTGCAAAATTCAGTTTTTTGTGTGGTGCCCAAATTCAAGAAATCAAAGTGGAGGGCTTAAAGGCCAAAGGAATGGAACTGGCAGTTACCTATGCAGAAGACCTTAAGAAGGAAGAACATATGTTTGAAATTAAAAGCTTCTAACACCATGAGCATTATTTGAGGCATATGACTGCTCAACGAAGGTTGACAAACTTAAGTATAATCTCTATAAAACACAGAGAAGTCATTTTGATAAACTATGACCAGACCATAATCATTTGTATTGTAGAAAAACTCAAATAGCGAAATTTTTAATTTATTATTTGTACAATGAGCAATCGTATTTTATTTTTTTGTATTTTTTAAAATGATTTTGTTTGTTTTAAACTTTGACATTAATTCAGTCAGTAAAAGAAGTTAATGTTATCAGACTATGATATTTATTTTAAAACAAATTCTCTAAATTACTTATATAAAGCTGTTAATTTTTGTATAGGGGGGTGATGAAAGAATTGGTTGCAAATTTAAGCTTGTCCCCTTTGCGAAAATCCTAGTTCAAGTCCTGTTGGGGACCAAAATAAATTGCCATGACTTTAGTATAATTTTTGTCTTTGAACAAAAATGTATTTTTCGTTCATCTCATTGTGCGTTTCTTTCAGTTACTTTCTGTACTACAATGTAGCAGTTCTTTCTATATATGGTACAAGTTTCAAGCTATGTTACTTGGCACTGACATATCTATGCAAGTTACTTTCACCCTTACATTCTGCATATCAGTGTCTTTGATGCTTTTGAAACAATCAGAACTGTTAAAATTACTCTCATTCATAAATCAAGAAGAAAAAAGTTAACAGCAATTTAAAAAATGTGGGAATGAAGTTATTCAAGTTGAACTTTAAGTTCAAATTCATTTGCAAATGTTGGTGTTTCTTAATGACAATTAATTAATTCTTTGATATAATTGTTGTAGTTAAGATAGTGTGCAATAAATCCGCTGACAATGGTTGTCGATAGAATTAAGGTTGATTTTCTTGATTAATAAGTAAGCTTTTTGACTGGAATATGTATGTGCTATTTATACTAGAAAAACGACTATCTATCTCATCAGTAAATTCAAATATAAAGAGATAACCATATTACATCCACAAAAGATCAATATATCCAGCAGTTTCAACTCTGAAGTTATGACTTGGGAGAATTAATTTATTGTGTGTCACAGTAAACTTGTTGATAAGTACATTGTTTGAATGATGAAATGTAAACCACAGATCAATTGGTAATGCAAGATGCTGATCCCTAAACTGCAGCTGCAATAGTTACAGGTGCTACTGAAAATATGAAGTGTATTTTTACTGTTGTAGTGAGAAAACAGAAGAGGACGATAGAGGACAATGAAACAAGCAAATAATCCTGATGAAGATAGGTCCAAAAACCAGTGTTTCCCTGATCTCCACAAGGACAGTCATGCAAGTGTTACAACACTGTTAATGTCTAAGGCTACATTTATTTTGAAACAACACAACTGAGGCATAAAATATAAAGTGATAAACTGATCTCATCTGATTTTGTCACCATTCTAGATAGCTAAGTATTGATAAATATCGTTTTGACAACAAATGTGTTGGTAATGACTCACCAATAATGTAGCCTCCCTGGTCTCAAAACTGGAACCCACTGGATTTTTTTGTTTAGTATATTCGGAAGCTCTGGAGTATTCGCTGAACTCTGGGAATGCATTTTGGATGGTTGTTCATGCATTTGAAACCACCTGTAATTTCTGAATGTGTATGGGCATCTATGAACGGCAATGCTGACGCCTACTTTCACATGAAGAGTGACCAAAATCCTTGTAATACTTTCCAGTTTACTTCTTGTATCAAAGCAAAGATTAGTGATGCACATATTATCATAAGTGGTATTGAGAACCAACTAAATTCGTTAAACTGAAACAATGCTCTTGTGCCAGACTGAATCCTCATCACATACATAACTTGCAGTTGACTAAACTCCAATTTTGACGATAAAATACCGTAGATCCAAAGCAAAAATAACCATACCCTCTGAGTGGAAATATTTGTGGAGGTGATGCAATTATATATAATTGTGTACTACATGAAAAATTGCACAGATATCAATTCAGAACTTAAGGTCACTTGCTAGTGAATTGCCTTCAAAAATTCGAATTTTTTCCATCTTAAATCAGTATGTAGAGTTTTGTGAACAAAATGGTAGTTAAATGAATCGTTTCAGACATCGGGAACATCTATAAAATCAAATTTAAATATATGTCGGTATGCGGCAACGACCGTATTTCCGCTGCGGTGGGCTGTCAAATTGCGTCATTATTATTTTGCCACTTCAAAAAAATACACTGCGTAATCGTTTTTTGAGTTGACAACCCTGTTAGCATACACACTTTCCGATGGTCCTTTGTTTTCCTTTGTATATCTATGGTTGTCGAGAGTTGTTTGTGTTCAAACTTCTGTATGTTGTTGAGTTGTTGGTGCTGTGTCATTCTCGGAACCAGTTATGCGTGCAAAAACGTGTTTTGGAATGGGAAAACGTAAGTTTTGTGGTAATTGGTTTACTTCGTTGGAAAGTAGAAATTGTGTAATTATATACACAAACCAACTGGATGTTATGCCGACTCCGGCAAGTGACTCATGACAGAAGCTAAAATATTTGAGTACCCAGAGTGACATTTCTATAAAATATGATCAAATCACTGTAACAGAAAGTGTTTCCATAATTGCTGAATTGAGTGCTTTATGTTCGCTTCTAAAGAATGCTGTTGTGTGTGTGCTTCATGGAAAAGGTGGTATTAAAATCGTCGAAGATTTTGAAGGCAGGAAAGGTGTGGCTGGTAAGTTACAAGTGTTTTGTGATTTCTGTGGGGTAACTAAAAGTGGGTATTCTTCTGGATTGTGTGAAGGAAGAGTTTATAACACAAATATCAGACTTGCGTATGGAATGGTATGTATTGGGAAGAGTAGAAAGGCGGCTCAAACATTTTGTGCTATCATAAATTTTCCTCCACTTCAAGATTTGAGAAGTACAGACAGCTACTTCTTGAAAGTCTTGGTCAAGTGAGTGCTGTGTCAATGAAGAAAGCTGTAGAAGAAACTGTGTTATGCAATAAACGTGACACTGATATAGCTGCAGCTTTTGGTTGGACATGGCAGAAGTTTGGTCACCTATCATTGAATGGTGTTGTCAGCGTAACAGAAGCTCAGTGATGGCAAACCAATTGGTGGTCGGGGTCGTCTTACTAAGGATGATGTGGACAAACTGCAGCTCTATTATGGCTTAGCCATTAGAAGGAATCAGGACAATATTGAGGCCATGAAGAAAGCAGTATGGGCTACCTTTTCCATAAAGCTTCTATGGATGACCATCCACACCATGCTCTCTGTGACAGTTGTGTAGACACATGCTGTGGATACAAAAAAGCAATAGCAAATGGTGAGACGTTTTGCTTTAATAATGGGGCAGAAAACAGATGTGATGTTCAAAATGGCTCTGAGCACTATGGGACTTAACTTCTGAGGTCATCAGTCCCCTAGAACTTAGAGCTACTTAAACCTAACTACCCTAAGGACATCGTACACATTCATGAACAAGGAAGGATTCGTACCTGCGACCGTAGCGGTTGCGCGGTTCCAGACTGTAGTGCCTAGAACCGCTCGGCCACTCCGGCCGGCTAACAGATGTGATGTTTTAGAGTTATTGGGTCTAACTCCTGGTTTCAGTATTAGACAATTAGATTGCAATTGATTCCTTGAGAGTGGCCAAGTGCCAAAAATGGGTTCTTGAGGCAACTAAAGAGGCCAGAATAGCAAAGAGGAGCAAGAAAAGGAAAAGAGAAGATGAGGAACACACAAACCAAGAATATTATGCTACTGGAGGGTTATAAGAATAATAGAGGTGATTAACAGATGAAACGTACCTTTAAACTGAGTTTCCCAAGAATCAAATTTTCTGAGATATTTATTTTATGCAAAAAAACTATTTGAGCTAGAGGTCTGAAATTTTTTATGATATGTCAGGCTTACTGTCACCAGGAGGAAAAATATATCCTTATTAATTGTAAAAAATTACCTTAATTTTGATTGTCTAATTTAAGTATTTATAGTATAAAAGCTATTGATCGAAATCATTTGATTGTAGTCTGCTTTCTAGATAAGAGTGTCATAAATATGTGCACAATGTTTTAAGCATCTAAGAAAAGTAGTTAATAACTTCAAACATAGACTGGCAGGAAATGTTTTAAATTACTGACCAACATAAATGTTTATATAATAAAGTTTACGTCAGAGCTGTTCTGATTATTCTTACACGAAAATCTACATCCTTAAAACACTTTCATTGTCCTAAAATTTCTTTGCATTCAGAGTTCACATTATGTAGTTAGACCCTCATAAACTTTATAAAAATTCTTAGTGTTTTTCCAGGCATTCACTGGCAATTGACCTTAATAAGATTTCATAGTGGAGTAAATGGACAATATAGTATAGTCATCAAAGTCTAAAAGAAAAGAAGAATATGAAAGACAGGAAGATTAATAATATGAACTTTGAACACTAATAATTTAATAACAAAATGAAAATATTAATGAAAAAATAGAAAAATAAAATAATTGGTACCATACTACGTTTCATTATATTTAATTTAGCAAAAAATATAAAAAAACTGTGCATAAAGAGTAATGAAACAACTAATTATCAATAATTATTTAGTGAACATAGCAAGATAAATGACATCATTATAAAAATTTAAGAAACAGATAACTTAAAAGAATTAAAAAAATTTTACCAAAAAAACTACTGTGTAAATACCTACAGCACACTTCCAAACAACAAACTAACAAATAATATAAAAAATTGTTATCTGTCTCTGGAAGATAAAGTAATAATTTAAAACAATACATGAAGAACAGTATAGCCCATTCTTAATGAAACTTTCAGTAAATATTATCACTGTGATGAAAATACACAAACACTACTAAAATATACTAGAAGAAAAATAAAATTTTTACATTAATTTTCATAGTTTAGAAAAATATTAGACTTTGGTGGAAGAAATAAAACCAGTCTCTGCATTAAATACTCCTTGGGGTAGGAAAATATCCCTATCATCAGACTCAAGACAGATGTTTTATAGAGCTAACTCCCATTTTGATTAAAATTGTAATTTACCCCTATTAATTGATATGAATATTAATGATATTGAATTGAAACTTTGTGTGTGATAAACAGATTTTATAAATTTACAGACATTCCTTCCTGGATTAATAATAGTTACAATGTTAGAGAGGTTTTGATTTTCATACATTTTATTTTCAACATTTTTTGGTGGTACAGTAGTTCAATTTATTTTTATAAGAAGAATTTATAGTAATGGAAGATTCACCAAATTCACCATGATATTTTTAAGGATATTTGTTATTGTTATATTAATTATTGTAAAAAATAGTTATAGATTTCTTTAACATTTCAGAAGTCATAAAAAACGACAGTTCAATCAACTACCACTAAATAACATCTTGAGGGAACATATTATTTTTACTATAAGAATAATTTGTCTACCTTTAGCACTGCTGGCAGTAGTAAAATTTAATAATATTTCCAAGATATTCTTAATTTAAATGTATTAAAACTGATTTACCAGCAACTAACGGTATTTTATTTTGATAAAATTTTGGTTCATAGTTACACATTGTAGCATGGACTCAAATAATGTCTGAAGTAGTGCTGGAGGGGATTGACACCATGAACCCTGGAGGGCTGTCCATAAATCCGTAAATGTACAGGAGATGGAAATCTCTTCTGAGTAGCACGTTGCAAGGCATCCCAGATACGCTCAATAATGTTCATGTCTGGGGAGTTTGGTGGCCAGCCAAATTGTCTAATCTAAAAACAGTGTTCCTGGAGCCATTGTGTAGCAGTTCTGGACGTGTGGACTGTCACATTGTACTGCTGGAATTGGCCAAGTCTGTCGGAATGCACAATGGGTGTGAATGGATGTAGGTGATCAGAAAGAGTCGTACATAGATGTATCAGTGGTCCCATATCACTCCAATTGCACATGACTCACACCATTACAGAGCCTCTACTAGCTTGAACAGTCCCTGCTGACATGCAAGGTCCATGGATTCATGAGGTTGTCTCCATACCTGTACACATCCATCTGCTCGATACAGTTTGAAACAAGAGTCATCCAACAAGGCAACATGTTTCCAGCCATCAGCAGTGCAATGTTGGTGTTGATAGGCCCAGGAGAGACGTAAGGCGTTGCATCATGCAGTCATCAAGGGTACAAAAGTGGGTCTTCATCTCCAAAAGCCCATATCGATGATGTTCACATTCTGACACTTGTTGATGGCCCATTATGAAATATGCAGCAATTTGCATAATGGCTGCACTTCTGTCACATTGAATGATTCTCATCAGACGGAATTGGTCCCATTCTTGCAGGGTCTTTTTCCGAATGCAGCGATGTTGGAGATTTGACGCTTTACCGGATTCCTGATATTCATGATACACTCGGGAAACAGTCATGAAGGAAAATCCACACTTCATCGCTGCCTGTTTAATATCTCTGTACTTGAATATGCATGCTTGTACCAGTTTCTTTGGCGCTTCCGTGTATATCCTTCATTTGTATTCATTAATAAGAAATATAAGTTATGCATTATGATTTTATATGTATGGATATATATTGTTATTTGAAACCTTGAAGTTAAATATTGTTTTGAGGTGCTACCAAGAGTAATCAAGAAACTGTTATTAACATTACTTAGGAATAGATACAATCCAACGAGATTGAGGTGTATTTGCTGCAGGTAATACCACATTCAATAGACTTGTTACACTTCAGCTTGTTTTTCAGTGCACTACTGCACCAGTTGCTGCAATTCACATACCCTTTATGAATCAGATATGGTCAAATAATCCTTTGTGGATTAATAGAGAGACGGAAAAATTCTAATTTTTAGATTATGTTTCAGAATAATATAATTATGAACAATCTAATTTCTTATTAATTTCGATATTCTGGGAGATCCAGGGAACTCTTTTTAATAGATGATGTTATAACTCCAGTAAATCTTCAGCCAGTATGGTAAATCTTATTTGCATATGTAGTTTTGCAATACCTTACGAGACAAATCTGGAAGATTTACTGCTCTACTCTTATCATTTATAATTTTAATAAATTTCCATATTATAATAACACACATTTTTGATTCATGTAATTGTATCCTGTTAAGCAAACCTTATTTTAAATTAAAGGTTTAATAAAATTAATTGGTAAATGACAGATAGATGAACATTAACTTAGCAGAGCAGAAATCTTAAAAAAAAGTTTCATTTGCCAGCTGCTGAATCAATATTCATAATTTAAATGATAGTTATTTGGTTCAAGAAGAGCATTCTTTTAAAAATTTAAAGGTAGAAATTTACATCATTTTTCACTTAATAATTTAAAAGAAAATTAAGTAGATACATTTTTAATTATACCTTTAAATCAACAAAGAAGTAAAAAGTTAAACTTAAAGGTGAAAAACGTTTCCAAGCCAACTGTAACAATATATAATAACATAAATGTTAACAGAAACAGACTACGAAAATAAATAAATCCAAAACACATAAGGGCAAAATTGATAAAAAGATAACATTATAAAAACCCCACTTCAAAAATTAAATCTCTAAGTAAAATTATAAAAACATGAGTGTAACACTCAGTCTAAAATATTATAGTGAAACCATCTCTACCGTATTCTGTGTTAAACCTCGCTACTAATTCAGATTCACTATCAAGAAAATAAAAAAGGGTACAATTTGTGTCAGTTAAATGAGAAGCAATGCAACTTAAGCTGCAGGATAAGAGATTAAACAAGAATATAATTTATAAAATCAGGTATACTGAATCTAAAAATTACAATATTTTAAGATTATAAACATAAAGCTAAACTAACTTCATAGAAAGTATTTTGAGCAACAGAACAATATGGTACTCATAAGGAATTAATGAAATTTCATCTACCAACAGTTTTTGTAGTATAGATATCCTATCTACTACAATACAAAAATAAAACAACTCTATCAAAAAGAACATAAATATAGCCAATGAGTAAAATTAATTTAAATGGAAACTGACCTGTCTCAATATGATATGACCTTAGAGAATATAAGGGCTTAAAGGTTTATTTATTGGGCTGCTGTTTCTTAATCCAATGATAATATTACTGTCAGGTTTGTTGGTATGATTTCTTAAATACAGTACCTGCCAGGTTAGCTGAGAGCGCTAATGCACTGCTTCCTGGACTAGGGTAGGCGTGCCACCCCAGATCGAATCTGCCTAGCAAATTAACAATGAGGGCTAGTGTGACAGAGAGCTTGGATATGGTTTTTAGGCGGTTTTCCACATCCCCCTAGGTGAATACCAGGCTAAGCCCATGTCCCGTCACAGTTACATGACTCACAGATGACAGAACACGTTCACACTGTTCTGTGGATTATACTATACACAGACAGCTGGGGTGCACTAACTTCGTCCTGGGGGTATGGGGTGACGGCAGAAAGGACATCCCGCCACTCCTTACCGTTAACCTTGCCAAATCCGATTCTAACAATGCCAACCCTGCAATATGCGGGATAAAGGCACAAGCAAAAGTTATCTCTTAAATATATCTATATCTATATCTATCTATCTATATCCGAATCCCGTTCCAGCTGCTGCCGGGTCTGGGTGCTGACGAGTCCTCTCCATTTGGCTCGGTCCTCCCACCACTTTTCTTCCTCCACTTGCTGCCAGGTCACACCTCTCCTTTCAACAGATAATCTCACTCCCATTTTCCACCGTGTTCTTGGGCGCCCTCTAGGTCTTTTCCCATCCATCTTTAGTTCTTCCGTAATTTTGGGGAGTCTCTGCGCATGCATCCTCTTTCTTTCAATTTCTTCTCTCATACTTTTTTGTTTGAGGTCCTTTCTAATCTCTACATTCCTTACTCTGTCCATTCTTGTTTTTTCCCTTAACTGCTCTGAGAAATTTCATTTCCCCTGCTTGCAGTCTGCTCCAGTCCCTTTCTGTCATTGTCCATGTTTCTCCACCATAGGTGACAATAAGGATGTAATAATTCTTATACATAAGGAGTTTTGCTCTTTCTGAAACTTCATTATTCCAAATCAGATGTTTTATTGTTTGGTAGAAATTGCCTCCCTTCTGTAACCTCCTATTAATTTCGTTAGTTATTCTTCCATCCCTAGATATTTCACTCCCTAAATAAGTGAAACTTTCTACCACTTTGAGGGGTTCTCCATTCAAGGTAATATTTCCGTTGATTCCTTTCTCCCTTCCAAATACCATTACTTCACTCTTATCTTTATTTATTTTTAATCCATACCGTTTCATTATTTCCTTCCACGCATCAAGCTGTAACTGTACATCTACCTCTTTATCACCCCATATTACCATATCATCTGCAAATATCATCTTTTTGTCTTTTTCTTTTGCTATATCTTTAACTTCCCTATTCATTCCCTCCATCACAACATTAAAAAGCGCAGGAGATAGAATACTTCCTTGCTTAAGTCCTTGTCTTATTTCAAAGTATTCAGAGTTCCCCAATGGTGTTCTAATTCTACAATTGTGGCCTCTGTACATTGTCTTTATAACATTAATGTATCCATCTTCTATATCTATCTTCCTCAGTTCGTCCCAGAGTCTTTCCCTGTTAACTGAGTCATATGCCTTTACTATGTCTATAAAAACCATTATCACCCTCTTGTTATACTCCCAACTTTTTTCCATCAGTTGAAGGATAGAAAATATCAGGTCGATCATGCTCCTTCCTTTCCTAAACCCATGCTGTTCTTCATTCAGCTCCTTTTCTATCTTTTCACTTATTCGATTTAGTAAAATCCTTTCAAAAATCTTGGCTGTATGGCTCATGAGGGTTATTCCTCTGTAGTTTTTACAAAGTCTTTTATTGCCCTTCTTGAAGATGGGAACAATGTCTCCCGTTCTCCAGTCGTCAGGTATTTTACTATTTCTCCACATGCTTGATCGTACTCTATACAGCCACTGAATTCCCACTGGACCTGCTGCTCTTATCATGTCCACTGATACTTCATCAGGTCCTGGGGCTATCCCCCCATTCATCTTCTTCACAGCTTTTTCCATTTCTTCCCGTGTAATTTGTCCTAATTCTGCTTCCCAACTTCTCTCAATTTCTTCATTATTTGTTGTTTCCTCATGTACCTGCTCCTTAGCGTTTAATAGCTTCTTAAAATGTTCTTTCCAGAGATCTTTTATATTCCCTGGATCTTCAATAATGGTACCGTCCTCTGTTTCCATCTTTACTGGTACTTCAGAAGCCTTCCTTTTATTTTTCATCATTTTATAGAACATTTTCTTATTGCTCTTCACATCTTCTTCAAGTTTTTTTGTACACTCTTTCCATGCCTTTTTCTTTGCTGTTTCCACTATTTCTTTGCACTTCTTCTTTTCCTCTATATATCTTTTATGGTCTTCGTCATTTTTAGTTTTCCACCATTTTCTCCATGCTCCATTTTTTTTCTAACTGCTTGGATTGTGGTATCGTCCCACCAACTTGTCTGTCTCACTTTTTCCTTTCCAGATGTTCTGCAACATACTTTTTGTGCTGCTTCGACTAAAGTGTCTTTGAATAAACTCCATTCTTTTTCTACATCGCAGAAAACGTCTTTTGGAAATTTTTGTGTTATTAATTCTCTGTACCTCTCAGCACATTCACTCTCCTTCAATTTCCAATCCCGTATCCTCATCACTTTCTTCTGTTTTCTATTTTCCACACACTGATTCATTTTCCATTGTCCCACCAGTAATCTATGGTCTCCATCTGCACTCACGCTTGGAATTACCTTCACATTTGTTACTTTCTCTCCTCATTCCCTATCTACTAGAATATAATCAATTACACTCTTCGTTCTTCCATCCCAACTGTATCTGGTGATAACATGACTTTCTCTCTTCATAAACCAGCTGTTTGCTATTTTCATTCCATTCCTCTGGCACAAATCCAGGAATCTTTCCCCTTCTTCATTCCTGCCTCCATATCCAAAACATCCCAATACTTGCTCAAATCCCTTTCTGTCGTTGCCTACCTGTCCATTAAAATCTCCCATCACTATATTAGCACTCTCTATATGGTTTTCTAACACATTTTCAAAGTCCATCTTCTCTTCTTCGCTACATCCCACTTGAGATGCATAAATCTGGATTACTTTTAGTGTTTCTTTTTGGAATCTCAGGTTTAAGATTATGATCCTGTCTGATATATATCTCACATTTTCAATACAGCTTTGTACATTCTTATTCACCATCACTGCCACACCATTTCTTCCATACCTGTTATTCCCACTCCAGTACAGTTTTCCTCCTCCTCTTAAATTCTTCTCACCTTTTCCATTCCACTTTGTTTCGCTTAATCCCAATATATCCAACTTCCTCTCTGTTAATACATCTGTCATTTCTTCCATTTTTCCATTGAGGGTTAATATATTAAGGGTGAAAATATTTAGGTTATTTTTTAGTCCAGTTGGTTTCATCTTCTTGTACTGATGAATATCATCAGGTCTCCCATCATTTGCACCAGTACTTGAAGAAGCGGTGGGGTCAAATCCTGAGTGGTTCGTTCTGATGCTCGTCTGTGTTTTGAAAGCAATATATGAAGACTTTCCTACTGGCTTGCTAGGCCTAACGCAAGGAAGGATTTTCTGTTGGGGTTGTCTCCCTTAGCCTTTGGAGTTTCTCCTCCACCACAAGGCAGTGGTTCCCTTCTCATTTAATCCCAAGAAAGTAGGGTTGCCTCATCTGCCAGCTACGCCATTCCGAAGTCTTCCTTCTCCGCCGTGGCTGCCATTAAGGTCTTCACCCGTAAACCTGGGCATGGGTTCCGTGTTATACCCCTCGGGATTGGGTCCCTGCCTGAACTCAGCCATCCTAGCACTCCGGCCTACTGAAGTGTAGGATGCCCATCCCCAAGACGTGGACGCGCCAGGCAGGAATTACCCCAGTGGAGGAATAGGGAAGGGCACCCTACCTCCCTGGAGCCAGGTTAATGATTGTGTATGGTGCCATAATCAAAGGGCTCTTAAATATAATACTTCTCTAATCCCTAAGGCGACTTATTCTTATGCCCACCAATTACAAATCAAGGTAAACACAAACTATCTCCAACAAAACACTATCATTAAATGCAGAAAGACCAACAAAAACCATATAACAATAAAATTTCATGCCATATGTAATCCTCTTATCTCAAGAAAAGTCCCATATAACTGAAAAGTATATTTTAAAATTCAACAAGACAGTTGATTCCTCAAGAAGACGTTTATTTGATCCCCTGATTAAGATATTAATGTGTATGCTACCTTCACACCAGAAAGAAGATCATGCTTTGTAATCTGGACTTTAAAATTTCAAGAGTAAATGTTTTTGATTAACAGGAAGAAAGAAATTTGTCTAAGTTCATTTATTAAATTTGAAAAAATTAGTAAGTAATTTACAAGATCTTTAAAAAGTTAAGTAATTATAAAGGAAGAGAAAAGAATAATGAAACAGAACATAATCAAAAAATATTTGGTGTGAATTCTACTATTATGTTTAGCAGGAGTATATTTTAAGAGAAATTATAGTTTATTCCTGAAGTCAAAATAGTTTAACATTTTCACTTGAAAATTAAATAAACACAAAATTAACTGTAAAAATAAAATATTTTGGCCAATGAGGTAACTTAGAGCATAATAAAATTTCCATTTTTGCAATTAATTCTTTCATAACTGCAGTAAAATAATTATGGACATATTGAAAAAGAAACTAAATCAGTATCAATATAGAATTATCTAAATTATGATAAACCTTAATAGAAAAGCGACAATAATATAAATTTACCTTAGTAAATTAAAAACTCTTATTTCTAAATTGACTCAAATTATTAATAAATTACATTAATACAATAACACTTGGCAAAATTATTTATACAGAATAATTAAATACAAAATAACAAATGTTATAAATAACCAAGGCTTTGTGGTTTGTACAGAAAGATATCCAATGGTATTGGAACACATTGATAGTAACTCATGTTTTATATGTCTGCCGATGGCCTTGCTGCAGTGGTGACACCGGTTCCTGTCAGATCACTGAAGTTAAGCGCTGTCAGGCTGGGCTAGCATTTGGATGGGTGACCATGCTGTCTGCCGAATGCTGTTAGCAAGCGAGGTTCACTCAGCCCTTGTGAGGCAAACTGAAGAGCTACTTCATTGAGGAGTAGCGGCTCCGGTATCGGAAACTGACATATGGCCGGGAGAGCTATGTGTTGACCATATGCCCCTCTATTTTCGCATCCAGTGATACCTATGGGCTGAGGATGACAAGGCGACTGGTCGGTACCGTTGAGCCTTCATGGCCTGTTTTGGAGGAGTTTAGTTTTATACATCTACCTAAATATTCTTAGCGGTGTATATACTTTTTTACAGCTTCTGTCATGTGATTTAAAACCATTATCAAAATCCTGTACTACATAAATCTATTGAATTCAACTGGCAAGGGTACACTCCACAGAGGCAGTGTTTACTAAATTAACAAAACAAAATTGCTGTCAAATCTGCTTTTATTTACAACTTTCAAAAACAATGCATTATAAAAGAAGTGATAAGTTGCACTATGGCCTGAAACAGTTTATAATTATAGACAAAAGAAATATAAATCTAAAAAGCGATTTCTGATAATAGAGAAGTACAACAAAATTAAGTACAGCAAACTGCGTGCTATCAGTCATGGGATAGATTCCTCTGAACGAAAGATGTAATTTATCGCTACTGCTATAAATAACAGTTATTTGTTGTGAGGTTTGATTCTACCAGTGTCCCTGACAGGTGTAATCCAGGACAGAAAGAAGGTCAGCTTCATTCATAATATCATTTGTATTTTATTGCAGATCTAGATTTCATATAGCAGCACAGTACTCATCAGTATGTTATAGGTATTTACATAGACTCAGCATAGTTATAACGACACCTATTATAGTGTAACTTTGTCGTGTAAGGGCAACTATGAAATGTTTGTACATGCCAAAATTGTATTGTAATATGTATGATTTTTACTACACTGATTCTACATGACTACCTATAACACAATGATGATAGCTACACTGTTATCTGAAATCTAGATCTGTAATAAAATAAGGTGACATTACAAATGATGCTGACCTTCTTCCTGTCCTAGATTTATGTGTCAGTTGTTTAATCTCTGATGCTGGCACACATTATGTCTACACTATGTCAGTTGCCTATTCCAAAATAACTTGCTAATTATAACAAATTATTGGGTAAAAGAACTTAAATCTTACCAAAACCTTCGAATTATACAAAGAAATAAATAAATAAGCTAAAACAAATCCACTGAGGAAGTAGATAGTACTGTTAATTTATAACTAATTCAGTTCTAAAATTACACCTGCCCAGTTAGCCGTCCATGTTAAGGGGACCACTTCTGTAATAGAGATGGATGATAACCACGAATAGAATCTGCCTCAAAGATTAATCATGAGAAGTCAGCGTGCTACCCGGTCTGGATGTGGTGTTTAGGCTGTTTTCTGCATCCCACTTGGTGAATATTAGGCTGGTTTCCATATTCTGCCTCATATACACACTATGCAAACATTAAGAAGACTCTCTCACATTTGTACACAGAATTTACCATAGTCAGGCAGTTTGGGTACACTACAACTGTTCTGGTGGTGGATAGGCAACTGAAGATCTTTGCTGTTTGGGCTCCTTAAACAGTTAGCCAGTAGCAGCATCTGAAATAAAAAAATATTTAACAGGACCAAGAGAATATAAACGAAAAAAGATAAGTGTCTATCACAGATGATCACAGTAACTTCTGCATTGTATATAAATAGTCTACCATTTGGGTCAATTTTCTTATAAATATGTTATAACAGTTGTAGTAATTACATTTGTATCTACTAAATAACAAATTTTGTCATGTATATATGAAGACTGAAGTGTTACTAATTATATTACTATAAATTTTTATTACATCTCTCTTTAAAATAACTTTTGATAAATATATCGGTCAATATTAGTTAAATGAAACTTATAATGGTATCTATTATTAAATGTTTTTAAACTAATTTGATTAATTATGCTAAAAAATTTACAGTGTAAGCAAAAGTTGAATAATTTTAAGGACAATATGAGACGCAAAATTAAAAAACTTTTACTAAACATATTAAAAAACGAGAGGGAAATGAATAGGTCTATTAAAGAGTCATCTTTATACAGTAAATAAAGCATATAAGTATACCTCAACTTAATATCTTATCAATTCATATTAACCTACTTTATTTAGTCATTTCTGTCTTGTTTTATGACCAACTGCACAAACCATCTATTCCTATTAGGATGAGTCACAGGAACTCTCCTCTAAAATTCTTCAAATTCCTGATTTAGATTTTGGTTAGGACTAAAGATGAATTTAGTTTCATTTTTCTACTTAATATCAAATAATAAGACATAATAACTCATACTTATATTTTTTTCTGTTCAATAACAGTATCAAAAATATTCATTTTTTATTTTTGTTGATTGTAATAATCTGTCCATTACCACAGAATAGAGAGTTTATACAATCAATAAGAATCATAATTAGATTGTTATTCAAGCAGATTAACATATGACAAAAAATTGCTCCAATTGTCATCTTTTTGGAATTTCATCAGAACATTCTCCTCTAGAATCACTATTTTAAGAATTGTTATTCCAGTATTAAATTGAACATCATTACATTTTTTAGCATATTCAGTAATTAATCACATAGTATGAATAAAAAATTCAGTTATTTCAGAAGTACTATATTTTATTCTGTTTTCATAATTATTATAAAATACAGTTTAAATATTTAAATAAATGAATTTATTCTACATCAATTAAAATTAATCAGATACTAATACAAAAACGAAATTAAGTGAATAATGTTTTTATCCTTACTCTCATTAGGTGGATTGCTGCCATTCCTCGAATTCTTAGCAAAACTATCACCTGTAACAGATCACAGTACCACATAAGGATCCCTTGTCAGGCAGTGCAGGTGTAAATGAAGATTTTCAGTAGGATGGAACTGGTAGAAGATGCAGTCCTGCTCTTAGGGTTAACTTAAAAGTTAGACACTAAAATCCGAACATGTCTGTTCCCAGATTAGGCAGTGTTAGGTCAGCATCCATACCCCATGTCAGGGGCAGTTGGCAAAGTTCACTCTGAAGCTAACAATCTTAATCTTGACTTGGGTACACAAATGTCTACGCACACTGCAAAAATAGGACCACAATAATTGTGATGAAAAAAGCAATATTACTATAGGTGACTAATCCACCATTTCTCAGAGGAGGGCAAGGAGACTTTCAGATTCTGGAGTGTCTGCACCATCATGTAATGAACAGTTAGGGGATCCAGAAAACATTTTTTACCCTTAAATTTAATTTAAGGGAAAGAATAAATTTCCAACTTTAATATCCACTCCCTTGGCAAAGTTGAGTAACTCAAGCAAATTATAAACATTGTGAACAGCAACAACATCCCACTAGCAGCCATCCAAAATACAAGTTAAGCTGATAGCCTAACAATGGCTAGTGAAAACTATAGAATTTTTACGGTAAACTAGCCAGTAGAGTTTAAAATTTAAATCCTACAATTTTAGTGTCCGACCCCTCAGTTTACAAAAGTGTAATCCAAAATGTTGATTTTGACTCCTACAGTGAAATACATTCTGCTTTGACAATAAATGCGGGAATAAATATGAATCAGTATTTGGCTGCTGTGCACCAGCAAATGAAGACAACAAGAAGAATCAAGATGAAGTGGAAAACTTCTGGGAAGATCCAGAAAACAGGCTGTCAAATGTTTACAAGAAAAACATAATAACCATGATAGGGGATTTTAATGCCCAACTGAGTAAGGAGAAATCATTCCGAAAAATTATTAGAAACTATCCATCTCAGCACAGAACTAACACAAAGGGCTCAAGATTAGTAGATATAGGCAAGTCACACACTCTCAAAATCATAAAAAACACTTCAAAAATCTACTTAGGAAGCAAAACACATGTATAGCAACAAACCGCAATTGAGGGGAGTTTCAGACTGATCACATAACCATTTCCAGACATAATTTTCAAGAGATCAAGAACATTGGAATCATGAGAAGTATGGTAGTTGATTCAGATCACTACACAACTGAGATCCACATGACATTTGGTCCAAAACATAAAAACACGAAACAAATGAGTACAACTAAGAGAATTAATGATGATAGCTTGAAGGAAAAGAAATGTGATTTTCAAAAGGTATTGAAGTTACAAACAACATTCTGGGGAGGGCAGCCTGAGCTAAGAGATATTATGAAAGGCAGTAATAACACTCAATAACCATTCACATTATTTTAAAAATTATAACAATTAAAAAGTCAAGAAGGATGAGGTGTTTCCAGAAGCATCATAGCTTTTTGAAGGTGCTTTATTTGCGACTACTGGTTTCACATCAGTATAGACTCATCTTCATGTTTATTTGCCTAGAATACAAATCACTGTCTGAAATCTTGGAAAGTTAGAAATACAGATCCATAGTGTTGGCATTCAACAAAAAACAATGTCAAGTGCTCACATTCGTTATATTACCACAATGTAGATAGACATTACAGAATCCCAGCTTTCAGGAAGTAAGAGTCAAAAAACAATAGTGGGCTATCATCATAAAATTGAGTATCCCCAAAAGATGCTATTCAAAGTATACCAAAAATCAGAGCTGAATGAGCCAAACCTAGAAAAAAGTATGGCAAAAACTAATAATGAATGATACACTACTGTGAATGGGTACAAAACCCCTAAAAATAACTAACATCTAGTGGAAGTATTAGAAATACAACAGAAATACGAGGTGTGATTGGAAAGTTGTAAGAATGGGCTTGAAATGGTACATTGGTTGTACTTACATGCTACTGTGATGCATCTCCTTCAAAATAGTCCCCTTCTGACTGAACACACCGACTCTAATGGTGGAAACATTCCTAGAATTTTTTTGCCTGAAGTGTGTGAAGGACACCCTCCGTATTTGTCTGGATGTCTTCAGTTGAGTCAAATCTCTTCCGTTTCACTGAAAATTTCAGTTTAGGAAATAGGTAGAAGTCCACAGGGGCCAAATCATGGGAATATGGTGGTTGTGGAAGCACAGGAATTTTGAATTTGGTCAAAAATTCAACGATGGAGAAGGCACGAAGAGCCGGAGCATTGTCATAGTATAGCACCCAACTCCTGTCTTTCCACAATGCAGGCCTTTTATTCAGCACTTTCTCGCGCAAATGCTCACGGACACATTTGTAGTATTCCTGGTTAATTTTCTGTCCTCCGAGGGTAAATTTATGATGCAGAATACCGGTAGAGTCGAAAAAAACACCAACATTCTCTTCACCTTCGACTGACTTCGCTGTGCCTTTTTAGGTCGTGGTGAACCTGGAGTCTTCTACTGCGAAGACTGCAGTTTGCTTTCAGAATCATATCCATATAACCATGATTCGTCACCTCTAATTGCCCTGTTTAACAAATCTGGATCATTCTTAGCCTGATTAATCGATTCTTGGCACACTTCAAGTCGGTATTGTCTCTGTTCACTTGACAACACATTTGCAATGAATTTTGAGGACACTCGACGCATGTTGAGATCTTCAGTTAAAATTGACTGAACTGCATAGAGCCTTAAATTCATCAGCCATCTCCCTAATTGTAAGTCTACGATCAGAGCGCACTAAGTTGCGAATTCACAACATTTCCATTCGTTTTTGAGGTGGAAGGATGGTCAGACTGTGATTCATCTTCAAATGATCTGTGGCCATTTTGAAATCTCTTGAACCAGACAAAAACATTTGACTGGCTCATACAATTATCTCCAAAAGCTGTTTTTAATATTTCACAAGTCTCAGAAGCTGATCTCCCGGTTTTAAAACAAAATTTCTTACAAACTCGTTGCTCCGTTTTTGCGTCCTTTTTCACGCATACAGAATCCAGCAACAAGCCCTAACAGACCCGCACTCAACTAGCTGCCACAACGAACTGAATAAAGAAACCGCAGTTTCTGGTCAGAGGGCGTTCAAGGACATGGCAATGACTCATTCCCCACCACCATGTACCTGCCCACCTAACCACTAACCAGTAGCAGATCCATTCTTAAGACTTCACAATCACATCTTGTATTATCAGGTAAGCTACTTTTCAGATCCTTCCATTCTTGATGTTTTGGTTCCAAACTGGAGTATTACTTTTTGAATGATTTTTCGTAACATTAAGATTAATTTAAGCTATATTATCAATAATTATCGGGTTAATAGGATTTAATGAAGGAGCACAACTTATATATATGGCACTGATATAGATACACAAGGACGATGTATATCAATAACCATAATTATTGCTGTACTGACTGGAACTAAGGTATTTAGGTGATTCATAACACTTTTATCTACATCTACAACTACATACATACTCCACAAGTCTTCATATGGTGCATGGCGGAGGGTCCCACGTACCACTATTACTCATTTCCTTTCCTGTTCCACTCACAGATAGAGCAAGGGAAAAATAACTGTCTAACAGCCTTAATACAAACCATAATTGCTCACATCTTGTCTTTGTGGCCCTTATCCGAATTGTACCTTAGCATAAAATAGAATATTCAAACCATTGTCTCCAGTTTATAAAAACTCATTACAAAATTAAACCAAGCATCCGAAATAAGTGTATCATAAGTTAATAGAATTTTGTATAACCAATTCATGGAGTTGTTCTTACACTGAGGTGTCATAAGTCATGTGATACCTCCCATATTGTGTTTGACCTGCATTTGCCTGGCTAGTGCAGCGACTTAATGCAGCATGGACTCAACAACTCGTTGGAAGTTCCCTGTGGAAATATTCAGCCATGCTGTCTCTATAGCAGTCCATAATTGCAAAAGTGTTGCCAGTGCAGTAATTGACCTCTCGATTATGTCCCAAAAATGTTCGATGGGATTCATTTCAGGCAATCAGAGTGGCCAAATCATTCGCTCAAATGTTCTTCAAACCAATCATGAACAGTTGTGGCCTGGTGACATGGTGCATTGTCAGCCATTAAAATTCCATCCATGTTTAGGATATGAAGTCCATCAATGGCTGCAAATGGTCTCGGATTCCCGCTCACGCCACGGAGAGTTACGCATAAGCTGATTGTCGCTGTTGCTACTCGAGATGTCGGGACGCGGAAGGGGACGCAAAGCTGCTGCCTTGGCGGAGTTGCTGCTCACGCTAGCAGGAACATCCGGAAAGAAGAAGAAGAAGACTACAGCGCAGTGCTTTCGCTGCCAAAAGCTTGGCCACGTCGCCAAGCACTGTAGCGGAGCAGTTGCGTGCTTAAAGTGTGCGCAAGCACACGACACACGTGACTGCAAGAAGCAGAAGGACGCCCCCTGTACCTGCGCCAACTGCGGCGGCGCACACGCGGCCAACGCCCGTTCCTGCGCCTACAGAAGAAATTGGCGCTGACCGGAGAAGAAGACGCAGAAGCAAGTGACCACCACACACGAAGAGGTGGTCACTTGCACCGAAGACGTCATCACTAGGCGCCTCAACGACGCCGTCCAAGAAGCCATGTCCGCCTTCAAATCCGCCATGGCGGAAGAGAGGGCGGCCATGCTGGCGGAACTGGGCGAGGCTCGGCGTCAGATTGCTGAGCTGACGCAGGAGCTTCGCTCAGCCAAAGCAGCTTCCGCCACAGTCGACACCGCCACCCAATCGACTCCTCCACGGGAGGATTACGCGACGGTGGCCACGCAGACACACGAGCCTGCCGAAGGGGAGGCGACACAGCACAAAGAGGACACTGGAGCAGCAGCGCAAGAAGAAGAGTGGGAAGAAGTCCCTTTCCTCCCGCTTCCAGACATGTACAGCGCAAGCGCTGTAACGAAGAAGATCGCTGACTCGCTTCGCGATGGTACTCACCCCCACCACGACAACCCTTATCCTTTCGTCCCACCTAACCATCCTAAACCTCCACCCCCACACCAACCAACTGAGTATCCAGAAGGCCTTGTCGGTCTTTCTAGGGAGGATTACATTCTGATTAATTCCTACCCTATCTTTACAGAGTGGCAAATGCGCTACATCATTTTCGCTCTGGTCAACGGAGAATACGAAAAAGCAGGATACACTGTACCCAGTATCCCAACCGAGGGAGAGCCCTCAACAACAAGCAAGAAGAAAAAGAAAAATCGACATACCGTCAAATCCAAGAATGACATCGGCACTCCTTGCCAGTACAGATCCAACCACAAGTACAGACAGAAGACTCTACAAGATTCCCAGGGGAGTAAAGGCCAACAGGCCACAAACTTCCACCCGAACCTCCTCACAGTGAGGAAGTCAGAAAAGGAGCAGCAGCAGCAGCAAATGGTCTCCAGGTAGTGGAAATTATCATTTTCAGTAAATGATTGGTTCAGTTGGACCAGAGGACCCACTCCATGTCATGTAAACACAGCCTACACCATTATGGAGCTTTCACAGTGTGTTGTTGACATCCTGGTCCATGACTTCGTGGGGTTTGTGTCACATTCGAACCCTACCATCAACTCTTATTGACTGAAATCAGAACTCATTTTACCAGGCCACTGTTTTTGAGTCATGTAGGGTCCAACTGATATGATAAGAAGTGCAGGAGAGGCGCTGCAGGCGATGTCATGCTCTTAGCAAATGTACTCACATCGTTCACCAGCTGCCATAGGCCATTTTGGCTAAATTCCACCACACTGTCCTAATAGTAAGTAAAATTCAGTATCATAGTTATTAACTTACAAGTAACAAGTGACAAGATTCACCTGGGAATGAAGCAAAATTCAAAATCAAAATTGAACTTCCGCAAAACTACTAAAATACATTCAGGCAGGAAAAGCTGAATAATAATTGTATAAAACTTTGAACATAGTGGCTATGGTTCAGTGACCGTTTCAGAATTATATTAGAACAAATAAGCCCTCGGTCACAAATATTAAGTCAAAATTGACCAGGTTTCGACACTACTATGAGCGTCGTCTTCAGAATGAAACTAACTGTTCTAAAACATAGTAGGTATATAATACATTAATAAACTAAAATTTGTACTGACTGGAAAGAGATGCTGTACTTACAAGTTACATTTTAAAAAATGTAAGCCGGAAAGGCGACGTCATGAATTTGTCTTGTTGCAACCCTTGTTCACTCAAGTACGAGCAGCCCTTAGCGGCTCACCATCTTATTTACAACTATTCATGACGTCACCTTTCCGGCTTAGATTTTTTAAAAGTGACCTGTAAGTACTGCATCTCTTTCCAGTCAGTACAAACTTTAATTTTATTGATGTATTATATACCTAAGGTGTTTTAGAACAGTTAGTTTAATTCTGAAGACGACGCTCATAGTAGCGTCGAAACTTGGTCAATTTTGACTTAATATTTGTGACCGAGGGCTTATTTGTTCTAATATAATTGTATAACATAAAAATGCCAGACAATTGAGGTTAAAAATCATAAGTGTCCAAGAGTGGATGTAAAAATTACCCATAACATATGTGCTGTTACTTCTCTAAGTTGTGGCAACTAATTGAAGCTACCAACGAGGGAAAAATCACGATATTAAAATAAGTGAAGTTGATTCAATCTGAATTTAGCAAAATTTAGCATAGGTGTAGCACATAGCATTTGGCATATGAAATACAAAATTACACATAGCAACAGGATGGCTACCACACAGCCATAGCTGATGGTATTTTTCTTGTGCTTGTCAGACAAGTCTTATGTGTGTTAGAAGTGTAAAAGTAATTGAGGAAGTTACGATTGTCATGCATAAGTGAAAGCTTGATTAATAATTTCTGTGCACCTAAATTCATGTCATTATTTAATTAGAACAAATATGAAAAGTCCAGAGAAAGGAACTCGCACCCTATTACAATAAAATACGAAGGTTAATACAAAATGATACCAGTATCATAAAGCAAATGTAAAGTCAACAGATATTTCAGCTACCAGAAATTGTTTTACATGCCATGTTAAGTTCAGACTTGCAGATTCAACATTAAGGCAAAGATTATCCATGATAAGTACCAGTGGGATGAGGTTCAGGGAGAACCTACTATGGCAGGTCGCAAAATTGTTTACAATACTCTTGCGGGTATAACCCACACTGTATATTCTACTACGTAGAAATTTTAGTGTATCAAGTCGCTGAGACAGCGTTTATTATGGTCTGCAAACTCCCACTCTTTCCCCCACATTTCTTCTTTCTGTTAGTCTTTAATGTTGATTAGTATTATTCTGCATAAGACGAAGAGGTACTCTAATATGTTTCTTGTCTGTAAGTTTATTCCCACTAACGTCTTTGCATAACATCCTCAGGATGGTTTCTATTATCTTCTGGGAATGTCCTAAAGCCTCCAGCTCCTGTATTTCATCATTTTCATATGATCTGTCATTAACTACTCTTACATGATTCTTACAATCTATATGTACAAGAATGTTTGCGCTTGGAAACACTGCCACAAGTTTCTCTTGTCTGGAAACACTGCCACTAGTTTCTCTTGTCTCGCAGATAAAGCTTCGATGGCGTCCCTCATAACAGCTGTAATTTTAAATTGATTGCTACAAAACTAAGGCATAGAACGAAGTTTGTCCACTCTTGCCATTTGAACACCATGAAACCAGAAATAAAACTGCAAAAGTAAAGTCACAGTCAGCAGACATACACTGAAGAAGTCACGACAACATAAAACAAAAAACGCGTATATAAAGTATAGTAATGGTCGTCTCCTTCTGGAACACTGCTGTCTACACATTCTGAAAATGTGAGTGCCAGAACTCGAAGAAAATCGAGTTTTCCTCTCAGATACCATCGTCACTGAATTGCAAGGGGGTACAACACATGTACACTTATTTATTCCAAGTGCCTTAAAGATGGATAAAAAAGTGCAAATGTTAGGAAACCACAGATTTTTGAAATCAGACAAAATTTCTTATTTTCATGGAAAATAAAAAAGTTTCGACTGTTCATAATTTGATGTGATATCATCCCAAGCAAGAAAAGAAATAACATGGGGTCTAGTAGCAACCCCACCATTCCATCTGCGCTCTAACCAACCAGCCAATGAAGAATGAGAACTGGAAGGCCAATCAAAAAGTGCTATGTTTCAGCCATGTGCAGGTTTATATTACTAATGTTTTTGGTGCACTCAAGATTTATCACAAACACATCACTCTTGGTACAATTTCTTATAATTAAGTGTCAATTAATGGGGCAATGGCGGTGAAAGCTTTTAGGAGATCCTAAACGAATAATAATATTGTTAAATTTTGTGTGTGTTGAGCAAGGTCATGTGCTTAGAGGTGTTGAGTTATGGAACTGAAGAAAGTAGGTTTGCTTCTTGTTGTATGCTGATATATTTTTTTCCTTCTTCACGTTTGTAACAGGTTCTGAGATTAGCAATGAAATTGGTATATTTCCTTGTCACACATATTTGGCTGTTTTATGCGAATTCTGAAGGTGTGATTGTTACTGTCGTCTTCAATCTGAAGACTGGTATTATGCCACTCTCCAAGCTACTTTATCCTGTGCAGGCCTCTTCAGTTCCGAAAAACTACAGCAACCCACATCCCTCGCAATCTGCTTACTGTATTCAACTCTTAGTCTACCTATACAATTCTTACCCTGCCCTCCTCCCTCCCCACACACCACACACTTTCCTCCAATACTGAGTAGATGACTCTTTGATGTCTCAGAATGTGTCCTATCAACGAACACCTTCTTCTATTCAGGTTCTTTTCTCCCAACTCCTATGCAGTCCCTCCTCATTAGTTATGTTTCATGATTCACTTCCATCCATGGCTACACTCCATACAAATACTTTTAGAAAAGATTTCCTAACACTTAAATCTATATTCGATGTATACAAACTTATCTTCTGCAGAAACGCTTTTCTTGCTATAGCGAGTATACATCTTATATCTTCTCTACTTTGGCCAGCATCAGTTATTCTGGATCCAAAAGAACAAAAATCATATCTACTACTTTAAGTATCTCGTTTCCTAATCTAACTCCCTCATCATCACCTGATTTAATTCGACTACATTCCATTATCCTCGTTTTGCTTTTGTTGATGTTCACCTTATATCTTTCTTCCAAGACAGTGCCAATTCCATTCAACTGCTCGTCCAAGTCTCTGACAGAATTACAATGACATTGGCAAGTGACTCCAAATTTTTTTTTCATATCCTTTACTGCTTGCTCATTGTACAGACTGATAACATTGGCTATACGCTGAAACCCTGTCTCATCCCCTTTTCGTCCACTGCTTCCCTTTCATAACCCTGTTGGCTGGTCACTGTACAAGCTGTAAATGGCCTTTTGTTCTCTATATTTTACCCCTGCTAGCTTCGGATCAAGGAAAATATTCCAGCCAACATTGTCCAAGCTTTCTCTAAGTCTACAATAGCTATAAACGTAGGTCTGCCTGTCCTTAACCTATCTTCTAATATAAGTTGTAGAGTCATTATCTCCTCACGTGTTCTTACATTTCTCCAGAATTCAAACTGATCTTCTTGGGGTCGGCTCCTACAAGTTTTTCCATTCTCTTGTAAAGAATTTGTCTTGCTATTTGGAACCATGACTTGTTAAACTGACAGATGGATAAAATTCACACCCATCAGCACCTGCTTTCTTGGAACTGGAATTATTAGATTCTTCTTGAAGTCTGAGGGTATTTCGCCTGTCTCACACATCTCGCACAGCAGATGGAAGGGTTTTGCCATGTTTCTGATGTTATAGAGCCAGGGCTGGTATTCCAGCTGTCTCCAATAAGCCCTAGTCGCCATGTTAGATCGCCATCTTGTATTCCAGCTCCACCATCTTGAATCCTGAGGTCATAGAGCCTGTCGCAGTATTCCAAGTCTTGGATTCTGATGCCACAGAGACAGGGTCAGTATTCTAGATTAGCCAAGTTGGATTATGACACAATAGAGCCTGTGCCAATATTCATGGTTAGCCATTATGACAATGCATCATTTTGCATTTTTGAATTTCCTGCCAATATATACTTAGGACAACAGCCCTACATCATAAGAGTGGGGAAAGTACAATAGCACAATGCAACTATTTTTTGAATAGTCCACTAATTTGAATTTCCCACCATTTTATACAAAGGGCAATTGGCCTTTGTCAGACAAGGGAAACCTATGACATCACTTGTGACGTTATCAGTGCTAGAACACCATTTGCATTCCTACTTACAGCATTACTGTGTGCTTAGGGATGCTGAGTTACAGAACTGAAGTACAAAGGTTTGTATCCTGTTATATGCAAAATATTTTTTTCCTTCTTTGCCCTTGTAACAGATTCTGGGATTAGCAATGATATTAATATTATTCCTTGTCACAAATATCTGGCTGTTTTATCCGAATCTGTCGAGCATTCCGAGAGTTTGGTTAAGCAGGTTACTTGAGAACAATATGGTAACCAACAGTGAGGATTTTTTCGACTACACTACTGAAGTTTTGCTGGTAAGCCGTTACACATCTTCAATATAACCCCGATCTCTCTCCAGGCAAGTTACATATTTTTTGAGATCTGAAGAGAGACATTCATAGCCGTCGATATGCTTCAGAGGAAGAGGTGCATCCCTGGGTGGAATCAATGGTTCAAATGTTCAAATGTGTGTGAAATCTTATGAGACTTAACTGTTAAGGTCATCAGTCCCTAAGCTTACACACTACTTAACCTAAATTATCCTAAGGACAAACACACACACCCATGCCCGAGGGAGGACTCGAACCTCCGCCGGGACCAGCCGCACAGTCCATGACTGCAGCGCCTTGGACTGCTCGGCTAATCCCGCGCGGCGGAATCAGTGGTTCCATACGCGACATAAACAACAGTCTCGGCCCACAGTTGGATAAATGTATCAACAGTTATGGCGGTTACTTTTGAAATAATAACCAATTTATATACTTTTCTCGTTCTGTCTCGTTTTCATTCGACTGCCCGATATTGATGTTTAACATACATGTGGAGGGGCCTTAGCGAACGTTTCGTCCAGCCATTACAAACAAAGAGCACCGAAATTACGAATCCAGCATCCGCAATCACAGGTCACTAGTGTACATATTAAATGAGCTGGTAAACTTGCGAGGCAAATGTCTCCTATAAAAACAATTGAGCTTGGAATTTAGGGCCCACCTATTTATATTACCATCGAGTGAGAAGGTCAAAATAATTTTGTGTTCACCATATATATTAATTAAAAAAGTCCCAAGTTGGTATGGACTGTTTAAGAAAATGGAATATTTTAGTACAAATTGGCAGCGTGGTCGCACTTAAGCGGAGGAAGACCTTTTTTCTTGGTGTGTTTGAGTGGCACCACTTCAGAATGAACAATCTAAGAGCCTGAAAGTCGCCTACGACGGAGAAAGCAGCCTCCCCTGTAAGACTGGTAGCAGGGCTAAGTTTTACTGATGAAGGCGCGCCATTTAGGCAATAAATTTAGGGGATACGCACCCTAAAGTCCACTCTCGTGCAGGTTCTTATCGATGCCATTTGGTTTTGGATTGTGCATGGAAACTAATACGGAAGTTTGCCAATATCTTAGCCAGCTGCACGTTCTAGCCTCCATCACCTTGAGTCAGATGTGTATAGAGGTATTATAGTAGATATCAGGTCACGTTGAAAGTGGATGCACAGGGATACTGGGGTTGCCAAAACTACATGCTTGCACAATCTGCTCTGTGAGCCAAAGCACACCACATGCCGATACTACTTCAGTAAGAGTTGTCACATATGAACCCTTTGCATTCGAATCTCATTCACTCTCATAGTAAACAATACCTCCCCTCTTTCTCTCGGATCTATTTCCCATGCTTTTTAGCAGTTATAACCCCCTAGGGACTGGGCGATTTTTTTCATTTTTTTTATACCCTTTTTAGCAGTTCACGATCCTGTGGAGGATAGGCGATTACTGTGGACAATCTGGTCTTGTGGAATGTTGCTGCCTCACTATGTACAGGCTGCCTCTCATTTCATTTGTGTTTATGGTTGAAAATGTACAAAAATCAACCGAATTTCTGCCCTTCTGTTACTTGTTTATGGCCGTCCCCCATCCCTAGTTCTGCAACAGTTTACAGTTGAAACATCTGCTGTAGGTTCCATTCTCTGATGCTGCAGTGGTCAAAGAGACAGGAAGATCTTTCAAGTAAGGAATTATTTATCTGGCGATAGCTGGAGAAAGTTACAGCTTGTGTAGCAGGTCAAATAGTCACTATGAATAGTAGTCCACTATTGCATTTTGCTGTCTCTTTGACCTTATTCTGTTGAGACTAACGTGCCTAACCTTCATTTAATACCCACACATTGAGTTTCCAAGGCTATATAAAATAATAAAGAAGGAAGCCACAGACCTGGCAATCATGACAGGACGTGACAGAGGTTTCGCCTAAAGCCCGAATAGCGAGGCAGATCAGTTGGTCAACCAGTGCAAATAACAGAAAAATAACCCACACATACTGCCATTGACTGAGCGTGAGTCAAGTTCCAAGTGGTGACAGTGATAAAATTTGTTTCCTGTATGTCAAGTCTGGCCATAGGTGGTGACCATTATTTCGTTTCCCCAAAGAGCGAAAGAGAACCTTTTTTCGCCACACTTTATAAAGAAATGGCCATGGGAGAGAGATTATGAAGCAAAGTGGCACGTGCAGTTGAAAAGGAAAATGATGGGCCAGACACCTGTTGCCTCTCCACCCTGGACTAGCAACACATCTGACTTCACCGCCCACAGCACCACCGGGACACCGACCGGAGCCACGTCAGAGCCTACTTCCCACGATGCACTGACTGATGGAGGCCGTCAACTGCGTCCTCCCTCCCCCATCCCCCCCCCGCCCCCCCGCGCCCTAGCGGGTGCCGAGAGCACACAACCTAGCTGTATGACGTCCAGCTCTGCCACGTACACTGTCGCTGATGCCGCCAATATGACTCAGATCTGTGATTATGTGGGGCTCTAAGCACAACCCTCGACACTGCTGGCTGTTGAAGCAAGCTCCACCAAGTCGAGTGCCGCTTCACAATCAGCAGTTTCTGTAGAGATGATGCGAGTAATATTTGCACAGCTGATGGCCGCTATGCATGCACAGTCAATCTGCTGGAAAATTAGATGCACAAGAAGCTAAATTAAAGGCCTAGTGTGACTGATTATATACAGAGTTACCTGCAAAATTAGATGCACGAGATGACAAAGTAGAAGCACAATTAGATCTCCAAATGGAGACTATACAAGCAGTAAACGGTTCATTTGCAGAAGCCCTTAAGGCTCACAGTAATGAGCTCTCTAGCATGTTAGATGATCATGCTCAGGGGTTTAGAGGCATAGAGAGCAGATAGATACGATGCTGTTAGATAACTAGGAGGCCTTAACTAGAGTTGGCACACAATTAAGCGCAGCCGATCAGTGATTCACAGATACAGAAGAGATAATCTCAATTCCCCAGATAGCACATGAGCAGAACGTTACTTTAGTCTCGCTGACTGATCAGGTTGGAGAAGCCAAAATGATCACCTGGGAACATACAGAGTTGTTACGTTCCATTGAAAATAGGGTGGTACAAACAGAGGGACAGATGGAAGATTCAAAAAATTGGCTAACTGAAAAGATCAAGGTCCATTCTAGCGAGCTGAGAAACAAAATTGACTTATGAACTGCTGAGATTAGGAGTGTTACAGCAAACTGGCGAATCGCTGAACTTGGTGCAGACCCACTTCTGTCAGTGGTTTCTGTAGCAGTTACCGGTGGAGGGGTGGGCAATGACGTCAGCAATAGGGAGGAAATGAAACTGATTAGAGTGGTCACTTGGCAAGCCATTACCCAAGGTGGGCCGGCTGATGAGCGAAGCAATAACCGCTAATGCAGTATCGTTTCTCATTGCAAATACAGAGGTAGGAAGTTGTATGCAAGAGAGAGCATTTACTTCCACAGAAAAATGACAACGATATCAACAAGCACGAACCAGCAACCTTTTGGTTGGGAAGAAATGTCGCTCATTTATGTGGTAAGTGACATCCTACTCTGGCACACAACCCTAAATATTCCCTCACCTTCTTGGGAGGAGTTTGGCGGAATGAATTCCAAGATCCGCCTCATACATTTTCTCCATAATTTTGATGTTTGGTTCGAGTCGATTCATGTCGGTACCTGTCAGCAAATGTACGTGTTAGGTCTGTATATGATGTCTGAAACGAGCCTATGATGGCAAATTACTGGCAGGCATTGCCAAAATCTGGTAAGTTCAACAGAGAGTTCCTGGTACAGTACTAGAATTGGGCATGTCGGCATAAATACCAGCCAGGCATAAAGTCCTAGTGGTGTAATTCTCATGGAGTTCTTTTTGTGCAAGGTTTTTGCAGTACTCAACTTATACCCGCCAAAAGATTTGTAGAAGCTGATTCTGTTTGCCTTTCAAGGAATGCCTGAGTGGGCAAGAAGACGCCTGCTGACTGTACGGATAGTAAGTACTGCATGTTCTTTAGAAATTTTGTTGGTGTTGGACGATTTCCAACAGGAGCCCATATGGTAGAATACTGCGAATGGTGGCCAAAGAGGTCACATCCAGTAGGTCGAATAACTAGGAGACAATCTAAACAGCTCTCTTAGATTGTTTGCAGCTGATGTTGTCATTTAATGTCTAGTAAAGTCATCAGAAGGCCAAAAAATATTAGAGAACCATTTAATCAAGATACCTGCGTCGTGCGAAAAGTGGCACTTGACAATAAATAATGGAAAGTGTGAGGTCATCCACATGAGTATTAAAATGAATCCGTTGTTATTTAGGTTATATAGTAAATCACACAAATCTATAGGGTGCCAATTCAGCTAAATGTCTAGGGCTGCAACTCATTTTGTGTTATCGAAAAGCGGGTGGTTGGGGAGGGGGGGGGGGGGAGGGAAGGAGGGGACACAGATAGGGTACGCGAGTTGGAATGACAATCATTAAAACAAAGGCATAATTCGTTACGACAACATCTTTTCAGAAAATTTCCATCACCACCTTTCTTTTACGAATGTGAAAATATTTTGTTGATGCCGGGACTTACATGGGGAGAAACGATCATCCTAATAAAATAAGAGAAATCGAAGCTTGCACGGAAAGATTTAAGAGTTCGTTTTTCGCGTGATTGTTCGAGAGTGGAACAGTTGAGTAGTAGTGTAAAAGTTGTTCGCTGAAGCCTCTGCCAAGCATTTAAACATTTAAATGTGAATTGCAGTGTAGCCATGTAGATGTGGATCGTCTTACAGTCTCCCAAGACGCTACCCATGCCCATTACTGATCTTGCAAGTCCTTTGCCTTTTCTGGCTGTGGCTAAGCCATGTTTTCGCAATATTTTTTTCTTCCAGAAATGCTAGTCCCACAAGTTACGCAGGAGAACACCTGTTACGTTTTTAAGGTAGGAGATGAGATACTGGTACGTAGAGCAGTCGGTAGAGCACTTGCCCTCGAGAGGCAAAGGTCCCGGAATCAAGTTTCAGTCCGGCACACGGTTCCAAATCTGCCAGAAAGTTTCCTGTCAGCCAAGTCATGTTTACACAATATTCTTTCTTCCAGAAGCGCTAGTCCTGCAAGTCATGTAGGAGAAATTCTGTCAAGTTCTGAAGGCAGAAAATCAGGTTACTGGCGCAAATGTAGCAGTGAGAAGTCGTTAGTCTCGTTCGGGTTGCCCAGTGGTAAGAGCACGTGCCCGCGAACGACAAAGGTGACGGGCTCTAGTCCCGGTCCGACAAATAGTATTAATCAGCGAGGATAATTTCATATCAGCGCGCACTCGGTTGCAGAGTGAAAATTCATTCTGAAAAGTTCCTATCTATTTGTCCGATGTAAAATTTGTTACAATGATTGCACGAATGTTTATACATTCCTAGATTTGATAAAGTCGGAATTTTTAATTTTTTCTTATTGTAGTTTTGTTTTTAATGTGTTATTGGTACGAAATGATATTTACACCTTCGTCTTTTTAAACAGATTACTGAGTTCCTTGAAATTTAGCCAGTGTAGGTGTTGTAATGTAAGTAGGTTTGCGTGCAATTTTTTCTTCTCTTTTCAGCGTTATTTCTTTACTTATGTTTTGTTTTTTAATTGTGTTTATCGCTCGAAGAGTTGGAGTATTATTGCAGGTTTAAGAGAATTCTGTTGTGCAGTGTATCGTAATTTATCTATTTTTTTCTTTGTTTCGTCAGTGTCAGGTGGTAAGTTCGTGAGTCGGTTGATCACTGATCTAAGGAATGTATGTTTATGTGAATTTGGATCACAGGAGTAATTGTTAATAATAATGATTTTCGTGGTGGGTTTCCTATACACTTAGAATCTTTAGTGGTTGTTATTATTGTTCATTGCCAGGTCCAAGAAGTTTATTGATATCGCGAATTTAATTTTGTCTTAGCAAAGCATTCCAGGACGCTGTATTGTAACATCTAAAACGTAAGGCTAATAATTACCAACGTAGGCGTAAGCCATGAAACATATATTTGCATAGCTTTACACACAAAATTTTATCATCATTAATATTTCAGGATCATTTGAAAATGCCATAATAGCCAATAAGACACTCGTCATGTATAAATAATAAGTTAATAAAGTCGTTGAAAAATTATATGCCATGTCTTTGACCAACCTAATGCAAATTGTGGACCCATCAGAAGAGGAACTTTGAAAAACCCGTGACCATTCGTGCTGTCCTTATTTATATTCTTTGGTATCCCCTGATGACGCTATTTGATATAGGTTCCACACACCTGAGCAATCTTCTAGAATGGGCGGTATGAGAGTTACTTTGTAAACCGTAAAATGGCCCTTTGTAAAGTGATTACATTTCCCTGTATGTACAAATGTACCGGAGTCTACCGCATGCTTTATCAACGACTGAGCCTATGTAATCATTCCATTTTATTTTACTACAAATTTTTTAATCCACGTATGTATATGAGTTGACTGATTCAAGCTGCGATTCATTGATAGTGTAGTCATTGAATTCTATGTTATTTTTATTTTTCTGAAGCGCATAATTTCACATTTATGAACATTTAAAGCAAATCTTCAATCTTTGCATCAGTTTGAATCTCTATCGAGATCTGGTCTGATATTTGTGACGAAAATATGAGGTTACTGCAACAGGACTCGGATTTTACTTTCTAAAGGAACATTTAAAAATGGAGCACAGTATTTTTCATTTTGCTTTGCTACATTCAGTTTCACTCCCTGTGCCAACCAGTAGAGTATTTGTATCTAACTTTGGTGATACTGACAAAAATGGTTCAAATGGCTCTGAGCACTATGGGACTTAACATCTGAGGTCATCAGTCCCCTAGAACTTAGAACTACTTAAACGTAACTAACCTAAGGACATCACACACATCCATGCCCGAGGCAGGATTCGAACCTGCGACCGCAGCGGTCGCGCGGCTCCAGACTGAAGCGCCTAGAACCGCTCAGCCACACCAGCCGGCGTGATACTGACAGCCTATACAAACTATCAGGCCATTACTGGGGTTTGTGTGAGGTCTTTCGATAAGATTCTGTTACGTTGGTCATTAATGGCTTCGCGCATTGCCATTTCAACAGGAAAACGTGTACATTTGGCGACTGTCTTTAGTTTTACGCTTTGTCTTACACCTGTTGTGCCGTTGGTGCCTTTTCTTTATAAGTTTATTTTTTTCCTTACTGAAAATATAAACCTTCCAATGCGTTGTAGTTGCCGTTTATACACTGATGGAAAAAAATCGCAGCACCAAAAAATAACTAACGTACGGTAATGAAATTTCAAGAATACATTTGCCTAGGTAAATCATTCAAGTGATCAACATTTCATGTGCACAGGCTGATGTAAGGGAAGATAATCCATTACAAATGCGAAGAACCTTCTACACTCCTGGAAATGGAAAAAAGAACACATTGACACCGGTGTGTCAGACCCACCATACTTGCTCCGGACACTGCGAGAGGGCTGTACAAGCAATGATCACACGCACGGCACAGCGGACACACCAGGAACCGCGGTGTTGGCCGTCGAATGGCGCTAGCTGCGCAGCATTTTTGCACCGCCGCCGTCAGTGTCAGCCAGTTTGCCGTGGCATACGGAGCTCCATCGCAGTCTTTAACACTGGTAGCATGCCGCGACAGCGTGGACGTGAACCGTATGTGCAGTTGACGGACTTTGAGCGAGGGCGTATAGTGGGCATGCGGGAGGCCGGGTGGACGTACCGCCGAATTGCTCAACACGTGGGGCGTGAGGTCTCCACAGTACATCGATGTTGTCGCCAGTGGTCGGCGGAAGGTGCACGTGCCCGTCGACCTGGGACCGGACCGCAGCGACGCACGGATGCACGCCAAGACCGTAGGATCCTACGCAGTGCCGTAGGGGACCGCACCGCCACTTCCCAGCAAATTAGGGACACTGTTGCTCCTGGGGTATCGGCGAGGACCATTCGCAACCGTCTCCATGAAGCTGGGCTACGGTCCCGCACACCGTTAGGCCGTCTTCCGCTCACGCCCCAACATCGTGCAGCCCGCCTCCAGTGGTGTCGCGACAGGCGTGAATGGAGGGACGAATGGAGACGTGTCGTCTTCAGCGATGAGAGTCGCTTCTGCCTTGGTGCCAATGATGGTCGTATGCGTGTTTGGCGCCGTGCAGGTGAGCGCCACAATCAGGACTGCATACGACCGAGGCACACAGGGCCAACACCCGGCATCATGGTGTGGGGAGCGATCTCCTACACTGGCCGTACACCACTGGTGATCGTCGAGGGGACACTGAATAGTGCACGGTACATCCAAACCGTCATCGAACCCATCGTTCTACCATTCCTAGACCGGCAAGGGAACTTGCTGTTCCAACAGGACAATGCACGTCCGCATGTATCCCGTGCCACCCAACGTGCTCTAGAAGGTGTAAGTCAACTACCCTGGCCAGCAAGATCTCCGGATCTGTCCCCCATTGAGCATGTTTGGGACTGGATGAAGCGTCGTCTCACGCGGTCTGCACGTCCAGCACGAACGCTGGTCCAACTGAGGCGCCAGGTGGAAATGGCATGGCAAGCCGTTCCACAGGACTACATCCAGCATCTCTACGATCGTCTCCATGGGAGAATAGCAGCCTGCATTGCTGCGAAAGGTGGATATACACTGTACTAGTGCCGACATTGTGCATGCTCTGTTGCCTGTGTCTATGTGCCTGTGGGTCTGTCAGTGTGATCATGTGATGTATCTGACCCCAGGAATGTGTCAATAAAGTTTCCCCTTCCTGGGACAATGAATTCACGGTGTTCTTATTTCAATTTCCAGGAGTGTATGTCGCTGGTTCAAGCCTTCTCCTCGACTCAGGACCACAGGGCTATGGTCAGCTCTGGGGACTGATATTCACTGGGGCTGGGTCCACAGCTGCGATAAATTGTTTAAATAATGTAATGCTACCTGCAGTTGTCATGTACTGGATTTTAGTTACTCGACTGGTACATTATACACTTTGGCCTTGTATTTTAAGTTAACCTACCTTATCACTCTTAAGTCCTTATGAAGGAAAGCATCATTTATTTACGTCGAATACACCGTCTTTCTATTCCTGTGAATACTGTAGCATAAGATCTTTCCAACATTTCTCTGTAGTCCCACGCCCACATAAAAATTTGTACAGCTTCAAAGCGTATGTTGAGTGCTGTAGCATCCGAAATATTCGTAATTTTAAAAACTGTGATGAGCAGCCGTACTACCGGCGCATGTGAAATCAATATTATGACAACTACGATTCCTGCACTCAATGGGGGACAGATCCAGAGATCTTGCTGGCCAGGGTAGTTGACTTACACCTTCTAGAGCACGTTGGGTGGCACGGGATACATGCGGACGTGCATTGTCCTGTTGGAACAGCAAGTTCCCTTGCCGGTCTAGGAATGGTAGAACGATGGGTTCGATGACGGTTTGGATGTACTGTGCACTATTCAGTGTCCCCTCGACGATCACCAGTGGTGTACGGCCAGTGTAGGAGATCGCTCCCCACACCATGATGCCGGGTGTTGGCCCTGTGTGCCTCGGTCGTATGCAGTCCTGATTGTGGCGCTCACCTGCACGGCGCCAAACACGCATACGACCATCATTGGCACCAAGGCAGAGGCGACTCTCATCGCTGAAGACGACACGTCTCCATTCGTCCCTCCATTCACGCCTGTCGCGACACCACTGGAGGCGGGCTGCACGATGTTGGGGCGTGAGCGGAAGACGGCCTAACGGTGTGCGGGACCGTAGCCCAGCTTCATGGAGACGGTTGCGAATGGTCCTCGCCGATACCCCAGGAGCAACAGTGCCCCTAATTTGCTGGGAAGTGGCGGTGCGGTCCCCTACGGCACTGCGTAGGATCCTACGGTCTTGGCGTGCATCCGTGCGTCGCTGCGGTCCGGTCCCAGGTCGACGGGCACGTGCACCTTCCGCCGACCACTGGCGACAACATCGATGTACTGTGGAGACCTCACGCCCCACGTGTTGAGCAATTCGGCGGTACGTCCACCCGGCCTCCCGCATGCCCACTATACGCCCTCGCTCAAAGTCCGTCAACTGCACATACGGTTCACGTCCACGCTGTCGCGGCATGCTACCAGTGTTAAAGACTGCGATGGAGCTCCGTATGCCACGGCAAACTGGCTGACACTGACGGCGGCGGTGCACAAATGCTGCGCAGCTAGCGCCATTCGACGGCCAACACCGCGGTTCCTAGTGTGTCCGCTGTGCCGTGCGTGTGATCATTGCTTGTACAGCCCTCTCGCAGTGTCCGGAGCAAGTATGGTGGGTCTGACACACCGGTGTCAATGTGTTCTTTTTTCCATTTCCAGGAGTGTAGTTTAAGACGACGCAACGAGTAAAGAAAGAAATGACAGTTACCGGAAACATTAATTCATTTAAACAGTTGTGAGCTCTTATTCTGTGGGGAAGGCTTATCTTTTCAAACTTTTCCGTCGGTAGCTGGAATGATCCAAGTATGACATCGGATCTCGGATGACAGATTTAATTCATTCCTTAGTCTGCCACAATCTGCAGGTGGTGGCACCCAGTTCCGTCAGTGACTGACAGAACAACCTCTTCGACATGTAGAACGAGGCCTTCAGGCACCACATATGCACTGTGTGCACACGGTGATTCTTCCTATCCCTTGTTGTCATTTCCCTAAGGGGTTCCATTATTTGCTGACAGTTTACAGACTCTTGTCTCTTTTGTGCTTGCTTCCCCTTGACGGAGGACAGAGCAGTCTTCTCAACAGGTGAAGTGCGTCGCACTGACGCAGTGGCAGGCAGCAGCTCAGACTTGTGTTGTATCGCGAATTCTTCTTGCTTCCTCTTTCCCCTGGACCTACCACTGGCACACTACTCACAGACCGCTTCCATCAGTTTCAGATTTCAAACACCTTGTCAAATATTGGTAAATACATTGTAGAATGAAAAGCAAACTCAGCAAAGGGCCAAGGACGCCATAAAAGACTCCAATGACACACGAGGGAGAGAAAGACAAGTCGACGAAACGCGTAGGGCGTGTCGCGTCTCAGCTCCGCTGTCGCCATACCAGATGGGAGCAGAGTTTAGCACAGCTGCTGTCTGACTTCACCGTCAGTGCCTGAGAAACTTCTTTTGCCCTATTATTCCTTGAAGATGATGCAGTCCACAGTAGCGTGATAGCCGAGTGGCTAGAACAAGACGTCCTGAATTGCGTGTTTAAGTGGTCACATGCTGACCACAGCTAGCATCTCTTACTTTTACTTTGCTGAACGTATGTACATCTAAATCCGGGTGGCAACAACTCCACGAGAGAGCATGCGAACGAAGGATTCTCTCTTTCTCAATCACAGTGGACTTTAATCAGTTTTCAGTAACGTTTGTACCCGTGCTTGACAGTCCAAAACCCATTTGGATGGTCTCCAAAAAGGACATTATCATCATCTTGCGAGTAATGTACGGCCGGGGCCCCTTCTCGCTTCCAGTTTTCCACTTCTTCCCATAATGCTAGTCTCCTTCTTGTAATCCTCTGGCATCCCGGAGCTCTCGGCTCCAGATCCTCCTAGGTCGTCAACGGTTTCTTCTTTCTGTGGGGCCCACAGCCACACCTTCTTTGGCCCTCAGCTATCGTACATACGTTCAAGATGTCCAAACCATTTTAGGCGTTTCATCTCTGTGTTATCTGATATTAATTTATCGACATCCATAGCCTCTCTTATCTTCGTATTTGATACATATACCATACATCTACCATACGTAAAAGGCCATACATGAAGAGTGTATGAGCTTTACTTTTTGGAAAGATCAGGAGTGTATAATAAATCAATGGTTACATAGTAACCAACTTTTACGAATGTTTCGCCTCTTTGCACTATCTCCTCTGGCTATTTATGAGTACTAGAATACGTGACCAGCGTTACGATCTTCCGCCAGTAACTGGTGAGACACGAAGGTTAGGCTGAGGACACCGCCCAGAAGAGCAAATATTAGAATTCTTTCAGGTTTTCTGTGTCGCAACATCAATTAAGCATTTATTCAAGACTTCCCAGAACCCAGAGATTTGCAAGCAGGTAAGTGCCTCGCAAGTTGGTCTCGTACAATTCCAGACCACAAGCTGCTAAAGAGTAGTTGTAGGTGATTTGAGGCCCGCGTGGTGTAAGAATTTTCATCATTACTACATGGTTATTGCTACTGTTGAGAACGTCATTTCGATTTAAAAAGGCATCGTCTGTGAACAATGCAGATTGCGGGAAGTTCGGCATAGTAATACTGTTCTGGATACTCCACTGGCAGAAATGAACTCTGGATCCAGATTTAACTGACTCCAGTGCTTGTTTACGTAGGTTTGAAGTTTCTGTACCACTAGCCTATACTGTATAAAATGTGCACACGTGGGGAAATTGACTAGCACATGATGATGTATCTTCTCCCACACGATCCTACACTATCGCCTCAAATTCTATTCTCTCTCTCTCTCTCTCTCTCTCTCTCTCTCTCTCTCTCTCTCTCCAGGCCTCGGAAGGCCCAACGGTACCGACGGGCAGCCATGTCATCCTCAGCATATAGGCATCATTGGAAGCAGATATGGGGGGGGGGGGGGGGGGGGGGAGGCATGTGGTCAGCACACTACTAACCTGGCCGTCGTCAGTTTTCATGACCGAAGCCGCTACTTCTCAGTCAGTTAGCTCCTCAATTGGCCTCGCTAGGGCTGAGAGCACCCCGATGGCCAAATGCATTCGACCGGCCCGAACTGTGACCCGTCCAAGTGCTAGCCAGGCCCGACAACTCTTAGTTTTAGTGATCTGATGGGAACCAGTATTACCGCTGCGGCAAGGCCGTCGGCATAAAATCCTACTGGGACAACAATATTCTTTGTCGAGAAACTCAGTCAGCTCTATGTTGGATGAACGATCCAGTTTCTCGAGGGTTGCTGTTGACGTCGCTAAATTTCTTCGTTAGAATGACACCTGCTGAGGAACTTTTCTCTGGACATTTGTTCGACTTCCCATCCATTACATCCTGCTCCACGATGCACTGAATGCATGTCTGCAACCGAGCGAGGTGGTGTAGTTGTTAACACACTGGACTCACATTCGGGAGGACGATGGTGTAAACCCGCGTCTGGCCATCCTAATTTAGGTTTCCCGTGATTTCCCTAAATCGCTTCGGGCAAATGCCGGGATGGTTCCTTTGAAAGGGCATGGCCGACTTCCTTCCCCATCCTTCCCTAATCCGATGGGAATGATGATCTCGCTGTTTCGTCCTCTCCCCCAAGTCAACCAACCAACCAACAACATCTGCAACTTCCCATAACGAGTGATGCACCGTTTTTGACAACCAGTCATGAACTGTCAACCGTGGAGATTTCTACCTTGGAAGTATCACAGCTGACTGTGTATAGCATCCTAAGGTAGCGTCACCGACGCCGATGCGGTAGGTAGATGTTTGTTGTGAAACAAAAGTAGTTTTAAAACATGTGCTTCATACACATTGTTCATTCGAGACCTCGTAGGTTTTGAATCATTAATTTTTCCCCATTGGTTCCTTGTGCCAAAATACTTAGTATAGGGTCCTGTAACGCTTGCATAATTTAATCCATAAACGTCTGAGCATCCAGTATAGCCTTATTTCCACTGGGGTCAGTTTCTAAGTGCTCTGACGTAATTAGCTGAAGATCGTGTAGTTTTCAGTTGCATTTAATGAAGTGGATCGATGTTCAAATGGCAGTCGTTGAATGCGAGTGTGTCTTCGGTAGCGGCGTGACATTCTTTCACGTCGCTGGTCGGTTGGCAGTCGTTTGCTATGCTCGTCTGGCAGCTTTCCATTGCGGCGTGAGCGGTGCACAGCCGACAACCGACCCTACAGTCCTGCAATAGATAATCGATGGCCCTGTCTTCATCAGATCGACGAACGCGACAGCACTATAAATGCGTTTTTGTGGAAAACTGCCGGGGACATTCTTTAGTGTAGGTATGTAATCCATCACAACGGCGGCATTCAAAATAAAGATTTATGCGCTGGTTTCCTGCTTAATAACCGATTCCTCGCCAACCTAGATAGATAACACCCCTTCCTGCGGTTTAATCTGTCATCCTTTTGTGTTTTCTTGATGTTTCTGTTAAGATTTGCGATGATGAATTATTAATTCTTCACATATATTCTCAATAGTTCTTCTAACAATCTCTAAAAACGCCAGTGGTCAATGTGGCATGAGTAAGCCTTGTAGTGTTACCATTTCCTTATCGATGGAAGGGGTAAATTTGTGCTCGTCGACCGAGCGCGCGCGAGAAGCGATGAGACATCACGGATTTCTTCACAAGTAACCCACGTAGCTCCCGTACACTTTCGACGAGATACAACGAAAGTGTAGGTTAGAAGATAGAAATTGAAAACTTGTTCATATGTAGAAAATTTATAGCCGACCTAGATCCGTTAGATAGAAACTGTTTCGAGGACAAGAATGTCTGATATCTTACTGATTCCGAATGAGTGGGACAGGCTCGTGATACAGATACTTTTGCATTGTTAAAATTGACTACAATTGTAAGGTTATCACAATGAGTTCTAATTCCTTTGCATTGGTAAGCTACATATTTTAAAGAGCTTTTCGTTAGTTTATTGATCATCACTGATAAAAAAAGAGAAACTAAGTCAGTAACACTATTCTCTCACATTATCTACAGCGATCAGACAACCCTCTGGTAATTTTCCAGTTCCACATCAATAGAAATCTACTGGTTTGGATTCATCAAGCCATATTTGAAGTGCATTTTTGTCTGGAAAAAAATTTTCTTGGTGGTCGTTCAATAATGAGCGAACAAGACAAACATTTCATCGCGCAATATCAGAGCCCCTGGATAGTCAGAGGGCGGGAGTTATTGTGCAGTAGCAGCCATTGATACAGTTTTTCTGGCTGCTTTTCTTAGAGTACGACCGCAAAGTGTCTCATTTGTTGGTAACAAATGCCACTATGATGGACACACCCCTAGGAAGCAGTTCTTACTACAGAACAATAACTTTTTATGAAGTTAACATAAAGACGCTTTTATTAAAAAGTAACGACATGTTTCGCATCAGTGGAGGTGTATCTTCGGGCGATATGTTTAAAAAATAAAGAAACCTGTCTCCGAAGATGCATCTCCACTGACGTGAAACCTGTCGTTACTTTTTGAGGAAATTGGGGTGGCTATGCATCCTGTGATAGGGACAGCTGTATTTGACTAGGCTGATTGAGGAAATCTTCAGAAGAAGGATAATCCCATGGAACGAATACTGAATTTCAGTAGTTACGTATTTTGTTTTTTAACATAAGCAGCTGTACAACACGTACGTAGATGGTGCAGAGGGACTGCACAAAACTTCTAATCTTTCACTGGTCGGAAATCAAATGACACACTTTCAGCGCACCTGTGACTCATGCTGAGAAAAGTCGTAAAAAAACCGATATATGCTCATCTCATTTCGTGTGTCGCCACGAGGAAGGGCTTAGATGGTGTATAGTTCGTAGCATTTTGTTTTGCATATTGGTATTTCGGTTGCTATTGATTTATTTACGGATCGCCATTTGTTATTTAAAGTTCGCTGTTGCTATTTGAGTTTACGTATTGTCATTTTTTCATTTGGAGTGGAGCTGTGGACGCTAGAAGGCAGCCAGTAACATTTGCGTCTTGTATGGGGACAATGCCACTGGACAGATCACGGGAAGAAGATGGCATTCTCATTTTCATGAGGATGGTTTTGACATTAGTGACTCTCCACGTTCAGGAAAAAAAAAATGGTTCAAATGGCTCTGAGCACTGTGGGACTTAACATCTGAGGTCATCAGTCCCCTAGAACTTAGAACTACTTAAACCTAACTAACCTAAGGACATCACACACATCCATGCCCGAGGCAGGATTAGAAACTGCGACCGTAGCAGTCGCGCGGTTCCGGACTGAAGCTCCTAGAACCGATCGGCCACAGCGACGTTGATGCAGATCGTTTAAACGCATTAATCCACAATGATTCACGTCAGTGTGCTCGATAACTGGCAAATGTGGTGAATTGTGATCATTCTACCATCGTGCGACATTTGCATCCAATGAGGGAGGCTCAAAAATCGAGTGTAAGGGTACCGCATTCTCTGAGCCAAAACCACATAAATCAATGTGGAGCGTCTTTACTTGCTCGTCATCAGTTGGCTCGTGAACAACACCGACCATTCCTATCCTTTATCGTTACTGCTGACAGGAAATGGTGTCTTTATGCTAACATAAGGAAAAGAAAGGTATAGTTGAGACCAAACAAAGCAGTAACTCACCGTAAAACGACCTTCGTGTATCCATAAAGGATAATGTTATTCATCTAGTAGAACAGCCACGGTGTGGTGTACTACGAATTGCTTCCTCGAGGTATAATTATCACTGCTGACATTTATTGTCAACAACTGAGACGTCTTACAGACTCTATCCAAGAACAACGACGAGGAAGAATGCGTGAAGTGATGTCACTCCACGGTAACAGCAGCTCGGATTCTGCTAGACTGGCAAAAAACACAATACACGAGCTGGGTTGGGAAGTCGGTCCGCACCCACCATATTCACTTGATCTTCCAGCCTCAGATTTTCACCTTTTCCTCTCTCTCTCGAACAGCCTTCAAGGAACTTCCTTTCCGAATGAAAATGAACTCCGAACGTGGCCGGACGAGTTCTTCGACTCAAAACCACGCGATTCCTACAGTCGCGGAATCGAAAAGTTATCCTAGCGTTCTCAGACTGTTGCAAATAGTCAAGGAGAATATATTATTGATCCTTAAAGTCTCTGTTATGTATATCTGTTGTGTTTATTAAACTTATGGATAAGATACCCAATAATATTAACAATAGGCTATTTTCCTATGTTAAAAATATGGTTTCTCATAAAATATCCGTTGTTTTTATGTAATTGAATATCAAGATCTGGCCACGAGATCGAAAACGCTCTGTTACTGGCTGATACTTGTGCTACAGGAGCGTTAGCCGAAGTTACGAGGTTTTTACGTACATTTACTGCAAACAGTTTAGCTCTTTAGTGACGGAAAACGCCGGCCGGTGTGGCCGTGCGGTTCTAGGCGCTACAGTCTGGAACTGCGTGACCGCTACGGTCGCAGGTTCGAATCCTGCCTCGGGCATGGATGTGTGTGATGTCCTTAGGTTAGTTAGGTTTAAGTAGTTCTAAGTTCTAGGGGACTGATGACCACAGATGTTAAGTCCCATAGTGCTCAGAGCCATTTGAACCATTTTTTGATGGAAAACGCAATTACCACTTTCAAGTAACAATAAAAAGGAATTTTGAGAACGCTGATAGTGGAAACTTTGCGAAAGTTGATGCGTCTATGCTCCATCCACGTAGAGTTGCGATGTGTGCAACGACGGACATTCTTTTCCCTGCTCCCTGCAACATCATTAAACTCGCTCAAAAGTAAGGAATTATAGGATTTTTGCAGATGGTTCCGTATATTATAACTAGATTGCCTCCTACCAGTCAAGAGCTACGACCCAAAGCACAGTAAAATTATTCTTGACAAAACGTAGTGCTGATTTCCTGCGTAGAAGGCAATCAACAGATATTGTCCATCCGGCGGACGTTCCGTAACGCAACGGATAGTACATCCGACTGTAGTGAAAGATACCCCATGTTCGAATCCTCGCAGGGTCTCACATTTTAAAAAGTTTTAGACGAAATACGAAACTAGCGTTGCCTAGAACTGATTGCAGCAGTTGTTGTTTCTGTGGGATGTATTATATATAGCTTCACATTAGTCTTAGTCTGATAAACGGACAACGGAGGAATAAATGCATTTACTTTATGAACAAACAGTTCACTTTTTCGGAAAGCATTGCCAGTAGTCAAGATATCACCATACGTCCACAGTACAACGAGGTGTAGGAGGATGAGGTTATACGGAGAGTTATAAAGCGTGTAAGACATGAGGTGATACAAACATAAGAGCAGTGATGTTTGAGAGTGTAAACTAACGTTAGCGGCTGAAGCAGGCTTAGTTCACCTTTATGTAAATTGATGAAACTGCAGAAGTTTAAACACTAAGGATCCTAGCTAGACAGTACGGAGATAAACACATTTTATCTAATAAAGTAAAAAGTGTGCGGTCACATTGACTAGAAAATATCTTTGTGAACGTGACATGTGTGAACAGCGATTGCAAATGTAAGCGCATGTAAACAGCAAGGAAAACACAATAATATTCTGTTTCTGAACGGTGTGGTGAATTTTTGTGATTGTGATTGGGGTTTCATAGAAGAGAATTGTCGAATCGTTTTATAAATAAATCTTTCGGGTAAGAGTCGAACCAGCGACCTATGGACGTCCTCTTATAAAATTCGACTGTTTACCGCTGTAACAACTGAGCTACCGAATAACTGATGCGGCTGGTCCCGGCGGAGGTTCGAGTCCTCCCTCGGGCATGGGTGTGTGTGTTTGTCCTTAGGATATTATAAGTTAAGTAGTGTGTAAGCTTAGGGACTGATGACATTAGCAGTTAAGTCCCATAAGATTTCACACACATTTGAACATTTTTTTTTTTTTTTGAATAACTGAGTTGTATCTTATTAGGTAACACAGAAATTTTCAGTGGGAGTTTAATTTCGCTGAGTGACGCTATCCTTCGTTGTAACAGTGGAAGGGCATATCTCGTAGATAAGTTAATGTCAACCTCACAGTGCAATATATTTTTAATTATGTTAGTGTCGACATGGTACTACACACAATTTATAATCCATTTTACAGAACGTAAATTTCAGAAAAAGACATCACTGTGAGTTACGATTATGACACTAGGAGCAACGAGCTAGCCAGCGACGTCACAGGCATCACATGACTCGAATGGAATGTTTTAGCTGGCGTTCAGGTTACTTGAATTACATTTCCGTTGTTATAAAAGAATACTGAAATTCAAGAGGCAAAAAGCATGTTAGGAGCATGAAATAACATAATTAATCATTTAAGACAATTTCCAGAAAACAGTCAAATATCCTATTGTCGAATGTAAGGCGTTTGATGGGGGCGAGGCTGATGCTGTCTTTTCTTTTGGTGGAGTGGGGACGCCATGCTTGAATGCCTTTGCTCAGCGCTCCTAAACATAGAAGACTGCTGGGTTATGAGTTCGCATATGTGGAAGCTAGCAGCCACGTGCTTACAGCAGGCTTGATACAACGGTGTAACTGGAAACCTTGACATGATCAATAGAATTCCGTGGCTTGAGATATTACCTGTCTTCAGCCGCTACGGCCGGCCGACTCAGACGGGTGTTTCCAGGATGGAAACTGTATCCGATGCGACCCACAGAAAGAGCGTTTGCGTTTTTACTATTTGTTTCCTCTTCTGATTTGGACTCTCAGTTTCGCCCACGTAAACTTTGGCTATTGCTCACGCAGATAACAATAAACTCTTGAGCAATAAGTCCTCTGACCTGTGTAGACAGCAACGCGCTATTTCGTGGAAGATTTTGCTATTAACGTCGGTCCAGAATATGAAGGGATGTGATCGAATTCTTGATTTCAAGTTTACACTGTGTGGCATTTACCACTACTTCAAGAGCAGATACAGCACCAGAACACCTCGAGCAGAAGACATTTCCTAGGTAAACTATCGCATCCTTTAATGTTTCCATTTTGTGTAGGTGGCCGCACTCGCGATTCTAAGGCGTGGCCAAGAGTATTGCCAACTTAAGTGAACAACCCTAACTTCATATCTGCGACGGCCGCGCATATGCAAACCTCACACACTCTTCTAATTACTTTTTCTGTGCAAAGGATACCTTTTCTCGAAAAAGGAGCTGTCCCAAACATTACCCCATAGAACATCAGTGAATGAAAATAGGCTAAAATGTCAGCTTACTGATTTGTATGTCCCGAAAGTTTCTGTGTCGGCTTTCTTCGTCTGTGAAACAATGCTCTCAGTTCAAATCACTTATAGGGAATTTAGTTTCACGTCACCGTAAGTCTGCGAGATGTGGTGCTGAATTTTTCTTTCTGGATCCGCTTGAGCTCCAATTCCTTATCGAGATCACTTTCTGTTAACATTGCTCTCGTATGAGTCTCTGTTTCGTTTCCTATACGTGACACGCCATCTTTCAGCATTGCTCTCGTATGGATCTCGGTTTCGTTTTTTATACGCAACATGCCAAACTCTTGCTTCAAACCATATGCAGCTTTGTTTGGCACACACGCACTCACACACACACACACACACACACACACACACACACACACCCATATAGACACTCACTCACACACACACACATACACACACACACACACACACACATACACACATACACGCACAAACACACACATACACGCACTCATACGCGAAGCTCGCGTGCGCAGTCTAATTATTTCAACTCCTGCCATATTCCGCTCACGCGGAATCGCCACAAATCAATAGTGACAGCTATGCTGTACCGGCGCAACGAGAGAAGAGACAAGCGCAGTTAAAAGCTGTCAATTAACAACCAAATCAAATGATTCTAATACAAGCAACGCATATGCGTAATGCAAATAACGGTAATTTCTGGGCAACAGCTACCGATATACGAGGTGAAACACACCAAACATGAAAACTTCCGTCTTTACAGTATCATCTACAACGTATAGATTTCGGGCCAGTTATAAAGCCTGTGAAAAACAGATAAAACACATTTTATAGGAGAAAAAGAGTCCACACCTTATTCAGTTACTTTTGACGACCCTAGACTCAAATAATGATCAAGACTTGCTACAGGGAACATGTAAACTGTGGTGTACGTTTGATCATATGTGTAGACTAAAAGCACTGCAATCATGCTTGTAAAATCCGTAGAGGAGTGTTGTTGGAAGATAGTAGGTTTATATAAGAAGGGGCATGTTTTCTAATACTCATTTTAGTCTAGCAGACTTTATAAAAGCGAATAGAGGAAGTTCCCATGTGTGATCCTTCAAATTAATGTTTGCGCATCATTAATCGACACTGGAAGCATACTGCCGAGGAACAGTCTGAAAACGCACCCATGAACATCGCATTATAAAATATTTAAAGAATGTCAATAAATAAATTAATATCAAAAGATATTAACGGAATCCAGTCATCCTGTCTTTGTAAGTCTGTATTCTCCTGAAAACTAAATTGTCGGAATTGAATAACACTAACAGAACTTGGTTTGATCTTTAACGTTCGCTGTTATTTTCGTAGTATCATTTCATTTCGTACAAACTGAGCGAGCTGACGTTATGTTGAGACACGAGTCTCGTGTGCGGGAAGAGCGGCATTCCGGTTCCTGCTCTATCATTCAGATTCAAGTTTCTCGCTATTTCCCAAAAAGATATGAGCCAGATGCTGAGATGGTTTCCACCGCCACCCTTATCCATCTCCGTCTCTGATTATCCTGCTGACAACAAAAGTTAAACTCTCAGATTCATTTTTCCCTTCGTCAGTTTCGTACAAGCATTTCAACATCTCAGGAGCTAGACTGACATGGTTTTCTCAGCGTACCGTTGAGTTCATAACGTGGCATTTGCATACAAATTACTATGTAAGAGGTACTTGGAGATTAGCTGAATGACTCCAAAAAGACTGACGCCATCAAACACACATTGGTACACAAGAATTGTTGAATTACGACAATAATTGCTTTCTGCGATATTTTGTTTACCAAATGCCTTTTGACTATTCTGTCTGCTGTTTCTTGCAAGGTAATCATATTCTTACGTAATAGTAACGTTAACTTCAATTGTTAGGTCTTGGGGTGCTTTAATTCAGGGAAGGCAAGGCTCCAACACTCCAAGGCCTCAGATATGGAAGGGACGTGACCAGCTCCCGCAACCTCTCCACTCAGTGCATTTTCAACTGACCTATTTCCAAGTTTCGAGCGTCCGTGAAAGTGGTTTCTGTGCCAACGCTAATCTGCATATTTTTCGACGTGCAGTATCTTCTGTAACCCACTGTGACATGACGATTTTGGATGGTATGGCAGCTCACAGATTGATTTTGTTCAGCACTGAACCGTGGTCGACCTGTCAGCTGCTAAAATATGCGCCCCGTCATCAACACGCTCTACCCTCCATCAGGCAGCCAACATCTGTCTGTGACTTGCCCATCCCACGTTCAACTTTCACGACGACTGCCGCTGTTGCTGCTGCTGCGGGTTGAGAACACGAGTCGTCTCCAGAGCCACGGATAATTATGGGGCAGACAATGGTTAGAATTGCAGTTTCCTCCGACTGTCCACTCTCAATACTCGAGGGTTAACGAAGTAGGTGCGCCTACACTGGCGCGATCATAGCTGCACACCGTGTCTGCGGGAGCGTGCAACAAACACTTCCACACTCATTCATGACTTGATGCTGTGCTTCCTCTCTCTCGCAGAGACTCTCCATACGCAAAAATAAACATCGGGACAGCTACTGCCGTTTCGTAGTTGGTATTGATACATGAAAGTAAATCTCCCTTGGCTATTACTCAACAATTTAGACTATTTACATTATAATTACAATCACTTATATACAGTCAGAAATAAATACACTATTACATCCATTACGTATTATTGATAGTTTCTGTAATAAAGCTGACAGATTCAGAATTAACAGTACAGTACAAGTTATCAATGCATATTAAGCGGCGGAAATTTTTGTATGGTGCAGAAGGTATATTATCTCCATTTTCGGTGTTACAAGTACCACATCACTAAGCGACCACAAAAGGAGGTCTCAGTAAAGTAGCCTGATTGTCGAACGTCATTTGCTGCTTGTCGCTGTTTTTGTTATATTCCTAATAACTATGCTACAGCTACGTTTCCTGTGTGCATCTATTTCTGACAAGAGTTACCCTAAAATATGTACAAATTTCCAGCAAAAATGAGAGGAAAGAGCTCCATCCTTATCGTCCCATCTTTTGGACGGGTGCTTATAAATATCGTCACATGCCCACTCCGTCAGACGCAGAGTATAGATGTGAAATTTAACCGAAGACATTCTGTTGAAATTCATGTAAGCAATGGAAATTTACTACACCACCAGGCTCCGCCTACAGCCAAGGCAAACGGACGAATGGCAGTGTACAATCTTGTATTACCAAACTTGGCGACGGAGGGGGGAAACAATGGCAAATTTAATCAGGGCAGTCCGTTCGAGGGTAAATTTCAAATGTTTTCCGAGTGCGTGTACGGTATAGCATTACTTCCAAACTTCGCTGAGTCGCTATGTGCTTGGTAGCTGAGACCTCAGAAAGCTTCGCCCAGCAACTTATGCACCTCTGCAGTCACCACCATGTCATCCACAACCGACCTATTAGCTCTGCTGAAAGTAAAACTGGGGCTGCTCAACGTCCAAGTCTCGCGCAAACGTCGTTTACAGAAACCTTAACAGCAAGGCAGTTTTGTCCTTTCATTGGTGAGTGCCTTCATTGCTTTTCTGACTAATAGTACCTGAGCTTCCTCATTCACCATTAGTAAGTTGAGCTCACGAATAATTTCGTCTTTTTTTCTTTATATGTATTTCATCCAACTTGGCCCACAAATGTCAATGGTAACACTCCCATCCTCTCTTAAGCCAGCAGGATTTGAAATATAAAGAGGTGATTAACAAGGGTTTACAAGTTAAAATACTGATGAATTGCGCTGAGATTTTCATAAAAGATAAGATTCTATATTTTGATGAGTGTATAAAACACTCGTACCTTCCAATGATGTTTGGTATGCTTCCCGTCATCAACACGCTCTACCCGACGACAGATAATTTTACGGTGACCAGTAGTCACTTTTTCCATCGATACGAAGGAACTTAAAAAGCCATGAGCCTTCATCACCTCATGTATGGAGTACCGCGCACATCAGGCAGCCAACGTCTGATTGTGACTTGCCCATCCCACGTTCAACTTTCACGGCGACTACCGGTACACGGTCTGACATATCATTCCAGCACGTGACACAAACAACTGGTAGCAGAAGCGTTCTCTCGCCAACACAGCAGCTATTATTAATTCATCTACAACTGCATTTACACTCTTCAGATCGCATTCATGAGCGTGGCAGAGGATATTTTCCACTGTCTCATGTCTTAGGGTTTCTTCCCGTCCTACTTTCGTACGGAGTGCGGGAAGAACGATTGGTTAAATACCTATGTGTGTGCTGTAATTAGCAGCTACATGGGTAGCACAGCACTTGTGGCGTGCACATGGGGTATTTTTTAGATTAGGTTCCTCCCCACGGGAAACAAACCGTTGGCCTGAAAAATTACCAGTTCATGGCATTGATGTGGGTGTGCCAACTGTAAAAATTGTTAGTTCGCCTAAACAGGTCATTCTAAAGGGTTGAAATATGCTAAATCTCATGTTGGTAAATTGTCGAAGTGTCTGTAGCAAGATATCCGCGTTACTCTCCGAAATAAACAGTAGCAATGCCAATACTGTATTAGGTTCCGAAAACTGGTTGAAACCAGACATAAATAGCAGTGAACTTTTCAACTCGGATTGGACAATGTTTAGGAAGGATAGGACTGATGCTATGGGAGGTGATGTGTTCATTGCAGTTAAAAGCTGTTTAAACGCAGTTGACATCGATACTGGGTCGGACTGTGAAATTGTTTGGATAAAGCTGTCAATCAGGCAAGGATTGACCATTGTATTAGGATGTTTTTATAGACCACCAGCATCCGCAACAAACGCCGCAGAACGTTTCAGAGAAAGTCTTGAGTACATAGGAAATAAATATCCAAATTATCCATTAGTTATAGGTGGAGGCTTTAATCTGGCATCTATCGACTGGGAAAATTACACGTTTAACACAGGGGTCAGGAGCAAAGACTAGTGTGAAGATATTCTAGGAGCGCTCTCAACATACAACCTTGAGCAATTGGTTAGAAAACCTTCTCGAGATGGGAACATATTAGATATCTTGGCGACAAACAGACCTGATCTTTTTGAGGAAGTTATTGTAGAAGAAGGTATTAGCGACGATAATGTCGTTGTGGCTTCTATGTCAGTGGAAGTTGGGAAAGCAAATAAAAGTGTCATTAATGAATATCTTGATAGTCAGCTCCAAGCATTCACCCCATGGGACACAAAGATATTGAGCATCTTTTGTCGGAGTTGAAAGGTATTGTCCACCATGTGCTAGAGAAGTACGTGCCTAGCAAAAACAGAGGGGAGGGAAAGGATCCACCGTGGTACAACAAACATATTAGGAAGTTTCTCAGAAAGCAGAGAATTTTGCACAGTCGTTTTAAACGTAGTCACTGCCGCGCTGACAAACAGAAATTATGCGAAATGAAAGCGGTTGTCAAAAGGTCAGTGAGAGATTCTTTTAACGAATTTGAAAGCAATGTTATATCTGCAGATTCTAAAAATAACCCCAAAAATTTCGGTCGTACGTAAAATCTATGAACGCTACAAATTTATCGAACAAACGTAAGGATGGCTGACATAGTGTTTAGTGTATCTGGGATTGTAAAACAGTTAAGATCCTATTACGCCAGGAAGACATCTGGCCCAGACAGTATCCCCGTAAGATTTTACGTTGACGATGCTACAAATGTAGCACCATTCTTATCCATCATCTACGAAAGATCATTAGAACAGCGGAAAGTTCCACGGGACTGGAAGAAGGCCCAGGTCATAGCAATCTATAAAAAGGGTAGAAAATCGGATGCACATAATTACCACCCAATTTCACTGACATCGATTTGTTGTAGAATCATGGAACATATTTTGCGTTCAGACTTAATGACCTTTCTAGACTCTGAGAAACTCAGCTGAAGAAACCAGCACGGTTTTAGGAAAGAGTGTGTTGTGGGTTGGCAGGAGAGCCAACACCGTGATTATTAGCGGAAGCCGAAAGGCACGCGTTTTAGCTCACACAGGCTGGCGTGAGGTCTGGAACAGGACAAGGAAGTTAGAATTTAGAAAAACGGACGTAGCTGGTGGAATACTTAACTATAATCCATTAATGATGAGCGTCGCGCTTGACTGTACATGATTCAGTATCAATAGTAACTGGTAATGGCGCCTTGCTAGGTCGTAGCAAATGACGTAGCTGAAGGCTATGCTCTATCGTCTCGGCAAATGAGAGCGTATTTTGTCAGTGAACCATCGCTAGCAAAGTCGGTTGTACAACTGGGGCGAGTGCTAGGAAGTCTCTCTAGACCTGCCGTGTGGCGGCGCTCGGTCTGCAATCACTGATAGTGGCGACACGCGGGTCCGACGTATACTAACGGACCGCGGCCGATTTAAAGGCTACCACTTAGCAAGTGTGGTGTCTGGTGGTGACACCACATTCCTCCCCCGCAGATCGGCGTACGGTTGTGGCATAAGGCTTCCGCTCGCCGTGGGGAGGACCCCATGTTGACGTATGCGACGAGGTGGGGAGCCTAACAACAGGCGAGGCTATGCCACCCGCACCCTGCCATTCGGACCGCGGGGAGCTAGGAAACGCCTGAAAACCTGCTCCAGGGTGCACGTCAACATGCGGTGTATGCGCTTGCAGAGAGAAAGGAGGGGCCGAAGGGTCGACCTCCATCGAGCAGGAGCACCCGACGGGCGAAGACGACATATGGTCCGGAGCGGACAAGAGCTCCATGTCGGAGGACAACTGGTCACGGGAAGCGATCTGCGGCGCGTGACCCAGGGAGGCTCACGGCGGTTGCAGCGACGCATCAACTGCGGGCGTCGCCGACGGGAGAACAGGTGGCGGCGGCGGCGGCGGCGGCGGTGGCGGCAGCGGCGCGTCGCCATGGGGCAAAATGGAAGGCGGCGTCGGTAACACCTGGGGCTGAGGCGAGCCAGTAGATGGGTCCCCAGGGCGGTGACTGAGCGACACCGTCGCTAAAAGCAGACGGGGAGCGGCAGATCCCGTGCGACGACAGAGGCGCAGCTGATTGAGATGCCGTTGCACCTCACCAGAGGCCCCCAAACCCAGATACATAGCGCGGCCGAGGCAGCGAAGAATGCGCCCTTCGAGCCAACGCCGTGAACCTCGATAGTGGCGGTAGTAGACAACGTCGCCTGGGGCAAAAGTAGGTGTCTGCCGCTGCACAGGAACCTGATGCGGCGGATGTAGCAAAGAAATCAAGGTGCGATGAGGACGACCGTGAAGCAACTCAGCCGGCGAGCGACCATCGCGGAGCTGAGAGCGATACGAGGACAAAAAGAGCAATAACGCGTCCTCCCGAGAATGCGACTCTTTCAACTTCAACATCTGTGACTTGAAAGTCCTGACCAATCGTTCGGCGGCACCGTTTGACTGTAGCGAAAACGGCGCGGACGTCAGGTGTTGAATACCATTGGCCTTGCAGAATGACTGAAATTCTGCGGACACGAATTGTGGGCCATTGTCGGAAACAATAGTCTGTGGAAGACCTTCAATGCAAAAGATAGCAGATAACGCTTGGATGGTGGCAGATGACGTCGTGGAAGATATCCGGACAACAAAAGGGAAATTACTGAATGAATCTACCACAACCAACCATCGAGCATTCCAAAATGGACCAGCAAAATCGATGTGTAAGCGTTGCCAAAGGGAAGTGGCTTTTGGCCATGCAAAGAATTTCCGCAGTGGTGCTGATTGTCGTTCGGCACACACCCTGCAAGAAGAGCACATATTCGTAATCGCGGCATCGATTCCGAACCAAGTACAGTGCTGACGAGCAAGTTGTTTCGTTCTCACTATACCCCAATGTCCTTGGTGGAGAAGCTGTAAGACAGAGGATTGTAACGAACGTGGGGCCACGACCCTGGACTGATCATTATCGGAACGCAACAGCAAAACACCACGTCGTACAAAAAGTCTCTCCTTGTGAGCAAAAAATCGGCGAACCAACGGATCCCCGATCCGTGACTTTGACAAGGGCCATTGCGTAGCAACAAAACGCAGAACGGTAGCAAGGACAGGGTCGGCAGCTGTGGCTGTAGCTACACGACGAAAATCAATCGGAAACGATTCGACCACGTCATCGGTTTCCAAATCAATGAACATGCAAGCAAGTTCGGAGGAATCGAATGCTCTATCCTCAGCAACAGGCAAACGGGGCAACGCAACGGCGTTTCCGTGCTTAGCAGTGGACCGATACAAGATATCGTAGCAGTACTGCGAGAGGAAAATAGACCAGCGAATGAATTTCTGCGCTGTACGTGGAGGTACAGGCTTGGTCGGATGAAAAAGTGATGTCAAAGGTTTGTGGTCTGTGATGATGGTAAAGTGACGACCACACAAGAAATCATGAAACTTTGTAACACCAAATACGAGAGCCAATGCTTCTTTCTCGATCTGTGAATAATTTCTTTGCGCAGACGAGAGCAATTTGGACGCAAAGGCAATAGGGCGATCGTGAGATCCACCTTTATGCGCAAGCACAGCACCGATCCCGAAATCCGATGGATCCACCATCAACAAAAGGGGCTTCTGGGGATCGAATGGCGTAAGGCAAGTATTGGAAAGCAACGCCGATTTCAACTGGCGAAAGGCGCGTTCGCATTCCGTCGTCCAGACGAACGGAACACCTTTACGGCGTAAGCGATGAAGCGGAGCTGAATTGGAAGAGGCATGGGGAACAGCTACTTCAAATTCTGCAGCGAAGGCAAGTCTTGTATGGCACGGAGGTGCTCTGGGCTGGGATGTATGCCTTGGGCATTGAGTACATGTCCCAGGTAGGGTAAGTCACGAGCAAAAAACACACATTTGTCCTTCCGCAAGCGAAGACCATTTTGTCGCAAGACCTGAAATAATGTTCTTAGATTGGCTAAATGTTCTTCTTCCGTCTGTCCGGAGATCACAATATCGTCCAGATAGTTTGCTGCAGTAGGGACCGACGCACAAACAGTTTGTAGATATTGCTGAAACAATGCAGGGGCGGATGCACACCCGAATGGCAGTCGTTTGAATCGATACAAGCCAAGATGCGTGTTAACCACCAAAACGCGCTGGGATTCTTCGTCCACCGGTATTTGCAAGTACGCATCTGCTAGGTCCAACTTCGTAAAATATGTACCCGGGCACAGTTTGTCAAAAAGACCTTCCGGGCGGGGTAAAGGAAAAGTTGCAGTCACTAGTTGTGGATTCACTGTTGCCTTGAAGTCCACACAAAGTCTCAATTTTCCGGAAGGTTTTGGCAAAATTACTAAGGGTGATGCCCAGAGAGAAGCCTGCACACGTTCAATTACACCTTGTGATTCCAAATCGTGTAATGTTTTTGCGACCTCATCACGCAATGCGTGGGGAACATTGTGCGCTCTGAAAAATTTCGGTTGCGTGTTTACTTTCAGTTCCAAAAGTGCTTTATAGTTCTTAGCGCAACCGAGGCCCAGGCCAAAAATGTCTGCAAATTCTTCACATAGGCGAGAAACACTGTCGGAAGGCACAGTCTGGTTCACTGATAGGACCTGATTTACTATAGACAAGTTAAACAACTGAAATAAATTGAAACCAAACAAGTTCACTGCAGAGGAAGAATGAAGGACGTAAAATGACACAAGTTTTGTTTGTCCCTTGTATGTTGCAAGAAGGCTGCACTGTCGTAACACAGGGATCTTGTGACCTGAATAGGTAGTTAACTTAACAGTTGCGGCACGCAACGGAGGTGTGCCCAGCAGTTCGTAAGTGTCTTGATTGATCAGTGAAACTACAGCCCCGGTATCGAGCTGGAATGGTATCACTTTGCCGTTAATGTCCAAGTCCACAAAAAGTTTATTGCCCTGCTGACGAAAAGAGCGACTGTATCGTGCAGCGTGAACTGACACTGGTATAAAATCACTTGCGACTTGATGGGAGTTCCTGCGATGTCGACGCACACTATTTGTGGGACGAACACAGTCACTGTTAGAGAGGGTGGCACTGGGTGGAGTGGCATGAACTATATGAATTCCCATGGGCGAAGTGTCGCGAGCCTGAGTATCCTTGGTTCAATTCCGATTCCGGCACGAAGCAAAGGGCCTGGAATGATTTTGAGTTTCCGATATGAGCTTTTTCTGGCAAACACTTTGAACGTGTCCTTTTTATTGCAGTAAAAGCAAATAGCTTGGCGTGACGGGCAATTCTCACACGAATGTCTAGTAGCACACCGCGGGCATGATTTTAGCACTGCATTTGCTTGTCGGCGTGGTACACATGGCTGAGAGCCTGGCGGCAGCGGCGCGGGTGGGCGCGAGGACTGTTTACTGTTCCGTGCAGCTCGCCCGGCGGGCCGGTTAACCTGACACACGGGTGGCGAAGTTTCAAATGATTCCTGAGCAAATTCAAGTGTGTCCTGCCGATCCAATATGTCCATCACTTGTTGAAGGGAGGGATTGACTAGTTTCAAAATCTGTTCCCATATACGAACATCAGAAACGTTCTGTGCAATTGCATCACGCACTATAGTATCTGAATAAGGGAGTCCACATTGACACTCAAAAGCGCAATCCCTAGTAAGGCCTTGCAAGGTGGCAACCCACTCCCTATTAGTCTGACCTGCCGTACGTTTTGTACAAAAGAAGGTGTACCGTTTGGCAACTACATTGACTGATTCTTTGAAATATGCATCTAATGCAGACAAAATTTCGTCGTAGGACAGAGTTGCTATGTCGCGTCAGGGAAATAATTTGACTATCACACGGTACGTGTGCACCCCTATGAAGGACAACAAAAAGGCTGCCGCTCGTTACCTTGAATTCTGTAGGCGGCGAGATGGAATCCAAATTGGCATGACCACTCCGTCCAGCTTTCCAGTGCAGCATCAAAAGGACGAAAAGGTGGTGCAACTGCGTGTTGTGGCTGCGTTAGCGGTGGGGCGGCGGCTGCCGCATAGGTTTGCATTGCACGTTGACTCTGGATGAGCTGTCCAAGGGCATCCAGTAAGGCCTGCGTCTACTGATTTTGTAAGCGATAAAATTCGGACAGTACATCTGGAGATGTTGGCGAAGCCATTACACAAGTAAATCAGGGCAGTATATTTAAGAACGCAGTGTTGCCTCGTCGCCAATGTTGTGGGTTGGCAGGTGAGCCAACACTGTGATTATTAGAGGAAGCCGAAAGGCACACGTATTAGCTCACACAGGCTGGCGTGAGGTCTGGAGCAGGACAAGGAAATTAGAATTTAGAAAAACGGACGTAGCTGGTGGAATACTTAACTTTAATCCATTAATGATGAGCGTCGCGCTTGACTGTACATGATTCGGTATCAATAGTAACTGGTAATGGCGCCTTGCTAGGTCATAGCAAATGACGTAGCTGAAGGCTATGCTCTATCGTCTCGGCAAACGAGAGCGTATTTTGTCAGTGAACCATCGCTAGCAAAGTCGGTTGTACAACTGGGGCGAGTGCTAGGAAGTCTCTCTAGACCTGCCGTGTGGCGGCGCTCGGTCTGCAATCACTGATAGTGGCGACACGTGGGTCCGACGTATACCAACGGACCGCGGCCGATTTAAAGGCTACCACCTAGCAAGTGCGGTGTCTGGTGGTGACACCACAGAGTGGTCATGCGAGACACAGCTGGTCCTCTTTGTGCATGACATACGACACGCTCTAGATACCGGCTCCCAGGTTGATGCCATATTTCTCGACTTCGAAAGGCGTTCGACTCAGTTCTGCACTGTTGCTTGCTCCAAAAAATGTGCGCTTACGGCCTATCCGATGATATATGCGGTTGGATAGATAGTTTTCTAACAGACAGGGAGCAGAAACAAGCGTAACTTCAGGTGTGCCCCAGGGCTGTGTAATAGGTCCGCTACTTTTTACGATTTACATAAACGATCTAGTTGATGGTATTGACAGTGGCATTAGACTGTTTGCCGATGATGCTGTAGTCTACAGGAAAGCAGTATCGCACGAAAGTTGTGAACGAATCAATGAGGATTTGCAGAAAATAAATGCGTGGTGTAATGACTGACCGTTATCTCTCAATATTAGTAAGTGTAACCTACTGCATATAACAAGGCGAAAATCCCCATTAATGTACGAGTACAAAATAAATGCCCAGTCTTTGGAAGCGGTAACATCCGTCAAGTATCTGGGTGTGACTATTCGAAATGACCTCAAATGGAATGATCAGATTACACAGGTAACGGGCAAGGCGAACTCTAGGTTGCGGTTTATTGGTAGAATCCTGAAGCGATGCGGTCCTTCAACAAAGGAAATAGCTTACAATACGTTAGTTCGTCCAGTCTTAGAGTGCTGTTCGTCTGTATGGGACCCTTACCAGTTGGGTCTGATTCAAGAGATTGAGAAGGTCCAAAGAAGAGGGGCAAGATTCGTGACTGGTACATTTAGTCATCGCGAGAGCGTTACAAATCTCATAGAAAGTTTGAAGTGGGACTCACTTGCAGATAGACGGCGCGCAAAGTGGAGTGGGCTGCTCACTAAATTCTTCGGCGAGGATGTAAAGCATATATTGTTACCACCAACTTTCAAATTGCGCAATGATCACCATTCAAGGATAAGGGAAATTAGAGCTCGTACTGAGGCGTTCAGACAGTCGATTTTCCCTCGCGGTATCCGCGAGTGGAACAGAGGGGAGGGGGGGGGGGGAATATGGGTTTGGCGCGAATTGTGCCCTCCGCCATACACTGCTTGGTGGCTAGCGGAGTATGTATGTAGATGTAGATGTAATATTATCTTTGCGGCCGCTACGTCAACACTGCGTGAGGGTCGTAAAATTTTCATTGATTCCTCACTTCAACTTGCTTCTTGTAACTTTGGTAGTGGCCTTCGGCGCGATGGTTGGCGTCTATCTTCAAGTGTCCGCCAATTAAGGTTTTTCAGCTTCTCCGTGACGCTCTCTCGTAGGTCAGCAAATCTGTGTCGATTCGTGCTGCACTTCTTTGTGTACGTTCAATATACCATGATGGCTGAATCAGACATGTTAGCCACACATTTGCGCAATATTCTAGGTTGAATATTTGCACAGCTTTTTTCATACAATACTTCATTATAGATAACGGTATCATACGCTGCGACACAGTCACGGATCAAAACAGAGATCCAGAAACTGTAAAATAAATTCCTTTTATTTCCGTCAATGGCCAGAAAACTTTTTGATCTTTATACTACCGGTTTCGGACAGCGATGACCATCTTCAGATCTGGAGCAAAACATGGGAAAACAAATACAATTAGTGAATTTCCTGTCAGAAAGGTCTCAGTTGGTAGTAACAAGTGAAAAGTCATCGAGTAAAACAGAAGTAATACCCGGCGTACCCCAAGCAAGTGTTATAGGCCCTCTATTGTTCCTGATCTATATTAACGACATAGGAGACAATCTGAGTAGCCGTCTTAGATTGTTTGCAGATGATGCTGTCATTTGCCGTCTTGTAAAGTCATCATATGATCAAAACGACTTGCAAAATGATTTAGATAAGATACCTGTATGGTGTGAAAAGTGGCAGTTGACCCTGAATAAGGAAAAGTGTGAAGCTATTCACATGAGTACTAAAAGAAATCAGCTAAATTTCGATTACGCGATAAGTCACACAAATCTGAGGGCTGTAAATTCAACTAAATACTTACGGATTACAATTACAAATAACCTAAACTGGAACGATCACATTGATAATACTGTGGGTGGAGCAAACCACAGACTGTGATTCATTGGCAGAACACTTAGAAGGTGCAACGGGGCTGCTAAAGAGACCACGCTTGTCCGCCCTATTCTGGAGTATTGCTGTGCGGTGTGGGATGTGCATCAGGTGGGACTGACGGGTGACATCGTAAAAGTACAAAGAAGGGCAGCTCGTTTTGTATTATCGCGAAATAGGGGAGATAGTGTCACAGACATGATACATGAAGCGGAGTGGCAATCATTAAAACAAAGACGTTTTTCGTTGCGACGGGATGTTCTCATGAAATTTCAATCGCCAGTTTTCATCTCTGATGACTGAGTTCTACAGCGATTGCGAAAACATTCTGTTGGCACCCACCTACATAGGGAGAAATGATCATCACGATAAAATAAGAGAAATCAGGGCTCGCACACAAAAATTTAAGTGCTCGTTTTTCCCGCGTGCCATTCGAGAGTGGAACGGTAGAGAGACAGCTTGAAGGTGGTTTATTGATCCCTCTGCCAGGCACTTTATTGTGAATAGCAGAGTAATCACGTAGATGTAGATGTAGATGTAGATGTAGAATAGTTTATATCTTAAAACAATAAAATACGTCATGTTACACTATATTGGCAGAATAGCCTCATGGTTACTGATAGCACTTTCCATGTTGGCAGCCTCAAACGTCTATTTTTGCAATTAGATCTAATATATATGCGCAATGAGTGGACGTTCGAACTATTTATTTTAAGCTGTTTTCAGAGAAAATACGTTTGGTATTGTTTTGTCGCACTCGCCACTTTAATCATCCCAAACGATTGTAGAATGGTTAAAGACTTCTCCAATGGTAACAATATTATTGAGGAATATATGTACTAGGAAGAAGAGTTTTTGATTACTTGTGGGTGCGAGACTGGTGACTGATAGTGGGACTCAGTTATAAGTGACGATCGCCTGTCTTAATAAATGCGTTGTAACACAATGCATCGGCAGAACTGCACTCGGGATTCAGATTCATTTGGTCTCATTGCTTGCACACATTATTTGTGATAGAGATGTAATCATTACTCCACAAGCTCACTTCGCATCGTATTCTTTGAAGCGTGTATTTTATGAACGTGTAGACATATTCTATTCCCACACGATACCACAACGTCCCTTCAAACTCAACTGTGCGAAAAATTCTTGGTGGAGGATATTGGTCAACTCCGTGTAGCTTCAACGACGCAGTTTTTCGTAACTTTTTATCGACGTCGATAAGATGTTTAGTCACTAAAGCAACTGACAATCACGAAAACGCCAGTAATCCACAACTAACGTAAATGTAACCCCTGACACCAGAGCGTACACTGGCGTCAACGATTAAATGTAATTTGCTGCGTCGTTCTCGGTGTCAATTGCCTGCTTTCATGCATTGTTGAGCACGTAGCCCGTACATCTGATGAAGTGTTGATAATCCTTTCTAACTTCCACAACCTCTCTGATGACTGAGTCCTACTGGTTGAAACAAAGTCTCACACTTTAGAATAGTGGAAAATGGAGTGCAGCAGACATCGTCTACTGCATATCTGAATAAGAGAGAGAAGCATAGGTTATCTGAGCTTCTTACGGAGAATGTTCTGGAGCCCACAATCACACAAATTACCGTGATTATTAGTTTCAGAGACATATCTTTTGTAGATTAGAATTCAAACAAAAAGTTTTAAAGGAAGCTACAGTGGCAGAAGATCCATACAAATTGTGTAAGATATCCCTAAAAATTTGAATTAGCTTGCATCTACAGAATATCAGGGAACTGAAAGATGAGGTACATGAACTTTTTGTTTGGTAGGTCTACGAAGTCATAAGAAGATGGAGGGCCCGTACTATCTGAATACCATATAACCACAGGCCTAGTGAGGTTAAGTATGACTGGTTATACATTAGGACTGCAAGTTTAGAAAAACTGAAAGAAGTACATTTTAAAGAGATCAGGACACAGACGCATGTCCTTTTGAGCTGAAACTAAAAACATATAACATCTAACTGTATATAGTCCCCGACAAGAAACTCTGAACTAGATTTCAGGTATCTTGATTCTTTGTTATGCTGTCTATCAGACAAAAAGAAGCGAACAACGGCGTGTGGTACTTTCGCTGTATATATTCTAAAGGTATCTATGAGGAAAAATGACTTAAAACATTATTTGGATCATAAAATTTCATTTCAGTAATTAATTTTCCAACACATTTGCATCAAGATAGAACACCGATGAATTATTTTTTTTTTAGACAGAGGGTCAGAACAAGCAAATAAATGAGTACTCAGTAGTTAAGGGAATACCAATGTCGAATTTAACATATTAAATCATAAGTTTTCGTCGTTATTTGAAAATAGGTATCCGCATATACATGTACATATACATCGAGTGGTGAGAGGCCATGCAGACCATGCGCTGCTTCCACTGCTTCAGTTCCTTCGTGTCTTGCGGTCGGTTCCTCTTGGTGTCTCTAATCCCCAGAGCTGCCAGGTTGTCCACCCAGCGCTGCCTCGGTCGTCCCATGGTGTTTGGTTTCCCCTCAAGCGAATTCTTCGGCTGCCTTTCTTCTGGTGTACGGGCTACGTGGCCCGCTCACTGGATTCTTTTTATCTTTAGCTTCTGTAGGATTGTTAGTTGTTGCATCAAGAGGCAGATTTCCTCGTTCTTCCTCCTCCTTCATTCTCATTTATCTAAGATCGGTCCCCACATCTTCCTCATTACTATTCTTTCAAATATTAATAGCTTTACCTTTTTTCGTTTAGTCATGCTCCAGGTTTCTGAATCGTACATGACTGCTGGGAATATCAATGTGTTATGGATTCTCATCGTAGTGTTCGCTGATAGTGATTTTGAACCGAGTGTTTCACCGAGGGAATATATGCACTTCATTCCCACTGCAATTATTTCCTGGATGTCCATTACTATCCAGGATCTCAAGTATTTGAATTGGTGAAATCTCTTTAATCTCATGCTATCTATCTCAAGAAATTCTTCCTTCTTTTGTCATCTTCCTAACTGCATGAGCTCCGTTTTGTCTTGATTTACCTTTAGCCCAATCTCCCGTGCGTAGTTGTCCATTTTCTCGCACTTTTTTTTTCAACTCGTGGTCTGATTCGCTTAGCAGTACTGTATCATCTGCATATTCGAGACATTTGAAATTAGCATCCACCTGCACTCCAGCCCACTCCTGTTGCCTACATTCGCTTATTACTTTCCCTAAGATGACAGTGAACAGAACGCATGAGAGAGCATCCACTTGCCTGAGGCCTATCTGAGTCTCAGACGTTTCTGATGTGACCCCCTCCGAAACGCATTGCTGCCCTTGATCCATCAATACAAAATTGCACCATTCTCACTAGCTCCTCAGAGATTCCGATGTCTCGCATTGAACTCTATAGGCTATCCGTGTGGATGCTATCGTAGGCACGCTGCAAATCGACAAACATTCCCAGTGCTTTTCAAACAATTGTATCAGGGTGAAAATATGATCTATTGTGGAAGAGTCTGGTCAAAGCTAGCTTGGTATTCCTGTATGTTGTTCGCTATGAACAGTTGTAATTTTCTGAGGTTAATGATAGACAGTACCGCGTAAGTCACATTCCGCAAGATGATACTTCTGTAGTTACCACATTAAATTTGCTTATCTTTTTGTACATCGCAAAGAGAGAGGGGGGTGATATCTTGTACATAAATATATGTAAACTGATCCATTTGATGTGTAAGAACCAGACATCGCCAGAAAATTAATTAGAAATGAAGCTAAATGTAATGGAATCTCAATATCATGTAATGTGAAACGGAACTCTGTATGTTAACATGAACAAATAAAGATTATGCTTTAGTTGCTTACTACAAAAATTACTTCATATTATTACGAAAAATTATTAAAATTTCTAGCACTATGTGAACAGTCTGAAATTAATAATTCAGATAGCAAAATTGAATGTATATGGAACAGAGTGAAAAAATAGTTGGGACAATAGATCACAGTATCTAACATCTCTGTTTATTTTAATGTAATGGAGTTAATATGGACAAGAGTTCTGTGGAAAGATCTGGGCAGTATATTGTGAAAGCAATATGCTCTCGCCCACCTCCAGACATGAAATTAAGAAAATAATAAACTTTCTCAAAAATAAAAACGGATAGAGTTCATGGTAAAATTTCTAAAGAATTACTGCCGTAAAACAAGTCCTATCCCCTCTGAAAAATGTGATGTATCACTAAGTCATGGCAAGTTTGTGGTTGCAATGGTTGTTGACCTGAAAATGCTCTATAGGAATCCTAGAAAAACACGTTGGGACGTGTATAGGAAAGACCTAAACTCACGCTTATCTGAAGATAAAATTTCGACAAAAATTCTTTAGCTTTAGAGGAACAGACACAAGAAATGTACAAGTAGGAATGCACTTTGATGGAACAATAAACGAACTGCAAGGGAATCAGGTAAGAAGACTGGTCAATTTTGCAAGAAAGAAAGGACGATGGGTAAAATATCTGCCCTTGCTAAATACAATCTTGCCATTAAGCAAGCAAAACAATCATTCTCGAAGGTATTCTGTGAGGAGATGGAATGTACAGCTGTCAAAGCCAGACTTTAGAAAACCTTCACAAGAATACCAACAAATCCAGGAGGCACGCTAAGAAAGGAGTATGTAGGTTACACAAAATCAGCACATGACAGGCTGGATGTGCTCCTCAAGACTCAGTTTTCTCAATGCACTCCGATGGATGATGCAGACAAAGACTCAGTCCTGAAGAAGTACTGGTTTACAGGTAAACCATGCACCGTATAGATATGCGCCTAGTAGAACAGTTCATGATGGGCTGGCTTTACTAGACTGCCAGGAAGAGGTAACACACAAGAACTGGGGAACAGGGGCTAAATCCACTGTTGTTTTATCCCCCTGATTAAATAATATGAAACAAAATCAAGTCAGGGCGTTTTTACGGGGATATTAAAGTACGAAATTGCTAAATTCCTTTGTGGGAAATGTGATAGGACAGATAACAATAATTCCAAATCTATTTCACTACTGAGATCATTTTCTACGGGTTTTGAAAAAAATGTGGACTCTAATATAGTCTCCTACCTTGACGATAATAACATACTAGGTAAGTCATAATTCTGATTTCAGAAAAGCTGTTCAACTGATTATGATATCTATGATTCATTCACCAGATTATACAACGATTATACAGGCTAGTCAGAAATAATCTGAAAAGCATGTATGGGTGCTGCGGGGTAGATTGTGCTGAGAAATAACTGTTAAGAAAAAAATTCGATACGTTGCGCCATTTCCGATTTAATTAGAATTGAAATTAGCCAATCAGGTCGTTGCGAGCGCAAATTCAAGCAGCCTGCCGGCGACACTGTCACCTACTTGAACTTCGTTTGGTTTCGTCAAACCGAACGAACATAGATTTTGCTCACCTACCTTAAATTTAACACTTCCGAAAAATGCGTATTTTAACTGGCGATGAAGATTTGAACAAGTGGCAACTCATGGACCCACAGATGTCCGTGCATTACTGCATTTTAGCCTGTATAAGTACTTGAATTTGCGCGCATAATGACCTGACTGCCTAACGTCAGTGCCAGTTAAATCGGAAACGGTGTAACGTATCGAATTTTTTTCTGAACAATTATTTCGCAGCACAACCTACCCTGGAACACCCCTACACGCTTTTCAGACTGTTTCTGACCACCCTGTATTACTCGATCGATTTTCTCACTTCTCTTATTTTTTACTCTTACTCAGCACTCATGTAGCTACACATTTTCTTAGAGGCTACCAGTTTTTAGATAAATTATCGTGAATTGACTCAACGGAATTGTCCAGGAAAAATGATTTTAGGTTAGATTTGAAAGTTGCTTTGCTACTTGTCAGACGTTTTATGTTATTGGGAAAATGAACAAAAATTTTTGTTGCTGCATATAGAACTCCTTTGTGAGCCACTGACAGCTTCAGTAATGGGTAATGAAGGCCATTTTTTCCACTACTGTTGTAGCTATGGACATCACTATTTTTCTCAAATTGTGACCAATTTCATTAGGAAATATAAGTATTGTGATGGTGTACTTAAAATGACTAACTTCTTTAAGAGGTACCTACATGACGACTGCGGGTGAATACGACATTTTTTCTTACACTTTGCTTTTGTACAATCAGTTCATTCTTTCTAAGTGATGAGTTAGCCGAGAAAATTATTCCATAAGACATTACTAAGTAGAAATATGCTAAGTATGTTACGATACTGATTCACTTGTTTCCAAGACTAGCGATTATACGAAGAAGAAAAGTAGCTGATCTGAACTGATTGAGCAGCTCAGTAATATGCATCTTCCAAATCAAGATTTCACCAATATATACCCCTAAAAATTTGGAGCATTCTACACTGTTTGCGGACTCCTGCTCATGTTTTACATTAATTGCTAATAGACTCTGTTCGTTGTATAGAACTAAATATCGTGTATTTTCCAAAAGTAAAGGTGAGGCCGTTATTAGAGAATTACTTAATAATTTTTTGAAAAATATCATTAACAATCTCTTCTATTGCTTTCTCTCTAATGGAATTTATTATAAAACTTTTATCGTCTGCAGAAAGTACCAATTCTGCTTGATGAAAGTTAAGTGTAAGGTCATTCGCATATACAGGGTATGTCATAATTAATAGCGTACACGCATACAGTTGAAAGTAGAAGATACTAGAAGCAAAAAAGTCTCAGTACACATAGGGTCGAAAATGCATACCTTAAGAGCTACGAGCAATTTTTCATCTTCGATACTGTGAAACAAATCTCTTCTACTGCAAGTTCTTTGCTTTCCATATTTTGGGAGTGGTAGAATGGACCAAAACAAGAAAAAAAAGTCCAGTAAACGTGTTCTCTAAAATGCATTCCTTAAGAACTATGAGCACTTGTACATCTTTGCTACCTTGAAACACAACTCTTCTAATGATCAAGTGCTCGTAACTTTTAAGGTATGCGTTTTAGAGCACATGCTAGCTGCACATTTATTTTCTTATTTTGGTCCATAATACAGAATACAGAAAGCAAAGAACTTTCAGTAGAAGAGATTTGTTTCACAGTATCGAAGATGAGAAATTGCTCGTAGCTCTTAAGGTATGCATTTTCGACGCTATGTTTACTGTGACTTTTTTGCTTCTAGTATCGTGTACTTTCAACTGTATGCGTTTACGCCATTAATTATGATACACCCTATATATATGGGATAGCATTGGACCGAAAATTGAACCTTGTTGAATTCTCTTTGTGATTTCTCCCCAGCAAGTAAACCAGTAACTGAAACTTTCTCTCCTCCTAACTTCGTTTGAACTGTTCATCACCAATTTTTGCTTTCCATTTGTTAAGTACGAATCAAACCAGTTGCGTGTAAAGCCACTAATTCCATAAAATTTAAGTTTCCCTAGGACAGTAAATGGCCCATGCAGTAAATAACATTTTCTCTCCTTCCAACCTCGTTTGAATTATTCATTACCAATTCTGTTTTTCATTTGTTAAGTACCATTCAAACCAGTTGTGACTAAAGCCATTATTTCAAAAAACTTAAATTTCTCTAAGACAGTGAATGATCAAAGCAGTCAAACGCCTTGGAAAGCCTAAAAAAATACCAACTGGCGATATTTTATTGCTAAAGGCTTGTAATGCTGGGTTAGTGAATGTATAAATAGCATTCTCAGTCGAGTAACCCGCCTGTATTCCAAACTGTGACGTGCTAAGTAAACTGTTTCTCCTTAAACGTGAGACTACTCTTGAGCACATTACTGTTTCGGATATTTTGGAGAAAGACATAAGTGGTGAAACTCAACGATAATTATTTAAGTCTTTCTTGTAATCTTATAATGATGTTTAACAACTGCGTCTTTTCAACCGTCTGTGACGTGTACAAGGCATACTGCCCCGAGATGTGCTTGCTGCATGCAATGTGGCGCAGCAGTTAGCGTCGCTGGCTGGCGTGCTACGGTGGCTGCCTTAAACATGACAACGAACATTTATCTGCTATTTCATATTTATTATTAATTTAAGGTTCTCGAAATTACTTATGTTCGTAATGTTTGTATATTGTGGAATATTCGATGTTTATATACAGGGTGAGTCACCTAACATTACCGCTGGATATATTTCGTAAACCACATCAAATACTGACGAATCGATTCCACAGACCGAACGTGAGGAGACGGCCTAGTGCAATTGGTTAATACAAACCATAAAAAAATGCACGGAAGTATGTTTTTTTAACACAAACCTACGTTTTTTTTAAATGGAACCCCGTTAGTTTTGTTAGCACATCTGAACATATAAACAAATGCGTAATCAGTGCCGTTTGTTGCATTGTAAAATGTTAATTACATCCGGAGATATTGTACCCTAAAGTTGACGCTTGAGTACCACTCCACCGCTGTTCGATCGTGTGTATCGGAGAGCACCGAATTACGTAGGGATCCAAAGGGAACGGTGATGGACCTTAGGTACAGAAGAGACTGGAACAGCACATTACGTCCACATGCTAACACCTTTTTATTGGTCTTTTTCACTAACGAACATATACATTACCATGAGGGGTGAGGTACACGTACACACGTGATTTCCGTTTTCAATTACGGAGTGGAATAGAGTGTGTCCCGACATGTCAGGCCAATAGATGTTCAATGTGGTGGCCATCTTTTGCTGCACACAATTGCAATTTCTGGCGTAATGAATGTCGTACACGCCGCAGTACATCTAGTGTAATGTCGCCGCAGGCTGCCACAATACGTTGTTTCATATCCTCTGGGGTTGTAGGCACATCACGGTACACACGGTACATGATGGCCACCACATTGAACATCTATTGGACTGACATGTCGGGACACACTCTATTCCACTACGTAATTGAAAACGGAAACCACGTGTGTACGTGTACCTCACCCCTCATGGTAATGTACATGTGCGTCAGTGAAAAAGACCAATAAAAAGATGTTAGCATGTGGACGTAATGTGCTGTTCCAGTCTCTTCTGTACCTAAGGTCCATCACCGTTCCCTTTGGATCCCTACGTAATTCGGTGCTCTCCGATACACACGATCGAACATCGGAGTGGTACTCAAACGTCAACTTCAGGTTAGAATATCTCCGGATGTAATTAACATTTTACAATGCAACAAACGGCACTGATTACGTATTTGTTTATATGTTCAGATATGCTAACAAAACTAACGGGGTTCCATTTAAAAAAACGTAGGTTTGTGTTAAAAAACATACTTCCGTGCATTTTTTTATGGTTTGTATTAAACAATTACACTAGCCCCTCTCCTCACGTTCGGTCTGTGGAATCGGTTCGTCAGTATTTGATGTGGTTTACGAAATATATCCAGCGGTAACGTTAGGTGACTCGCCCTGTATATAGCAGCAGTCTCCGTAAACGAGTTGAGTTCTGTTCTATTCTGGCTGTAGATCGGTGGTCATAATAAACGTGCTTTCAGTGCTAAGTGTTGTACTTCATTGACGACCTTCCTTCATATTTGGACATGATTCTAGTTACGAGTTACGACGTGATAATATCATACTTAAGAAAAAGAATGCAGGAAGCTGTACATCTCAATATATATTCAGAGGATATATATATATATATATATATATATATATATATATATATATATATATATGTGAGTGTGTGTGTGTGTGTGTGTGTGTGTGTATAGTTTTCCACATAATCCTCATCAAACATAATTTTTTTTTTTTGCAGATGATATAGGTGTTATAATCAATTTCAACTGATGCAAATCAGTTGAGGAAATTGCAAATAAGGTGTTTAAAGGAATTATTGTCTGTCTTTCTGCAGCTGATCCCCCTCATAATTTTAAGAAAACAGGGTACTGCATATTCAGTTCTGCACATCATAGGTTGTAGTACCTGTGATAAATTTAATGCAGTAGTCAGTATGTAAAGCAGAATCTTGAAAAATTTTGGTAAAGATACTGATGAGAACGTTAATTGGAACATTGTAGAGCTTCTTGCAGAACTCAGTTCAGCCACTTTGGCACTTGATGTTATTGCAACCCTTGGATAGTGTCGAATCCGCAGATTAATACTGATTACTCATCTTCATTCTTTAATTTCATATGGAATTGTGTTCAAGGGTAACTTATCTTTAAGAAATAAAGTCCTCATTCCCAAATGCGTTCCCAATGCAACTTATCTTTAAGAAATAAAGTCCTCATTCCCAAATGCATACCGCAAGGATAATGTGTGCAGATCACCCTCGATCATCTTGTATATAATTGATTAACGAGTTTGGTACTCGTATTTTACCTACAGGATCACAGTACGGTATATAGTTTATCTCATGAATTTTTTCCTAGTTGATCCATTAGAGGTAAAACGAATTATGACACATACAATGAGAATATTAAAAGAGAAAAATAACCTTTATTACTCTTCATTAAACTTGAGTTTAGGCCAGAAAATGCTGGAAGAGAAAAATCTTTGATCATTTACTCAATGTTATTAAATGTCTCACAGACAGTAAAGCTAAATTAGAAACAAATGTGCTGACAAAGTCTGTCCTGGAAAACGCCTTCTATTACATAGATGAATTTAATTTAGAATCTTTTAGCTTACTAATTGCAAAAGTGTTGTATACTTACTTGTGTTATTAAACTAAATACTAATTTCTGCTATGCGACGTAATTTGTAAATTGTCATCATGCAGTCTTATTTAAATACCAGTTAAGTTAATATTCTTTAAAGTGAATTGATCCAAAGATTAAGATATATCATACAAACCAGCACACAGTTAACTAACTTCCACGAGCCGGCCTGTGTGGCCGAGCGGTTCTAGGCGCTTCAGTCTGGAACCGCGCGACCGCTACGGCCGCAGGTTCGAATCCTGCCTCGGGCATGGATGTGTGTGATGTCCTTAGGTTGGTTAGGTTGAAGTAGTTGTAAGTTCTAGGGGACTGATGACCTCAGATGTTAAGTCCCATAGTGCTCAGAGCCATTTGAACCATTTTTTAACTTCGACGACCTCCTTGATGACTGAGTTACCTTAACTTGATGTGTGGTCTAGAACCAGTGTCAATGTCAACAAGGAAAGAAAGAAAAAGTGGCCGTGCGGTTAAAGGCGCTGCAGTCTGGAACCGCAAGACCGCTACGGTCGCAGGTTCTAATCCTGCCTCGGGCATGGATGTTTGTGATGTCCTTAGGTTAGTTAGGTTTAACTAGTTCTAAGTTCTAGGGGACTGATGACCTCAGCAGTTGAGTCCCATAGTGCTCAGAGCCAAAGAACGAAAATTACGACTTTACGATCCGTCGACGATGTAGTCATTATCGGCTGAGCGTAAGTTCCGTTTGGCGAAGGAAATCACTCGTATCCTTCTCGAATTAATTGTACCGGTAACTACCTCATGTAATTAGGGTCCTGTGTTTGATGTACAGCTGGAGTTCGGTGAAGAGCTGGAGAACGTTTCGAAGAGATTATTACACGTAGAAACTTTCACATTCACACAGAATTTTATAGACACCAGCGAATGTTACGCCAGGGCTAGCCTTCGCAGACTGCGGCAGATCTGTGACAATCGTAGGTGATCGACACTTTGTGGTTGAATCGCGCATCTGTGGGATCTCCGTTTTTTCTTTAACTGTCATCTGCTTTGCTGACGAAGGCAACGGTGGAAGTTCTCAAAAACCGAGTCATTCATACAGATTAACGCAACAAGTTAACGGGAAACATCTATTAACTATTTTTCAGCAGAATCACTATAACAACTGAGAGAATTGTAGTTACAGGTTCCACCTTCCCCATCTTCTCTGCAAAAAAGACTGCATCGTGTCTCTCACAAAAGGGAGGAAGTAGGGGATTAACGTCCCGTCGATGACGAGGTCATTAGAGAAGGAGCCCAAGCTCGGTTTGAGGGAAGAATGGAGGTGGAAATCTGCGAGTCCTTTTCAAAGGAACCACGTGGCATTTTTTCCTTTAAGCGATGTATGAGAACCGAAGAAAACCTAAACTGAATGCCTGGACTGGTATTTGAACCGCTATCTCCGCGAATGCGAGTCCAGTGTCTTAACCACAGCGCCACCTGACCCAGTACCTGTCTCTCGAACCATGTCTTCACGGTGTCATGTAGTTCCTTATTTGAGGATTCCACAGGACAATAGTTAGTCAGTGAGACTGCATATTGTGAGGCACTACGACGGTTACACAGTTCCATTCAAAAAAGACGAAGAGACATAACGTCGATCTTCTGCACGACAAATGTTGCTGCATCAACACTACAAATTTTTCAACGAGTCAAATAGGAGGTGATGGACCACTTCCTCAACAGTCTGGGCCTCTCACCAAGTGGCTCCTGCCTTTTCCTGGAAGTGAGGTTTTACTTCGGACGAAGAGTTATAGGGCACTGGCGATCACGAGATAAACTTTTGTAGAGAGGATATTCAAATTTGTACACTATTACCTTCAATTTGCACAACCATCGAGGACCGAAAATAAAAATTTTACGAAAGAAAAGTCTCCAAACAGCCGTATATTTTTAGATGTTATTTTACTTAGGCAACTACTTTCGGCCTTTTATTATTACCACCTTAAGGTCCCTATGCATTCCATGTACACAGAATCAGACAGATCGACACGTGCATAACTGGAGCCATCAATACCAGGATTCTGTGAATTCTAGACCAAAGCCTCCTGACACCATGACGTGTGGAAGAGCGCAGAGTGTAGGAATACATAAGGCTATTTCTCATTCAGAATACTCTTTGTGGTTTTATTTCAGTTCCTGATTTACTGTGCTGCGCACAACACGATTTGATAATTGATTCTCATATTGATGTGTTTGTACTTTCACATTTCTACATATGCACTTCCTTTGACGCATGCGCAAAGAGAGATATGAACTAACTCACATAAACTATATAACTTTGTTAATTTTCGTATGTTATTTCATTTTGCTATCGTTTTTATTTTATGTAATCATCACTAGTGTTTGTTTTTATCAGTTTGCTTTTGTATCTATACCAGTTGTACGTCATTAAGATTTACTTATGTCGATGGCTGCATGGGGAAAACCGAAATGTCAATCATGATACCAATAAATAAAATATGTGCACTTCCTCAAGAGCAACGTCCTATAGTTCATATGACGTCTTAATTTCAGTGTAAGTCGAAAAAAGGCACTAATTAAATCATTTATGTATTATGCGATTGTGTGTAGCATTTAGCACCCTAAGGAACACCACGAAGCATGAAATGTAGTACCTTCTTTACGGTAAAGGGCACATCACGGACTTAAAGTATAAGATTAAAGGCATAATCGCATGAAAATGAGAATCAGTGCACCATTCTACCAAGTCCGCCACTAAAAGGCACTAGTGACAGAACTGTTGATCACTGTTGAAAAGTAACCTTATATTCACACAGCCTCAGACTATCCTACAAGTGTTACATAAAGGTTAAAGTCAAGCAGATAAGTATGCTAATATTTGCAAATAAAAATAGAAACTATTTTCGTTATGTTAGAGATTCAAATCTATTTCCTACACGCAGCTCAGTCCGTTGTTGTTGACGCCAGAAAGTGCAGTACCAAGTACTTAAAAATCTCAAATGATGTTTACCAAAATATGAAAATTGGAAACGATATCTGGTCCTGAGGCCCTCTGCGAAACGCTTATCGGTCTTTTCCGTCTCAGGTAACTTCGTCTTCGTCTTTTTTATTTAGACTTGACAAGACGTAGGACTAGATCCGTTGAGGAGGAAGGATGGGACGTTGTCTTTTGAAGGAACTATCACAGCGTTGACGTGACGTGTCCTGTGGAAACCAATAGAATATGGAATGCGGATGGTCGAACTCGGATTAGAACCTCGCGCTTTTGAGAATGCAGGGCGAGTATTTTTACCACGGCGCCATCTCAACCTGCCTCTCCTAAGTTCACTGCTGACGTTCATTTAGATAGCTGATCTTCTCACCTTGGCACTAATTCTTTGTATTTCAAGGTAGCTTTGCTGTTCCGCTAATCTGATAAATTTATATTCTCTCCCAGCACGTCAGCTGGGCCCGTAAATCCGTAAAACACCATGCATGCGCGTTAGTAGATAAAACAGTGCAAACATTTGCCTCCTGTAAGATGATAAGCATGCAACGTGCCCCTGCATTGCTATGTTTTAACACGTATTAGCTTTAGTACGATGGATGGAATCTAGGTATGCTAGAGTCACATTAATTAGAAAACACGTAAGAATCTGTGATGGATATGGTTCAGTCGTTTCTCCGTCTTTCGATCGCCGTAACTTTGACAACCGCTGGTAAACATTCGAAATGAAGACATACACAAACCCCGTAACGGAATGAACGAGTAGAAATTCGTCATTTCATCTAATTTTGGGAAGTGTTTCATCAATAACTCTTAAATCATTTGCACTTTCCACGTTACGGAAGTAACTTTACTTGAGTTAAATATTTGTTTTTGTCATTAGAAGATTTTTTTCTGTTTTTCACAAGTACATCATATAATTGTGTCTACATGGCTCACGCTATTTTCCTTTTCTTGTTTCTGGGTGCACAAGTGAACTTTGTGTAAAGCATGATTTGCATTTGTGAATTATTATACAACAGTACATTAAAATGCCTGAAGTTTCCAAAACGATGCAGCAGCTCACAAACTTCAGTTGTCACAATGTAGTAATAATAAATGGGTCTTCCCGAAATGAACTTTGCACAAATAAGCAGAGCAAAAATCGTGATTAGCAACAGAAGAACTTTTGACATTAAGGAAACCATTGCTTCTTTCACTCGCAGGCATTCAACAACCGCTAAATATGGATAAAACAAAGTAAAAGTGATTGTTGTGTCGCGTATATTCAGATACAAACTGTTAAGACATCTTAAGTTGTTTAAACCGTAATTCAGCGCTGTCGTTCCATTCTTAATTACTACTGATAACACCTGGTTTCTGGAAAATGTAGAAATTATTGCGATTTTCATTCTCATGAATCCGTTGCTAAAAGGAATTCAACAAACATTGTGTCACCGCATCACTGATGATATCGTAAGCATGTGTCCGAAAATCTGAAACCAACAAGAAGTTAAAAGATAGTTTATAACCGTAAAAATATAGTAAAATTCCAACTATGGAACCATCGACAGTTGACACATCTTCATCATCATCATGACCGTCACGTTCTCTTCGCTCTTTCTCTGATGGTTCCTTAATTGCTTGGTAATTTCTACATATTGAATGCTACAGTACATAACTTATTGTCTCGCCTCTTTCTACCTTCTTACTCAAATAGTTTTCCTCGACAATTTCGTTAAAAGAGGTCCTTTCAGCCGTTTCTGAAAGGTGGTTGTAAGGCCTTTAGCTATTAGTTAACTACGAAGTTAGTACGTATTTCATACCCAATAGTAAAGCGAAGATGAGGAAGTCTATTGAATAACCTCTGCACTCGTCTCTGTTTTGTCGTGTATGGTGAAAACAGGAAATGGAAGGAGGCGCTGTAGCATACTATGACGGCAGTCGATAAAGCAACTTCAGCTGTTGGACAAATTATTACCAGTAGTGTATTTTGTTCCTAGACCATAAGTTCATATACATGTACTGGTACACCTCCCATGCCCACCGATTCCTCCAACAAGTGGAGACCGAGGAAAGGAATTAAATTCCGTGTAGCCGCGAAATCATCGCACTCGACCCCACTTACAGGCGCGAATCATGCTGGGAATCATTACACTGATTAATCACGGGAATATGAGTGAAAATAAAGGGTCATAGCACAGTCCTACCACCGAAAAGAGCCCAAACTTGACACTATGACTGAAAATTTTGTGTACCGAAGATTTACACTTACAACTACATCTACATTTCGTAAGCCCCATTACGGTGTGTGGCGGAGAATTTTTTGTGTATAAATGTCACTGCCTCCTTTTCCTGTTGAAGTTATGAATAGTTCGCACGAAGAACGATTGCTGGTAAGCCTCCATGTGTGCTCGAATATCTCTAATTTTACGTCCACGGTCTTTTCCCGAGATATGCTTAGGAGGAAGCAATACATTGCCTGACTCGTCTAGGAACGTACGCTCACAGAACTTCAACAGTAAACCCCACTGTGATGCAGAACGCCTTTCTTACAACGTCTGCCAGTGAAGTTGGCTGAGCATCTCTGATGCTTTCGCGCTAACCAAATGAACCTGTAACGAAACGCGATACTCTTCTAGAAAATAATAATAATAATAATAATAATAATAAACCCCGTGGAGGCCCGGGAAAAGAATAGGCCTTCGGTATGTTCTGCCAGTCGTAAAAGGCGACGAAAAGAACAAACCACTAATAGGGCTAACCCCCCTTTTAGTGAGATTACTTGGTTCAGGACAGAACTAAAGAAGCCTCGGACAAGCGCCGTCATGGTCGGGGACGACGCTTGAACCCTATGCCCGCCCACAATGGCAAAGACACTGTTAGCCAACTGGAAAATGATTTAAATCCAAATAGAGGTGTTTTGCAGGATATGCTTCCTGCAACCACCCTAGAAGGAAAACAAAGACAGAGGATGAGATGGTCAGATGAAGTTAATCGACACCTCATGTTCTGTTATTACCAAGCAACAAACCTAGGAACCAACACAACTGGATACAGATCACAAGTATACACAATGTGGTGTCACCGCCAGACACCACACTTGCTAGGTGGTAGCCTTTAAATCGGCCGCGGTCCGTTAGTATACGTCGGATCTGCGTGTCGCCACTGTCAGTGATTGCAGACCGAGCGCCGCCACACGGCAGGTCTAGAGAGACTTCCTAGCACTCGCCCCAGTTGTACAGCCGACGTTGCTAGCGATGGTTCACTGACAAATTACGCTCTCATTTGCCGAGACGTTAGTTAGCATAGCCTTCAGCTACGTCATTTGCTAAGACCTAGCAAGGCGCCATTATCCTTTGCTATTTATCTTGTGATGCATGTACCGTCAGACCGATGTTCACCAATTATGGATTAAAGTTAAGTATTCCAACAGCTACGTACTTTATTTGCTAGGCTCAAATCCCTTAACTGTTCCAGACCTCACACCAGCCCGCGTGAGCTTAAACGCGTGTCTTTCGGCTTCACCTCCTAGTGGCTTGGCTGTCTTGCCAAGTCACAACACACAACATTTATTACCAGATACCCAGAATTAAAATTTTTAACAGAACAACGACTAGCTGATCAGATCCGTGTAATAATCAAAAATAACAGGATACCCCAGTCAGAATTAGAAAACATCAAACAACAAGTACAACAAATACTGGAACAAAATAATGTGCAATCAGAAGACGAAGAAAATACAGTAATGGACTCAAACATCCCAGAGCAAACAAACAAAGACCAACACGCATCAATTAAACAATCAGAGGAAAACGAAATCTTAAGACAGCCACCAGAACAAGCACAAATAGAACACGAAGTGACACACATGTTAGATATAGAAGAGAAATTTCAGCTGACATATATAGAATACAAAGACACAAATACAAACATTAGACCATTCTTGCATAGACCGCCAAATAACCCACAAGTCGAAACAACAATAAAAACTATCAACACAATCATACACAACAAAATAAATGAAAACACAGCTATGGAACAGTTACAACTACTGGTTTATATAGGAGCACTCACTACACTAAATATACACACTAGGCAGAGATCAGAACCAACCAACACACAGAAGAAACCCACAAAACCAGCATGGCAACGCAGGCTACAGATCAGAATAGAAAACTGAGAAAAGACATCGGACAGCTAACACAATTTATAAGAAATGAAATGTAAGAAAAAAAACGAAAAAGGTTAGGTAAAATCTCACAACAAGAAGCGATAGAGCATTTAGATGAAAAGAAGCAAAAATTACAAGCAATGGCCAAACGACTTATAAGATACAAAAAAAGTGAAAATAGAAGGAAACAAAACCAAACATTCAACACAAACCAAAAGAGATTTTACCAGACAATAGATAACACACACATTAAAATAGACAATCCACCAAACATAACAGACATGGAACACTTCTGGAGCAACATATGGTCAAACCCAGTACAACATAACAGACATGCACGGTGGATACAAGCAGAAACAGATACATACAAGATGATACCGCAAATGCCTGAAGTGGTAATTTTGCAACATGAAATCACCCGAGCAATTAATTCTACGCACAATTGGAAAGCCCCTGTAAAAGATAAAATAGCAAATTTCTGGCCAAAGAAGTTCACCTCAACACATTCACATCTAACTAAATTATTTAACAATTACATTGCAGACCCATTCACATTCCCTGATACACTTACACATGGAATAAACTATCTGAAACCTAAAGATCAAGCAGACACAGCAAACCCAGCTAAATATCGCCCCATAACATGCCTACCACAATATACAAAATATTAACTTCAGTCATTACACAGAAATTAATGACACATACAACACAGAACAAAATTATAAATGAAGAACAAAAAGGCTGTTGCAAAGGAGCACGAGGATGTAAAGAGCAACTGATAATAGATGCAGAAGTGACATATCAAGCTAAAACTAAACAAAGGTCGCTACACTACGCATACATTGATTACCAAAAAGCTTTTGATAGTGTACCACATTCATGGTTACTACAAATATTGGAAATATACAAAGTAGATCCTAAATTGATACAGTTCCTAAACACAGTAATGAAAAATTGGAAAACCACACTTAATATCCGAACAAATTCAAATAATATCACATCACAGCCAATGCAGATTAAGCGTGGAATATACCAAGTAGGCTCATTAAGTCCTTTCTGGTTCAGCCTTACTCTGAACCCACTATCCAACATGCTAAATAATACAAATTATGGATATAATATTACTGGAACATACCCACACAAAATCACACATTTGCTATTCATGGGTAATCTAAAACTACTGGCAGCAACAAATCAACAACTCAACCAATTACTAAAGATAATGGAGATATTCAGCAATGATATAAATATGGCTTTTGGAACAGACAAATGTAAGAAAAATAGCATAGTCAAGGGAAAACACACTAAACAGGAAGATTACATATTGGATAACCACAGCGACAGCATAGAAGCGATGGAAAAAACAGATGCCTATAAATATCTAGGATACAGACAAAAATAGGAATAGATAATACAAATATTAAAGAAGAACTAAAAGAAAAATATAGACAAAGACTATCAAAAATACTGAAAACAGAATTGACAGCAAGAAACAAGACAAAAGCTATAAATACCTATGCTATACCAATATTGACCTACTCATTTGGAGTAGTGAAATGGAGTAACACAGACCTAGAAGCACTCAATACACTTACACGATCACAATGCCACAAATATAGAATACATCACACACATTCAGCAACAGAAAGATTCACATTAAGCAGAAAGGAAGGAGGAAGGGGATTTATCGACATAAAAAACCTACATTATGGACAGGTAGACAATTTAAGAAAATTCTTTCTAGAACGAGCAGAAACTAGCAAAATACACAAAGCAATCACTCATATAAACACATCGGCTACACCACTGCAATTTCATAACCACTTCTACAACCCTTTAGATCACATAACATCAAGAGATACGAAGAAAGTAAATTGGAAAAAGAAAACACTACATGGCAAGCACCCGTATCATCTAACACAGCCACACATCGATCAAGATGCATCCAACACATGGCTAACAAAAGGCAATATACACAGTGAGACGGAAGGATTCATGATCGCAATACAGGATCAAACAATAAACACCAGATATTACAGCAAGCATATTATTAAAGATCCCAATACCACAACAGATAAATGCAGACTTTGCAAACAACAAATAGAAACAGTAGATCACACAACAAGCGGATGTACAATACTAGCAAATACAGAATACCCCAGAAGACATGACAATGTAGCAAAAATAATACATCAACAACTTGCCATACAACATAAACTTCTAAAACAACACGTTCCCACATACAAGTATGCACCACAAAATGTACTGGAGAATGATGAATACAAATTATACTGGAACAGAATTATAGCTGATAAAACAACACCACATAACAAACCTGACATCATACTCACCAATAAAAAGACGAAATTAACACAACTAATCGAAATATCCATACCCAATACAACAAATATACAGAAGAAAACAGGAGAAAAAATTGAAAAATACATCCAACTGGCTGAGGAAGTCAAGAGCATGTGGCATCAGGATAAAGTTGACATTATACCGATTATACTATCAACTGCAGGAGTGATACCACACAATATCCACCAGTACATCAAAGCAATACAGCTACATCCAAACTTATATATACAACTACAGAAATCCATAATTATTGATACTTGTTCAATTACCCGAAAGTTCCTAAATGCAATGTAACATATACCGTACAGTTAAAAGGAAGTCACGCTTGATCAAGGTCCGCGTCACTTTCCATTTTTGACCAGACATAACGTCTGAGAAAAGAAAGAATAATAATAATAATAAAAAGTGGGAGGTTCTTATGGGAACAAATTGCTGAGGTCATCGGTCCCTAGGCTTACACACTACTTAATCTAACTTAAACTAACTTACGCTAAGGATAGCACACACACCCCCATGCCCGAGGGAGGACTCGAACGTATGACGGGGGAAGCCGCGCGAACCGTGGTAATGATCAGATCGTACTGAAATGTTGGTCGAAGTAGAGTTTTGTGAGCTACCTCCTATGTGGTTGGATTATATTGATTGAGGATTCTTCCAACGAATCTCAGTCTCGCATCAGCCGTATCTGCGATTAGTTTTTGTGGCCGTTCCTCCTTAGATCGATCCGTAGGCATACTCCTAGACATTTTTTCATGTTACTGCTTCCAGTGATTGTTCTGCAATCATATAATAGTGGGTTTTTCTGTCTGTTTTTTATTTGTTTGTGTTGCGTGTCTCTTGCCAATCACTGTAGCTTTTCTTGCATTTCTTACATTTCGCTACAATTTTCTAGCATTGTCCCTTCTCTGAATACAACAGCATCATCCCCGAAAAGCTCCATGGAACTTCCGACTTGATCTACTAGGTCATTTATACATGTTGTGAAAAGTAATGGTTCAGTAACATTTCCTTGGGGTACACCCGATGTTGCTTTTACGTCTGAAGATTTCACTCCGTTGAGAAGACATGCTGTGTTATGTTTGATAGAAATTTTCAGTCAATTTATAGAAGTGGTCTGATATTCCGTATGCTGATTTTTGTCCCTTAGGCGGCAGGACGGAGCTATATGGAGCGCCTTCCGGAAGTCAAGGAACACGGTATCAAACAGAGCGCCACTATCTACAGCTTTCTGGGTCTCATGCACGAACAGAGTGTGTATAACTAATAAACACAAATTCTGCACTGAATGGAGGGAAAACAGTGCCTTAGTATTTATCATCGGATTTCACAGGTTAACATAGACGTGAATTTAGGAAAGGTTAAGAAGTTGATATCTTGCAGTTTTTTTCTCCCGAATTTGGCTAACTGTGGACCGCGTAGATCTTAAGGATTTTTAGCTTTTCTTCTCCTCTCTTCCCAGAACCCCTTCATTCTTTCACTTCTTTTCTTTCTCTCCTCCTCAGAAATGTAATGTATGGACATCCTCGCTGATGGTTTCTCTTCAAATGCTTTCATTCTCTTGATTTTTCCTCTGAATTATTCTTTGTTTGCGACCATCTGCAGCGTAATACCAGTTTGATGTGCATCTCCTTTAATCTCTTCTACCCACTTAGAGGTAGACTTTAATGATGTGATGTAACTGAAAATCTTTTTGCTTAGTCGGTGTTCGACCATTCTTGCCAGATGTCCGTAAAATTTCAACCGTCTTTTCCGTCTTGTGTCTGTTAATTTTTCAGTGTGCTTGTACAGCTCCTCCTCTTTTTCCTACTCTTCCAGATTCCATCAATAGTCTTCTGAGATCCTAGAGTTTTCTAGAGAATTTTCCTTTCCTTCTTTTAAAATTCTTTCAACTGTCCCTTTTTATTTAGAATAAGACACTCAGAAGCATAGAATCCGTAGTTCGTAAGCAAGGTCTAATTCTCTGGCTGTTCCTTTGACGACCTCTTTATCCAGTCCATTGGATTGTATCCATCTTCGTAAGTATTTGAATTTATATGTCCTTCTAATATATCCATATTTTATCTCCAAGTGTTTCTCTCCTTGGTGTCTGTATTCCACATATTTCATATGAGAGTTTGAGACCTGTTATTCTATTGAGTGCATGCAAGATCTCCAGCATTCTTTGAGCATATTTCCGGTTTATAACTAAAAGGGCAAGGTCATCGGCAGAAGCTAAACATCCGATTTCCAGGTTCTTTCATTTCTTCCCAACGTAGTATTCTTTCTAATTTCACAGCTTCTTCCCAGGTTCTCATTGTTTTCTCCAGGACGATATTGAAGAGAACTGCCTGACCCCTGTCTTTATTTCAAAGGGCTGAGAGACGTCTCCAAAAAACTTTTCTCTCGAGATAATATATGTCAGGGTTTGTTTTACAATTTCCCATTTCCGAATTCCTTTAAAACTCTAAATAAAGTTTGTCTGTCAGTTGAGTCGTACGTTTTTTTGAAGTCGACAAAAATTATTACTCTATTATGGCTCCTTATTGCTCTATTTCTCAGAATGTTCTTAAGGTTGAATATCTGTTCCAAGTATGACCTGCCTTCTCAGAAACCAGCTTGATATTCTCCAGTGAGGCGATCAGTCTGTTCTTCAATTCTTCTCAGCAGGACTCTGCGGAGTACCTTATAAGTAACTGAAAGTAAGGAGATCCCTCTGTAGATGCTCGGATCCGTTCGACTGCCTTTTTTATTAAATGGATGTATGAGCGGAAATTTTGTCTGTCGATATCTTTTCAGTTTTCCATATTTCTTCTATAAGCTGGTGTATTCCATCTGCAGCGACTTGTTCTTGTAATATTTTGAAAGGTGGAGTAGTGTAGAGATAAGAGGGAGGTTGTTCAAAAAAGGTTCAAATGTGTGTGAATTCCTAAGTGAGCAAATTGCTGAAGGCATCTGTCCCTAGACTTACTCACTACTCAAACTAACTTATGCTAAGAACAACACACACACACACACACACACACACCCATGCAAGAGGGAGGACTCGAACCTCCGGCGGGAGGGGCCGCGCAATCAGTGACATGGCGTCTCTAACCGGGCGGCCACTCCGCGCGGTGAAGGCGGTTGAAATGCATGCATGTCGAAAGGAACTTTGCATCGTCATCAGAATAACACAGGCACTGGGGTATCGTATTTATCTGCCGATTCCGTCCATGTCACTACAGGTGTTCAAAGTGGCCTCCGTGGGATGCAATGGACGCGTTCACACGTCGCACTCTGCCGCACTCTGCCTCTCTCTGAATAGCGTCACAGGCGTCGTCAGTACGCTGTTGAAGGGTTTGCACGTCAGGAACTGGTTCAGCATACACCGCTTTTCAGATGCCCCTGAGGTAAAAATCCAGGAGTTTAAGTCCGGTGATCTAGCAGGCCATGCTACAGGGCCTCTGCGTCCTATCCAACGACCGGGGAACATCTAGTTGAGGTGTCGGCAAACTGTAATGAGGAAGTAGGTTAATGCTCCGTTAAGCAGAAACCACATAACCTGTCACATTGTCAAAGACACATTCTCAAACAACCTAGGCCGAGTAGCCCACACGAAGTCCAGGCATGTTCCTCTGTCGAGCCGTTTGCTGAATCAATCCCGTAATTGTGATGGTCTGGTGAAAAAACCGCTGACAAAATCCTTCCCGTAGAGGGAAATCCGCTGCTGCTAATCCTTGCACTCGTTGCAGGTGATAGGGATGGTAGCGGTTGTCATGGAGGATACACATAATCGTACTTTGGCTTACACCATGTTCGCAGGACACTTGCCTGGAGCTTGTGCTAGGATTCGTCTCAATATCCTGTAGAACCCGGCCCTCCAAATCTGGTGTGCGCACAGTCCGCCGACTCCTTGCACATTAGTCTGTCTGATAGGACATACGATCACACAAGCACCGAATAAGGGGTTGGCATGTTGTGTGATGTGGTTGGTGTCTGTGAGGGTACTTATTTTGGTATAGCCGTGCTCCCTATCGACCGTTTGCATCTGCTTGGCCATACAGAACCACCGTCTCGGCTTGTTCTCGACGTCAATACCGAACCATTCTGCTGCTTACAGAATGCTTTGTCAGTCATACAGTTTGCAACACGTAACTTGGACAGAGAATCTTTCATTCGTCAGCACTATCTACCGTGGTAACGATGCGTTTTGGGACACATGTCCACAGAACTTCTTTTCCTCCATTTTCAGTCTGGAATCCGACCCTGCAGTTGTCGGTTTTATTAATGTTCACCCCGTATACTTCTGTATATATACACTCATGTTTAGAAAAAAACAGAACACCTTGATCGACTAGACATAGGGCGTTCGTATTCACAGGACACGTACATTGGTATGTTCTGCAGAAACGATTAGCATTTCAGTCACCTCGGTTCAGCATGTGTCGTGTTGCCTAGAAGACACAGGGTTCGCTATGGGCCCTGATAACTTATTCCATATGTGATGGCATCGACACGTATAAGGCGCGAATGGCATCCTGTGGTATAGCCATCCATGTTGTATTCACACGATTATAAAGTTCGTCTGAGACGGTTGGCATTGGATCACAGCGCTGCACCTGTCGTTTCACCGTATCCCACACATTTTCGATTGGCGAAAAGTCTGGTGAACTGGCAGGCCAGGGCAAAAGGCTGACATCTTGCGACACCGAGTTGTTCATGCAGCAACATGTGGTCGTGCATTGTCTTGCTGAAAAATGGTATCTTGTTGTGCAGGAAGGAAGGGTGGATGTCATTCACGTAGGTCACACTGGTTACAGCGCCCTGGACAAGTATCAGCTGTGATTTGTGGTTGTACCCAGAAGCACCCCATATCACAAGGCCTTGAGTTAGCGCTGCATGTCTTGTACGATTGCAGTCACTGTGATGCGGCTCCCTATGTCTTCGGCGAACCAAAATGCGGCCATCATTTTCAAACAAGCAGATCTGGATTCGTCCGAAAACACTGTTTGATGCCATTCCTGACCCCAATTATCCGTCTAGAACGTGTCTGGACATTCTTCAAAGGTAGACGGAGAAATGAACCACGCACACATAACCCATGTCGTAAAAAACGGCGACACTGTCACCCCTGATAGTGTACGATGTTACATTCTTCCACTGTTGCACCAGAGCCGAGGAGGACGCAGATCTGTCCTGCAAAGCCATTTGGATGAGGTGTCGACATTCTTGGGGCGTGGTCTGGGTGGTGCGACCTGACCTATCTCGTCGTGTTCTATGGCCTTCCGTGAACCATTCTGCACACACACGTTGCTCTGCCGAAACACTTTGTCCCACACGAGCAGCAGTTTCCCGGATAGTTGCACCACATTTTCTCATTCCAATGATACGCCCTCTTTCAGACTCACTGATTTGACGGTATGGTTCGCGCATACGTCTGTGAGACAACCTGCACATCTACTCAAGTCACACTGACCCATTACCTTCGGTTTATAGCGACAACGAGAGCAGCAGGCACATTTTACCGGTAGGTGGTGTTGCGACGCAATATCGATGTTGACCTTGAACTATCGGGCCGACACGATATATATATATATATATATATATGTGTGTGTGTGTGTGTGTGTGTGTGTGTGTGTGTCCTTTATTGTAACGGTGCGGTATTAATGCACTTCTTAGGATCACTATCTACATAATTGTTTGTCTATTTTATATAATTTTGTTTTATGCAGTACATTATAGTACATTATAGTTTACAGTGAGTTGACGTAATTCATCAGATACTTCCTAATATCGTGCAAGACCGCCTTTTACCCGGTGTAGTGCAGCAATTTAACGTGGCATGGACTCAACAAGTCGCTGGAAGTCCCCTGCAGAAATAATGGTTCAAATGGCTCTGAGCACTATGGGACTCAACTGCTGTGGTCATTAGTCCCCTAGAACTTAGATCTACTTAAACCTAACTAACCTAAGGACATCACACACATCCATACCCGAGGCAGGATTCGAACCTGCGACCGTAGCAGTCGCACGGTTCCGGACTGCGCGCCTAGAACCGCGAGACCACCGCGGCCGGCGCCCTGCAGAAATACTGAGCCATTCTGCCTCTATTGCCGTCCACAATTGCGAAAGTGTTACCGGTGTAAGACCCTTTGCACGAACCGAACTTCGATTATATGTCATAAATGTCCGATGGGATTCGTGTCAGGCAACCTGGGTGGCCAATCATTCGCTCGAATTGTTCAGAATGTTCTTCAACCCAGTCGCCAATAATTGTGGCCAGGTATCTGGCGCATTGGTATACATAATCCATCCATGAATGGCAGCAAATGGTCTACAAGTAGCTGAACATAGCTATTTCCAGTCAATGATCGGTTCATTTGGACCAGAGGGCCCAGTCCAGTAAACACAGCTCATACCATTATGGAGCTAACATCAACTTGCACAGTGCCTCTTTGACAACCTGGATCCGTAGCTTAGTGGGGTCTGGCCCACGCTCGAACCCTGCCATCAGTTCTTACCAACTGAAATCGGGACGCATCTGACCAGGCTACAGTTTTCCGGTCATCTAGGTTCCAACTGAAATGGTCACGAATCCAGGAGAGGGGCTGCCGGCGATGTGTTGGTCGCAAAGGCACTCGCGTCAGTCGTCTGCTGCCATAGCCCACTGACGCCAAATTTCGCCGCACTGCCCTAACCAATACGTTCGTCGTACGTCCCACATTGATTTCCGTGGTTATTTCACCCAGTGTTGCTTGTCTGTTAGCACCGACAACTTCTCGCAAACGCCGTTGGTCTCGGTCGTTACGTGAAGGCCGTCGGCCACTGCGTTGTCCATGGTCAGAGGTAATGCATGAAATTTGGCATTCTCGGCCCACTCTTGCCACTGTGTATTTCGGAATACTGAATTCTCTAACGATTTCCGAAATAGAATTCCCATGTGTCTAGCTCCAACTACCATTCCACATTCAAAGTTTAATTCCCGTCGTGCGGATCACCTGAGTACAAATGACAGCTCCGCCAATGCACTGCCCTTTTATACCCTGTGTACGCGATATTACTGCCATCTGTATATGTACATATCGCTGTCGACAACTTTTGTCATCTCAGTGTGTAGCTTGTCGGTAAGAACGTCAGATATCCTGTTTGCGTCATTATCTCACATAACTGCCTGAAACTAAAAATAAAAAAGGAGGTGCTATACGCTACTAATTCTATTGCTCATGAGCGCTATGATGTCTTGAGAGATTTTCTATTTTTGATTATTTTTGTTCTTTTAATGCGGGTATTGTATACCTAATTAGCGTGTGTATAAAGCACCAAGTAGCTTCCAATCATTTGACGATTTCAAAGGGCTACATTTTCAGCAGTTATCAAGCCCTGTCTCACAGATGGAAGTCAGAAGTTTAATCCTTGATGTCTGACTGATTGTGGTTTGTGCTAGCTTATCTCTTAAGTAATTAATCTTCGGCTAGACGTCTCCATCCACACACGATCTTCAGCTCTTCTTAATATAATGTGAAAGGGTACGCTGGTTATCTTTGCTTGATCCATCCGTCTACTTACTGCTCTTCCTCGGGGTCTTCTGCCTTAGATTTTGCCTTCCAAGATTTTTTTTTCTAAATTATCCCCTTCTCTTCTCAAAATGTGCCCATGGAATTGGAAGTATCTTTGGCTGACACGGGAAAAAGAAATGGCTCTGAGCACTATAGGACTTAACATCTGTGGTCATCAGTCCCCTAGAACTTAGAACTACTTAAACCTAACTAACCTAAGGACATCACACACATCCATGCCCGAGGCAGGATTCGAACCTGCGACCGTAGCGGTCACGCGTTTCCAGATTGATGCGCCTAGAATCGCACGGCCACACCGGCCGGCGCTGACACGGGAAGATGAACTTCTTGTGATGTTAAGTTCTTCTGTAATGGAAGCATTGGTTCTTCTTACTGCCCATGGTACACGTAACATCTTCCGACAACACTATGTCTCGAATGCATCAATTCGGATCTTGTCCCTAGCTTTCACATTTCAGGTCTCACAGCCGTACAAGAACACAGGAGACACCAACATTCCCAACAGTTGCCTCTTCGTAGTTTCGGATATTATCCAGTTATGCCAGAACTTTGTGAGTTTAACAATTGCGGATCGGTCAAGGACGAGTCTTCGTTTTATTAGAGATCCTAGATATACACAGTCGTTCATTCACTCTCCCCGTGTTGCAAAGGAAATACTGAATGAAAAGCATCCTGATCGTTCCAATAAAATTGCCAGCCAGGTCCCCTAATTTGATTCCTTCTGATTTCTTTCTATGGGAACTGTGAGAAATGAAGTCTATCATGGAGCCCCAACTACGCCAGACGATATGCGCCGTCGAATAGCCAAAGCATACAACGGTATATCATCCAGTGTACTTTCATGTACTCATCTATCTCTCGAACGGCGATTGCAAATGTGCCTTGCAGTCGATGGTAAACAATTTGAGCACATGTTTAAGTGAAGTGTAAAACTACGCTTCGTTAAGGAAAGTATTTATTTCGTTGGTGACATATCGTCAGTCATTATGAATAAAATGTTTGGTTTATTTAAAAGTGCTTTCCGTACAATTAGAATTTCGAGTAGTACTTATAGATACATTTGTCCGAAACCAGGTGTTTTACCTTTAAGATGCATTCAGGCGTCTCCAGGCAAAGATAGGTCAGGTATTTTTTTTTTCAAATCTAGGAAAGTTAATACAGTAGTTTCTTTTTTCCGTGAATAGGACTGTTCATCATTATGAAGTACGAACGACCGGCGTTTTTGTATCAGCTTTGACAAGTAATAGTGACGGAGAGGGTCTAAATGGAAAACTGTTGACGAAACTGTAGTTATTTCCATAAAACCTGGACACGTACGTGCATTCGAAATAGTTTTTCTATGCCCCACCTGACGCCCCAGAAACTGACATATGCCGTAGTTCCATACACAAATATGATAGCTGACCCTGTATCTACGTCCTACAGGACTAGCGTAGGTCTGTCTTGCTGCACATAACGATGGGGTGTAGCACGAGAGCTCTGCTTGGCGGTGTTTACACCGCAACAGCCTACTCTGGCCGCAGTGCTTTCCAGTTTTAGTACATCCTCGGATTCTTTCGCGAAAGGCTTCAACGTCAATATCAGCAAGCGCTGTATCACTGTAACTGTCTGTCCACGAGCTATTGATTGCATTTATGAAAAGTATACGGTTCCATTTCAAAAAAGCCGTACTTGTTTCAATATCTTGGTTGATACCAGAATTGAGAGGGTTATCAGTGCAAAACATTAAGTGACCTCAGTACACCACAGACTGCGGAAACTTCTCGTTTCGATATTTGGAACCGTTCACAAAGTAAAATGTGTGTTACGTCTTACATGACTTACGCTGTGTAACTTTAGCATAAATCCAAACTGAACGGTTAGAATTTAATTCCGAAATTTTAATACGAATTCCACAAGCAATTTATAAATGTCTTTATTCAATGTTGTCAAGAGTGTTAACACATTCGAGGGAAGTTCTTGATTTACGTGGACCAGCTCCGCAAGTTGCCAGTCTATTTTTTCTGTGTCTAGAGCAGCCAAACTATATGTGTGTGACGTCCTGGATCTCCTCACAGTCTCAGTATGGTGATGGTATGACTTGGATTCTGTAGAAATGTTGACGGTGTTAGCTATGATTGAATTTCAACCTCGCAATGGTTCTTACTAACTGTCTCTTGTTCCCTACGCCATTTGTATTTCATATTCCATTTATCAGCATACCATTCGGCTCTCGGTAATATTGTGGGTCGATTTGTCTGTACCAGGTGCCTTTTTCCAGATCTTTGGTCTCCCGCGCCTTGTTCCATTCGTTTTCGGCCATGCCTTTGATTACAGAACCACTGGAATCCATCTCTGTTGTACTGTATTCTTTGTCGCATTCTTTCCCAGTTTTTCAGATTTCTCATTCCCCACAATCCCAGTAAGCCATTTCGTCCACGCAAATGATATCTCCGTAACGTTTCTTCGTAGTTCTGATACAACAACTATTTGATATGGTGAATAACAACTCCTCTGTCTTTACCATTTGATGTCAGTATTTGCACAGTGGAGACTGAGTCCACTATTATTACGATACCGTTACGTGTGATAGTCATACTGTATCTTATTGGCCTTTTAACAGCCAGTGGTATAGCTGTGAGACGTGTGAATTGACGCCTCTTTTGGTAGGTGAGCAGGCCGCCGTGGTCGAGCGGTTCTAGGCGCTTCAGTCCGGAACCGCGCTGCTGCTACAGTCGCAGTTTCGAATCCTGCCTCGGGCATGGATGTGTGTGATGTCCTTACGTTAGTTAGATTTAAGTAGTTTTAAGTCTAGGGGACTGCTGACCTCAGATGTTAAGCCCCATAGTGCTTAGAGCCATTTTTTTCGGTAGGCGAAATAGTTCACTCTTTTCATTTTTAGTATCTACATAGACACAGCCGACGGTACACACACGCACAGCTGTTGGACGTTGTTGGAGAAGGCTTTCTAGATTGCTGTTATTAATTATTGTGTTCTTAGAGTAGTCCAGATTAATACGTATGGCCAGTGCCTGGTTGACATTTTCGTTCGCGGTACACCGCGTCCTGTACTCGTCTATCACGGCGCTCGGGGTCATAGCACAAATTTATAACACCTGATGATGGGCATGTAAGAACCCGAAACCGGTCGTGTTTAAGTACTGAAAAATAAAAAGAACCTTACAACTGAAGCGGTATTTTCAGCCTCTGGTATAATGATCAGTTGCGAATGTTGTTCCAGCAGAATTGTCTGTGTGAAATAATCAGTTTTTAATTCGATCAGTAAGTGTAATCGTACATGCATTGAATTAGAAAATAGTAACAGTGTTCTTCTTACACATTAAAGTGTATAAGACTAAATCAGGGCATCAACTGAACGTAAACATGGGACGCCGTCTATTGCGGAGAAACTGACAGCGTGCGAACGTTAGACAAAGGAGAGTCTCTTCAGAACATTGTAAGTGATATATACGTTGGCATAACAACTGTTAAAGACTAGAGAAAAGATAACAAAACTTTTGAAAGTCATGATGATGGATGATTAGAAAGGACTGAAACTATGCAAGACTTTGAAGAGCCCTAAAAGTGAAATTCTAGAAAGTGCTTAGTGGGTGTCGTTTGAGCAGGAGAGAAGACAGGGAACTGCGTTGCCTAGACCAATCATAAAAGAAAAAGCACTGTTTTTCTATGAAAAATTAGATGTAGACAATGAAAATTAAAAGTAAACAGCGACTGAAAGCTGGCTACATCGGTAAAGAAAACGACATCGGATTCGAAATGTAATTATTTCTCCGGCCGCGGTGGCCGAGCGGTTCTAGGCGCTCAGTCCGGAACCGCGCGCCTGCTACGGTCGCAGGTTCGAATCCTGCCTCGGGCGTGGATGAGTGTGATCTCCTTAGGTTAGTTAGGTTTAAGTAGTTCTAAGATCTAGGGGACTGATGACCTCAGATGTTAAGTCCCATAGTGCTCAGAGCCACTTGAAACTTTTTTTTGTAATAATTTCCATCGAGAAGCTGTCTGCAAACTAAACAGCTGCCAATGAATTTATTCCTAAATTTGAAAACTTAGTTAAAGAGCTTAAGGTGATTCCTGATAAATTGTATAGCATTAACCCTAGCATTACCAACGTATTTTTTGTTACATGTAATACCAACGGGGGGGGGGCCTCAAAGGCCCATAAAGAATACCACAATTTATTTTATCATAAATCAAGTTTATTTACTTCTGATACCTCTAATAACAATTCAAAATGCTTAGACATTGTTTTTGTATACTGGATAATAAAAGATGTTATTATAATAGGAATAAAATGAACAAATCACGAGATTCAGTTTATATATTTTTTGGAATAATGTTTCAAAATAGTGTTTTCTTATAAAAACGACTTTTTTAATTCGATACACTACATGAAGCAAACAAAATTTACTGTCTCATTCTGCAACGCATTTTTCACACAACACTGTCTTCCTGCAGTGTTTCCCACAGACGTGTTTGTGGCACTGAGAGCAGGTAACAGTTGACTTTCCCAGCTTGTTGTACTTGATCTTTTTAGATGCAGCTTCTTGGCAGCATAGGTGGCACCGTCCACGTGTTCCTGATTCTGCTGTTGAGGATGATGGTTCTACAGAGCAGCTGAGCTTCCGTTGTGTGATGCTTTCCATTGCCATTATTACTGGCTTCTGAAGTCCATACAAATTTTGTGCCCGTTTATCTACTTGAGATCTTATTAGTTCGAGACCTAAGTTAGTGATAAAAACTCTTCTGCGGTTTAGCAAATTCTTTTTCCAATTCGGAAAGTTGAGGAGGAAGAGTGAATATGCATTTATTGCTGCTATGTCAATGAGTGTGTAGAAGAGGGACAAAGGCCATCTTCTTGTTCCTCTCTTTGTGCTGTAGTGTCTTGCCATCTGGTCTATGGTGTCCACGCCTCCCTTTGTAGAATTATAAAAAAGATTTATGTTAGTCTTTTTTGAGTCTTCATTCAACACCCCTTCTGAGTGATAAGTTGAAAGCATCAACAGCAGTCGTTTTGGCTTCTCGCGGACTAGCGTTGATGCAAGAGTAACTGGTGGCCTCTGTGTCTGAGGGTCAGTATAAGCAAAGATGGAAGAGTGTAAACTGCGGCCAGTTGTAGTCTTCAGCTCTTCAGGTATGTGTCGTCTGTTAGACTGTAGGGTGCCAACAAGTGTGAGGTGAAAATCATTCCATAGAGTCTCAGCAAGCTCCACTGAAGTATAGTATCGATCTGTGGTAACATTACGGCCTGATTTTTCAATAGGTTTTATTAGTCTCTTTACAATTTCCATCGGTCCATTTGAATGCTGTGTATTTCCTGACTTGCCTGTATAGATGTCCATGCTGATCACATATCTAGTCTCAGAATCAGACAGCATTCGAATTAGAATGCCGTATTTTCCAGGTTTTTCTTTTAGAAACACCTTGAATGGACAGCGACCACGGAACAAAGACAACATCTCATCCACTTTTGTATGTAGACCAGGAATGAAATACAATGGAAGTGAAGAATTGAAGCTTTCAAAAATTTCCCTCATTGGAGCAAACTTGTCAGTCTGGCGACGAATTTGTCTTGTGTTCTTATCATCAAACCTCAATATTTTAGTCAATTCGAAAAATCGGGTCCGACTCATTGATCCATAGTACACTTGTCGGCCCTGAAGCAAAGACCATAAATCTTGGACAGGTATCTTATTGTCATGATTTGAACTCATGATTAGCAAGAGTCCTATATAACAAAATAACTCATCTTCATCTGTGTGCTGAATACCTAGTCGAGAAGCCTCTTCATTTGTGTGTAGTTTTATTAGATTCATAATTTGAGGTGTAAAAAAGAGCTCTATAGCCTCTTTCGGAGACGCAATTCTTCCTTGTTGTCCTAGCCCCATTCTTTCTCGCACTATATTTTGTACAGAACGCCGATATTGTCGAGATGGCTTCGTAATATACTCTCGTCCACTTTTTGCAATGAATTTATCACATTCCGTATCATTATCATCTGGTGGATTGGCTTCAACCTCATCTTCATTCTCAGACGATGAATCAGTTCTAATTTCTTCCACATCATCATCCACTTCACTTTCCTCTAAATCTGATTCGTTCAAAACTTCTTCTAGCACTCTTTCAATGGAACTATCACGTAAACGATGTCTACTCATGTTGCTGGTTCAACAGCAGCAGAAACACTGAAAATAACAATGGTCCGCTTCATAATAATATGTCTGAAGGCAACAATGCCAAAATTCGTTTCATGCTAAGAATTTGAAACGAGAGACTCAACCTCGTAAATCTTTCCTTGCTATTACCAACGGGTGGGCTTCTAAGGCCCACAGAGAATTAAATCAAGTAAATGAATTTTAATTACATTTTTATTCCGAAATTCTGTAATGACTCAATAGTACATTCAATAACGAACAATTACCTTTGCTTTCAAGTTCATATATCAAAGGGTGTGGATACAACATAGAAAAACTGAGTCAGTGGGCCTACGAGGCCCCCCCCGTTGGTAATGCTAGGGTTAATGATTCTGGCTTAAACTACAAAAACTCTTGCTGCACGGGATGAGACAGTTGCGTGTCACTGCAGTAGTGTAATAAGGTGTGTACAGTTGTTAATTTTTCACTGCCAGTAACAATATTTTACCATGCGATACAGACAGATTTTACAGTACCGGCACTACCGTACATTACACTTTTGTGTGAGATTTTGTGGTGTTTCGACGTTTTAACACGGAACGATAATTCACACAAAATCTCTAGGTGAAAATTAAAGGTGTACTCTATTGTATTGTGATGTTACGCGTCAATAACAGTGTTCCTCTGAAATCCGCCTTTTTTTGCGTTCTGACAATTGTCCGGGTCCGTAGGGGACAGGTTAGCGAGCTTCTACCATAGGAGTCTCTGGGTACTTGTGTCCGCAGGTTCTGACTTACTAGTACCCTTCCGTAACTTCCTTGTTACTGTGCAGGCTACTAGGTTGGACGAACGGTGGAGCTGGCCAGCTCGGTTTTGACTGCGGCCGGATCACTTGACCGGTTGCGCCGTGGTCGGCTGGTGTTGGTCTGGAATAACACCTCTGGCGGCGGCAAAGACGGCCAGCAATTAGCAGGCGGGCTGCTTGCGAGCGTCTCCGATCAACAGTACTGCAACGGCGAGAAGTCGGAAATACTGAAGACTGGTGGTGGGACAGCAACACGTCCTATGTAAGAGCTACCGTTTTCTAACTGTAGTGCCTGTTCCACCGTCATATTACAACACGTCAAGCACTTAATGCGCTTCTGCTTTAGAAATTCGGCGAGTTTTTGTCCGTCGCTAGATGGGGGCCCTAGAAGTAGACACATTGAATAACTCTCTCGACATTACATTCAGTTACGTTGTATGAACCGGCACATTTTGTACATCTTACACCACCGCGACACTGGGTGAGCCGGTATCGGAGATATTTCTAGTACAGTATGACATTCTGAACATGTGGATCTACATCATTCGTGGTGTAGACAGCTGTCGAAAGTCTCTGACGAGCGAAAGTAGAGTAACTTTACCTGACTGAGACGGGACATATTTATCTTCTCCGTGTCTCGAATCCTTCTTCAAGTTACGGTGAACATCAAGAATTTTCACTTTTGGATCCAGTTCCACTGAAAGTTCCTCGTCAGTAACGTTGATATCTACGTTTTCTATCAGGCTCTCCTTGACGACAAAGAAACGAGGAACATAAAATTTCATTGACATGAGGTTTGCAATAGCTACAACACTCTTTGCCCACTGCACCGATCTGAACTCAGTCTGCATGCAGTTTTTATCTTTCGTTGTCACGTTGAAAATGGCTTCATTTTTTCCAGACATAACCTGGGGGGATTAAGTGGCTTATTGCCATGGAGTGCAGTCGACCAATGTTACGCTCGGAATTGCTCGGTGGCCGAGACATACCTTCGGTGTATACGAAAAATGCACCATACTCTTCTACTCTGCATTAGTGGGAGACGTACCGATCCCCTGTCTCGTTCATTGCTATTCGGTCTCGTGAGTACTCCTTGGTTTGGGTACACCGATTTCCAACTCATTTTTAATACACGAGTTGCCTCGATCGTCTCTACTGTCGATGTACACATTTGTTGTTCATATAACTAAATTGTTGGTTTCCCCTGAACTTTCTACCGCAGTGTTAATACACTCTACTTTGCTTACAGTAAGTGCGGACTAACTGTTGAGCGCTGCACGTTTACTTCCTTGTCAGTCTTCAATGTCGTCTTTAACATAGCATGGGTTAGTACCATTTTTTTATCCATTTTCAGGCCTACAGTTTCTTTGGAGCTGTAGTCGAGTGATTCTCGGTAAAATCACTACATCTGTATACAACTGTTCCTGCAATGACATCTTCTACTTTTCGTATCGTCCTTATTTCAATAATACATATTCACAGCATTCGATATAGTGCTGTCCACCGTTCATAAAACATTGACCTGTGCAAAATCGTTTAGTACCTGTCCGCTACTGTCAGCTTCCACGACGCAGATAGCTCTAAGAGCTGACACCGATTCACAATTTTAAACGATTTTCTTTGTTCGAATACTACTTTATTTTTACTGAGTTTATTCTGTTGTCCTAATGGCGACTCGCTGAACATCACATACACACATTCATTTCTAGTCAGCCGGAGCGCTGCCTCTGTTACGATATTGTCACGACGGAGATAGATACACACTCGACTGGCATGTATAATGTGCGATCAAAAAGTTTCCATTTGAGGGCGTTGCTGCAGCATATATGCACCGTAGGTCGACTCCAATGCGGCTATACAAGCACCGACATGTAAGCAATACATTAGTGTGGCATTCGTGCCTTTCCGACGTGTGCACGTGCGACGTTGTTACTAAATGCTTCCCAGCATGACCAATCTGCTGTTATTCTTTTCTTGGCTGCCGAAGGCCAACACCGGTAGACATCCATCGGAGAATGAAAATGTGTGCGGGACAGCATGTCTGTCGACAAGCAGCGTTGTGGAATAGTGCGTCAAGTTCCACACTGCTTGCGATTCGAGACAAGACGCCGGTCCATCTGGGAGGCCAGTAAACAAAAGTGGGAGACACCCGCGCATCCGCTGTATAGTCCTGATCTCTCCTTACGCGATTATCACGCCTGCGGTCCCTTTAAAAGACCTTTAAGGGTCGACGATTCCTATCGGACGAGGATATGCAGCAGGCAGTTACGGACTTCTTCACGCAGCAGGACGCGGTTTTTTACCAAATGGGTATCGTCAACCTGGTGTGTCGGCGGGTGATTGTCCCAGTGCTCACGGCGATTTTGCCTGATTTGCGTACGGTCTTCGAACTGAAACTTGTTGGTCGTCCCTTATAGTTGCCAGTGCGGACGTTGTGCTCCTGCGACAACAGTCCTTCATCAAGGAAGAACCGTCAAATTTCATGAAAGCTTCACTCGGAGCCTACAGAAGTCACCGAAGAGACAGCGAAAAATGAGAGTTACCAACACCAACAAAACGATTCAGTGACAGTAGTTTCTAGGAATTACTTACAAACCTCTACAGGTACGTCAAGTAAAGAAAAATTATTTCTATAGAGGCAGGTGCGTGGGGTGAATTTAATACTCATCATTAACCACGATGATTCACAATGGGTTTGTCGTATAAAATGCTCCCGGTCAACATGGCCACCATAGTGTGAAAATATTGGTGCTTTCAACACTATCCCTTAAAGTCTACGTCAAAAAAGTGACAGACTGTCAAAGAGGTGGTGGAGTTCCAAGGACATCAGTTATACGTCTTATCATGTTATTATTGCTATTTTGTCTAAAACTAACATTCTGAACCCGTGGCTGTGTGCAAAATATAGATTGACTCTTACAGAGAAGACAACAGCAACGAGCCACTTTTTACAATGCTATTTATTTATATAAATAGCGCTGATACCGGTAACATAAAGGCAACCTTTTACATTATCTTTCACTTTTTATTTTTCCAAATGACGAAATTTCCTTGGCGTGGTGGTGGCCTACAACAAAACAAGGTGTGAGACAATGTTTTGGTTGTAGGCCACCACCACCCCAAGGACATTTCGGCATTTCGGAAAACAAAAAGTGAATGCTAATGTGCAACGTATCTTAACGAAAACTAGCCGTCTGAAGAAGAACCTTTCTGTTCGGAACCGGTAACGGCGCTATTTAAATAAATAGCATTGTAAAAAGTGGCTTGTTGCTGTTGTCCTCTCTGTAGGAGTCAGTCTGTAACAGGTTGTTATTTCCTTCAAGATGTAAAGTACAGTGCGTATTCGTCTATTGTTTATCGGTATCACGTGGTTGCTTTCACGCATGGCTAAGTGAACATTCCAAATTCCTATTAAAGTTGTTGACACATATTTTAAGTCCCATGGCTAAGGTCTGCTATTCTGAACTGTGAGCTACAATCTCTGCCTACTGAAACAGGAGATTCTGCCTATTCTCAAGGTTGTATGCCACTACCCCTGATTTCTACAGATTTTTGCACCTGATGTGTTGCATGAGTTCGGTACATTGCAGGGAAACGGTTTGTGTTGTGGGTTGGCAAGAGAGCCAACACCGGGTACTAGAGGAAGCCGAAAGACACGCGTTTTAGCTCACGCAGGCTGGCGTGAGGTCTGGAACAGGACAAGGAAATTAGACTTTAGAAAAACGGACGTAGCTGGTGGAATACTTAACTTTAATCCATTAATGATGAGCGTCGCGCTTGACTGTACATGATTCAGTATCAATAGTAACTGGTAATGGCGCCTTGCTAGGTCGTAGCAAATGACGTAGCTGAAGGCTATGCAAACTATCGTCTCGGCAAATGAGAGCGTATTTTGTCAGTGAACCATCGCTAGCAAAGTCGGTTGTGCAACTGGGGCAAGTGCTAGGAAGTCTCTCTAGACCTGCCGTGTGGCGGCGCTCAGTCTGCAATCACTGATAGTGGCGACACGCGGGTCCGACGTATACTAACGGACCGCGACCGATTTAAAGGCTACCACCTAGCAAGTGTGGTGTCTGGCGGTGACACCACATTCCTCCCCCGCAAATCGGCGCACGGTTGTGGCATAAGGCTTCCGCCCGCCGTGGGGAGGACCCCATGTTGACGTATGCGACGAGGTGGGGAGCCTAACAACAGGCGAGGCTGTGCCACCCGCACCCTGCCATTCGGACCGCGGGGAGCTAGGAAACGCCTGAAAACCTGCTCCAGGGTGCACGCCAACATGCGGTGTATGCGCCCGCAGAGAGATAGGAGGGGCAGAAAGGTCGACCTCCATCGGGCCGGGGCACCCGACGGGCGAAGACGACATATGGTCCGGAGCAGGCAAGAGTTCCATGTCGGAGGACAACTGGTCACGGGAAGCGATCGGCGGCGCATGATCCAGGGAGGCTCCCGGCGGTTGCAGCGACGTGTCCACTGCGGGCGTCGCCGGCGGGAGAACAGGCGGCGGCGGCGGCGCGTCGCCATGGGGCAAAATGGAAGGCAGCGTCGGTAACACCTGGGGCTGTGGCGAGCCAGTAGATGGGTCCCCAGGGCGCTGACCGGACGGCACCGTCGCTGAAAGCAGACGGGGAGCGGCAGATCCCGTGTGACGAGAGAGGCGCAGCTGATTGACATGCCGACGCACCTCACCAGAGGCCCCCAAAACCAGATACATAGCGCGGCCGAGGCAGCGAAGAATGCGCCCTTCGAGCCAACGCCGTGAAACTCGATAGTGGCGGTAGTAGACAACGTCGGCTGGGGCAAAAGCAGGTGTCTGCCGCTGCACAGGAACCTGATGCGGCGGATGTAGCAAAGACATCAAGGTTCGACTTGGGCGACCATGGAGCAACTCAGCCGGCGAGCGACCATCTCGGGGCTGAGAGCGATACGAGGACAAAAAGAGCAATAACGCGTCCTCCCGAGAATGCGACGCTTTCAACTTCAACATCTGTGACTTGAAAGTCCTGACCAATCGTCCAGTGTCACCGTTTGACTGTGGCGAAAACGGCGCGGACGTCAGATGTTGAATACCATTGACCTTGCAGAATGACTGAAATTCTGCGGACACGAATTGTGGGCCATTGTCGGAAACAATAGTCTGTGGAAGACCTTCAATGCAAAAGATAGCAGATAACGCTTGGATGGTGGCAGATGACGTCGTGGAAGACATCCGGACAACAAAAAGAAAATTACTGAATGAATCTACCACAACCAACCAATGAGCATTACAGAATGGACCAGCAAAATCGATGTGTAAGCGTTGCCAAGGGGAAGTGGCTGTAAGACAGAGGATTGTAACGAACGTGGGACCACGACCCTGGACTGATCATTATCGGAACGCAACAGCAAAACACCACGTCGTAGAAAAAGTTTCTCCTTGTGAGCAAAAAATCGGCGAACCAATGGATCCCCGATCCATGACTTTGACAAGGGCCATTGCGTAGCAACAAAACGCAGAACGGTAGCAAGGACAGGGTCGGCAGCTGTGGCCTTAGCTACATGACGAAAATCAATCAGAAACGATTCGACCACGTCATCGGTTTCCAAATCAATGAACATGCAAGCAAGTTCGGAGGAATCAAATGCTCTATCCTCAGCAACAGGCAAACGGGACAACGCATCGGCGTTTCCGTGCTTAGCAGTGGACCGGTACAAGATATCGTAGCGGTACTGCGAAAGGAAAATAGACCATCGAATGAATTTCTGCGCTGTACGTGGAGGTACAGGCTTGGCCGGATGAAAAAGCGATGTCAAAGGTTTGTGGTCGGTGATGGTGGTAAAGTGACGACCATACAAGAAATCATGAAATTTTGTAACACCAAATACGAGAGCCAATGCTTCTTTCTCGATCTGTGAATAACTTCATTGCGCAGACGAGAGCAATTTGGACGCAAAGGAAATAGGGCGATCGTGCGAACCATCTTTGTGCGCAAGCACAGCACCGATCCCGAAATCCGATGGATCCACCATCAACAAAAGGGGCTTCTGGGGATCGAATGGCGTAAGGCAAGTATTGGAAAGCAACGCCGATTTCAACTGGCGAAAGGCGCGTTCGCATTCCGTCGTCCAGACGAACGGAACACCTTTATGGCGTAAGCGATGAAGCGGAGCTGAAATGGAAGAGGCATGGGGAACATATTTGTTATAGTAATTCATTTTTCCCAGCACACTCTGTAGCTGCTTCAAATTCTGTGGCGAAGGCAAGTCTTGTATGGCACGGAGGTGCTCTGGACTGGGATGTATGCCTTGGGCATTGAGTACACGTCCCAGATAAGGTAAGTCATGAGCAAAAAACACGCATTTGTCCTTCCGCAAGCGAAGACCATTTTGTCGCAAGACCGGAAATAATGTTCTGAGATTGGCTAAATGTTCTTCTTTTGTCTGTCCGGAGATCACAATATCGTCCAGATAGTTTGCTGCAGTAGGGACCGACGCACAAACAGTTTGTAGATATTGCTGAAACAATGCAGGGGTGGATACACACCCGAATGGCAGTCGTTTGAATCGATACAAACCGAGATGCGTGTTAAACACCAAAATGCGCTGGGATTCTTCGTCCACCAGTATTTGCAAGTACGCATCTGCTACGTCCAATTTCGTAAAATATGCACCCGGGCACAGTTTGTCAAAAAGATCTTCCGGGCGGGGTAAAGGAAAAGTTGCAATCACTAGTTGTGGATTCACTGTTGCCTTGAAGTCCACACAAAGTCTCAATTTTCTGGAAGGTTTTGGCAAAATTACTAAGGGTGATGCCCAGAGAGAAGCCTGCACACGTTCAATTACACCTTGTGATTCCAAATCGTGTAATGTTTTTGCGACCTCATCACGCAATGCGTGGGGAACATTGCGCACTCTGAAAAATTTCGGTTGCGCGTTTACTTTCAATTCCAAATGTGCTTTATAGTTCTTAGCGCAACTGAGGCCTGGTGCAAAAATGTCTGCAAATTCTTCACATAGACGAGAAACACTGTCTGAAGGCACAGTCTGGTTCACTGATAGGACCTGATTTACTATAGACAAGTTAAACAACTGAAATAAATTGAAACCAAACAAGTTCACTACAGAAGAAGAACGAAGGACGTAAAATGACACAGGTTTTGTTTGTCCCTTGTATGTTGCAAGCAGGCTGCACTGTCGTAACACAGGGATCTCTGGACCTGCATAGCTAGTTAACTTAACAGTAGTGGCACGCAACGGAGGAGTGCCCAGCAGTTTGTAAGTGTCCTGATTGATCAGTGAAACTACAGCCCCGGTATCGAGCTGGAATGGTATCACTTTGCCATTAATGTCCAAGTCCACAAAAAGTTTATTGTCCTGCTGACACTGGTACAAAATCACTTGCAACTTGACGGGAGTGCCGGCGACGTCGACGCACACTAATTGTGGGACGAACACAGTCACTGTTAGAGAGAGTGGCACTGGGCGGAGTGGCATGAACTATATGAATTTCCATGGGCAAAGTTTCGTGAGCCTGAGTATCCTTGGTTCAATTCCGATTCTGACGCAAAGCAAAGGGCCTGGAATGATTTTGAGTTTCCGATATGAGCTTTTTCTGGCAAACACTTTGAACATGTCCTTTTTTATTACAGTAAAAGCAAATAGCTTGGCGTGGCGGGCAATTCTCACGCGAATGTCTAGTGGCACACCGCGGGCATTATTTTAGCTCTGCATTTGCTTGCTGGCGCGGCACATGTGGCTGAGAGCCTGGCGTCAGCGGCGTGGCCGGGCGCGAGGACTGTTTACTGTTCGGTGCAGCTCGCCCGGCGGGCCGGTTAACCTGACACACGGGTGGCGAGGTTTCAAATGATTCCTGAGCAAAGTCAAGTGTGTCCTGCTGATCCAATATGTCCATCACTTGTTGAAGGGAGGGATTGACTAGATTCAAAATCGGTTCCCATATACGAACATCAGAAGCATTCTGTGCAATTGCATCACGTACCATAGTATCTGAATAAGGGAGTCCACATTGACACTCAAAAGCACAATCGCTAGTAAGGCCTTGCAAGGTGGCAACCCACTCCCTATTAGTCTGACCTGCCGTACGTTTTGTACGAAAGAGGGTATACCGTTTGGCAACTACATTGAGTGATTCTTTGAAATATGCATCTAATGCAGACAAAATTTCGTCGTAGGACAGAGTTGCTACGTCGCGTCGGGGAAATAATTTGACTATCACACGGTACGTGTGCACCCCTTTGGAGGACAATAAAAAAGGCTGCCACTCGTTACCATGAATTCTGTAGGCGGCGAGATGGAATCCAAGTTGGCGTGACCACTCCGTCCAGCTTTCCAGTGCAGCATCAAAGGACGAAAAGTTGGTGCAACTGCGTGTTGTGGCTGCGTTAGCAGTGGAGCGGCGGCTGCCGCATCGTTTTGCATTGCACGTTGACCCGGGACGAGCTGTCCAAGGGCATCCAGTAAGGCCTGCGTCTGCTGATTCTGTAAGCGATAAAATTCGGATAGTACATCTGGAGATGGTGGCGAAGCCATTACACAAGTAAATCAGGGCAGTATAGTTACGAACGCGGTGTTGCCTCGTCGCCATTGTTGTGGGTTGGCAGGAGAGCCAACACCGGGTACTATAGGAAGCCGAAAGACACGCGTTTTAGCTCACCCAGGCTCGCGTGAGGTCTGGAACAGGACAAGGAAATTAGACTTTAGAAAAACGGACGTAGCTGGTGGAATACTTAACTTTAATCCATTAATGATGAGCGTCGCTCTTGACGGTACATGATTACAGTATCAATAGTGACTGGTAATGGCGCCTTGCTAGGTCGTAGCAAATGACGTAGCTGAAGGCTATGCTAACTATCGTCTCGGCAAATGAGAGCGTATTTTTTCAGTGAACCATCGCTAGCAAAGTCGGTTGTACAACTGGGGCGAGTGCTAGGAAGTCTCTCTAGACCTGCCGTGTGGCGGCGCTCGGTCTGCAATCACTGATAGTGGCTTCACGCGGGTCCGACGTATACTAACGGACTGCGGCCGATTTAAAGGCTACCACCTAGTAAGTGTGGTGTCTGGCGGTGACACCACAGTTTGAATACGTTATCTCCTGTTCACTCGAAATATTTCCCTGAGATCTTCATCCTTATTTCGCTCTGTAGATGATTCCTGTTTAATTTAGCCTCATGGCATCAGTCGGAACGGTGGAAACAGATAAAGAAGGAAAGCAGTCCTTCAGTCTTCCTTTCTTCGGAGTCAGTGGTTCAAATGTGGTTGTTCCAAACAGAAACAGGGGGTGGACGAAATGTAGAAAAGCAAAAACAACGACATATTGCCGTGTCTGACAGCCTATAAAAAAATCTTTGGCATCCAAAACATCTTCCAGTCGTCTCGGAATGGATGTATAATATAGGTCCTGTATGGAAATCTTATACCATTATTCTTGCAAAATAGTGACCAGTTCAGGTAACGATGATGGAGGTGGATAGCGATCACTCACCCTTCTATCCAAAGTAGTCCACAAAGGCCTCGTGCTTACAAAACCAATCCTGGACGAAGCGAGCTGTGGGAACAGGGGCCCTGGAACACAGCGTCGCTATTGGAGAATAAACATTGTAGGATGTGGTGGAGCTGATCAGCCAAAATAGTCTTTGGCAGTAATGTGACCTTGCATAGTAACTGTGAGGCCCATGGAATACCACTATATGGCTGCCCAAATCATCACCAAATCCCCGCCATGTTTCACTCTTGACACGTAAACTGTGTGAAGCAAGACTCAACCGAAACTTTTTTCCTTTGCTCAATAGCCCAGATTTTATGGCTAAGACACCACGTTTTCCTGTTACGGGCACTTGCATCACTGACGTGTGGTTATGGAATTCCAGCACGCTCTGCAATGTCCTGCTTATGGAGTTCTCTTCGTCTTGTTTTGGTGCTGACAGGGATCACGAGTGCGACATTCAGTTCTGCAGTGAACTTTGTAGCTGTCGTCCTCTTGTATTTCGTCACAATCTTCTTCTATAAGTGTCCATAACGATCACTCAGCACACTTTTTCGTCCGCGATGTGACCCTGCGGATGATGGTTTTCTGCTTTTCCTACAAGTGGTATAAATCTGCGATACGGACCTCTTGTAACACCAAACACTTTGATTACCTTGCTTACGGAAGCACCCACCATAGGATCACCAACAATTTGTCCACGTTCGAATACTCTTAGCATCGACGTAACGCAATAACAACTGCACTGACACTTGGAACGTGTTGAGCATATTGCACAGATGAAGTTCGTGGTCAAATACAATAGCACAACCTACAGGTTTGGCTAGCATCTGCATTTATGTCTGCCGGCCGGTGTGGCCGTGCGGTTAAAGGCGCTTCAGTCTGGAACCGCGTGACCGCTACGGTCGCAGGTTCGAATCCTGCCTCGGGCATGGATGTGTGTGATGTCCTTAGGTTAGTTAGGTTTAATTAGTTCTAAGTTCTAGGGGACTGATGACCTCAGAAGTTAAGTCGCATAGTGCTCAGAGCCATTTGAACCAAAAAAAATGGTTCAAATGGCTCTGAGCACTATGGGACTCAACTGCTGAGGTCATTAGTCCCCTAGAACTTAGAACTAGTTAAACCTAACTAACCTAAGGACATCACAAACATCCATGCCCGAGGCAGGATTCGAACCTGCGACCGCAGCGGTCTTGCGGTTCCAGACTGCAGTGCCTTTAACCGCACGGCCACTTCGGCCGGCCCATTTGAACCATTTTTTGCATTTATGTCAAGCATCCACTTGCCGCAGTATTTCCACACTTTTCTCCAACGCCTATACATACGATTACACAAGACCATATCTTCTGCCTGAATCAAGATAAAAACTTGAGGTAAGTATTAACTTGCTCGTCGGATCTAAAAGTTGACACTGGCGCCAGTCCTAAGTTGCCGGTATCGTTCTCCCTGCGCATCTTGCTCTCTCGCTCGTTCATTACCCTTTGTGCGTCGAGTCGAGACAGCGATAACATAGTAACAGAAGCATTTTGCGTTCTCCGTTTCAACAAGGGCAATTCAGTTACAACTGTAGGGTGTGATTTGCATCGAGAGCACGGCACTACACCTCCTACAGCTCAAAGCATTCGAGGACGGCAACAGCAGTTCCAAAAAACTAGTAGTTTATGTAAGATCAAGTCCACATATCGGTATTATGTATTCATTCAAGACTTAGAGCGCATGTAAGAGTTTTGCACGTAGCTCATAGTAGTCTATTCGTCGTGTCAGCCGAGAGTTAGCCATTCCTCACTTGTCTGTCTGGTGTGTTTTCTGACGACGTTTGCTTCAAACCATGCAGGATTCTACTGCTCCAAGCCCTTCATGATGGCAGACAACAACATGCAGAGTTTTGTCAGGTCAGTATGAATATGGAGATGGAAGACAATGTCTGTCCACGCTTACTATTCAGTGGTGAAGCTACGCTCCATTTAAGTGGAAAAGTGAAGCGCCACAATGTAAAAATATAGAGGAACACGGCAGCCACATACCAAGGTCACTCAGCCCTAGAAAATCCTTAGTCTTCAAGTAAAAAGCTGAATATACTGAAAAGAGGAATAAAGGGAATGTACTCGGACCTGATTATTACTGAGGCTGGCTCAGAACTTAACTTGAGACCAGGTGAAAGCGTATACAGGGTGTCACAGAAATTTTGTGACAGACTTCGAGAGGTTGTAGAAGGTGTCTTGAGGAACAAATCGATGTTAAGGACGCGTGTCCGAGACATCCTCCAACGACTGCTCAACAGAGCGTCGGTTACAGGCGCCGGCGCCTGCCACTAGGCTCTAAGCACTATGGGACCTAACATCTGAGGTCATCAGTCCTCTAGACTTAGAACTACTTAAACCTAATTAACCTAAGGACATCACACACATCCATGCCCGATGCAGGATTCGAACCTGCGACCGTAGCACCAGCGCGGTTCCGGGCTGAAGAGCTTAGAACCGCTCGGCCACAGCGGCCGGCCCTGCTACTAGGCTACTCCTTCGGCAGCAAATTTGTATAATTATATACCGTAGGTGGAACATCTCGCAACGTCGCTTGTTATTCAGTGACCGCAACACATTGCCACGATCGCCAGTGGGGAAGATGCAGCTAGCTGCTACGCAGAAAAGCCTTGTCTCCTGCGAATGTGATGCTCTGTTGCCTCGATGGATGACGGTTCCGGACACAGGTTTCCATACGCAGATTACTTTTCTCCTGGAGCCTTCTAAAATCTCCATTGTTTTTCGGTATACAGGAGAAAAATAAACTGCAGATGGAAAGCCGTGTCCGAAATCATTATCCACCAAAGCAACAGGTCATCGAAATCATAAGACACAAGGCCTGTCTACGCAGCAGCTAGCTCCATCCTCTCCACTGGCGACCGTGACAATCAATCGCGATCACTGAATAACAAACAACATTTCGAGACGTTCCACCTATGACCCGTCAGCGTACAAAGTCTCATTTTCCGCCGATGGGATGGCCCAGTGTCAGGTGTTGGACCCTGCAACTTTGACGCTCTGTAGCGTCGTAGTGTGACGTTTTCGGACACGGGTTCCTGGTCTCGATTTGTTCCTCAAGATGTCCTCTACAAGTCCTCGAAGTTTGTCGCAAATTTTCTGCAGCACCCTGTTTATGCACAATATTTGGGCATCAGTTTAAGATTGTATCTTATTTTTTCTGGATATTGGTCCTCTTTTAATTAACATTTCAACTGAAACTAGATTCCCGGCGGGGCCAGGGATTTTCTCTGCCTCGTGATGACTGGGTGTTGTGTGCTGTCCTTAGGTTAGTTAGGTTTAAGTAGTTCTAAGTTCTAGGGGACTGATGACCATAGATGTTAAGTCCCATAGTGCTCAGAGCCATTTGAACCATTTTGAACTGAAACTAGAAATTACATTAACCAGTCCCCATTTATATACTTTCCATTACGTTTTTCGGAACATTGTACTCCCATCATCAGATGAATTTATGGATTCTGTGTACGATGTGTGGGTACCATGTGGTACTGTCACAGGCTGCTTTTCCCTTCCAATCGTAACATCACATACACTCCCATTATAACAGAACTCACAAGAAGGCGTTTGTTACCAACTTCCTTAAACCAATACACCATCAACTTTCGTTTTGCAGATAAAGTAATTTTATTTCCTAGGTTTCATTCCAAAGTTAATTCATAATTACATTCACAGTGCTTTCCGCGCGTCGAGGTCCGGTGCGCTGGCCAATTCTGTGGGTGGTTCTTAAGGTGGTTTTCCATTTGCCTCGGCGAATGCGGGCTGATTCATCTTATTCCGCCTCAGTTACACTATGTCGGCGACTGGTGCGCAAACACTTTCTACACGTATGCGTACACCATAATTACTCTACCACGCAAACATTGGGGTTACACTCATCTGGTGTGAGACGTTCCCGGGTTAGGGGGAGGGGGGGGGGGGGGGTCCACTAGGGGCTGAACCGCACAATAACCCTGGGTTGGTGTGGGGCGGCGATGGGTTGAGTGGACTGCTGCAGCCTGTTGTACAGTTGCGTACCACTGCGGGCTACGGCGGGGACGAAATCCCTCCGTCGTTTCTAGACACCAGTTCGATACAATACAATACAATACAATACTTTCACAGGGTCCCCCGTCATCTGTTAGGCGAGACTCAATGTACATAATATTTTTAGTATCTGGAACTGTGGTCAGAACGAGTTATTTCAGACATTTTACCTGATATAGCCCAAACATGAATATCATCTTCCCTTTTTAACAAAATATGAAATGGGATTCCTCTTCAATAAACGTTGCGGCGATTATAAAATGGTCCACTTTCCTGACCAGGCGCACTAGACTCACCGTAACAGCTGATTGCGACGGCAAGGGGTATCCATTCTCCTAGTTTCAAGCGACAACCAAGAAAATGCCAGTTATGGTAACGTTTTACGTAACTTGTAATGTGTATCGATAGCTGAAAATTAGCATGTGGATTTTAAGGGGATACGGAATCACCTATCCCCGCAATGTTAATATATGCCTACTATAGGGAACATTTTCTCACAAACTACTGGAGACAGAGAGGTAAAAATTTTACTGTATGTGCATTCATATGTTACAACAATACTGAAACAACAGTTTATTGTCAAAGTATTTTCTTACAGAGATATTGTACATTTATTTTTAAGTAAATTTTTTCCATCGCTTTTTACTAGACTATCACCCCTAAGTCTTTTGTAAATCAAGTAATTAAAAAATCGTTGTTTCAGTATGTAATAGGGACCTATGTCACTACGTCATAAAAATTTCAGACTTCTAAGTTGACCAGTACCTGAGATAATGTTCCTAGATGAAGTAAAAAGTAAACTTACGGGAAACGGAGAAAGAAGATTAAAACATTCCTGATCCGTAGCTAACACCCCCTTCACAGTCTTCATAATCATCTTCAAGTCTTCTTTTGGCACCCCTCTGCACCTGTCTTGCTTTTTTCACTAATGTCTTGATTATATTATCAGCATGCCTTAGTCTGTGCTGATCTAAAAAGAACATAGCACGTACCGTACGGGAACCAACACACATACCCAACTTTTGAAGGACCTGGCATTTAGTTATATTTCCAAGGTTGAAGGTTGCCACAGCATCATACACACCAAAATGTAGTGTATTAATTCCGACAAACACTGTTTTTGGGAGACGATGCCATATCACACTATTCAAGCACTCGTTGGGGTTCTGCGTTTTTCCGTGAAGACATTTCATCAGAAGACTTCTGTCAGCCAGATCTCTGAAAATGGGCTTTATTTCTGCCATGATGGCTGATGGTAGACTGTGGTGGTGAATGTATTTCTCTCCTGTTGTTAGTCCCCTATTGTATTTACACCAGCTGTTTTCACCTTTGGGGCACAAACCATGTTGTGGATGCTCATCCGTGGATGCGGTGTGGAAATATAAAGCCCATATAGCTCTCCTCATTTCTTCAAGATTGCCTGTATTTTGCCTGATTGCAAGGCCATAGCAGTTCTGAATGTGGTCTATTATGGAATCAGTCAATCTTCCTCTGCCATCCAAGGTTTTCCCATCATCTAGTTTTTTCCCTTTCATAACTGATTTTAACCTTCTCAGCCTGGCACCCATTCTCTTCTGCACATGTCCTATACATTCAAGTTTGCTTATATTTACACTGTTCCCATATGGTTTGCTTTCCAAAACTTCTTTGAATGCTTTAGAGTCACCATCTCCCAGATATTTGACATAGCGAACATTATACCACTGTGAAGAGCGATGAAAAATTTTCTTCACCCCAGCAACCTCCATGCCACCACTACTACCATAATAATTAGCAATACAGTCATCACTGTGTTCATTTTTCAGCCTGCCTGTGCACCTACAGTATTTAGACATTATTGCAACATCAATAACCTTGCCAGTATCAACACTAGTTGCTGTTACAACACCGTTGTTGGAGGTGTGGCCCCTTTTCTGCCACGTGCCATCAAACGCCACTGTGAGGTCACGACTGCCGTCATTTTCTTCCACTGCTTCTTCCACAGCAACCTGCATTGACTTCTGTGCTACATCTTCAACTGCAGATCCTAGTACATAATTGTAAGCTTCAAACTTTGAAGGTGCACTTGGAAGATTTAGAACACCACATAGCATATCACCAGCTGCTTTGCCCTTACCAATTGCTCGCAATCCATAAACTAACCTAATATTTACACTATAAAGTTCAGTTTTCTTGTATCCATTATTTACAGTTACTGAAACCGAACTTGGAAACTTACAGCTGTATTTACAAACACTGCATATTAAATTAAACTGGGCAGCCAGGCCAACATGGGATTCTACTTTCAGAGAAACGTTTCCATGACATTTTTTGCAGCACAAACTGTTTTCAAGAGCTTCACACAATATATTCGTATCAATGAGTTCAAAAACTTCATTCCCTCTATCAAGTAAATTATATTTCTCTTCCAAATCTCTTAGTTTTTTATGAGAAGCACTGTTTTCATTTGGTGTAAGTTCGTTCGGCAAATCAGTAATAAGTGGATTCACATTTTCCAACAGTGATGATGATGAACTGCTTTGCTTTGCTAATGAATCATTATTTCTTTTCTTCTGCCAGTTCACACGCTTTTTCAATACTTTTGCTTTAGCTCTAGGCATTTTCACTGCGAAAAATGAAGCACTAAATACGAAATAACTCAACAACAACTACTTTCTTATATCACACTGTTTACAAAACAGTCCCGCCACAAAGTCAAAGAGTAACTTGAGGAAACCAGAGAGAAACATTTTCGGGCAACTAGTGTATAAACAGTCGCTGGAAACAGGGATATTTGAATTCATGTCACTTTAAAGGTACTGCCAAAAAGTTCATGGTCAGCCACGAGAGACGTGTATAACTAAAGCGCAATACCAGATCTCACAAATATATAAAAATAAAATAGTTATAATTGTAGTAGAGCTATGTATGATACGTCATTTTAAAGAGGAAACATGGCAGAATATAATACGCCAATAAAAAAAAATTCGATTTTTTAACCCAAAATCCGATTCCGTATCCCCTTAAATAACATTAGCAACGAGTACAAAGAATCATGGCAAGATTAACCGTTATAAGCCTGACGGTTCCCTTTTTATACTCAAAAAACGTCAGTAAATTTATCAAACGACATCACAGTGCCAGATTTCATATTTTCCTATCAGCTGAACTTTTGCAAAGTGTCAAGGACTAAGTCATATATTGGCGAATGATGAGTGAAGATCTCAGCAAAGTGGCATTTGTAGTTGGCTGGTGGATATTTTATTGATGAAAATGCTTTTTGAACAGCCACTTAGATTGTAAGGTGTCAGGCAAATCCAACACCTTCCATGAAAACCCTGACATGATAAGCAAACCCGGTAGTATGTCACATAGCACCGAATAAATCGTGACATTAAATTAACCAAAGTAATACGAGTAACGAGTGAGCAAATGGAATACCACAGACTAACACAAGAATGCCTAAATGCATGTCATACCTTCCCACCGTGAGACAGACGCAGTTCCGAGGGGAGAAACGAGAACAGAAGCCGAGAGCAGAACCGTGTTAAGCTGGAAGGCCCTACGATAAGGGACGGACACCCACGCGGCCAGCTAACCGCTAGGACCACCCCCCTGCCCATGTTAAAAGCTAGAGCCCTCCAGAAGAACAGTATAGATTTTACGACAACACTAAAAGGACCACACCAGCTGCAAGTTTTAGGGTGAGACTTTTTCGCGTCTCTGTTACGTTGCAAACTTTAAAAACATTGCCCCACCACGAAAAGTATAACGTTTCTCATTGGATAGACAGAATTTTTGAAGGCGGAGCTTAAGGTTAACACTGAGACCCTGATTGGTCAGATGAAAACACAGCCAGATAGTTTTTTTAAACCAACTTCGGTAAATTGTAGTAAGGAGAAGTTAGGGGAGAGTTGCTTCCGAGACGGCGAGATGCGCGGAGCTGTGCCGACCGCCGCTCCCTGACGCTGACTAACCACCGACAAGGTAATGAACGCACGCGATGCCGTATAAGCGCGCATAAAGCTTCACTCAGAACTGCAGAAGTCTCATCTGTTACATCCCCTTTTTACGTAATACTAGTGTCGATCGTCAATTAAATCTCATGGTGTTCACATTTGCCACTTGAAGTAAAAATTTGAAACGCGATGATTTTTCTGTTATATAATTATTGAGAAGCCACATCAGCCACTGTAATTTACGACAAATTAGATAAGTAATTAAAGATAATTGAGGGTCACTGTAGACCATTTTGATAGTTTTCTCTTTTGTGAAACTTAATTTAAACCTAGATTATAGATGAGATATGGCATAGGTCCCCCCCATGAACATGGACCTTGCCGTTGGTGGGGAGGCTTGCGTGCCTCAGCGATACAGATAGCCGTACCGTAGGTGCAACCACAACGGAGGGGTATCTGTTGAGAGGCCAGACAAACGTGTGGTTCCTGAAGAGAGGCAGCAGCCTTTTCAGTAGTTGCAAGGGCAACAGTCTGGATGATTGACTGATCTGGCCTTGTAACAATAACCAAAACAGCCTTGCTGTGCTGGTACTGTGAACGGCTGAAAGCAAGGGGAAACTACAGCCGTAATTTTTCCCGAGGGCATGCACCTTTACTGTATGATTAAATGATGATGGCGTCCTCTTGGGTAAAATATTCCGGAGGTAAAATAGTCCCCCATTCGGATCTCCGGGCGGGGACTACTCAAGAGGATGTCGTTATCAGGAGAAAGAAAACTGGCGTTCTACGGATCGGAGCGTGGAATGTCAGATCCCTTAATCGGGCAGGTAGGTTAGAAAATTTAAAAAGGGAAATGGATAGGTTGAAGTTAGATATAGTGGGAATTAGTGAAGTTCGGTGGCAGGAGGAACAAGACTTCTGGTCAGGTGACTACAGGGTTATAAACACAAAATCAAATAGGGGTAATGCAGGAGTAGGTTTAATAATTAATAGGAAAATAGGAATGCGGGTAAGCTACTACAAACGGCATAGTGAACGCATTATTGTGGCCAAGATAGATACGAAGCCCACACCTACTACAGTAGTACAAGTTTATATGACAACTGGCTCTGCAGATGACGAAGAAATTGAAGAAATGTATGATGAAATAAAAGAAATTATTCAGATTGTGAAGGGAGACGAAAATTTAATAGTCATGGGTGACTGGAATTCGAGTGTAGGAAAAGGGAGAGAAGGAAACATAGTAGGTGAATATGGATTGGGGCTAAGAAATGGAAGAAGAAGCCGCCTAGTAGAATTTTGCACAGAGCACAACATAATCATAACTAACACTTGGTTTAAGAATCATGAAAGAAGGTTGTATACATGGAAGAACCCTGGAGATACTAAAAGGTATCAGATAGATTATATAATGGTAAGACAGAGATTTAGGAACCAGGTATTAAATTGTAAGACATTTCCAGGGGCAGATGTGGACTCTGACCACAATCTATTGGTTATGACCTGTAGATTAAAACTGAAGAAACTGCAAAAAGGTGGGAATTTAAGGAGATGGGACCTGGATAAACTGAAAGAACCAGAGGTTGTAGAGAGTTTCAGGGAGAGCATAAGGGAACAATTGACAGGAATGGGGGAAAGAAATACAGTAGAAGAAGAATGGGTAGCTCTGAGGGATGAAGTAGCGAAGGCAGCAGAGGATCAAGTAGGTAAAAAGACGAGGGCTAGTAGAAATCCTTGGGTAACAGAAGAAATATTGAATTTAATTGATGAAAGGAGAAAATATAAAAATGCAGTAAATGTAGCACGCAAAAAGGAATACAAACGTCTCAAAAATGAGATCGACAGGAAGGGCAAAATGGCTAAGCAGGGATGGCTAGAGGACAAATGTAAGGATGTAGATGCCTATCTCACTAGGGGTAAGATAGATACTGCCTACAGGAAAATTAAAGAGACCTTTGGAGAAAAGAGAACGACTTGTATGAATATCAAGAGCTCAGATGGAAACCCAGTTCTAAGCAAAGAAGGGAAAGCAGAAAGGTGGAAGGAGTATATAGAGGGTCTATACAAGGGCGATGTACTTGAGGACAATATTATGGAAATGGAAGAGGATGTAGATGAAGATGAAATGGGAGATATGATAATGCCTGAAGAGTTTGACAGAGCACTGAAAGACCTGAGTCGAAACAAGGCCCCCGGAGTAGACAACATTCCATTGGAACTACTGACGGCCTTGGGAGAGCCAGTCCTGACAAAACTCTACCATCTGGTGAGCAAGATGTATGAAACAGGCGAAATACCCTCAGACTTCAAGAAGAATATAATAATTCCAATCCCAAAGAAACCAGGTGTTGACAGATGTGAAAATTACCGAACTATCAGTTTAATAAGTCACAGCTGCAAAATACTAGCACGAATTCTTTGCAGACGAATGGAAAAACTAGTAGAAGCCAACCTCGGGGAAGATCAGTTTGGATTCCGTAGAAACACTGGAACACGTGAGGCAATACTGACCTTACGACTTATCTTAGAAGAAAGATTAAGGAAAGGCAAACCTACGTTTCTAGCATGTGTAGACTTAGAGAAAGCTTTTGACAATGTTGACTGGAATACTCTCTTTCAAATTCTAAAGGTGGCAGGGGTAAAATACAGGGAGCGAAAGGCTATTTACAATTTGTACAGAAACCAGATGGCAGTTATAAGAGTCGAGGGACATGAAAGGGAAGCAGTGGTTGGGAAGGGAGTAAGACAGGGTTGTAGCCTCTCCCCGATGTTGTTCAATCTGTGTATTGAGCAAGCAGTGAAGGAAACAAAAGAAAAATTCGGAGTAGGTATTAAAATTCATGGAGAAGAAATAAAAACTTTGAGGTTCGCCGATGACATTGTAATTCTGTCAGAGACAGCAAATGACTTGGAAGAGCAGTTGAATGGAATGGACAGTGTCTTGAAAGGAGAATACAAGATGAACATCAACAAAAGCAAAACAAGGATAATGGAATGTAGTCTAATTAAGTCGGGTTATGCTGAGGGAATTAGATTAGGAAAAGAGGCACTTAAAGTAGTAAAGGAGTTTTGCTATTTGGGGAGCAAAATAACTGATGATGGTCGAAGTAGAGAGGATATAAAATGTAGGCTGGCAATGGCAAGGAAAGCGTTTCTGAAGAAGAGAAATTTGTTATCATCCAGTATTGATTTAAGTGTCAGGAAGTCATTTCTGAAAGTATTCGTATGGAGTGTAGCCATGTATGGAAGTGAAACATGGACGATAAATAGTTTGGACAAGAAGAGAATAGAAGCTTTCGAAATGCGGTGCTACAGAAGAATGCTGAAGATTAGATGGGTAGATCACATAACTAAAGTTTGTGGCACAACTTGACCAGAAGAAGGGATCGGTTGGTAAGACATGTTCTGAGGCATCAAGGGATCACCAATTTAGTATTGGAGGGCAGCGTGGAGGGTAAAAATCGTAGAGGGAGACCAAGAGATGAATACACTAAGCAGATTCAGAAGGATGTAGGTTGCAGTAGGTACTGGGAAATGAAAAAGCTTGCACAGGATAGAGTAGCATGGAGAGCTGCATCAAACCAGTCTCAGGACTGAAGACCACAACAACAACAACAACAACAACAACATGGCATAGGTCATCCTTCGATCCATTGTAGAACTTGGAAACCCATTCAGGGAATATTCGTTCACATTTTTGTTGAACGCAGTTGGTTTTTATCATCCTGTATTAAAACATTTCCTTTTATCAATAGTGCAATTTATAAACAATGTTTTGTGAGTAGAATAAAATTTCCAATGATAAACTTAACTGCTTTTTCGACGTTATTTTACCAGCTAACTAAAAATAGGAAAGCCTTGAACCCCTTCCACTAAATTTAGTTAGTATTAAGATTCTTTTACAGGGAGTGCAGTGGAGCTGACGCTGAAATCATTAAGTATTTGGTTATATCATCGCTAGTCTCACTGAACTCTTCTGAGCTCTACATGTCATGTGTGGTCTGGCGTCTCCTTACCAGCAACAGGTCCCAGGTTCAAACTAGTCAATTCCCTAAAAAACACGCTCAGAGCGTCGTTGCGCGAAAGTGGTAGGGAGACACGATATAGAACCAACAGAAACCACGCAGAATGTTAGAAGATCAAAATTCATGCCTCCAGCGGGCCAAGAATCAGT